>NC_140514.1:23741443-24358586 GCF_964339955.1 Pipistrellus hanaki
GCAGGCAACACAAATGATTAACCTGGCCCAACATAGGCTAATAGGAGTGTCAGAAACTATGGTGATCTGGAAGTCAGAAAGTACATGACTCTTCTCAAGGAGGTGGTGCTGTGGAGCTCTAGCTAGTTGAAGCCATGTGGAAATCCCAGAGGTACTAGAATTTCTGATTTTTTAGAGAACATGGGAATAAAGATTTTAATTGAATGCTTACAAATTTTAAGTTTTGTGAACTATTTCAAATGAAATAAAATGCTGTGTAGTTCCCCAGTTTCTATCACCTCTTTAGGATTGTATCTTCCATCTATTAGGAATGCTATTTCCAAGCTAATGGTCAATATAAAAATTCTCATGGAGACCAGAAAAGACTTGAAATGGGTGTTCATTCATGGAAGGAGATGGAGACATTTTTATTTTCCAAAATCCATCTTAGGTGAAGCACTGTGTATGTTTCAATGAAAAAATGCTATTAGAGTGAAAAGGAACCTACAAAGGCATTCTCAAGCAATAAAAAAAATATTGCTAAACCATAAATCACAAGAAGGAGAAAGGCTAGGGGAAGTGGAGGGCAGGAGAAGGGAAGCGGACACCAGTGAGCTATGAGATGTGTCTCAGAGCAATTATAAGCTATCAGAAAGGCCTCATGGAAGTGGGTGTACTTGGGCAGGGATTAATAAGTAAATAGAAACACAACATTTAATTTTAGGATGTTTAAGGTAGAAACAATATTTTGTTACCTTTGAGAAACAGGAAAGGTTCTTATGTGAGAATGGAGGTCATCCTTCTGTAAATTTAGATAAAACTCATCTGTATCTCTAGTTTGGTATTATTTCTGGTTGAGCTATCTAACCTTGTGGTTGTTGTCTAACTAAGAAGAGAAGGAAAGACAAAGGAAAAACACACATAAAAAAAAAGCCTTTTGTCCGGAGCAGAGATCCACAAATGTTTCTAAGGACCATGCAATCTCTGTGCAAGCCCTCGCCATGATCATGCATGTTTATAGACAAAGAATAAACACGTGAGCATGACTGTGTCTCAATAAAACCTAATTTATAAAAAGGTGCTGGGCCAGATTTGGTCCATAGGCCATAGTTTGCCAATTCTTGGTCTGCAGAGAAAAAACACACTAATCTAGACTCGGGTAAGAGAGGAAGGATGAAGCTTCCAGAGAGTGGCCCTATAGAGTGCCAAGCATACTACTGGTCACCCTCAAAATGATTAATAGGCTTTATTGAAATTCTATGGAAGTGAGAAGAAGGAATGGAACAGTGTGGCAGGGAGATGATGGATTGTTAATTTTTTTAAATACAGAAAGAAGTGTGTGGTACTCTATGGGAAAAATAAAATCTAAATGAAATGAGAGATGGAGCCTATTGGAGAAGGCTAATTGGAAGAAGAGAAGCAAGCATGGAAGTTAAATCATTCAGAGAAATGTCACACATCAGGGGGGAAAGGATCCAGTGGTATAACAATAGGTGATGATATAAAAGCATTGCAATTAAAAGGCTAGGAAAGGGGAATTGGGCTCTTAATTTTCTTGGGGCTACTTCTCTGAACCAGGAGCCCATTGGCCTCATTAAGCAAGATCTCAGTGTTTTTGTTTTGTTTTGTTTTGTTTCTCCAGAAGCTGCTCCAAATTTCTCACTCTATCTCTAATCAATTATTCTAGCCTTGATAGGAAGATGGGAAAATGAGAAACGCTAAGTGGCGATAGACCTCTACTAGTGTTTCTGTGCCCTTCCTCAGCACCAGGCCCAGTTGACATCTCTCCTTATTTCTGAAAGCTCTGCATATTTCAATGAGTTATGGACGATCCTGTGGGCACAGTGTGGTGTCTACAGAGTATTAAGCCTTGCAGATGTCATTAAGGCAATGTTCCCAGCTGATATAATGAATGCAGCCAGCAGGAGACCCCGAGAACTGAGGTTATCAAGGGGACAGTAGTCATCTTATTATTTAGTTTAACAATTTTGGGATCACCAAATCACATTACATCATCACTCCCTTTCTGCCAATGTTTCCCCTTCTTTTTCAAGACCCACCACTGAATCATTTCACAGTATGCTTTCATGACAGTGCACGTGGGAGTCACTGTGGTTTCATAACAAAGCTGCAGCTGCCAGGCTTGTCGAAAGAATCACAAGGTCTCTTTCCCAAGCACAGGGAAGTGAATATCACATCAAAAATAACACCTAGGATTTAAAAATAAAGAATGCTTGGATAAAACTTACAAAAACCAGATTCTCTTTTCGTTTTGCTTCAGGCCCTGAGAAGGTCCTTTTGAGTGAAGTAGAATATAAGGTAAGGATTTGCTTAAGGTAGAACCAATTGTACCCATGGCCTCCACCCTAAACAAGTCCAGCTAACATCTTATTCACATCTATGTGAATAAGTACCTGGCTCAGTGCCTCGACATAAGAGATGCTCACTAAGTGGGAAGCAGGTTGGATGAATAATTACACATTCCCCTTGTGCTTCTCAGGTCTTGGAAGGGAGCTGGTTAATGTCCTCCTATTATTTCATTTTCACTTTGCAAATTACCATTGGGATTGGGATGCATTCCAAAGAGAGGTTTTGATTTAGCAGTATGAAAACGAGGCAACCTACTTTCCTGTTTTCAGTCACATGTGAACCATTGCTAAAGAAATATGTTGAAGTGGTAGACAACTGGATCCTACTTCTGTACGCCAACCTATAGCCTATGAACTGGAACCTTGAGTTATTTTTGTTGTTTTTTTTTTGTGAGGCTGATGCTGTAATAAGTACTAATCACAACTTTAATTATCTTATAATTATACAAGTACCATCATGTGGCAAGCTAGATGTTTTCTCAGGATGAGGAGAAGTGAAGACTTTGGCTCTTCTTGATCATACATTCTGTATGTTCCTCCCTTGTCATGTCTTTACTTTTTCTCTAGGTAATTAAAATATATGAAATTTATGACTAAATTCAATAGTTAAATAAATTATTGTATAGTTAACAGACAAACTCTACTCTTCACATAAAATTTTAACTAATGTAATGTTTCATTTGTAGATTTGAAGCCAATTATGGCACCAATGTACTCTTATCCCAATTAAAAAAATGTCGAATTAAGTATCAGGAAAATCTGTCACTGGAATTAGCAGGTAATATCTGTTAGCAAGCTAAGTTCATGTATGGAGATGGTTCCAGTGGATTTATTTTTTATTACTGTCAGGCAACACACACACACACACACACACACACACACACACACACACACACCTACCTGGCAGTAGTCTACGCTAAAAGCTTGGGCATATATCTGCTGTAAGGAAATAAAATTATCACTCTTTTAAAAAGTTTAAACATACCCTTATAATTTAAGATTACTCAGCTTAAAATTTTAAATTCTGCTAGTTATCATCTTCTCAGCATTTTTGGTCTTGTTCCTTTCCCAGAAGGTCTTTCACCTCTAAGAAAAAGTAAAAAAGTAAAATAAAATAAAAACTCTTGGTAAGGTTGAATGCCTGGCCTGAATCAGTTATCTCTGCTGCTTTGTTTCAGTATATCACAGGAGAGGGATGCCATTTACAGTCCTAATGAAACTTTAAAAGTTATAATTCTGCCTAGCTGGGCATGGCTCAGGCATCAGATCTATGAACCAGAAGGTCAGGTTCAATTCCTGGTCAGGGCCCATGCCTGGATGGTGAGCTCAATCCCCAGTGGGGGCATGCAGGAGGCAGCTGATCAATGATTCTCCTTCATTATTGATGTTTCTCTCTCTCTCCCTCTCCCTTCCTCTCTGAAATAAATAAAACTATATTTAAAAAATTATAATCCCCTCTTCTTTTTGTTTTATTCATTTTCTCCATTTTTATACTTTCTATACTTTAATTAAAGACCCTAAGTGAAAAAGTGCTTTGCACTGAAGAGTAAGGACTATACACAACTGATGTAAGATAGGATAGAAATCAGGCTGTCCCAAGAGAAAATCAAAATTATCTCACAATTCTATGGGCATCTGTCGTTTTACCTCCAGATGTTTTGTAGTATTTACCTGCTAATGGATCTGTGAGTTGTATCATATCTTCTTTGCATGTTACTCAGTTCAGTTCACCTTTATGGGCTCCCCATCTCACCTCTTTCATCAGAGTTCCATATTGAAAAGAATCCTAAATATGTCGCTTTATATTTCTGCCAAAGTGGAGATTGCCTCCAAGCAGCCCTGCAAAGAACTCAGTCAGCTTCTGTTTGAATCCAGGGAAAGAGATCTTGCTGTTCAGCAAGCAACACATCCCACTGAAGGAAGGCTGCAGTTTCCAGCCTTATCCTGAATCAGGGGCCCCATTACAGAAATGAAGCCAGACTTCTGTTATCCCAGAAGCAGGGTTTCTCCACCTCTGCCATCTGACACTGGGTGGGATGAATCTTTGTTGTGCAGGGCTGTCCTTTGTGCTGTAGGATCCCTGACCTTTTCTCATCAGGTGCTAATAGTACTCCCCTGCCAACCCTCTTGCTCATTCCCTCCATCAGCTGTGACAATAAGAAATGCCCCCTGGAGGGAATTGCCCCCGGTGGAGGGTGGAGGACCACTGTCTAAAGAATATACACATAGCTAGTTTGTGGCAAAGCTTGGGCTCAAACCCAAGCTTCTATTCTTTTATCCTTTTTGTATTCATTTAACATAGGCTCTCATTTATAAGAGATGGCTTTCCATATACAAAGAGGACAGAGTGCTGGATCCCCTCTTCGGAAGGGTTGTATATAGTGTCATCTGGTGTCACTCGATGGACCTGCTTCTCCACTTTCACTATGCAAGTGCTCACCAGATTGGGGAAGTGGGCTACATCTATGAGTCTCTTTTCACCAACATTCCATGACTTTATACATCACATAGTGAAAATATTTAAAGGTGATCCATCATGTCACCTCTGCCGTGCCTAAACTGTCTTGTTACTTCTTAGATAGACACTCTGGGTTTGGCTTTTAGATGTACATTTTTTTTCATTTTACACACCGCCTGTCTGATTGCCCCTTACTAACTTTGAAAATATATGTGAATTTATATTAAGATTCTTTTAAAAAATATATTTTATTGATTTTTTACAGAGAGGAAGAGAGAGGGATAGAGAGAAACATAGATGAGAGAGAATCATCGATCAGCTGCCTCTTGCACACCCCCTACTGGGGATGTGCCACAACCAAAGAACATGCCCTTGATCTGAATTGAACCCGGGACCCTTCAATCCCCAGGCTGAGGCTCTATCCACTGAGCCAAACCGATTTCGACTATATTAGGATTCTTATTGATTTTTTTTAATACTTCGATTGCCTAAGTTTGAATTGTCTTTCTCAATCATATTTCTAGCACCACCAAATATTGTGTTATAGCTGTTAATATTTGTATAGAAAGTCAAATAATGCCAAAAATAGCCCTGAGTGTCTGTCTCAAAACCTTTAGAACTTTTTTGTTATCCCTGATGTTCTAAGATTTTATGATGTTCCTCTATATGGGTCCCTTTACATTTATTTCACTGGCCATCAGTGGGTTCTTCTAATATAGTTACCTTGCTTACATTTTTGGAAAAAATTTCTTGTACAATTTCTTTGATAATACTCTCACCATTTTTTCTAGAACTTCTATTAATACAGTGAAAGTGGGAGATTTGAAGGAAACTTTCTCAGTTACATAATCTGAGCTATAAAAATAGAAGTGAAAGGAGACTGATGCCAGGTGTTAGCCTAAGCGCTGGCATATATTTGTTGGAGGTTTATTACAAACAAGTCTTGTGGCTATCTGCTTAATTTTTCAAAAGCTAAAAGCCAAAATATCCAGAATAATGTAGATCATTTCAAAAGCTCATTATTTGCATAGTATGTTTGAGCAAGGAAATATTTGACTTCTGAGAGTTACCTGGAAAGGATACAGGGACAATGAATGAGCAGGTTGCCCTTAGGCAGCCAGTACTGCCGGCCCCCTAGTTGCTGAGGGTGTGGGCTGACAACTCATAGCAACCCCTTCTCTGGAGAATTGTTCTGAACAAACCAGCAGCTGCCTCTTTTTCATGGCTGTGCACCTATATATCCTGGGATCAGAACTCAGATAATAACTGACGGACATGCAGGTAAAAAGGCTGAACCCTTACTTCAAAGTGGGATTGATTCAGTGGTGCAATGTGTCTTCTGAGCTCTTCACTATGGGACCCGACTGAAGGAAGTCTCCAACAAAGATCAGATTCTTGTGTATTCATCTTTCCCTGCCCTAACCTGCTTCCCTCCTCTGTTCCGAAATCACTCCCTCAATTAATCCTTGGACAGGAGTCCCCAGCTCAGGTTCTGTTTTCAGGGTACCTGACCTAAAACAGCAATTATACTTTTACTTAATTTTAATTTTTGTGACATCATCAGAGACGTCCCCATCCCCTTACCCTTGCCTTTGCCCTCCTCCACCCTGTCCCCTTCCCTTTGGCCATCACCACACTGCTGTCTGTGTCTGTGGATTATGCATATATATTCTTTGATTAATCCTCTTACCTGCTTTCAAAGAGCTCTTTATCTCCTTTTGATGATTTCTGTTTATGATGTCCTATTCTTGTTACATGAATGCTATATTTTTAATGGTTTGTTCTGATTTGTGTACCATCTCGCTTACTTTTTATCTGTTTGTTGTGCTTTGGTCTTTCCTTCACAATGAAGACTCCTCTCAAATGCCTGGTGACACTGTCATTCCATTCCTATTTAAGATAGGGTCACCACAAACAGTCGGGCAGCTCTGTGTGGATGGTGGAGTTATCTTTGGTGAACATCACAGCTAAAACAAAGTTTGTTGGCCATGGGCTTATGGTTAGATAGATCCAAATATCTGATCTTTTGAGTGGCTCATTATCTCCGGAGAAGGGTTTCCTTCTCTCTTACATAGGTTGGTTACAACTGGTTGACTGACAGGCAGATATTCTGGAGCAGTGGGGGAAGGGTCTGCAGATTCATTTTTCAGTGGGCAGCCTCACTACAGCCTCTTGTTTCAATCCCATTGCTTATCATTGCCCATTTTAAGATTAATATATTTGTCTCCTTAGCCTCTCTGTGTTTTTTTTGTTGTTGTTGTTGTTTTTTTTTTAATACTCACTTAAGGATATTTTTCCATTGATTTTTAGAGAGAGTGGAAGAGAGAGGGAAAGGCAGAAATATCAATGTGAGAGAAACACATTGACTGATTGCCTCCTGCAAAGCCCAGACCAGGACATGGGCTAGGGAGGAGCCTGCAACTGAGGTACATGCCCTTGATCTGAATTGAACCTGGGACCTTTTAGTCTGCAGGCTGACACTCTATCCACTGAGCAAAACTACTAGCACTCCATTTTTTTTTCTTTTAAAGAAAATAAACCCTTTATCTTTTGGCAAGAATCAGTGTGGGGAAGGGATAACCAAATGTCTGATTCTTATTATAGGGACTTTCAAATAAGCCCTCTTTTTTAGTCTTAAAAACGAAAAACCTCATCATCTTTCCTGGATAGCCTTGGTTTTTATTATCCCCATGAGGCCACATATTGTTTAGAATTTTTTTCCTACAATATTTTATTTACTTAATAAAAACTTAAGTAGTGTTTACTGTGCGCTAGTGCACATCTAAGCACTGTAAGTATAACTTATCTCAGTATCACACTGATCGTATGAGGTAATATTATTATCCCCCTTTTTACAAATGAGGAAACTGAACACAGGTTACTTGCCCAAATCACATGAGTAACTAAATGGCAATGTTACATTTTGAGTTCAGTCAGTTTGACTCAAATGTCTGTTCTGAGCCACTACAAGACTGTTGCTTAAATGTTGGGTCTCTTGCTGCTTTGCTAAATCTTCATTGTGAAATGGGGTTATAAATATCTTATTTTATTGAAGGAAGAATTCTGCTTCTAATCTTGTTTTGGAGTAAATTTCAAGAGGAGGAGCTCATCAGGATTTTTGTGTGTCTCCTGTAGTTAAAGTTTTGGCTAGGCACAGGTGTTTTCCCTAAAGCCCTAACATCTGGTTAGAGGGACAGCAGTATTAGAACACTATAACTTTGAACAAAAAGAATAAAGGCCAAATGGTAAATTTCTGGGGCTACTTATATCCTCTCTCATTCTGGACAAGTCATTTGACACATTTTTGACACATTTATAAACAGCTTTTTGAGGTATAATTGTACTAATAGATAAGTAAATTATAAATAAACTAGAGGTCCATTGCATGATATTCATGCAAGACTAGGCCTTCCTTCCCCTGGCATCACTCCCAGCTGCCCAGGAGCCAGCACGTTACTGCTTCTGTCTGGGGCAAGCATCACTTCAGTATCTCCCTCCTCCACCACCCCCTTCCCCTTATAGCAGGCTTCACACCTCCATGCCTGCATATGCAAATTAACCTCCGTCTTTGTTGTGTAAATTTGCATACTCACTCTGATTGGCTGTGGGCATAGCAGAATGATGGTTAATTTGCATGTTTCTCTTTTATTAGGTAAGATAATATATTTAAAGAGTAGGATATTATTTATAAATAATAGTGAAACCAACATCAAAGTCTAAATAATGAATATCTCTACCATACCACTAGTTTCTTTGTGTCCTTTGCAAACCCTCCTTCATCTCCTCCTCTGCCAATTCCCCCTTCCTGCGATCCATCCCCATGAAACTGATCAGATTTCTGTCACTACTGATCAGTTTAGATTTTTGACAAATAAATAAAAATAAAATTATGGAGCCATACAAAATGTATCTTTTTTACTGTCTTTTTATCAGAATAATTATTATAAGAGCCATCCATATTTTTGCATATTCTGATAATTTATTCCTTTTTCATTGCTGAGCAGTGCTCCATTGTAGGAATAAACCACATTTGTTTATCCATTCACCTATTGATGTATATTTGCTTAGTTTCTAATTTGTAGCTATTTATTATAATTAAAGTTACTATGAACTTTTGCATATGTCCCTTTTGAACACATGCTTTTATTTCATTTAGGTAAACCCTGGGGGTAGATGCACATTTAACTTTATAAAGAAACTGCCAAATTGTTTTCCAAACAATGCTCAGTAGTATCTGAGCATTCTAGTTTCTCCGCTCCCTCATCAACAGCTGGTATAGTTAGTCTTTGAATGTTAGACTTAGGTGTATATTAGTATTTCATTAAGGTTCAAATTTTCCTTTCCCTAATGACTTACGGTTTTGAGTACCTTTTTCATGTATTTACTTACCATCTGCACAACTTTTTTTTGGTGAAGTGTTGGTTGAATATTTTTTAGCTCATTTATGACTTTTTTTTTTTTTTTAAATTGAGATTTGAGAATTGTTCTGTAAATGTTTTAGACACATTTTTTTTTATCATCTGTGTGATTTGCAAATGTTTTGTTTCTGCCTGTGGTTTGTCTTTTTGTTTCTCTTAATAATGTCTTAATAATGAAGTCAAATTTACAAACTTATTAGTCATGTTTTGGTATTTTATATAAGAAATTTTTTCTCTTATTTTTTCTAGAAGTTTTAGATTGCATATCAAGAACTATAGCTCATTTTAACTTATTTTATATATGGTAAGAAGGATAGATTAAAGTTCATTCTTTTATATGTGAATATCCAATTGTTTCAACTGCAATTTTTTTTTAAAATATATTTTATTGATTATGTACAGAGAGGAAGGGAGAGAGATAGAGAGTTAGAAACATCGATGAGAGAGAGTCATCGATCAGCTGCCTCTTGCACACCCCCTACCGGGGATGCGCCCGCAACCAAGGCACATGCCCCTGACCGGAATCGAACCCGGGTCCCTTCAGTCCCCAAGCCAACGCTCTATCCATTGAGCCAAACCGGTCCCGGCTCAACTGCAATTTTTGTAAAGACTATTGGATTCAGTTGTCAAAAATCAATTGAACATATACATGAATGTATTTGCTGACTCAATTCTGTTTCATTAATCTTTTCTCTATCTTGCCACAGATTACTCAGTCTCCATTACTTTTGCTTTATAATAAGTCTTGAAGTCAGGTAGTATAAGATACAACTTTATTTTCAAAGATATCTTAGTTTTAATGGGTTCTTTGCATTTCCATATAAATGTAGAATTAGTTTGTCAATTTCTGCTGACACCCAATCTGGTGCATTTCCCACAAATTTTTATTGCTTCTCAGGAATAAGATTCTCACTCAACCTGTCCTCAGTGAAAAAGCACACTCTGTTCATGTCCAAATGGGTCTCAGAAGTAGCCTCTAACTCTCACCTTTAGGAATATTTCTGTCAGTCAAATAACAAACTTAAAATAAATGTCTGAGGGTAAGTTTGGGGAACTCTTACAGAGGACTTTGTTCTATCTGGTCCCAAGCCCCTCTTAGGCCCTAATTGATGCTATTTTACCTTTTCTCTTTTCTATTTGCTTCAAGGACTCAACCCAATTCCCTCTCCTTTGAAAATTGATGACACCCCTCTGCCTCTGGGTCTTTCTCCTAGCAAGCTTGCCTGCAGAGGGAAAAAGCTATATTTCTGCTTTGCTCTTTCTTAATGTCCTGAAGATAAGTATACAACCCTTTTTTTATTTTAAGAAGCTTAATGCTAATTACTATGGGGAAACAGATGGTTATAGAATAAATATCATTACCGTGAAACTTACAAAGGTTTGAGAAATTTGACAAAATTCTTACAGTTGTATTCCATGGTCATGGCTTTTGTCTGCTCCCAAAGGAATAGCAATCATCCCTTTTTTTCTGTTTTCATAGTTTGTTGGCGAGGCTCCTTATCCTCCCCAGCAAAGGAGACTTTTTCCCAATGTGACACTCTAATCAGAGGCTGCAATAGCCCTGAATATTCAATAAAGGAAGGTGCTGTATTTCCTCAAATGGGAAGTTTTTATTGCTGTAGCTGTTCAAACACGGGGGTAGCCATTGTCAGTCCAAAAATGATTATTTTGGATATTTCTACACATGACTCTGGCATTATGCAGGTAAAAACATACCAATAAGTCTGGTGAAATGAACCAAACTATTTAGATTCAAGTCCCATTAAGTGCATTTTCAGAGGCTAGGAAATCAGAGAGACCAACTTGTATGGTTCCCAGTAATAGCGGGTATGTTTTAGGGTTTTCCTGTTTCTGGGAGTTCAGTGGTGGAGAACAGGTGAGGATTGGGAGATAATCCAGGGCTAAGATAACCAGAAACAAACTATCTCACAGAGTAGACAGTGAGGTGTTAGACAGATGGCTGGAATTGGAAATGAAGTGTTGATAAGTCAGATAAGAGAAGCCAGTAATGAGTTGGTGATGCTGGAAAGCTCAGTCAGAATGACAATTGAGTAAATGAGATGAGATTGGAGACAGAATCATTAGGTGTCACTGATTGTAAAGGGTATAGTGTCAGAGAGTCCTGCCTGCACCATGGCAAAATGTCCTTGATGGCTCTGACATTTAGCTGCACCTGGTTCTGATTTTTTTTTAACCTGGTCTGGCTTAAAGTGATTACCTTTGCTGACTTTCTTGCATGGCCTTGGCTCATTTAAACCTATTTTGTAAGTTCATAGGTGGTTAGAGATGACATAAGCACTGAGTGATCTTCCAGTTCAACCCTCTCATTTAACAAATAATGACAAAGGTATGTTTGTGTAAAAATTTGAGACAAGGGTGACTTTGTGATGGCCTATGGGGGAAGAGCATCCAAAGAGATGTGAACAGGCCTTGAGGACGTTCCTGCTCACATCCTTTCTACATGGTGGATTCATCCTCTATGACACCTGCCTTCCTTGTGGAATCATGTAGTTCAAAGATCAAATGTGATAATTCTTTTTAAAATTCTTTGCCAATCGTGAAGGTGGCCCCAAAACAAAAATAAATCCCAAGGCTCAGACAACGATGTATACACATTTTAACGCACAGACTGATTAGTCCCAGGAACCAGAATTTGGAGAATGTGTGGAAGATCATATGTAGGCAAGTATAAGGGAAAAGAAACATTCTGCAAATATGTGTAAGCTGGGGATAAAGGGCACAATTAAGTAACAGTAAAGGTAACGATTGCCATTTGCTGAATAAACACCATGTTCTCACTTCATTCTCACAATGACCTCTACATGATTACATCTGTTTTATGGATGAGGTGACCCAGGCTCTGAGAGGTTAGGCCAACTCGCCAGGCCAAGCAGTCAGAAGAGGCTGAGGCAGCCTTGGGACCCATCACTCTGACTGTAAGCCCATGTGCCTCACTAACCACACCTCCCTACCTTCCTAATAAAAACCAAAGCTCTGGCACCCTAGTTTGTAAAGTGAAGGTCTTAGTGTGTAGCCTTCTGCTTCTGAACAGGCAATGGGCTTGATTTCATAATTTACCCAGAGATCTCTGAGAGGTGGGTGGGTACTTATCTAGGTGATGCCCAGGGAGATAGCGGGTGTTTCAAAGAACAAAGTAGCCTCACCAGAGGAGATCTCCATCAAGGGATGAAACTAACAATCCAAATTACCTGCCATCCACTGTTTTAAGAGGGGGAATTGAGGGGGGATTTTCCTCTTGAAAAATAATATGACGTTGCCTCGTTAAGAGGGGACAGTGGAGCCTTCTATTTTACTGATAAAGTTTTAATGAGGGCTGCAGAGGCACTGGCCCAGTGTCAGCCACCAGAGCTAATTAAGCTTCGAAATAGCCTCACTGGATTGGAGAAACAGAAAACCACTTCTCTTTCCCAAGCTGCTAACTCCCAAGCAGGATTGTCTCATTAACATCAGGGTTCTCATTATGTGGGACCCAGGGATTTGCTGTCCGAGGGAACGCAACCACTATTTTGAGATTCCAGGGAGAACAAAAGGAGGGGGAATGAGAAACTCTAGCAGGTGGGTTTCAGTTTGCTAACAGCAGAAACCAGAACTGACAGATTTTGACAAAAATTGATTTGTGCCCACTACCAGATTTATTTAAAAGCGGATTGAATTGAATCTCCTCAAGGCCTTGAAAATCTAGCATGGTTCTTACCTCTTGGGGTGGTTGTGAATGTTGAATGACTTCATCAGTGATTCTAAATGAGGGCTATTTTGCCCTCTAGGGACTGTTTGGAAACAGCCTACAGACATTTTTTTATTGTTGCTTTTGTTTTTTATTGCCAGGAAAGTGCTACTGGCATTTAGTGGGTAAGAGA
Organism: Pipistrellus hanaki; assembly: GCF_964339955.1. Lineage (NCBI taxonomy): Eukaryota > Metazoa > Chordata > Mammalia > Chiroptera > Vespertilionidae > Pipistrellus > Pipistrellus hanaki. The sequence continues at coordinate 23,754,546 of NC_140514.1, forward strand.
CCAGAGGTGCTGCTGAACATCCTACAACACACAGGACAGACCCCTACAAATGTCCCCCCCACCCTCCCAACACACACAACAAAGAATTAGCCAACCTAAAATGCCAACAGTGCTGAGGTTGAGAAACCCTGTACTGTAGTACCTAAAACTCTCACCTGGCACATAGTTGTCAGTAAGTGTCAGTGATGGTTCTGATTACTGCAGAGCCTGAACAGAACTGTTCTGTTGAGAAAACCACCAAGCACTCAACAGTTTAGTGGTCCTAACTCTTTAGCCAGGAACCTGATCTGGCCTGTAGCTTCTGCTTCCACAGATAAATCCCAGGTGCCTGATTCTTGGCCTCATTAGCTCCTGAGTCAAAGTCTGGTGTTGATGTATCTGAGTTATCAAAGATAGATTGCTGATCATGCTTGAGCTGTAAGGGAGGATGGGAGAATATCTGACATTTTCAGCTTCTGTGATGGGAGGTGGGGCATGCTTCCCATCAAGCTTCATAAGACAGGAATTCCCCTAACAGAGGCAGGAATTCAGTTAGACAAAACAAATTAACAATTATCTGTTATGCTGAGATATTGCAGTCAGGGACTGAGAGGTGATAGAGATTCATTACCACTTAAATTATTGAAAGAAGCACAGCTATCTTCCTATATTATCCTAAAACAGTAGAGTGTTTATACTGAGGAGTACAACTAGAAGAGATAGATAGAAAATCCTCTCTTCTAAAGCTTTGGTTCTTTCCACTCCGCTGAAATTATTACTACTAAAATTATTCTCAACACTCCAGTTATTATATAGGTCACTTCTGCCTATTTCACAGTAACTTTTCTGCAGTATTTGATACCTTTCTCTCTCCTTGTTGTTTAAAATTCTTTGTTCTTTAGATTTCTATGATAACAATTGTGGATCTATTTGGCGGGGTTCTCTTCTTCTATCTGTCTTTTTATCCTGAAGTTATTATATAGGGTTTAATCCTTGGTTTCTTTTCACTCTGCACATTTTCTAGTTGAAATCTCTGTGTCCATGGGTTCTACTCCCAGCTTGGGCTGCATGATAGTTATGTGTAGTCAATAGCTGCTGGTTACCTACTTGCCTCCACTTGATTATCACAGGGATCTTCATGTCAACCTGCCTAGAATGGACACCATTTTTAAAATCTTTCTCTTTTACCTATTGTCCCCACATTTACTATCCTAAATATTTTCTAAAACACCCAAGTAAGAAGGGAGATGATTTTAGAGTTCTCCTTCTTCCTTACTGTCCATATCCAATGAACAAGTAAGTCCTTTTGATCCTATCTCTTAATATGTTCTATCTGCCCCTTCCTTTCCAATCAAAATGATTTGTTTATCCATCTTGTCAACCACATTAGACAGTAAGTTCCTTGGGATGAAGAATATGTCTTATTTAACTTTATATTTACCACACTGAGAAGTAAGGCCATCTGTCAATATGACTTACTTGGAAAGATAAGACTATAAACCAATAAAAATTTGTGGTTTGTTTCAGTTCATTTTGGAAAAACAATTTATCTAGGCAACCAGTTTGTACATGTTGGCAAATAGTTTTTTATTGGACAACATATTTCTTGCTTGGTAAAAGCTCTTATCTGACAACTGTTTTCTCATCAAGAACTTAAATTTATATGTCCACCAGTCTTAAACTATTGTGTCATGAATTTTGCCCAATTCCAGCAACCTCCAATCTTGAAAAACCTTAAATTGTATGAGTCCAATTCACAGAACCCTATAAATATACTTCCACCACTTCTCCTTTGAGACACTATTATGACTATCAAGGTGGTTTCCTCTCTTGTTGTAATACATCTAATAAATTCAGCTTTGCCTGACCAACAGGTGTCTCTTGTGGATCTATGAAGTATTCAACAATCAATAGGTCCAAATACAGTCCTTGACATTTAATAGAAGCTCAACAAAGTTTGGGGATTTTTTTATTTTTAAATAAATGGGAAGAAATTTGGGTAGGAATCGGTAAAAGAGAAATGTGGACAGGAAAGTTAGATGTCTCTGCTTACCTAATACTGAAGGGATCCTGCATGATCTGGCAGAAGTATTTTGTGGTTCTCATGTATTAAGGAAATGTTGATTTCATATTAGATATAAACCCAGGTGCTGAGCATATATGGCAATTGCTGTGGCTAACTCTGAAATGATTCTAGATGTGAATTCCTGTTTCAATTTACACTGGGCCAGGCTGTGAGATGCACAGTGTGTTCTTGTGGTTCTAACTCCATTGTTTGCTTTGTTCATCTGTGTCCTCCCAATACCTCTGCTTCTAAGAATCTAAACTCTTAACCCACAATCAGGATTAGAAAATGCTCTGATGAGCCAATCTATGCTAAGATATCCCCTTTAAGGGAATGTTTGAACAGGCAACCGTTTTATGTTTGGAATAAATGAATCAATCAATAAGCTTTATTGAATGCACCAACAATGAGCCTTACAAAGGATAGAGGTAGTGAGGGAGATAAATTATGTATGGCTGGTCCTTGATTTTCTGAAAGGAATTGTCATAAATTATATATGGTTGGTCCTTGACATTCTGAAAGGAATTCTCTAAATCTCTGAAATCACAGATACTATTCCCACTTTGAGGGGTGTTTACAAGGTAAGAAATGCTGGACAAAACTAATCACCACTGAATTGCAGATGCTGAGTGATGAGCAGTCTTTCTGGCAAACTTTCTTTTCTTTTCTTTTTTTTTCTTTTTTGCATTTTAATTTCTTTATTGGTTAAGGTATTGCCTATTTGCCCTCATCCCCCCATTACCTTCACAACCCCCCCCCCCTCATTGGCGAACTTTCTAGCTCAACATTCCCCTTCTAACCTCACTCTCCAGACAGATCCCAGACTTTATGGGTCATCATTCAAGTCCGTGCCTCTGCAGAATTACAAATTTCTCTCTGTTGTGAACTTTGAACACATGGTCGCCTAGATTCTACTGTATAAAAATGCATTTATTTACTCCATTACTTCATGGTAATCACTCTGAAATTAGAATCCTGAACTTAACGTGTTTGTGTTTTCACTCTGACAGCAGCTATGTTGCTGAACAGCATAAGTGTTCAATTCCAGTGTTAACCAAGGACATAAATTCATGTCCCTCGGTGAAGTGAAATATAGAGGATGACAATAATTTGCCTCAGGTCATACAGGAGGCAATAGCGGTGTCTGATGTGATGACCACACATGATTGTTTTTGTGGTGTGTGTGTGAGTGTGGGTGTGTGTGCATACGCTTGCGCATGTTTTCAAGAAAGCCCCTGATTATTCCTGTTTTCCCTACATTCTCTGAAGATTTTTAAATGAACCATCTTCCCTTTTTCTCAATAAGGCTGAGGAAATATAACTATTATGGCCTTCAGTCATAAGAATCATAGAGCTCCATGAGATTGTCAATGTATAATGTTGGCTGGTCAGCATGCGAACTTAAATGTGTTAGTTTTTATTGGGTGTCACATAGCAGGGATATGGCATTTCTGACAGATCTTGCAAGAAACAGTGTGAATTTGCCACCATTTCCTATTGCTAGAGGAAAGGCTTCTTCTGCATTTCTCGTTTATGCTGAAGCTAAAGATCTGGCTGCAGGGCCAACAGAGGATAAACGTTACTTCAGTCATACATTCAGTGAGTATTTATTTAGTATTTGCTAGGTAAGAAGCACCATTCAGCTGACACTGAGATGGATAAAACAGAATATCAGTTTTCAAGCATCTTTTGATATATGGGAGGGGCTGAATAAGCTTTTATTTTCTCAAAGAGAAGCAAATGAAATGCAATAACATCTAAGAGCTATACAATTTTAAAGGGGCTCATGTTCATAAATTTTCAGATAATCTCCTCTTGACCCTCAAAGGTACCTACGAAAGGCAAAATCATCTTTTCTGGGAGGTTTTCTCACTTCATAGAGACTCATGTTAATTAAGGGAAATATTGGGGCTTAGAAGTTATTATCAGTGGTATTTTTGTTGAAGAGGAAACAACTTTTTGTTTGTTTGTTTAAAGTAGTTGAATATCAAGTAATCCTTGAAAAGAAAAATGACTCCTCAGACATAATTTTGGTGTAATAATGACCTTTACTGAAGATCATATCTGTTAAGCCAAATTATTATTTACAGCCTCCAGTGTGGCAAATCCAGTATGGTCATTTACTCCAATGTATGAGAGCCTTGAATGTCAGTAAATATTTCTTAGGGAAAAATGTTAAATTTCCTTCCTCATGTGAATGCTAGGTAGGCTGCGTTCTCTTGTTCTTGATTCAGTAGAGATAGAGACAATCTCACCGTTCCTTAGGAAGAAGAGTATTAAGGCTTCTTTCATTAACCATTGGCATATTTGATGAGGTTCCTAAGACACTGAATTATCCCCTAGGAAATAAAACATGCTCGCAATAAACAGAAAAGTAACAATTCCAGGCTATGTAAAGGCCAAAAGTATGGTCCAGGGAAGAGGGAGCCAGGACAAGGACCTTGGAGAAGGTGAGACTGGTGATAGGCACTGAGGCAGAGTAGAAAGCTGGGCAGAAAGGCAAGGTCATAGAGCGGAGAAAAGCAGCCCAGGGACAGTTTCATAGGAGGAGGATGGTTAGGGTGGGCTTTTCCTGTGTTTACTCCTAACATCAGAGATCATATGCTCCCTAAAGATATTTAATTAAATAATTATGATAAAAATAATACATTCTTACTAAAGAAAATATGAATATATTTAAAATAGCAAGAACAAAATGTGGCTGTTATCATACCATTCTTTCCCAGTTGCTATTGATGTTTTAGTGTACTTGGTTCCAGACTTATTCTGGATATTTTTATAGCCTGGCATCAACCAAGTCTATAACGGGAGGAATTTTAAATTTAACATTGCAATAATAAGCATTCTCCACATCAATTATGTATTTATTTGAGTCCATCATGTACATCTACCGTAGGTTTACTTAATAATTCATATATACTTATGCCTTTAAATAATGTCACATTTATTATTATTATAAACCATTTTGCTATTAATACTCCTTTTCTTTCGTGTTTAGTTAGAGAGGACTCATGGGGGAGTGGACAAAACATAGACTTTATAGTTAGATAGACAAGGTTTTTATTTCTGATTCTGCCACTTATAGCTTGGGTTCTTAAGCAATGTGTCTAACCTCTCTTGAATCTTCGTTTCCTACAATATAAATGAGCACCACTGTGGTTATTTTGGAGTATTTTAAAAATGAGAATTAATAACTGTGAAGTGTGAAGTGTTTTGAACAGTCTGGCCCATAGTGGATGCTCAATACATAATGGTTATTGTGTCCCTGTAGTTATTAGTATTAAGCTTAATATTATATGGCTCTCCTTATGGGTAATGGGGAAAACTGAGTAAAACTATCTCTTGGAAGTTGGGGATATCCTATAAGGAAAACATGAGAAATAAATTCAAAGAGAAGTTTGTAGCCTGACTGAGTAGGTTCTGAGTGCCTGCTCAAATCCTGCTCCTTAGCCTCTGGGAAACCAGTCCCTCTTGGCTCCCTTTCTAGGACCTTCTGTGATTCTAGAGTAAAAGAGTGTTTTAAGGAAAATATTTTGAGACAATCAATAGTTAGTCTTGTCTTTTCTTCAGGTTAAACAAACCTAGCATTACTAACCTTTCCCAATCAGACCTCGTGCTTCCCAAACTAACCCTCTGAATTCTCCCTATAGCTTTTCACTTTATGTAAAAATAACGTGTGTTTAAATCTATGATATGACCCTTTCCCTCAGCCCCCACCCAAATTCCATAACTCCTAGTTTAGCACAGAAAATGAAACTTGGACTTCACATCACACATCAGGAAAACAAAAACAAGGACAAAAGCAAAAATTCTATCATTGGATCCCAACTCCAAATATCTTGGTCTAGCGAACTGAATTAAATGGCTGAGTCCTTGAGAGGAGACTGTGCACAATACTTTGGTAGGTATTTTATGACTGAAATCTTAATATATATTTGTATTCAGGTAAGTCCTTCAAAGATTTATTCTCTCAATTACCGATCTAAAGAGCTTATAAAGGTAGAGCCAGTGAACCAGGCAGGATTAGAGCTGCCTGGAAGACAGATGCAGTCGCCACAGCATCTGAGCTCCAAACAACCTTACTGGCTGCTCATTCTCGGGCCAAGTGGTAGCTGACAAACAGTGGCTCCTGATGAACCATTTAGATTTTTTAAACAGTTACAGTCCCTGCTTCTTAGGTTTGATTAAGATTGAGGCTAAATAGGACAATTCTTAAGTCTTATTGTAACAAGTCAGAAATGTGGTTCCTTTATGGGGGGGGGGAAACAGAAAAAAAAACAACAGAAAATGTAAGCATATGAACATTTATAAAGCCACTGTGTGTTTTCTTTGTATCTTTTCAGAAAGAAACAAATAAACAGTTAAAGTCCTCTTAAATTTTAGCACCTTCCCTGAAATCTGTTAGCGCAGTTTACTTACTGAATTGAATTTGTGTTGTTTTCTTCCCAGGATTGAATGGCAGTTGTAAAGGATATGTGTTTGACTGTGGGTTTTTATAATATTCTTTTTTCCTTCTTCTGAACTCATCAGTATTTGTGACTTGAGCACTGTATTTTCATTCACAAAACTTGCTCTTGTTTTCTTTATAAGGGCTTTACAAATTACCTAAGTTGGCTTATAATTTTGCTACTCTAAATAATACTTCTCTTTGGAAAAACAAGCCCTATGAAAGTTATTTTCATTAAGTTGGTTCAGTTTAGCAGATTAATTTCTAGAGGCCATACATGCAGTTGATAAAGGGGCTAGAAGATTTAAAAAGTAGATCCTAGCAGATGAAAGTTGTTTAACCACGGAATATCTCAGAACACTGAATAAACACTTGGAATGACCTTGCCCTTCTATGTAATTTGCTTTTCTGTGGGTATATCACAACTGTTATTGAAGTAATTAAAAATATTTACAAAATTGTTTAATATGTACAATATTGTCTTAATATTTACAACAATACATAGTAAACTTGTTAACAATATGAGCTAAGAAAATCAATAAAAGTTATGAAAAATACCTTTACATACATAAGAACAAATTATTATTTTTTAAATTTTCCTAATATTGAAATAGAACTACATCATTTTCTTCTTAAATTTATCTCCCATTGAAGGTATGTCCTAAGACTCATGATTATTATGTTTGTCCTCTGTTTATTCTGCCATCTGTCATTAATCATGTGTAGACAAACATTTAAATACATTAAGGAAACTTCCACTTAAAGGCATTCAATGTAGAATTCCTTTATAATGTTTATCTTTAATAAAATAGAAGAAATGAGGGAAAAGGTTACCAGATCAGGGCACAAACTAGTCAAGGGGAATGAGGGAGAGGGCTGGTATTTGGGGGTTGGAATTTGATGTTTGATGTTTAAAAGGAGCCATGAACAGGGGATATGTCAATACTGTATTTTAGTATTTTTCAAACTTTATCATCCCCTGAAGCAACTATTTTTTGTCTTTGTAGGCATTTTTTCCCCAATCACTGTCTCATTCCAAATGAAATTTTAATACCATAGATAAACTGTGTCTGTTTTTGTACTATGTGTACATTGATGCTTTATACATAAAAAGAGAAAGACTTTTTTACCTCCCCACCATGTTTACTCCCATGGAGAATCCATGTTCTATGAAGTTGTGAGAACAGTGTTGCATAAGATGAATTGAGTATATAATAAGGAATTGGCTGGAGTCAGGATCTATGCACTAAGAGCAAAGTCTTTTGTTTTGGGTTATGGGAAGGAGACACCCACTGTTCTTTTAGCAGGAACTGCCAGGTTGTTATTCTGGTAGTGTTTGCTGGGGTTGAGTTCATCTCCTGTCCACAAGGAAGGGTCTTTCCCAGTACCCATGAGATTCATTCATTCATTTCTCTACTACTTAGTCATCAACCTCAATGTTTGAAGTTTGGATGCTGTTTAATACCTCACTCTACAGTATTGAAACTTTATGTAAAATCAGAAGAATTATGTCATGTACTGGTATTGCTAATACAGTTTTTCAAATAATTCTACTAATTAGGCTTTCACTAAGGTTTTTTCATATGAACTGGGTCAATTATTATTTCACTAGAAAACCCAATGCATGAATTTGTACACCAGTGGGGTCCCTTGTCCTAGCCTGTGGATCAGGCTGAAACCGGCTCTCTGGATATCCCCCAAGGAGTCCTAGATTCTGAGAGGGTGCAGGCCAGGCCAAGGGACCTGTACAATTGGGCCAGAAAGAGATGTGAGATGTCAGCCAGCCAGGGAGGGTCCACAGGAGGGCTCCAGGGAATGTCCAGCCTGTCTCACTCAGTCCTGATCCACCAGACCCCAGCAGCAAGCTAACTTACCAGTTGGAGCATCTGCTCCCTGGTGGTCAGTGCACATCATAGCAAGCAATTGAATGGCCTTAGCATATCATTAGCATATTATGTTTTGTTCATTGAACAGGTCAACAGGACACTTAGCATATTAGGCTTTTATTATATAGGATATAAACCTGGTCATTAACCAGGGATATTTTTAGTAGTCTTAGACATCAATGTAAATAGTTAGACATTTTCCAAATAGAGGATTCCTTAAACAGTGAGTAGTATGCTCCAGGTTTGGTGTGTGCTATAGGTTGAGTTGTGCCCCTCTCCAACGGCCCCCCCAAAAAAAAAATGTTGGGAGTCCTAACCCCCAGAAAGTGACATAATTTGGAAATAGAGTCTTTGTTTCAAAATGAAATCATTAGGGTGGCCCCAATCTAATATGACTGGTTTTCTTATAAAAAATGGGAAACGTGTGCACTATTCTGCTTGGGCTGTTGTAATAAAATACCAGACTGAGCCAAAACCGGTTTGGCTCAGTGGATAGAGTGTAGGCATGTGGACTGAAGGGTCCCAGGTTCGATTTCGGTCAAGGGCATCAAACCTTAGTTGTGGGCACAGCCCCAGTTGGGGGTGGGATGCAGGAGGCAGCTGATCAATGATTCTCTCTCATCGATGTTTCTAACTCTCTATCCCTCTCTCTTCCTCTCTGAAAAAAAAAATCAATAAAATATATTATTAAAAAAATACCAGACTGAGTGACTTAAGCAACAGAATTTATTTCTCACAGTACTGGAGGTTAGAGTCCAAGATCAAGTTTCCTCAGGGATGGTATGTGGGGAGATCCTTTACTGGCTTGTAGATGGTTATCTTCTCACTGTGTCCTCAATATGGCTTTTCTTCTGTGAACATGCAGAGAAAGACAGAGATCTCTTTCTCTTGCTCATCTTATAAGGAACCAGTCCTATTCTATTAGAACCTCTTTTAACCTTAATAACCTTAATTATAGGGCCTATCCCCAAATACAGTTGCATTGTGGGTTAGAGCTTCAACATTTGAATTTTGGAGGATCCCAATTCAGTCCATAAGAGAAACACACAGAAATAAGATGATGTGAAGAGACACAGAGAGAGCACAAGTCATCCACAAGCCAAGGAGAAAGACCTGGGATAGATCCTTTTCTCACAGCTTTCAGAAGGAATCAACCCTCCTGACACCTCAATTTCAGAATGTGAGACAATACATTTCTGTTGTTTAAGCCATCCAGTTTGTGGCACATTGTGATGGCAGCCCTATCAGAAGAATACATTGCAATGTAATTTCTATAGTCTCATAATGCATAAGCGATCTATATGAGCCTCATGGTCATTAATTACACTGAGACATGTGAGGCCAAGCTCAAAGGAACAAAAACAACAAAAAAAAAGTAAATTGAGCTTTAATCTTCTGAGACAAATTTTGAAAGCTTTTATCAGACAGATATCTTGTCCATTACTCTGTTTTAGGCTAAATTAGGTTTAGGTTTTGCTGTTCCTATGAATTGCTATCCACCCTTCTGGGATTTTGGAACAGGTGCTGTGAGGACAAAAGAAAACTGTGCAAACTTAAACTGAAAAGCCAGATGAGGGTCAACATAGGTTGAGAAGAAAGGATTACAGGAAGAATGAGGCTGCATGAAAGGAATGGGAGTTGGAAGTAAGCCTGGTTTAAGGATGCTAATGAAGATAACGAACCTTTGGAATAGAGAATTGAATAATGGTCCTGAAAGTAATGAATTACCTCAAGGAGTGGTATTGAGATGAGAATATTTTTGTGGGGAGTTTCCAGAGAGTACATGGATCTGATGGTGAAGACTGGTAAAGAATGGGAAAAGGAGAGATCAGTACAGAAAACACACATTGAATATTCCCAATGAAGGTTATTAACTCTTGAAGAACAAGAGTTCCTAGCAGCCAATGAGACAAATTACTGGGATTCATAGTCTCCCATTAGCAAAATGTGTTCTTTTCTGGCTTTAGCACACTGCTTTTGTATAAGAGGCAGTCCCCCTTTCTGATACTCAATTATGGAACCAAAATTGACTAAGATAGTATAGGATTAACAGAAACTGACATAATATGACATGCGTTCAAAGACCTCAAAAAGAAATAAAATGACTTTTATCCATCTTCATACAACTCACTTTTTGTAGTAATTTTTAAACATCTTTTAAAGGTCTCCTAACTCAAGTTATTTATGTGTAGTAGAAAATATTTTTCCCACATTATGACCACTTTTTAAAGAAAATTAGCATTTTGCCAAAGATCCAGATGTCTCCATCAGACTGTGCTGTTGGACAGCAGGTTTTTAGCCTTGTATTTCAACATGTTGGATTTTCAATACTCATCGTGCTTTTTTTTTTTTTAAATGGTAGTTGTTGCATTAAGATATAATGGAAGTTGTTTGCTTTTGCTAAAGGAAGAGAGAAAAAATGGAGTGAAGTCAAGCGTGACTTTTTTAATGGTAGTTTTTCTTATTTAGAAGACTGTTACTGATGATATATAGCAGAAAACATATTGCTGTATTAACAAGGTCATTCAGTCAAAAAAATCCTATTAATGTAGAAAATGACAGATCCGAGCTGTGTGGTGAAAAATAAGGCAAATTCTCACCTTGTATCTTCAGATTCCGTTTCAAATTCACACCATGGCAGGGAAACTGAGAAACAAATCCAGGAGATGAGCATGACTGTAAAACCATAGTTCAATACCATCAGTATTGACTGTTTTCTAATTTTATTTGCTTTTTACTTTTTACAAAAATAATGATAGCAAGCAAAATTAAAGAATATATATTATAATTTATATTCATATGAAAGACTTATCTACAAAAGTATAAAGAAACGTGATGCATAAAAAATTCAAAATAAATGTAGTATACATTTATAGTATGCTTGGCATGTTTCCTTTTTTTTTTAGATCTGAGAGCAGCAAATAGTCATTTGCATTTTGAACGATAGCAAACTGGTTTTAGATTCAGTTGTCAATTTAATGAAGCCTCAAATATTGATCTTAGTAAAACAGTTAAGTAGGAAATAAAAATAAAAAGGATCATTATAATAGTACCCCAGAGGGAATCACTATGGTCACTTCAGTCAGTGATAAGCTGATTTTTAGTGGTGTAGACTAGACAAGTAAAAATAAAGATTCCCTTGACTTAGCTTGAGCTGGAAAAGAAATCTTGCAGGTTTATGGCTTCATAAATTGTTCTGAATGTTTAACATCCCATAAAGAAGAAGCAAACAGTCAAGATACTTCATTCAAGAATGCAAAACCAGTATACTCAGGCAGAAGCCTGTAATTCAGATTTAGTATCACATTATCTGTGTTTGCATTGCTGAAGGGACTTTGACTATACTCAAAGCATTGCCATGCCAACATTACTGACCATGTTATCTCTGGGTTTTAAACAGCTCCAGGACTGTTGGACTTCATGGCAGGGCAGCTGAATGAACCTTCATGTACTAGATTATTCTTTTAATGCTTTATGGCCTTTTATTGAATACAATTAGATTATACCCATTTTGAAAAGAAACTATTCTTGCATGTAAGTAACTTGATTGTTTAGATCCACCCAAAACTTTCACTTCACAATGGAAAAATTAGGAAAATTAAAGTAAGATGTGTTAATTATAAAGTTGAAAAGCAGAATCACAAAAGTGTATGAGCTTTACATCTATTTCTCAGTCAGGAATAAGCACTCCATGGAAGGGTTCTCTTAAAATCTGGGAATATTTCAATCCTGTCTTTCCATTGAGCTGGGGGTTGTATAATGAATGCAGCATCATGACATGCCTCATAAAGGTTAAACCTGTAACAACCCTACTTTTATCCCATAATCTAATAGGATGAGAAAGAAAAATAGAGATGGTGTTATAGCTTTGCTTATTTTACCTATGTCACAGCCTCAGTTCTTGATTTACCCATTCTTATAAGGCTACTCTTAACAAGACTCTTACATTCGGCCTAGCTGGAATATTGTTACTATGACATTAAACTTATCTGAAATCTAACCCCTAGAGATCATGTGAAATTGTACTTAAATGACTCAGGATATGTTTCCTACTATGTTGCCTAATAATGATTTGCTCTCTTTGTTGCTTTAGGCCACTTATTTGTATTATAGAGCCACTTGTTTGTTTGTTTTTCTCTTTTCATAAGTTATACACCCTAATGCTCCACCACACTATGTCAGACCCTCAGCATCAAGAATTTCAACTTATGCACATGTCTATTTCCATGTACAATGTAGCATATACTAAATACACTAGATACTCTTTTCATGGAAATTCTTCAATTTTTGCTTGGGTGATTGAGTGACCCTGGACTAAATTTATGTCTTATATTTATAAATATGTATGCTCCCTTACCTCTAATATCTTACTTAGTTTTTCCTCGTGGATCTCACATTTTAATGCACTGATAACATATTCCTAATTTTATAGTGGCATCTCATTTGTTTCTAAAGAATTTTATAGTGGTATCTCATTTGTTTACTAAGTAAAATAAAACAAAAGATTAATATTTGCTTGTCAGTGGTTCATAAAATACTCTTAGTTGACTACTGTATTGTTTTGGAAGTTGGTTCCTGTTTCCAATAAATTCAGTCTACCAAGGGAGAGGAGCTAGGTCAATGTTTTAAAATCCAGATTAAAAACAGTATTATAGCTGTAAGAACAAATGGGTATAGTAAATGGGTTCGGTCTAGGAAAGGCAGGATGGCTTGCTTTCCTATGACATGTAAAATTGGCCATGAAGGAATAGGAAATGCGCCTCATTGAATTTGGGGGAAGACAATTAATGAGATGAAATTAGCATCAATCAAAGAAGAGAACATAGTTGATGTTGAACAAATTAAAACCATTCCCAAAGAGCTGAGAGTTAATAGGATTGGTTGTAACAGATATTTGTTATTTAAATAAAAATATACTCAAATGCACCATGAATTGGTAAATAGAAAAACTGTAAGATTGATGAATAAATTCAAGAACTGGTTGTTTAAGAGGAACAATGCTGTAGATAAAGCTCTTACAAAGATAATTGAAAAAAAGAAGATACATTTAAAAAAATAGGATGAGGAAGTGGATACAGATTGCTGAAACAAAAGAGCCTATTTCAGTGAAAATAAGATACCATCTGCTCAACTAGAAAGTAAATCAAATCATGAAGTTGCAATAATTAAATGGGGACAAATTAGTATGGGAATAAACTTAAAGATTAATGAAATTGTCGAAAATATCCATGAGGAAGTCTAAATATGCATATAAATTTAATATACTTTATAAAGATGGCAATTCAAATCAATTAGAGATAGAAAAGGTATTAAATAACTAGTGTCAAGCAACTGAGTGATCAGTTAGGAAAATATAGTTTTATAATTTTTTCTTCATACCATACACATTGTAGGGAATGAATAAAAATAAAAAAAATAAAAACAAAGTTGTTAAGAAGTTATAGATAAGTATTTATACATTCTAGGCATGGGAAAAAGTCATTCTGAAAATGACTCATTTTCTACAATGAACTAATAACAATTTTATTAAAACAAGCAAACAAAAAGCAATAAAGTCTATTTAGTAAACAACAGAACAAGAACTGCTTTGTACAAATGGTTGTGGAAGTAAAAATCATTTATAGCCTCTACTTTTTAGTTACTAAAAATACATACTATTTGGCATTGACATGGAATACACACACACGTACCCACTCATGCATTTGTTTTTGGAAATGTAATTTTTGGATGCATGGGTGTATATATGAGTATATGGAAACACATGTGCATACACACACACATATATACACACACATATAAATATATCCTACGAGTTTTTATCTATAATCACAAGAAAAAGATCCTAGTCTAAATAGAAGAGGAATGTTTGAACAAATAGCAGTTGAGTCACAGATTCCCTAGGAAACTTAGCAATAAAAGATCAGGAATCCACCCTTAAGCAGTATAAGTCATCACCAAAATCATGCCATGGGAGCCTTCTCCACTGCCACCACTGCCTATGGGAATGCTGACAATTGTCAGTGCTGGAAAGAATGTTCTGCCCTTGCTTCATTGAAGCCTGCATTTTGGATCCTAACTTGGCTACCAGGAGACCAAGCAAAACAGCTATTTCATGGTACTTCTCTAGTGGGAGGCTACCATGACTCACAATGCCTTATCGTTCCCCCCGAAAAAAATCAGAAAGCGCCATGTATTTTCAAATTGACATGTGAGTGTGTGTTTCTGTGTGCTTCAATAGCATTTGATACTATTGTGTTATATGTAAATCATACTGTCAATGATACCCATTCAATAAAATAGTTTACACATTGATTTGCTAAGTATTATGGGTTATACATCAAATACATAATCATATTGTTGTGCACAATATATTTTGTCATTCAGGAATGTGTAGTCTGAGAGATAAGACTAGCATATATGAAATTTCTAAGGAATGTATTCAGTTTTGCTATTATTTATATAATTGATAAGTTTTGGGGAATCTTGGGAAAAGATTTACGTGTTTGAAACAGCTGAAAAGCTTCATAGAAGTACTGACTTGGTGGACTTCAAAAGATGGGTAATAGCCTGGTTGGGTGGCTCAATAGTTGAGCATCAACCTGGTTCACAGGTTCAATTCCTGGGCAGGGCACATGCCCAAGGGTTGGGGCTGGATCCCCAGTAGAGGTTGTGCAGGAGGCAGCCAATTGATGTTTCTCTCTCATCAATGTTTCTAGCTCTCTATCCCTCTTCCTTCCCCTCTCTAAAATCAATAAAAAACATATTAAAAGAAAGATGTATAATATTTATTACAAGTTGCCTAAAAGTCAGTGTATGGCTATAAGTATGCTCACATTAGTAATTATATATACTTTCACTTAAGATAGGATGCACTTGGTTAGTGAATTAGTTGGTGAGTAAAAACTGTATAGAGCTCATTTCATGTATTGAGTCTATTTTTCTCAGATAATCCATTGATTTTTTTGTTATAAGATCCCAAGCTAAACTAATTCTAATCCTATATAATAAAAGGCAAATATGCACATTGTTCCCTCAACCAGGAGTTCCATCACAAGATCGGCCAGAGGGTAGGGCTGGCTGACCAACTGCCCATGGCCCTCCCCTTGGGTGGCCCTACCCCTGAGTGGCCCTCCCCACCCCAATTGGAGGCGGGACTAACCAGCCAACCTCCCACATCCTCTCCCTGCAGCCAGCCTGGCCCCAACTTGCTCTGATTAGGATTGGCCAGCCGGACCCCACCTGTCCATGTATTCGTGCACCAGGCCTCTAGTTAATTTATAAATAACATCTTAATAAAGTATATACTAGTATACATAAAAATAGTGAACAAGTTATAAATGTATATATCTTGATAAGTTTTTATAAAGTGGATAGACCATTTAACGAGCACACAGATTAAGAAACATAACATTTCCAGCATCCTAGAAATCCGTGGTCCTAATAGTAGCTTTCACAATGGTAACCAATTTCTTGACATCTCTATTGAGTTTTATATTTTTGAATCTAATGCAAATAGAATCACACAGAGTGAATTCTTTTGTTTTAGCTTATTTTACTTGGCATTCCATATTTATGAAATATATCCATGCTACATGAAACTATTTTTCTCTCATTATACATAGTATTCTATTATATGAATACAACACAATTTATCCATTTTATTCAGCTCATTTTCATTGTTTTCAAACTTTGGCTTTATTAGTGTTGTTGATGTGAACATTCTTTTTGTAAACATATATGTGCTTATCTTTCAAGTAAACATTTAGGATTGAGATTTCTAGGTCATAGGACATGCATGTTTTAAGTTTCAATAGATATTAACAAATGGTTTTCAAAAATGGTTGCTCAAATCTATGCTTCCTCTGTGTGTGAGGGTTCTAGTTCCCCAAGTCCTTGCCACTGCTTAATATTAGCAGTTTATTTGTTTTTGTGTCTATTTTATTTGTTTTTGTGTCTATGCTAGTGTTTGTGTAGTAGTTTTCCACTTTGGTATTAACTTGTGTTTACTAAGATGATTAATCGGTGAAAGCACCTTTCCATAAGTTTATTGAACACTTGGTAAGGCCTTTACTTTTTGTGTGACATTGGCTGTCCAAGTCTCTTGCCATTTTGTTCTTTGGTTGTGTGTTGTTATTGCTTTATGGTTCTTTCTATATTCTGAATGAGTCCTTTTTTTGTTATTTGTATTAGAAACATTTTCCAGCCGAAACCGGTTTGGCTCAGTGGATAGAGCGTCAGCTTGGGGACTGAAAGGTCCCGGGTTCGATTCCGGTCAAGGGCATGTACCTTGGTTGCGGGCACCTCCCCAGTAGGGGGTGTGCAAGAGGCAGCTGATTGATGATTCTCTCTCATCGATGTTTCTAACTCTCTATCTCTCTCTCTTCCTCTCTGTATAAAATCAATAAAATATATATATATATATATAAAAAGAAAGAAACATTTTCCACTTTCCACTTGCCTTTTCAGTCTTTTGTGTTTTTTAGTTAATGAAAGTTATAATTTTATTGAGGTCCAATTTATCAATCTTTTCCTGTATGGTTGATGCTTGTGTATGTGTTTTGGTTTGTGTGTATATGTATATATTTGTGTGTTTGTGTATGTTCAGCCTAAAATATATGAAATCCATTGACCAAGCAATAGTGAAATTATTTTCAAACCATAATTTCACTGATGTTCTAGAGTGGAATTTTTTTCATACATAAAGTGACTAAATGTTTATGGGTGCCTTTGAAGTCTCTATTTTATTCTATTCATCCATTTGTATATGTTTACTGGTATAGGATACTACTAGCCTCTTTAGATGGCAAGTGATATGAATAATCAACTTGGAGGCAAAGATCGAATCCAAGGTACTTCCAAGGAATACAGTCTAAAAAGTGATGCCAAAGGTGTGGTTACAAAGTCATTCTCTCTCCTTTATTCTCTAATCAATTATTAAATACTAGAGGCCTGGTGCACAAAATCTGTGCATGGGAGTCTATGTACCTCAGCTCAGCCTGCACCCTCTCTCAATCCAGGACTGCTGGCTCCCAAACTGCTCGCCTGTCTGCCTTCCTGATTGTCCCTAACCACTTCTGCCTGCCAGCCTGATCACCCCCTAACTACTCCCCTGCCAGCCTGATTGATGCCTAACTGCTCCTCTGCCAGCCTGTTTGCCCCTAATTGCCCTCCCCTGTAGGCCTGGACCCCCCAACTGCTCTCCCTGGCAGGCCTGGGGCCCCCATACTGCCATTTCCTGCAGGCCCGGTCACCCCCAACTTCCCTCCCTTGCAGGCCTGGTCCCTCCCAACTGCCCTCCCCTACTGGCCATCTTGTAGTGTCCATCATGTGTCTACATGGGGGCAGCCATCTTTGACCACATGGGGGCAATCATCTTGTATGATTGACAATTTACATATTACTCTTTTATTAGATAGGATCTCTTAAATTCATACTATCTATTTTCATTGCCACCAATAGTTCAGGCTCACCTTAGTTTTGGCTGAGGCTATTTCAGTCCACCTAGCACTTTTTTTCTCTGCCTTCCTCATTGTTACCAGAATAATTGTTTTCCTCTTTCAGTCCTTCCAATTACTTTGTCTCTTCTGAATATGAGAAGCAGGGGCATTGCCTGCATCACTATTTCATTTTCCCTCTTTTCCCTCTTGCATTTGTCTACCATCGGAGTTAACAGCAGTTGCCAAACCTTAAGATTTAGTTCCACAAATCTGTAGTACCTTTCCCCTGTGTTTCCTCTGTGAGGAATTTTTCAATCACCTTCTGACAACCTGTTATTTATTCTTAAAGTCCCAGCTCAAATTATAAATTCTGTATGAAGCTATTTCTCATTCCATTCTGACAGAGGTTAATCATTTACCTCTATTTACTGCTATTATTTCTACTGTATCATATTCATCTTTATATTCCAAGATTAGGTGCTTAATAAATATTGGCATAATTAAATTAAATTTATGAATTTCCTATCTCCCCTTAACATTGCTCACCCCCTTATGAACACAGACACACACACACACACACACACACACACACAGATTAGAGTTAAATGTTAAACATTGAAGTTTAGACATAGTACAAGACAAAATTGAATATTAAAGTTTAATATTTAGCATGCACAGAAGAAATTACAAGAACAAATATATGTTTTTTAAATATAATTATCAGGATCTTGTAATATTTGCTTTACCTATCTCTGTTTTGCATTTTTCTTTGCTTAAAGTAAATAAATAAAGACTGGTCATTTCATTTGTACATATATAAATATGTACTTTTAAAAATATATACATTTTCTCACAAACTATACTGTAGTTGCCATACTTAACAAAATAAATACTTATTTAGTGTCACTTAATATTTGGTCTATGATCAAATTTCCCTAGTTACCTAAAAAAATCCAGTAAAGGCTGATTTGTTTGATTTAAGACTCATATAATCTTCAGTTATTGCATTTGGTCTTTATGCCTCTTGAATCTCTTATTTTCTCTGTAGCCCACCCACTTCTCCCTTTTTACCCTCATCCTATTGAATTTTCACCAAAACTCAATTAATGCTTCTAAAGAATATTCCACATTCTGGATTTATTTGCTTTTTTCAGTGCCATTTAACTAATTATATATACTCCTAGAAATGTAAGTTAGTGGTGAATCTTTGTTTAGATTTTTATTTTGTTTCTTGGTTTTGCACTTAGTAGTTAATGCTCTGTGTCATGTTGCATCATATTTCAGGACCACAATGACTTCTTGGTCCATCCTTAGTGATGCTAATAATTGTCAGTGGATATAGGTCCTGGAAATCTAATCCTAACATTATGAAATATCTCAAAATCTTTTACCTACTATTTTTATTAAATTATGATAATTGCCTGGATCCATTATTTATTGCAGAAGAAACCTAAGAAACCAAGTGTTCCACTTCTGTTATTCCTACCACCTTTCTAGCTAGAATTCTTCAACAAAGAAGAATTTTCCCTCATCAGCTAGAGATATTTTGACTATCTTGAGATAGAGTGAAGACCAGGATAATGTTCTTCTTTATAATAACCAGTTTTCAGAGTTGCTGCCATACTTGCTTTGATGAGGTCTAATAAGGCATTTTTTCCCCTTTCTCTTTTTTAAGTATAATTTTGTTGTCATAAATTTTTATATAGTAAACCTTTTTTAATTAGTCATATTCGTCAGATTATTGGTTGTTCTTCTTTGACCAAAGGGTACCTTTGACGCTGTATCCTGTGTGTTGTTATTTGTTTGTTGCATTCGCCTGTGGTTCTTAAAATTTTCCATGCTTTCTGGCATAAGATATTTCAGCCTAATCCTACATATTTCCAGCTTTAGACCTGGAATCAACTATTCCTCCTAGGAGTCCTGGGTGCCAGGTTACTTATTGCTAATGGATTGTCACTGATTCCAGAACTTTTTATGGACAAGTTAGAAATTACATAGATTTAAAAATAAGACAATATAATCCAGAGCCCATACTGGTACTTCCAATTCACATGTAACAGTATTTTTACTTAATTTTAAAAAAAATCCTCTTATCTATTTTTATACTAAACTTTTGGCTCCTAAAAGCAATAATATGATATGTAACTTGCATTTTTTTATATTCTACATAAAATATATTTTAAAATTACAATATAAATACTAACAATTGGACCCCAAAATGAAGTTTAGTATATAAATACTACTGATAATGTAAATATAGAATAGAATTTATCCTATAAGAATACACAGTAAATATTTTGAGTTCTAAAGTCACTTGAAATAATTCTTATCTCTGCGTGTTTATATTTCAAATTGATATACATCCAGACTCTCAATCAAATATGAAAGAAGTATAAAGGCAATTTTGACAGAAATTGACTTGGGAAATTTACTTTCCATATACTGTATGTTAGGGAATTTCTTGACGATTTCACCCAGTAAAAAATAAAATAAAACAAAACAAAATAAAATAAAATAAAATCAGCTTAGAAAGATTTAGGAACCAGGAACTAGAGCATTAACATTAAAAGCACGAAGTGGAGTCTTTCCACAATTGCAGACAGTTGGGTCCTATTGAGCAACCTGTGCAGACCGGGCAAGGGTCACGAAGGGCTTAGGGAGAGGGGGAACAAAAATACACATTTCCTGGGCAGTTTCCATGGAGGGCTTGAGATCCTGGAATATTTTAAAGATATAATAAAGGCACTACATGGAAGAACCCGAGAAGGGCACTTAGAATAACTGAAAGTTCTATTAGGAAGGAAATGTGAATGAACCCCTAAAACTGACACTAATTTGATGCTGCTTAATTACTTTTAACTTTTAACGTCAATATGTGGATAAAGCACAGAGTTTATGGTTATGGAGAAGTACATAAATGTTATCACCACTGACTATGTAAAAATTCAGATACAATTTAAAAGGTGAAGGTGGGAGAGATTGACAAAAAAGAAAGCAGGTGCTTCAGTATCCTCATTCTACAAAAAAAGAAAAGAAAGAAAGAAAGGAAGGAAGGAAGGAAGGAAGAAAGGAAGGAAGGAAGGAAGGAAGGAAGGAAGGAAGGAAGGAAGGAAGGAAGAGATACTATCTATGAAATAAATATTTTAGTGTATTATTTCAATACTCAAAGGAAACTGATAAGAGGCAAGGACTATTAAAATGTGTACACTTAGGGAGAACAGGATTAAGGCTGTGGAATATTAGGGATTGGGCATGTAACTGACATTTTTTTTTCCTAAACATTCTGTAGTATTATAAATTTATTAAAGAGTGTGGTGGATACATTAATCCAACAGTATAATATTTATATTTACAATAGTAGTATTAGACAGCAGAATTACCACTTCAAGAACTATATCTCACAATATGAAGCTGGGGAAAATCTCCCAGGATGCCAATTGAAGTTTAAATTATTGAAAGTGGTGAAAGAATGATGGTCAATATGGAGGCCAGGAAATGGAAACACCACCTGTGAGTAATTGGTGTGCCTAAATACATAGAAAGAAATGATATAAGTGAAATAGGAGCAATATTCAAAGAAAGAAGAAAAATGTTCACTCCTGGGAGAGCTGAGACAAAAGAAAGAAATGGCTTACTCTTTCTGAGAAACACATTTTAGCAAAAGGTGCCCTTAGCCATATCTACACCTCTGAATGAAGTTATGAAATTAAAAAGAGAGAGGAGGGATGAGAGATTACTACAAACATCCAGTCAGGCTTCCTTTTTATGTTGACGTAGACTGCAAAAGCTGCCCTAGGACTTCTCTTTCTTAACATTTGATATATATCTGAGCACCTGTATAGGATGGGAGAGACAAAAGGAGTAATCCAAGAACTTGATATGGAAACAAGTTGTTGTTCTCATATCAAGAGAACAAAAAGATACTTTCATATACTAGTATTCTACCAATGAAAAACACATTCTGAAACAAACCCTTAAAGTAGGGGTGTCGAACTCAATCAGAGAAGGGGCCAAAATCTAAAATCCAGCCTAAATCGCGGGCCGAATGGTTTACTGAACAGTCATAAACTGACAATGTCATAAACTGACAGCGGAGTGCAGTGATGACAGTGCGGTGCGGGCCACATTGCAAGGCCTGGCGGGCTGGATTTGGCCCGCGGGCCTTGTGTTTGACACATGTGCCTTAAAGGGAAGGTAGTAGGGTATTGATATTAAAAGCACGGGGTTGCAACCCTATCCCCTTTTTCAAATGTTGATTCATTGCAGTTCCTGGTTGCATGAGGCTGATGCTGCTATTCTAGACCTTGCTATCTTCCAGGAACAAATAGAATTCCTCTTTGCAAAACAAGAACATCATACTAATGCCAGACTTAGCTCTACAACTTTTATATGAAATATTAAACACTTGTTTAGAAATAGCCATAATGGAGCATGACAACACATACATTAAAGATGCTGCATATAGGTCATGGTAAAAAGGTCTAACATATATGTAGCTAGAATGCCAGAAAGAGAGCAGAAAAAGAATGGGAGACCAATACTTGAATAAATAAAATCTGTTTATTTTCCTTAATTAGCAAAAGACAGCAAGCCATGGACTCATAAACCCCAAGCAACATAAATACAAAGGGGCCCTAGCCGGTTTGACTCAGTGCATAGAATGTCAGCCTATGGACCAAAGAGTCCTGGGTTCGACCTTGGTTGCAGGCTTCTCCCCTGCCTGGGCCCTGTTTGGAGCACTTTCAGGAGGCAACCACTTGATATGTTTCTCTCACATCAATGTTTCTCTCTGTCTTTCCCTCTTTCACTCTCTCTAAAATCTATGAAAAATTTTATCTTTGGGGGAGGATTAAAAAAAAAAATGATAAGTACAAAGGAAAAAACATGTAGGCTGAGCATAGCAAAACTGACAAAATCCAAAGGACTAGGTAAAATTTTAAGGAGGCCAGAAAGAAATAGACTTGACTATGTAAAAAGAAGAAATAATAACGCTATTAGCTGATGTCTCAAAAGGAACTAGAAAGCAGATGATAAGACTGTATCTTAAAAGAAACTGATAGAAAATAGCTGCCAACCTTGAAGTCTATGTCCAGCAAATATACCCTATAAAAATGATGGTCAAAGACATTTTCAGACATTCTAAAATGTTGAGAATTAACCACCAACAAACCTATAACAAAGAAAATATACCTCAGGCAGAAGAAAAATGATCCTTGCTAGGAATTTGGAGGTGAAAGACTGAATATAAAATAATAATACTAAATTGATAATTCTAAAAGAACACTAAATGCATAAAATAGCAATAATAAGCATGTTTTGTAGAATTTAAAATGTGGATAGAATTAAAATTCCACAAGTGGGTTCTTATGAAAATAAAACGGGTCCTTAGTTCCTGAGAGATCCAGCCCATTTCTTTGTGCCATTCATGCCTGATGGACAGCACTTCAGCACCAAACCTTCTAGTGAGAACTGTGCTGCAATTTTATCCCCTGGAGTCTCAGTTTGGTTGAAACTATCTTCTTCTTATCCTCTCAGCCACTTCGTCTAGGGTCAGGAGGAAAAGGGTCTCAAATACTGCAGATCTTCACTTCCTGATTCATTTTTTTTTTTTTTAACATTTGGTCCAGCATTTCTAGGTGTTTTCTATAGGCAGTTTAGTCTAAATTACATAGTCTTCCATTACCACAAATGGTATGTACACTTAAGAACATAGTAATTACCCTCATAATTAAAATTCCTAATTTTCAAATCACTAGAATATAAAATGAATAAATATATAATATAAACATCAACAGATAGAAAACTACAGAAACAACAAGGCAATGTAAGAATAAAACATAAAGCAAATTAGTTGAAGTAGTAAAAATGAAAAGTATATCTGATACAATAATCACTACAAATTGAAAATTGCAATTATAAGAAGAAAAAAATAAGCAGATGGGATTTAAAAATGAACCCATTTAAATATTGTCTATAAAAAAAGATCTATAAAGAAACACAATTTAGGAATTTTATGAGAAAGAAATGAAGAAACATAAAGCACGCACATGCAATTAAAAGATAGGAGGATTTGAATTTTTTTCTCAAAATAAAATGTATTATTAAAAATAAAATATTAAACCAATTAAAAATCTGTGTGAATGATTTCTCCACAACAAAGATATAGCTGCTAAATCACATAACTGTGTTGAAATACTCAAGGAGGGAAATATATGACCTACAAAAATAAAAATGGACTCTAACATAAAATTAGTGAGAAATTTTAATGTGCTTTTCTCTGCTTTTAGCTAATAAAATAAAATAATCGATTGACAGAAGAGAGGAGATGGAGTGGTGTTTGTGAAACCTCGGTTGTCAGAATCTCTGGAGGAGCTCTATGGGGGCAGATGCCTGGCCTCACTTCCACAAATGTGGTTCCAGTTGGTTCGGGGTGAAACTGGACAACCAATGGGTCCAGGCTGCTTGTCACTACTTGAGCCCATAAAGCAAGAGACAGAGTTGGATCAGATGTGAGCATTTATTCCAATAATGCCGGTGGTATGGGAGAGTAGCAGGTCTTTCACAAAATCTGCTCTGCACCAGCTGCTTATATTGAGTAGGACAAAGATTACATGGGGAAGTAGGCAAAAGGAATAAGAATGAGTATACAAAATGGGTATTACAGGTGTGCAGAAGTAGGCAATTTGGGATGGGCGGGGACTCCATGGTTTGGGCAACAAGGTTATTAATTTTTCCATGATAATAAGCAGTTCTCTAATGAGAATTAGCATGCATCCCAAGATTGACTCCCAGGTCCAATGTTGACTCCCAAGCAAGAGGGGTAAGATTGACTCCCAGATCCTAGGCCAGGTAAGAATGTGCTTTCTCTTATTAGAACAAAACAATCAAGGTTAACAGAGCATGACTAATCTATATATATAAAAGCCTAAGTGATCATCCAACCTTTTGACCGTCCAACTAGTAGCTATGATGTGCACTGACCACCAAGGGCAGATGCTCAATGCAGGAGCTGCTGAGCTGCAGTGACAGCAGCTGTGGTTCTCAGGTGACACGCCTGGAACCAGAGAGTCATGAGCCTGATTCCAGGGCACATCACCTGAGAACTGCCCTCTCGCAATTCGGGACCCCTCAGGGGATGTTGGAGAGCTAGCTTCAGCCCTATCCTTGCAGGCCAGGTCGAAGGACCCCAATGGTGCATGAATCTGTGCACCAGGCCTCTAGTATCTCTTATAACTACAGCTAGTTCCCAGTATTCTGTTTCTGCCCCTAACATTGGTAATAAAATTAATAGTGCACTTTATCAAGTCTTTATTCAAAGCAAAATACAAACTCTTAGGTAATACAATATTTAGAAAATAGAATAGTCATATGATGATAATAATTATTAGCTATATTAATGTAATTTTAATTATGATAAGTATATAAAATATTATATAAAACAAAACCACATGCAGGTAAGAAATAAATGAGCTTTAGTCATCTCAAGCACCATTTTTATTTAATTAGTAAATATATATATATTCACTAATTAAGTAAATTAGTGAATATATATTCACAACAGCCTAGTTTTGTGCCCTGACCAGGATTGGTGTATGGAACAACACCAATATATACATATATATATATATATATATATATATATATATATATATATATATATATATGTGTGTGTGTGTTTTAATTATCTATTTTTTCTTAGGATTAATCCTTAATATCCAATTTATGATAATGATAACTTTGAACCACATGGTAAACTCACTTATTTTATCTTTAAATAAGGATGCAGTCAAAATACATGCTGTATTCAGGCATTTATGATTATCAGCATCTTCCTGTGCATTTCTCTCTGTTCAGGTTTACTGCCTGTCACTAATGAAGCTGCAAGAACAAAACAGACTTAAGGTTTTTGTCTTGTTATCTCTGAAAATGGATGGTGATTTTCTTCTTTTTCCTCAAGAAACATGCTTGCCACAAGATAAGGGTTTTACATAGAGAGAATAAAAATCCTTAATTGCTTCCCGCCTTGCCTTCTTTCTAATAGGTACAACAGAAAGAGATATTAGAAAACAAAGCAAAAATAAAACCCTCTGAAGCAGAATGAGATCAGACTCAATTGACTAGGGTGCATTCCTTTTGTTCGCTCTTAAAGTATATTTCTTTCAAAGCTTATCAATAAATGATCCCCAAAAGAATCTGTCTCGTACTTATGTCAGGCTTAGAATGTATTTTTTTGCAGTGAGAGATGGTGGGAAAATTGAAACTAAAAATTAAAAAGAAGCTAGAATGAAAATAAGGAAAATTTTATTAATAAAAATCTTTGCTTCTTAGCAGAGTGATGTAAAAATAGAGTTTTATTTCAAGGAATAAGATTCAATTTCAACCTTTGTTTAATGCCTTGGAAACAGCAAGGAGGGCAAAACCATCCATCACATACAACCCATAATAAAACCTTTTGAAATAATAGGAAGAGCTTTCGCTTAGCCAGCCATCTGAATGGAAGCTGGAAAATAAACAGAGACTTAAATTGACCTCTGAATAAATAAGACTAACTCTTGAGCATTAGCTTTTTAAACAACCAAATGTCATTCAAATCAAGTCTCTGGAAAATTGCTCCATAATTAAAATCTGCCCATTCAATCAAATAGCAAACCAGTTACCGGAAAATTCAGAACATGTAAAAATAGTATAATATGCTACTACCATGAAAGTAACAAAAATTCCGCAAAAGTAAGCTTGAGTAAGTCTCTTCATGGCATTCAATTCATTGGTTCATCATGCAGTGTACATTTCACTGTCAAAGCATTGTTCTTGTAAATACAAAATCTCTACTCTATTGAGGAATTTTGACAGTACTTAAAAGAATAATTAATGCCTTTGCCTTTTGACCTAGCAAACTCATCTAAGTATCTACAGCAAGTTATACTTCGAAATAGATGAAAAGACTATGTTCAGGTGTTTTATTCTGGCAGTTTTTGTAAGGTTGGAAGACTGGAAATAATCAAATGTGCATGAAATTGACAAGTGAACAAATTATTGTACATCAACTAATGGAAAAACTATGAAACAGTATATAGGAGTGAAGCTCTCTAGGCATAGATATGGGGTGATCTCCATTACATATTCTAATAGAAAAAATAAGATGTAGAATATGAAATATTCTAACTTTGGTGACAGAAAGAAGTTATGTATAAATATTATGGGCTTAGTTTAAAAAAAAACACTAAAAGCATAAACAAAAATTAATAAAAATAGTTACTTATGAAGAGTAGGAGGAAATAGGCTAATGGGACAAGTAAAGAAGCAAGAGTTAAAAAAAACAACTTGTTAATGTAGTTTTGCATTTATAGGTATTTTCAAACATTAAAAATAAAATCTAATATGACAGGAAACAATATCTAAAAATTAAAAGCAAACTTAAAAAAGAAATTATTTGTTACAAACCACACATATAAGAATTATTTTAATCAACTTTAGAAAATATTATTTTGACTGTAGGACTTAGTGGAAAATATTCTTAAGACAAGTAGAACTACAAAGAAATCTTATACTTAGTAGCATAATTGAGAGTGCTATATTGACATAATTTTAAAACTAAATATGTTACATATTAATGCAAGCAAGTAATTTTGTTTTTAAGAAATAAAATTTAACTTAGAAAAAGGATGAAATTGTAAAACTCAAAAGTTGAATGAAAATGATGCAATATTAAATTGGAATTGGGAATATAATATGAATTCTTGACTTTTTTCTCAACAATATTTATTCCTTAGTGGTTTCTTAAAGTATTGACAGCACAATAATTATGAGCACATCCAGTGCCCAGATTGTGACCTTTATACAAGAGCACCCTGGAGTAATGAACGATTCCATATCTGGGGTAGAAAATACACAAGATGACACAGGTCTATCTAGTTGTACTAGAAAGCAAGGAAACTATCAAAGATAAATGGATTTGTCCTAGGGAAACAGAAACGAACACACAGGGAATCTCTTGGCCAAATTTGAGACAATTTTTACATGACAAAGAATAATTAATGTGAGTGATTTTATCAGGTTGAATATATATATTCAACCTGATAAAATCATAATAAATTCATGTATTATGTTATATAAGGGGATAGGAAAGAAAAAAAGAAAGGAAAAAAAAAAACTACCAAGGACACAATTAGAAGCAACTAGGGTATTGTCCTCTTAATCAGAAAATTGACAAAAGGAAAGGTTTAAATATTTATCTTGTCTTTTCTTTATGAGTAGTATTTCTGAGTAACCTAACAGCCCAAGCTTTTGAAGGAAATATATGCACTGAAAAAAAATAATAAGACTAGGGTACACCATTTTTCAACTTCTCATGAAACAATTGATTTTGGCAGTCATTATCAATGAATGAAAACATGTGATGAAATATTGATGGTGAAGTTCACAGTGGTAGAATCAGTCTACCACCACTTGATTCCTCTCATCAATCTTAGTATTGCTGAAAGTGGGACAAACAGATATTGCTCTCTGATTATATGAGACAACATGAAGTACATAGCATCATTTTTTAAAAATATTCTTGACCAAAACAAAACAAAAACAAAAGCTAAACTCAGATTTAATCAAGACTGTTTTATTCACCTCTATTTATAGGATGTGTACAGAATAGAGAAACAAATTAAACTACAACAAAAGGAAGTTAAGAGACAAATCTAAATGTCAGATACTCAATAGTGGAACTTGACCACTGTGAAAAATCAAGAACATAAAAAATAAAATAAAAGGAGGCATAACCCTTTTTTAAAATATTTTTTTTTTATTTATTTCAGAGAGGGGGAGAGGAACATCAGTGATGAGAGAGAATCATCAATCGGCTGCCTCCTACATGCCCCACTTTGGGGATCAAGCTAACAACCCAAGCATGTGCCCTTGATCGGAATTGAACCCAGGACCCTTTCGTTCACAGTCTAAAGCTCTATTCACTGAGCCAAACCAGCTAGGGTAAGTCATCAACTCTTGATTAAAAAGGTATGATATGTTCAAAGTGTGAACATTGTTTTCATCCTGACAGGAACAAACCAATTATAAATGATACTGCTTTTTAAAATTACAGATATAAGAGCATGGATTATATACTGTTATCAAGAAATTATATTTCTTTATAATTTACAAAAATATTTTAATTTCAGCTGAACTTCTATATTATCTTAGTTTTAGATGTACAGCATAGTGGTTAGTCATTTATATAACTACAAAGTGATTCCCCCAATAAATCTAGTACCCACCTGACACCATAAATATTCTAATATTATTGACTCTATTCCCAATGTTGCACTTTATATCCTGTGACTATTTTGTAATTACTAACTTATACATTTTAATCCATACATAATTTTACCTATCTCACAATTCCCCCTCCCATCTGGAAACCATCAGTTTGTCTCTGCCTCTATCAGTCTGTTTTTTTTTTCTTCCTTTTGTTTTTAGTATCCACATATAAGTGAAATCATATGGTATTTGTTATTTTATGGTTGACTTATTTCACTTAACATAATACACTCTGGGTCCATTCATGTTGTCTCATGGGGTAAGATTCCATTGTTTTTTATGGGTCAGTAATATTTCACTATATATATCTACCTTTTTTTTTTTAACCTAATTATCTATTGATGGACACCAAAGTTGCTTCAATATCTTGACGATTGTAAAGAATGCTGTAAGGAACATAGGGATGCATATATCTTTTCAAATTATTATTTTGAATTTCTTCAGATAAATACTCAGCAGTGGAATTGGTTCATATGTTAGTTCTAGTTTTAAATTTTTGAGGAACCTCTATATTGTTTTCCATAGTGGCTGTACCATTTTACAATTTCACCATAAATGCATAAAAATTACCTTTTCTCTACATCCTCAACAATTAGTTGATTTATTGATGATAGCTATTCTTACAAGCATTAGGTGGTATTGCATCATGGTTTTAATTTGCATTTCTCTAATGATTACCAATGTTGAGCATATTTTCACATGTCTATTGGCCATCTGTATGTCTTCTTTGGAGAAATGTGCATTCTGGTCCTGGGCCCATTTTTTAATTGGGTTAAAATGTTGTGGGTTGGGATCCCTCACTCTTTAGGGGAGACCTCTGCAGCTGAGATATCCCTCCTGATTATCAACTGCCACAAGTTGGGGTGAGGCCAGCCTGTTTTATATCTCTGCACCTCCTACCAGTCTCCTGTGGCTCCCTCTTTAGATCTTTAGTTACAGAATTTTCATTCAGCTAGTCTCTAGGTGGTTCTCCTCGTGACTGTTCTATACTTTACTTGTAATTTATATTTCATTGTGGGAGGAGGTGAGCACAGCATTGCCCTCCTTTGCTATCTTGACCAGAAGTCTTAAGAAGTTACTTATCCTTGTTGACATTGGCCTTGTGTTTATATAAGAAAATGTCCTCATAGATGCATAATGAAGAATGGATGGGTGAAATGTCACAGGTCTGGAATTTACTTTAAAATAGTTAAGCAAAAACCAAGGAAGAAAAATCAAAAATGAAACAATAGGATAAAATATTTATAATGGTTAAACATGAATAATGGATGTACCTAGGAGTTAGTTGAACTAGGATCTATTTTTGTGTATGTTTTAAAATGTTCAGGCCATTTTTAAGTTATAGGAAATTAAAAATTAATGCAATTAGTTTATTTTTTATAGCATTACACAGTTTTATTTGGCTTTTCCTTATTTAAGTAACATAAGTAATAGCCAAGCTAATATATAAAACTTAATAGAGCCTTTTTCTTATGTAATTTTTTACTCTTCAAATTGAAGGCAAACATGGCAATGACCTTGGAATGAAAAATACTCAAAAAGAAAGCCCTATGTTCAGGAAATGAGAAAATGAAAATGAAAAAAAAAAGGCTAGAGAAATACTTGCATTTATACCAAATAAAACATGTTATACTGGGTGTCATCCAGGCCAAGATTTTTTCTCAAGGAAAGTGCAAACAAGCTCATTTCAATTAAAGTCTTTATTCCTCACCAAGCCAGTAATCTCCGAGAAGCTCAGTCTCCATTATGTCCTGAAGGACCAGGAGAAGTGTGTTCTACCCCTGATTCCAGCTGACTTCCTTCTCTCTGAAACTAGAGTTTGCAGAGGAATGCATTACACTCTGTGTGTGTGTATATGTGTGTGTGTGTGTGTGTGTGTGTAAAAAGGAACTGGCAGCAGCTTTCAGGAACACCCAAGAGCATTTCAGATCCTATTCAGGGAGTAGGATGGGAACAAGCCCCTGGTTGTATGAGCAGCTGGGCTGCTAGCCTCTCTTCAATGCCTTCCTTTCAGGCACAGGGAGCTCTCCTTCAGACAGGAGAGGGAAAAGAAATGAGGTTATACTGAGCAGGGCAAGAGGTACACAGTCCCTATGCGATCTCCACTCTCCATTCTTGGTTATCAGGATTCTCTCAAGGGAGTCTTCCGATTATTCAGGAAGTTTTTGTATATTAGTTGTAATTCCAGTTTGCTCCTGGGAGGGTGTCCATGCAGCATCCACTTACTCCACTGCCATTTTTTAATCTTCACAACTAGTTTATTTTAAAAAAAGTTTTCATTGGTTGAGTACGGTTAGACAAAGGGATTAGTGAAATATCTGGAGGACAGCGAAGCTCATATTTTCAGTTCAGTTACTGCATCATTTTTGTCCCCAGGTGAAGTTGAAGCAAAAATCTAAGTCTTAAGTAGTAAGCATATTAATGGTAGGCTATCCTCTGAATATTTTAAAAATATTTTTTATTGATTTTTTTACAGAGAGGAAGGGAGAGAGATAGAAACATCAGTGAGAGAGAGTCATTGATCAGCTGCCTCTTGCCCGCCCCTTATTGGGGATGTGCCTGCAACCAAGGTACATGAGCTTGACCGGAATCGAACCTGGGACCCTTCAGTCCACAGGCTGACTGCTCTATCCACTGAGCCAAACCGGTTTCTGCTATTCTGAATTTTTAATAACACAAATGCTCAGAGCTTCAACCAAAGTAGCTCATCTTAGATATTAATGACCTATGGGAAAGTAACTATGTGACAAAAATAGACTACCTTAAAAAAAAAAATCATGATAGGGAAAAAAAATTTCCCCAAGAAACCTTCATTTTTGAAAACAGAACAAAACAAAACAAAAAACTGTCCACCATTCAGTTTAGGAATTAATGTATGCTACTAATATAGAAAAGGTGAATGTTACCAATATCACTTTCAAGAAAAGGTAGCATAAATTTAAAGCCACAATAACTTATTGAAAAGAATTACTTGGTATTCATTCTGTGTCAGGAACTATATTGAGCCTGGAAATACATAGATAAAGGATGCTTGTACCAGAGAAGTTCAATGGGCAGCACAGAAATCTGAGCATTTAGATATGCAGGCTGAGTCTGAAGTAATGAGGAGGCAATAGACATCTGAATGATATTGGTGAGGGCCTTCCCAGGAATAAATATTTTGAATAAAGAAAAGCATGAAGTTTGGAGAATCCACATGGGAGTGTATGAAATAATGAGTAGCTCAGTGTTGCCAGAGCTGCAAGGTAAGGTACTGGATGTTGACTGGCTCTTACTATGAAAGAAATGGTAACATGAAGTGAATAGGAAAATATTCTGAATTTGTGAAACTAAAAATATGAAATCATATTATCATAGGTAATTATACTAAATGACCTAAAGTCATTGGCCAAACAGAGAAAAGAGGTAAATCATACAACTGAGATACGTGGTAATATATGATTTTTTAAATTATAAGGATTTTATTGTCTTTGTTCAGTGATTCATGAGTTGGGCAGCATCCAATCTAAAGATAGAAAGAGGCTCCGAAGAACTATAAGTGCTAGCTACCTCAGGATATGTAAAATATATATTGTAAATATATTCAACCAAGACTGGATTTTCTTTAGATCACATTGTTAAATATTTATACTTTAGATCAGTTGTTCTAAACATACATAACAATCCATTTTTTTAAAGAACCAAAATAATTTGGATTGACTCCTTTCCAAAGGAGCCTAGGAAGATGTATCAGTTTTGGACAGGTAAACTAGATGATACACTATTAAAGAAAAACAAAATCATGTTAAAGTCAAAGGTATTTTTATAGTTTTCTATTAAATTTCAAACATTACATATGTGTATTGGTTTGTGTATTTAAAATATATAACAAAATATGAAATGTCAGGTATTTAGAGAAGGATGCTACTGCTTATAGCAATCTCATGTTGTTGGAAAAAGGTATTTTGACATGTCTTCCTGAATAACCATCTAATTAGTAATTAAACTCCCTGACTCAAAAAGCATACATGTGTTTGTAGATGTGTTTATAAAAATGAATGAATAGATATTATATTTTCTTCAGTTACTATTATTTTAAAATTTTGGCATGTTGAATCATTCTTCAAGCATATTAAAAAACCATCATATTTTAATAAAACTGTAAGGTGAATCATTTTACAAAGTTAAAAATCCTATTATACTATTAATGTCTAACTTTTCTCACATAATTTAGGTTAACTTTATCTTTGCATATAATAGGATTTCTTTAGCTGGTCCCATCTCCACTAATAATTAATTGGACATTTGCTCAGTTTTGCAACCGTGAGCAACTCAGGACAAGACTGAACATTTCTATACTCGTATGAAAGGTTTAGGACTGAAAGTAATTGTTAAATCTCAGAAGGCAATGTTCCAAAAGTTGGTTTTCTAACCAATTAAACTAATATCCAATAATGCTAATTAATATGGCAACATTCTCAATTTCTTCAAGATGCCAGTGTGGAATTTTAATAGTTTTTAACATACTTAGAAATGAGGTAGAAAATCATCAAGCAAAAGATTAAAAAATTTTGCAGTTTGAAAAAAACATTTTAAGGAAATAATAAGATATCTTAATCATTTTTTCATTATATTTTCTAATTTTGTGTCTATTTCCTCAAATTCTAGATCTATTCAGACAAGGCATTTGAGTAATGGATTTTCTGGCTTAAGTCTCAGTAAGTCACTTACAAAATCAGACTGATAAAACTAATGTTTCCTACTCTACTCCAATATTCTCAGAACTCGGTCCATAAAGAGAGCATAGTCATTGAGTATGCATTCCTTTGAATAAAAGAATTTCACAGGTCGATTTAACAGCATTTCTAGGGAGAGAAACATAAGTATAAACTTAAAAAAAAATTTACTGGGTTGGCATCAACAACTGAAAACATTAATAAAACATAAAAGATGAGGTTGATGGCTTACAGGAATTCAGTTGGGGGAGAAGATAGAGAAGCAAACTAATGTTATAAAGTTAAGACATGGAGGATCAAGTAAATTTTGTGGTTTCTATTGAATCTTTTTTGTGAGCATGTAGGTTTGCTTTTAAAGTTTGATACAGAAATTTCAGTAAAGGTCTTAATGCTTTAGTATGGGAAGCCTGTGGTTTAAGATAAGCCATATATTAATAATAAAATAGTAGGTTAATTTCCAAATAAACCTCATCTTGACTAGGAGATATATGTTTTGGTGCACACAGAGGCAATTATAGGTTTAATATATTTGGTGTCAGACATCAATCTTGCTAAATCAGTCATTGTAAATTACCTTAAAAATGTACTTGCAATTCAATGGCAAAGCCTCAAGTGGAAAACTAGCAAAGGTCACTTAATAAGAGTAACAGAGATATATTTTATTGCTGCCCAAGAAATATTATCCAAGAATACTAATGGATGTCCACATATGATGGTCAATACTCCTTATGCTAAGCTCCTCTACCTCACCTCATGGCCTCAATAAAGCCTTGTCAATAACATTTTCAAAACCTGCTAGTTACTGGTCCAACTTATTATGATAAGATTTCTTTGTTCCAACAAATCACAGTTTCCTTCAACATACATTTCTGCAACATCACTGCATCCTGACAGGCAGATGAGTAAATTTTATTCCCATATGAAAATGAGAAAGTGCATTGTGTTTCTAGTTTGGCTCCATAGACTTCTCTTAGTAGTGAATCTTTTAATGGTGAACGCAGTGTACAAGGGTGTCCATGGTACATCTGTGGTATATTTATAGCCCCTTGATTTCTGGGGAATTCAATCTATAAGCTTCATCAGAAAGAAAAAAGAACCTTCTTCTGAAAATGGGAAAATCCCCCTTCTCAGGTCCGCACCCCAGGCTTCAATGCCTATTCCTTTTGTTTAATTCTCAAGCATCTCAAAGGCCTCGGCGTTATTCTGCAACTGGAGCCCTGAAAGAAGTCATTTCTGCTATACTGAATCTTGTTATGAAAATAGAAATTTCTTATTCATAGTCGTCCAATGAACTAGATGGAAGGAATCCTTTTGCAATCTATACATATACCAAATCATCAGATTTACACTTTAAATATCCTAGTTTTATCAATTATACCTCAAAAAAGCTGAAGGAATATTTGATTTTTGAAAATAAAAAGAAAGTTTTTAATCTTTATGCATATGTTGATAAATATGTATCAAATGTATATATATATATTTTTTTTTCTAATATATCTCCTGTTACTCTAGCAAATATTAGCTTTCAATTAATTGTTTTTTGTAGTTTCCTTTAAACAAAATTGGGCTGATTTCAACAGAAGACATTTTTCATATGTTTGAAAGGATCAGATTTGAATCCTTATATGACCGCAAATTTTTTCACCTATTTATGGACTGAAAGAGAAAACCTGGCAAAAGCATGCATATTCATATATATAATGAGTCTATACACACACACACACACACACACACACACACACACACACACACACATATATATATATATATATATATATATATATATATATATATATATAGTTAGACTTGAGCTTCCTATTTTCCTAATTTGTAAATCAGAAAGAAATAGTAAACATGGCTCTCTCTTGGTATGCTTAATAACATAAATACTTAAAATAATTACAATAATACTCTAATGAGAGACGTTTTTATAGATGACTGTGATGACATACTCTGGCTAAATATTAGACACTATTTCCCCATGTGCCTTCCATTTGGGGCCGGTGCTCCTGCAAGTCAGTAACTGTTGCTTGGCTGCGATCCTGCTCTTCTGCCATCTCAAATAGTCATGTAAAATGGTTGCATGATGGGCTGGCCAGATGACTCTGGGTCTGAAAAGCTCTTTCCACTTATTACTAGCTAATTTTAGTGAATAGGCTTTCATATCCCTCTGCTCCTCTAATCTGTACCCTCCTCCAGCCCCCTGCCAACCACTGGCCTTGAATCCACATAATCGAATCCAAATATTTAAAGGTATTATGATCCTACTTGAAGCTACTTGTATTTTAATTTTGTATAAAATTCCTATGGATAACCTCATAACCCAAGTTGGCTCCAGAAAGTATCATAATAACATACAGCAGAGCTGAAGAGGAATTTCAGTTTTTTCTAATTGGCCTTCATAGGAAAATGAGGAAAGGCGTTCAGCCTATTAAATTATTCAGTGCTAGTGTACATTCTCCAAATTTATTACTCTTGGCTGATCTATAGTTTTAAATATAAACATTAGAAACTGAACTAAAAATGCAATAAATAGAGCTGTCTTTATCAAAGGTGGCTATAAAGAAACTTCCATTTCCATAATTCACTGACAGTGACTATATATCATCAAATTTATTTTGAGAAAAAGTTTAACAAATAAAATGAGAGAAATAGATCTAAATGAAATAGCACTCATTGCTCTGACTTCAGGACCATGTGAGGACAAGTAATCGCATATTTGTGGTTAATTGCTTCACACATATTCCTGTTTTTAACACTTATGCAGTAAATTAGATAAGACTACTAAATGTGTTATGAAAGTTATGTCAAGATCATATATTACTTTACTTGGTTTTTGCACTACTATATTTTATAAAAATAAGCTAAAGTAATAAAATTAAAATTAGGTACAAAATATCCCTGGATATAGTAAAAAACAAAGCATCTTCTTTTTTGCCCTGGCAGATGTTTCTCAATGGGTAGAGCATATGATTCCCAGTCAAGGGCATGTTCTTAGGTTGCAGATTCAATCCCTGGCACAGGTCAGGATGTGTGTGTGAGGAAACCAATTGATGTATATCTTTCACATCGATGTTTCTCTCCCTCTCCCTCTCCCTCTCCCTCTCCCTCTCCCTCTCCCGCTCCCTCTCCCGCTCCCTCTCCCTCTCCCTCTCCCTCTCCCTCTCCCTCTCCCTCTCCCTCTCTTTCTCCCTATCCCTCTCACTCTCACTCTCTCCTTCCCTCCACTACTTCCTCCCTTTCACTCTCTCTAAAAATCAATGGGAAAAACCTTGGGTGAGGATTAACAATGACAAAAAATAAAAATAAAAAAAATAAAAACCCACAAATTTTTAATTTGGTCATTGACCATTCATTTTTTAATTATTAGTTTAATAGTAAGACATTACTTCCTATCATATAATCCTACACTTTCTCCATGTTCCTCTTACTTTAAATTACTACATTCTCTGACACTTCTCTCCTTTCTTCTCGAGGCTTTCAATAGGTTCACTTAATAATAATGAGGCTTGTGCAACAATACTAATCACAAAAACTATAAAGCATATTCATTGAGATTTACTGTGTTTCAGGCATTGAGGTAAGAGCTTTATTTGAATTACCTTTTTTAAAAAGCTTCACAGCATCCCCATGGAGTTACTGTAATTACCTCCTTTATACACATGAAAAAACTGAGAGGCAGAGCAATTAAGAAAGCTGACGTGAGGCTAGGCATGCACACACAGGCATCTGGCTCTGGGGACACACACCTAGAATTTTAAATCCTCTATCAAATGTTATTCTCCTGCTCAGAACCTTTAATCAGTTTCTCAGCACCCTTGGGAGAAAAACCCAGGCCCTTGCAGCATCCTCCTAGCTTGGTGATCTCAACCTCTAGTTTTCTTTGGCTGCACCTCTTCCAGGCTCCCACTCACTCACTCTCCTTACAGCGATGAGCGCTTCCTTGATTCCTCCACTAGGTGAAATATACACTGATCTCACACCCTTTGCCCTGTTGTTACTTCCGTCTGAACCACTTGCCCTCATGGTTCACCTCCTTGCCTCATTCCAGTCTCAGCTCAAATGATATGCAGCTAGGAATTCCTGCAATGTCTCCTCAAAAATGGCACCTTATCCCTACTCTTTAGCTTTACTTTTCTTTCTTGGACTTACTAGCTGCCATTATGCTACATATTTCTTTGTGTATTCTCTTCTTCCTCACAAAAGAAGATTGAGACTCTGCTCTGTTCACTGCTGTATACCTATAGCTTACTATAATACATAGAATGTGTTCGGTAGTTAACATTTGTGGAAGAAAAGTAAGAAGGAAGGGAAGGAGGGAGGGAGGGAGGGAGGGAGGGAGGGAGGGAGGGAGGGAGGGAGGGAGGGAGGAAAGGTAGGCAGGAGGGAGGGGAGAAAGAAATTAAGGATCACAATCAAGATACAGGGTCTAAAACCTGACCCTCTGTTACCAATTCAAAGCACTGAATCGAATTCCTAAGAAAATCACACACACACACACACACACACACACACACACACACACAGATACACACATACACACACACATACACACATTAAAAACAAAGACAAACAAATACATGATTGTAGTTCTAAGTCAAGATAAAACCAATAATGACTTAGGAAAAATTTTTGTCAAAGCATATAATGATTGGAGTTCATTATATAGACATATATAAAATCACATCTGGATTAAAGTAAAAATAAGATTTATAGTCATTTAACTTCATAATGCTAGCATTAATTTTATTCTCCTTTGAAATTGATTGCACTTCTCCTCCAAGGTTGTATATATATACTATGCCAGACATTTGCTGGTAAACTATGATATTTAATCACTATCCAGATGTTTTCAAAGAAACACCCCAGATGGTAGACATTATATCTGAAATATCCAGTTTGGAAAATTTTCAGAATTATTATTGAGCTAAAACTTCTATCCAATGCATAAAGCCAAATGAGAATAAATAGCATTCTGTTTTTGTTTTTCTACCTGATCTTTTTTCTTTTCTATTGTTACCACCAGCCTTTTCAAGTTTCATAGGTAATATTGTAATAAGAATTTTCTCAACTTCTCACAGTATTCCAAGCAACTCTATAAACTGTCTCCAAATGGAAGATATACTATATTTGTTTATTAAACCTCAGAGTCTCCATGGCTTTCCAGAGAAATTTGAAATTATTTAAATATCTTTAAAGGCTCTCAATAACTGCCCCTGAAATCTCAGGGCCTAAGCACCATACAGGTCAAGCTCTCCTTCCTGTTTTATGTTCATCATGGCTTAGCTGTGGCTGTACTCCATTGGATTATCATTCCGGGCCCCAGGCATCTACAACTGTCTTAAACATTTCAGGATGGGGCTGTGCAGGTCACAAGGTCAAGTCTATCATCAGTGGGAAGGTGTAGTATCTCAGGAAGAGGCAGTGAATAATTTGAACAATAATAGTCTAGCTTAAAGAGAAAGTCATTCTTCTTTTTTTTAAGGCATATATTGAATTACTCAAAGAAAAGATAAAATTGTCAGGCATCTAAAGGCAAGGAACATATTCTCACTTTTGGCAATTTCTTTGATTATTTTTCCTACCTCCACCCTGTAGCACCAAGCATCCTGTTTTCCACATAGCACACCTTCTAAACACATATCTAAATTAGAGTGACTTTAGATTTCAACTCATGCTAGGATGTGTTTGAAAATTTTATTCTTGATGAGTTAGTTTTTCTTTTCTTCTTCCTATTTTCCTTCTTTCCCACCTTCCTTTCTTTTTTACTAATTTCTCCCTAGATGAAAATAACTTCCAGGAATTAATAACAAAAAAATATCTAATTTATAACTGGAAACACATATGAACATTGAGTTCAATTAAAATAAATACAGAAGGCCAATAAACTTGTAAAAATATGAGTAACTACAATTGTTATTAAAGAAATTAAAAACAAATTGGGATAGTTTCTACCTTTAAATTTGTAAGCCTGTGTTAGGCTTATATAGAAGTATGTATTATTGCTGAAACTGGTTTGGCTCAGTGGATAGAGCATTGATCTGCGGACTGAAGGGTCCCAGGTTCGATTCTGGTCAAGGGCATGTACATTGGTTGTGGGCATATCCCTGGTGTGGGGTGTGCAGGAGGCAGCTGGTCGATGTCTCTTTCTCATCTATGTTTCTAGCTCTCTATCTCTCTCCTCTCCCTTCCTCTCTGTAAAAAATCAATAAAATATATTTAAAGAAAAGAAGTATGTATTGTTGAATGTAGTAACCATACTAGAAGTCATTTTGTCAGTATCTACAAAACATTTTAATGCATATATATTTTTACTTAGGATTTCATAGCTAGTAAGGTAACTATAATATAGTTGACAAATTATCCCAAAATAAATAAACAAGGATATCCATTTAATCTGGAAAAAAACATATTACTGGAATAAAAAACCAGGACCACCTAAATATTCATAAAGACTAAAAATTAGAAACAGTCTAAATGAACATCAATAGGAATATACTGTAAAACAACAGATTATTCATTTTTAAAACTACATATTCAACTCTACATGCAAGTATGTAAAGATTTTGAAAATATATTAAAGTGACTAAACAATGCATTCTCAAATATACACATATATAATGGCATATATAGTATACAAAATTACTTTCTGTTCAGTAATATATATATATTACTGAAGGCAGGTGATGATAGAAAATTATTACCATTTATTTGTATATTTCTGTTTGAATTTTTAAGCATAGTTTCATTTAAAATTATATTAAAAGAGATTATTTGCTGGTGGTACTTATGGTCAATTATTACATCTTTTTACTTTTGTCTGTCTTTAAAAAGTTAGTATTATAAACATAGAAATAGGTTTATTGCTTTGTCTGTTTGAAAAATATTTTCTCATTCAAAACAGGCAACTGAGAAACAGATAAAAAAATATA
The DNA here is from genome assembly GCF_964339955.1 of Pipistrellus hanaki. Classification (NCBI taxonomy): domain Eukaryota; kingdom Metazoa; phylum Chordata; class Mammalia; order Chiroptera; family Vespertilionidae; genus Pipistrellus; species Pipistrellus hanaki. Next base: position 23,795,311 of record NC_140514.1, read on the forward strand.
TAAAATTTTTATAAGACTGTAGACCACTATTAGGTTTATGGTCTTATAAAAATATATACCTGGTAACATGTGGAAGAGCAGTGAGCATCAATTACAGATCAATCATGAGTTAAGTAGTAACTAGGAACTGGTTTCTCTATACCCCAGAACACAGAATGCATGTACCTTATACTTTTGGTTTACCTGTTCCAAAAACAGAAAAGAAAAGAAAAAAAGAAAGAAAGAAAAAAGATGGAATATGGGGATAGATGGCTTTGCTTAAAATAACTAAATGTGAGGTATAGATTTTATTTGCATTTACCAATATTTTATGAAAAGGATCATTGTACTTATAGATGGTATTCAGGAATGATAATAAATGTGAACAACTATCCCTTGAACTGATTGAAAATATGCTAGGAAGATCTATTCTGCATTTACCCAACATTTCACCTAAGAACATCCAACCTAGCAGTTCTTTATAGTTAAGTACCACCAATTTAGCTTCATTCTTTTGTGATTAAAGACAGTGATAGTTGTTCAAGTTCAAGTATCCCCTAGTGGAGACACATAGTAAGTTGCTATCAGTCATTGGGGCCACAAAGTAGATTTGTTTATAATTTTTTAAAGCTTTGAATATTAGATGGAAAGAAAAAGTAAAGCTAAAGGAAGATGGTATTGATTAATATAAATAGGGAAGATTTGGGGTACACTTTTGGTCTTAATATTTCTACTTCTTGCTATTATTATATAGCCATTATTACAGAAAATGTGTAACATGAATATATATTACAGAAAACATTTTATTTCTTTCTGAAAAATTAAATCATCTACAATAATAAAAGAGAAGCATGAAAATTAACCATCACTCTGCTCACCACACCATGCTCACCAGCCAATCAGGAGCAAATATGCAAATTAACCTAACCAAGATGGCAGCCGGCCATGGAGCTGCAGCAAACAGGAGGCTTGGGTTGCCCTGGCAATGGAGGAAGCTAAGCTTCCCATCTGCCCTGGCCAGCCCTGGCCTCCGCTCAAAGCTTCAAAGTTTCAATTATAGAAGATAAATAAATCCTAGCTACTTGCTTCCAGCTGGCCCTGGCCTCTGCTCAACGGGATGCTGGAAAAAAAAAAAAAAAAAAGAAAGAAAAGAAAAGAAAAGAAAAGAAAAAAAGGAGGGCCCTTGTGTCACCAAGGCATGATCGGCCAGGATGGGACTGCAGAGGCTGTTGGGGGTAAGCAGACCAGCAGGGGGGGCTAGCTGGGGTGAGCAGGCTGTCAGTAGGGGTCAGTTGGAGGTTATCCGGACAGCAGGGGAACAGAAGTTTGGAGTTATCAGGCCAACAGGGGGGAAGGTGGGGGTGAGCAGGCCAGTGTGTGTGGGGGGGCATTGGGTTGATCAGGCTGGTGGGGGCATTTGGGGGCAAGTAGGCTGGCAGGCAGAGTGGTCAGCGGCAATCAGGCAGGCAGGCAGGCAGGTGAGTGGCTGGAACCAGCAGTCCTGGATTGTGAGAGGAATGTCTGACTGCTGATTTAGGTCTGATCCCTGTAAACCCACAGTAGGACATCCTTTGCGGGTCCCAGATTGGAGATGGTGCAGGCCAGGCTGAGGAATACCACCCCTGTGCATGAATTTTGTGCACCAGGCCACTAGGCCTATATAATAAAAGGCTAATATGCTAATAGACCAAACGGTGGAACAACAGGTAACTATGACCTACAGTAACCACCAGGGGCCAGACACTCAATGCAGGAGCTGCCCCCTGGTGTTCAGTGTGTTCCCAAGAGGGAGTGCCACTCAGCCAGAAGCCAGGCTCATGACTGGCGAGCATAATGGTGGTGGTGGGAGCCTTTCCTGCCTCTGCTGCAGGCAGGCAATAAGGAGCTAGGCGTCCTGGACTGTGCGAGCCCCAGACTGTGAGAGGGCTGTCTGACTACTGGTTTATGCCTGCTCCCCATTCACCCGAGGGGCCTCCGACTGTAAGAGAGCATAGGCTGGGCTGAGGAACACCCCTCTCAGTGTACAAATCTTGTGCACTGGTCCTCTAGTTTTATTATAATCATGATTATGCTTTATTGTGTTTCCCCTTGTTATTTTCTCACTTTCATTAGTGTTCCTTTGCTGAAGAAGGTAGATGAGGAATTAAAACAATGCAATTTTTATTTTTAAGTCCTACATTGTGCTGACAGAGAATCCACTGAGCTCCTTGCTTTGCCAAGAAAATATGATGGTTAAGAGAAACTTACTGAGTTAGGGTTGGAGGGAGTACAGCCAGGCCCACCCACTGGGTAAATGTGACCACCACCTGAAATCCAGAGATTTCTGATGAATAAAGATAATTTTGAATAAAACCGCACACCTTGCCTGGTTTGGAGCATATGGCGGTGATTCTGCATTGCCAAGAAAATAGTGTTTCCGTCTGCATATATTCTCCTGGTTCATGCAGAAACATAACTGTCCCACACTGACAAAATTCACTGCAAAGGCTGACATTCTAAATAAAATCATTGGGAGTTGCATGGAATTAAATTTTAATCTGATGCCAGAACTGCAAAAGCTATTCAAATGCATATAGTATTTCTAAAGACCATGCTTTTGTATACTCACAAATATGAAATGCTAACAGCCAGTATGATTCAATTGGTTGAATTTCTTCCATGAAATTGAGATTTTTTTTTTTGAAAAGTGTATATTTTTCTGAGTGACTTCTGATATATTTGCAATGAATAGTTTTTATTTCTAAATATAGGTTTCTCCCCACTGTTAGGAACTATTCGGTTTGGGGAGACAGTTTAACGCTTTCATTTATCCTATTTGAAATAATGAAATGCAGTGCACACTCCCTCCCTCCCCCTCCATGCTTCCTCTTAGGCTCCTCCGGCTCTCTCAGTATAATCCTCCCTCTATGCCTCTCCAGTCAGTCCTCTACTAACCCCAACTAGCAAAACATCGCTCTGGCAGTGCCTTGTGAACCCTAACATTCTCAATCACATCTGCCTTCTCAAAACATCACTATGCTCTGTCTCCTCTTCTCAAGACTCCCCCCTCATCAAAGAGACACACAATCTGTTTTATCCAGTCATGACAAATTTGTGAGTGAGAGATTTAACCTGTTCTTCTCCTCCATTAGTCTGTTACTATTGTGATAATGCTGCATTAGCAATCTACTCCCTTAACGCAGTGGCTTGTAACAGCAAGCATCTATTTGTTTTTACTCCAAGATCTGGGAATCAGCCCAAGGGTTTTCCAGGTAGGCTGGGCTGGGCTGGGCTCTGGTCAGTTTAGATCTGCTTCACCAAAGTCATTCTGGGGCCCAGACTAGAAGGGCAGAGGTGTTCTGAGACACTTCTCATGACAATCTGAGGAAAACAAGAGGCCAAGCCAAACTGTGCAAATACATTTAAGGCCTCTGCTCACGTAGTGTCTACAAGTATTTCTTTAGCAAAAGCAAGTCGCATGACCAAGTCAATACAAATGGGAGATTGAAATATACTTTACCCACTAGAGTGCACTGGAAGGTCACGTGGCAAAAAAATAGTGAGGAATTCAAAGTGCGCATAGCTTCCAAGGGAAGGTATTTAGTCTTCAGTGGGAATTTACTAGAGGTAATACTGTAGCTTAAGTGGAAATAGAATTTGTATTGGTGAAAAATGCTTGAAACTTTGTAGCATGAGAGGCAGTTGAAGGAATGTAGTATCCTATGAAATTACATCTGACAATATATTCTTCTCTTCTATCCATCACACAATAAGAATAAATTTTAGTGCTTACTATATGGCAGGCACCGTTTTAATTGCTTTTCAAATGTTAATTCATTTAGTTATCACAATGATCCTAATAATGGAATGACTATTCTGATTCTATTTGACAGGTTAGGAAACGGGCATAGATAGATTAACCATTTAGCAAGATGTGTACTCTAACTCAAGATCCGATGCTTCTGAGAGACTGACCATGCAACTGGGTGATGACCAAACCATATGTAAAATATAATATTTTACATTTAGAGAATATATACTAATAGAGCTCTGACTCACAACTTGTAACAACTGTCACAGGAAACCAACCTACTATCTATAGTATCCATCCTAGAAATCCAGACTGCTATAAATCAGACTTGTAGAATGTCCGATTGTTATTTCTAGTGTTATCCAGGTAGCCCAATAATAACCCCTGAATCATAGAGGTTATGTTACCGAAAATTTCTAGGACTTGACCGGTTCCCAAACTTTTGTCCCTACTTCAAATTTAGGTCCAACCAGAGAAGCCAAGTTGGGTGCCCTATTTCTAGTTAGCCCGCCTCCCGTTTCCCCATGACAACAGCCTCCAATCAGGGCACATCTGAAGTCCTCCCATTTTACCACTAAAACACTTTCCCACTCCTCTGCCTGCCTTTGAGTCTCTGGCAAAACACCAGGGACGGTGATTGACTTTTTTACTATAGCTGATTGTGAATAAATACCTTTTGCTCTTCTCATTTGATTAGTCTTTATTTCCTCATAACCAGAACAAGATCCATCATTTATAATATAATTGAATTTGTGCATATCTAAAATACATACTCAGATTATAGTTAACATTACTGAAAGGGCAATAATCTGCTCTTTTCAGTACATAATTTTGGTAATATGGATGTAATAGTATTTAGAGAATATGGATACATCAATAGAAAGTTCAAATTAATTGTAATCATAATAATAGTAATGAAAAGTGCAAGTCAATGATAAATACAATAATAGTAATAAAAACAATAGTTATTTTATGAAGCACTTACCAATATTATATGTATTAAAAACATTATTCATATTAGTTTGTTGCATACTCAGATTAATTATATGAGATAATTACTAGGATTAGCTCCATTTTACAGTTGGAAAATTGAGACTTAAAATGTTAAGCAACTTGCTTTGTTGCTTATTGTACAAACAAGGCTTAATTTTGTCAGTCTAAATCTAAAATTTAAGTGAAATTATGCATAGCTCAATTACTGGCACACAGTAGGAGGTCAGCTTAATGAATACTTACAGATAAAAAGAATTAATTAGTAAATAGTCAAGACAGTAAAATCTACACTGATGATGAGAACACATTCATTGAACCCTTGGAACTTATATCTCCCTCAGCTTCTTTTTTTCTACATGCAATTATTTGTGTTCATCTACATTTTTGCATATGTATAAAACTGGATTTTTCCAATTAGATAAGGATATCTTAAGAGCATACAAAATTGCTTTTTCTCTAGGGTTTAATTTATTTGTGTGCACTCCGCCAATCCGGAGAGAAGCAGACCCAGGATTCTGTGCCGGGGACTTGCCCCTGAGTCTGGTCAATCTACCAGGCACTGTTGCAGTGAATCTGGCCTCTCCCTTTACCAGATCCAGAGCTCCACCATCTCCCTATTAAGCAACCATAAAATCTTAGTTGAGTACTCTGTGTATGTGAAAAGTTATGGCTACGAGGTGACTTCCTGACAACCAAGAATGCTCTCAACAATGAAATGTTGAAAAAAACAAAACAAAACTATTCTTTCAATACTGTAGCAGGACAGTCAAGGAGATAGTAATCTTGGTGTGCATGCAAGTTTGAAGGCACAGTCCATTTTCTTCAAAGAGCTGTGATCTATTAGAAGGTGACAATGAAATAACAACTTATAATAAATTTCACTGATAAATAAAAAAGGAATGTACTGAAGTAAAAAATATTTTAAAAATTGTTAAATTATTTTAAAAGTTTAAAAATCTGCAAGAAGATAAACAATTATGAAAAATGGCTATAGGTGTATTTAAAGGCAAAGGAGAAAAGAACAGTTCAGTCACTGGGAATAGTGTGGCCAAAAGCATAGTGTAGAAAAAGTAGTATGTGTAGGTGCATGAGGAGATCAGTCCTGTAGGGAAAAAGGGAGTTTATTCAAGGAGATTGTGGCCCTCATTTCTGTTTTGCCTTTAATGTACATGAAGAATGTCTGACCTTCAGTGGAAGATCAAAGAGTAATGGGAAGTAACACAAGTGCTTACTTTAGACTGAGAACTTCCAAATGGCACTTCTACAATTTACATTTTTAGGGGATGAGTTATCACCACTAAATGCCATTTTTCTTCATATGTGATGATGTCTGTTAGTGTGACAACACGACATTTTTATAAATAACACATTGTACCATCCTGCACTGTTCCAAAGGAAATATGCCTGATGTTCACCCCATTTCTTTCTTTATATCTTACTGCTTTACCCCTCAATAAATTACGTATTATTTCATGGCTTATATTCACAGCATTTTCTTTTTCTTTTTCCAAAAAAAGGCCATGAAAAAGTAAAATCTGTCGAGTGAATGATTGAGCCCCTAATTCTCTTTCCTGGAGACTCGTGAAGAAGCTCACAGCCAACCCTATATAACAAAAGGCTAATATGCAAATTGTCCCCTCAATTGGAGTTCAACCAGGGGGTGTGGCAGCTGGCCAACAGCCCACTGCTCCTCCCCCCAGCCAGCCAGGCTGGATTGTCCTGATTGGGGCAGGCTGGCTTGACCCCACATGTGCACGAATTCGTGCACCAGGCCTCTAGTATTATCATAAAACTGGATTTTTTCCCTACCACTTTGCTATTTGCTAACACATTGAAATCATCCTTTTGTCTCCCCACCCTCTTTCTTTTCTACTTGAGTTGTGACATTTCATACATCAATTATTTTTCTATCATTATCTCCAAATTTGTTATCTGGATTTACTTTCAGTTCCTGGCCCTTGTGCATCTCAGGCAAGTGAAAATCTGTGAGATATCCCCATAGACCTGGCAGTTAACTATTAAAGTGCTTTCTTCTGGGAACTGAGACTGGAGAACCAAATTTGGACGTGGCCAACTCCATTCATACAACTTGAGTGGCAGAATGGAGCCTGAGAGATAATTTGGGACCTGTTTATCATGGTCTGTAAAGAATAAAACAAACTGTTACTTATTGTGTGTTTTTACAAGCCCCTTTGCTAGGTACTCTGAGGGTACGAGGGTGACAAAGATATTGTCCTTGCCATAAAAAACTTATATTCTAACATGAAAGAGCAGATGCTAATTATATCAAAATGTGAAGGGCATTGTAAGAAAAGTGAAGATTAAGGGCAATGGAAGTTCAAAAAGAGGAGGGTTATCTCTCATAACAAGGGCCAATCATGGCTTTTGAAAAATAAAATGCAATTATTTTATTGATGTCCTAATGGTTGGGAAGGAAGCACATTACAGTAAACCTACACATCCAGGCACTTTGAGCTATAAAAAAATGGCTAATATCTGTCACAACCTCACCCTCTTTTTTCTCTTCTAGTAATGGTTCTATTTAAGTTCATTGTACCTGATCCCAAGGAGTCCAAACAAACACAAATTGGCAGTTTAAAATGAACTGCTTGATTGAGTTAATTTCAGGTTTTACTTCTACTCATATTGCCTATAACTATTATATTCATTTGTATAGCTGTAGAAAAATAATCTAAAAAATCGTTCAATAAGTAATAGTGTCAAAAGTTTCTTTCCACAACAACATTCTAGTGCTCTCATTTCATCCTAAATCTTAAAATTTACCTTAAGACCCCAAAGGCATTTCAGTAAGCATGAAATGTGATTATAATTATGAAAGTAACTGGAAAAGAAAATATCAGCTCACTAGATATGCTATTAAAAAAATAGAAATACTTAGGGATGGGGAAGGGTACCTCCAGCTTGGAAATGCAAAAATTATATGAGGATGTGAAATTTATCATCTCTCTTCTGAGACTTCTTTTCTTTTTTCTTTTGTTTCTTCTCTGTTGCATTAAATTATATGTCTGTATTATAAAGTAGACTGCATTTTTCCATTTCAAATTTTCTAATCACGAGAAGTAATTAACCTTATAATAGCTTTGATTCTAGATAACCAGACTTCCCTTTTTTAATTAGTTATTTTAATTTATCTAACATGCACTGGGATACTGACAATAAACAGTACAAAATTTAATTTAAAGAATGGTCTCAATCTGTAATAAAAGACTATAATTTTTAAATACACACCACACACACACACACATATATACACACACATACATATATATATATATATATGTATGTGTGTGTGTATATATATATATATATATATATTTTAGAGGCCCAATGCACTGCATGGAATTAGTGCAAGAGTAGACATCCTTCCCTCTGCTGCTGGCACCAGCTTCCCTCTGGCACCCAGGACCCGGGCTTCCCTCTGGCCTTGGTTCCATCCAAAATGACATCCAGTCTAATTAGCATATTACCCCTTATATATATTTTTTTTCTTTTTTCCTCCATTTTGCTTCACAGGCACAGCTTTTAACTTATTTTTTTCTAGCTTTATTAATATACTAGATTCCTGATGCACTAATTCAATTCCTTGGCCTGGCCAGGGATCAGGGTAGATCAGGCTGTGGGCAGGGACTGTGAAAGGTTGGCCAATTGTGGGAGGTTAGTTGTGGGAGCACACTGACCACCAGGGGGCAGCTCCTGCATTGAGCATCTTCCCCGGGTGGTCAGTGTGCATCAAGCGACTGGTTGACTGGTCATTCAATTGACCAATTGTAATGGTTGCTTAGGCTTTTATATAGAGAGATATTTAACATATAACACTGTGTAAGTTTAAGGTGTGCAGTACACTTAAATATTGCAAAATGATTATCACCATAGCATTATTTACCCCTTGTATCATATCACATAATTACCATTTCTTTTTTATTTCTTTTTTTGAAGAGAACATTTATTATCTACTCTCTTAGCAACTTTCAAGTGTATAATACCATGTTTCCCTGAAAATAAGACATCCTCTGAAAATAAGACCTACTTACAGGTTTCCTTCTGAGTGAAATATAAGGCATCCCCCCAAAAATAAGCCCTCCCCTAGGCTAAACATGAGAGATTTGGTCCACTGATTCTGAAAGAAATGGAGTCACAAGAAATCACCAGAAAATTCAGGAATTGACCCTTCGCACTCCGCTGTCCCCTCTCAGGGGACATCGGAATTCTAGCATATCACTCGGATGTCCCCTCTCAGGGGGGACAATGCAGTTTATTAGTGATTACGGGGAATTGAGTTAATTCAATGCACGTTTCCGCCGCAAAGTAGCGTTGAGTAGCTGGTAGCCAATGTCCAGAATGGTTCGGAGTGCAAAGGGTTAAATTGTTATGATGATGTTCCAGAAGATGATGACATTATTATCAATGAATAAATGAGAAAATTCTTGATACAATAGGATTCACAGTTTGTCTGGTTTGTGTTGACAACTACCGTACTACCGTACCATATACAGATAATAAATTTCCTTTATTTTCATTTAACAATAAATGTGTACTGTATTCTTCTTCATGGAAAAATAAGACATCCCCTGAAAATAAGACCTAATGCATCTTTGGGAGCAAAAATTAATATAAGACACTGTCTTATTTTGGGGGAAACAGGGGATAATATTGGTAATTACAGTCACCATGTTGAATATTAGTTACATAGAATTTATAGCTGGAAGTTTATACTCTTTGGCTAAATTTTCCTCTTTTCCCCACTCCTAGTCCCTTGTAACCACCATTGTAGTCTCTGTTCCACTGAGTTGGGCTTTTAATTTTTTTAATATATTTTTATTGATTTCAGAGAAGAAGGAAGAGGGAGAGAGATATATAAATATCAATGATGAGAGAGAATCATTGATTGGTTGCCTCCTGCATGCACCACACTGGGGTCTGAGCCCACAGCCTGGGCATGTACCCTGACCTGGAAGTGACCTCCTGGTTCATAGGTCGACATTCAACCACTGAACCATGTAGTATGGGCAGAGTTGGGCTCTTTAGATTCAATAGATAAGTGATATCATGCATTATTTGTCTTTCTTTGTTTGACTTATTTCACTTAGCATAATGCCCTCAAGGTCTATCTATGTTCCCACAAACAGCAGGATATTCTTCATTCTCATGGTTGAATAACATTCTAGTATATAATAATAATAATAATAATAATAATAATAATAATAATAATAATAAATATATAAACATTATATCATCTCCATTAATCTATTCACAGACACATGTTATTTTTATATCTTGGCTATTGTGAATAATTCTGTAATAAACATGGGAATGCAGATATCTCTTTGATATACTGTTTTCATTTCACAGAGGTAAGCAAAAGTAGGTTTACAGTTGTTCCTGTGGAAATAATACAATAATTAATAAATAAGAATACAGGAATAAACTGTGTTTCTTATAGTCACAACTATAAAACCTACTTTTTCCCACTCCTATATAGCTAGAGGTGGTATTGCTGAATTATATAGTAGTTCAATTTTTAAACTTTTGAAGAACCTCTATACTGTTGCCATAACGACTATACCAACCTACATTGCCACCAACAGTGCATAAGGGTTCACTTTTGTTTATATTCTCACCAACTCTTGTTTTCTCTCTCTCTCTCTCTCTCTCTCTCTCTCTCTCTCTCTCTCTCTCTCTCTCTCTCTCTCTCTCATTTATCTATCTGGCTTATGACAGGTGTGAGGTCATATCATTGTGGTTTGGTTTGTGTTTCCCTGATGTCTCGTGATGTTGAGCACCCTTTTATATGCCTATTGACCATTTGTACAGCCTCTTTAGAAATATCTCTATTCAGATCCTCTTACCCATTTTTAAATTGGATTGTTTCTGTTTCGGGTTTTTTGGTGTGGAGGGGCCGCAGGGATTTGAGTTACATGAGTCCTGTATGTATTTTGAATATTCCTAGTTTTATACATAGCTTGAAAATGTTTCCTGCCATTTTGTAGGTTGCCTTTTAATTTTGGTGATAGTTTCCATTACTGACTTTTTTAGTTTGGTATAACTCACCTGTTTATTATTGTTTTTATTGCCTTTGCGTTAGGTGTCAAATTAAAATAATCATTTCAAGGAGTTAATTCTCTATGTTTTGTTCTAGAAGTTTTATAGTTTCCACTCTTTCTCAATTTTGGATTGATTTTTGTATATGGCGCAAAATAAGGGTTCAGTTTCATTCTTTTGCATATAATTGTTCAATTTTTCCAATACCGGTTATTAAAGAAACAATTCTTTCCCCATTTAATATTCTTGGCTCCTTTGTTGCAAATTAATTGACCATATATGCATGTGTTTATTTCTGGGGTCTAATTTAATTTTGATGGATTGTTATCTAAGTATAGTGTGCTGCACCAAAGAGTTTTGCTCAGGGGTCCTCAAACTTTTTAAAGTGGGGGCCAGATCACGGTCCCTCAGAGAGCTGGAGGGCCAGACTATATGAACTACTAATTCCTACTGTAACATCTCGGCTGCGCTCACTGCCCAAAAAACCTGGCGAGCCAGATCAGACTCCTCTGCGGGCCGCATGTGGCCCGCGGGCCGTAGTTTGAAGACCCCTGCATCATTCTGCACATGTTGTGAAAGTGGGAGTGACATTTGGGATATTTTTTTGATCTTCTCATGAAATTAGTATAATAGTGAGATAGAAACGTGGGAAACATTTCTATTCCAAAAGAACAAATTAATCAATTTATTGATATATGTTGCCTAGAAAGCCTGTTTTCTATCAGAAAAAAAAAAAATGACCAAGAGCTGAAAGGTATATTAAAAGTTAATTTTTCAAATGCCAATATAAAATGCTCTCACATATTAAAAATCCCATGATTACAAGGAGAAAAATGTTACAGATACTTTTAATAAAATTGAGAAGTAACAAAGATCTTAACCTCTGTGCTGTTTAGCTAAGAGCTGCTTACACAGGCAAAATTATGGTAATTTTCAATTCCAAGGCTTTGTTTCTTAAATTTGTATTTTAAACAACAGCTAGGCACATTTTAAGAACTGCATCACTAAGAAGCCATCTGTGCATTTTTTATATCGGCCTCTTAGATTTTGTCAAATTTGTCATTGCTAGCTATGGTTTCTAAATCATTGGAAGGTAATTCTCAAAAGCGCAAGCTATTGTGACTGTAGGGGGAAATATACCAAATGCCTGTTGATGTTTTAATATGCATTGAGAGAGAAAAAAAAGATTAAAGAAATTAAGAAGTTATGTCTACATATAGCTGCATAAATCTTCCATAGATGTAGAGGATTTCGTTAATCAATTCTCCATTTGTTATTGTGGCCTAGAGACCACCAAGTGTGGAGGGCTAATATCACCTTTCCTACTGATTTACAAAGGGTATTTGGTAAAGTCATACTCCTCAACTCACGCCCCACCCCACAATCCTCCACCATCACACTTGCCCGTTCTTGGCTGGCTTATTAATGGGAGCACCTGGTAGAGGTGAGAATTTTGTATGAAGTTAGCCCAGGACCCATGGATTATTCTTAGCCTTGTGTGTACTTCTGTGCAACAGAACAGGCAGAAGCAATCAGACTTATGTCCTCAGCTTGCCTCTGAAGTGTGCTTCTCTTCAGTCAGGTATAAATAGCCAACAAAGTGTCTTTTTTAAGCCTAAGCATGCTGTGCCAGGTTTCTGACCCAGGATTCAGCTCCACATAATATTTTTTTTCTTGTGCATGTACCAAGTATGCCCATCCTGCTCAGATTGCCTAGCAAATTGTTTCTGAACTTTTGTTCTAAGTTCTCAAGGTTAGCGAAAAGTCAGTATAATTTTTTTTAAAAGCTACTCCTTTATCTTTTCTTCTGTATTATATTTCATCTTTTCTTATTGTTGTTATTATTGTCTTTTGAAACTGAATAGTTTTATCTAATTATAACTGATAAATAGCTGGTTACTAATAAGTAACCAGCATTGAATTATATAATATATATGACATATTTTTTTTCTTAATTCTTTGAGAGAATATTGTAGCACCTAAAGACTCCAATGTCTAAGAATTAAAAACAAGGATAATTTCTTCTTTAACTACAGAGAAACTATCAAAAATCAAAGGAATGACATCAATACAATAATATTATCTAATCTGCAAGCCTGAAATTTCACTTCTTCCCATAATGGCTGTTATGGGCAGCTTCCTTCACCCCCACCCCAAATATCAGTCTAAGATTCCATTCAGGATCAATCATTGCATTTATTTATGTCTTTTTTATTCCTATTATCTGGTACATTTTCTCAGTCTTTTTTCTTTTCTTTTATGACCTTTACATTTTGAAGAGTATAGGCCAATTATTTTATAGCAGATTTGGTTTGTCTGATGTTTCCACATAATTAATTTCAGGTTATAAATTTTGGGAGCAGAAATGACACAGAGTGCTGTGTCCTTCTCAGTGCAACATTTCAGACAGGACAAGATGCCAGTGTATGCCACCAGTGATGTCAACATGGATTGCGTGGCTGTGATAGTGTCTTTCAAGTGTCTCTATTAAATTTTTCTATTTATTTTCTTTGTAATTAATACGTGTATATTTTTTAATATTGATTTCATAGAGGAAGGGAGAGGGAGAGAGATAGAAACATCAATGATGAGAGAGAAGCATTGATTGGCTGCCTCCTGCACACGCCCTACTGGGGACTGAGCCCACAACCCTGGCATGTGCTCTGACCTCATGGTTCATAGGTTGATGCTCAACCACTGAGCCACACCAGCTGGGCTTAATAAGCAATTTTGGAGACAATATTTTGAATCTATGTAAATATGCTCTTTCCTCATCAAACGTTTTACTTAGTAGTTTTAGAATCCATGAATGATTCTTGTTTGAATTATACATTTTTCCTGTGATAGTGGCAATCAGTAAATTCCTTCTACATTTTCAACTGGCATTTTGTTATATAAAAAAAAGAATTTCCTCTCTCTGTCTGTCTATATGATTATATCAGTATGGATTCATGGACTTGCTTTAATTCAGTGTGTCATATTGTGTGTGATCACAGAAGTACACCTCACAGATAGATCTCTTTTCCTGAGAATCTGAGCATGGTGTGTTTGACAGGCTCCCGTTGCTGCCTTTACGAACCACTACTGTGTTCATGCCAAAGCCACGCTGTCATTGAGCAGCTCCTGGTCAATGCCTGGCCGTGGCAGAGGTACACTGGTTAGGCTAGTTAGCCCCCAAACTGGATTCCTATAAAAAAGGCAATCTTCCTAGGGTTCCCGTCAATCTGGACAAGACTTTCTCAGGGCTGCACACACTCCAAAGACTGCGAATCACATCCTTCTCCCTTCCTTCTCTCTCTTCCTCTGGTTCCGTTGATCACTGCATTTGAGACTCTCTCTGACTATTTCTGTTCCTTCTCCCTTTTATGTATGACAGGCCTTTCCCACCCATAAACTGTTGATTTCACTTGCAACTCTATCTTACTGTCTGTATCTCAGAGGCCAAAATCTGACACATTCTGTTACTATTATTATTTATTTTGCTGCTCAAATTGTCCCACATTTAGCCAGTTGGGGTTGTTTCTAACTGGTGTCTATGTCTTCTTTTCTTTTTGTTTTGAAAGAATTTTATTTTTTATGTCTATTTTTTAAATATATATATTTTTCTTGATTCAGAGAGCAAGGAAGAGGGATAAAGATATAGAAACATAAATGATGAGAATCATTGATCAGCTGCCTCCTGCAGGCCCCACACTGGGGATTGAGCCTGTAATCTGGGCACATGCCCTGACCACGAATTGAACCATGACCTCCTGGTTCATAGGTTGATGCTCACTCAACCACTGAGCCATGCTGGTAGAGCTTAAAAATTTTAGATTCACATAAAAATTGAAAACAAATAATAGAGAGTTTCTACTGTATAGCCTTTCTCTAGCTTACTTCAATGAAAATATGTTACATATCCATTATGTTATTATAAAAACCAGAATATCGACAGTACTATATTAAATAAATGGCATATCTTTTTTCATATTTTAACTTTCCCCCCATGTACTCATGTGTGTGTGTGTGTGTGTGTCTAGTTCTACAAAATATAGATTTGCTCAAATCACTACCACAATAAAAGTACAGAACTATTTGATTACTCCAAAAAAAAAAAACCTCCCTTATATTAGCCCTTTGTATTTATAGTCTCTTCCTACACTGACCCCTGGAAACCACTGATATTTTCTCTACCACCACAAGTGGCTATTTTGAGAATATTATGTAAATGGAATCACATAATATGTAGCCTTTGATTTTTTCATTCATTCATATAATGCCCATGAGAAATATCCAAGTGTTTGCCTATATCAACAGTTCTTTTCATTGTTGAGTACTATTCCATTGTGTGGATATGCCACATTTAGTTTATCCATTCACCCACTGGAGGACGTCAATATTGTTTCTGGTTTGAGGCTATTCCCAGTTAAACTGCTATGTACATTTATTCGCAGCTTTTTGTATGTGTATGTGAACATAGTGTTAAGGTGTTTTTAGTAAACATTAAGTCATTTGGTAATGCAGAAGTTTCTTAACTTCATAAGAAACCGTCTGTTTTCCAGAGTGGCTGTATCATTTCCTATTCCCACTCTTTTTTAACATGACTCCATCATTCTTTGAATGCTTTCTAACTTTCCTAGCACAATAAGATGTTCCATACTCATCTTTTACTCTTTTCTGCTCATCAGCCAATTTCCCAGCAGTTCTAGCTCTTTTTTAGGAGAAATGGCATCTAGTAACTAAGATCTAGGCTGTAGGTACGCTAACTATGAAAATAATGTGCACTTATACGTACACACACAGATACACACTCACATCTGCCTCTATCTCTAATAAAACAATTTCGACTCCATTTCTCTCTATCTGTCTAACTCAGTTGATGCTGATTCCTTTAACTCTAACACCACAGGGTTCATTTTAATCTCCCATATTTTCACATTTGTAATTTCTCCAATAGTGAAAAATCAGGCTCCCATTATTTTTAGTATACTTGATTACTCATATTCAGCAATAAAATACACACAAAGTAGTTTTAAAAATTTTCCACCTATGTAAGAAACACCAACCAAAGAAAGTTTAATATCTATATATGGTTATGTTGTTCCTTTGCCTGGTGGTATATAGTTTTATTCTTCTTTATGTTGAGGGGTAGAGATGAATATGGTGTTAAAATGAAAAGTTATTTTTTCCATTGTGATGGGTAAATTGTTGATTCAATTAGATTCATTTGTTATGGTTTATATTATGTTATAGTTATCCTCTTCTTTGTTGGTTAGCTGTCTACCCATCTATCCATTTCTTGTGCAACATTCTGCTTTTGGAACTTGAACCAAGTGTTATAAATTTATCAAAAAAAAAAAGTCAGGTTTATAGAAATTTAAACCAAAATATTTATAAGAAAATAATACAGTAATTCTATTACAATTGAAGTGGGTGTGTCACCCTTTCCATGTGCACATTGTCCCTCATTCCTATGGCTGACTACTTGCCTTGATTCTTAGCTTTCATGTCCTTTTGTTTATAGTGTGTTGGATATAAATGTATATTCTTAAACATATTTTATGTTTTGAGCTTTTTTCCCCTAAAAGCATCGTATGGTACTTGATTTGCTTTTTTTTTTTTTCATGAATAAATATTTGTGAGGTATTACTTATTAATTATTTTTACTATTGTGTAGTATTTTAAACATATAAAATTTACTCATAATTTATACTAGTGTGTATATAAATTGTTTTAATTGTTTAGAAACAGTGCTTCAATAAAAAATAGTGTGCAGTCTCTTTGTGCTCAAGTGCAGCAGACTCTTCACATCCTCAGGGAAGGTTTGCTGGGTTGTAAAATGCATGTCTTTAACTTCATGCAGGTTTGTGAGCATTTTAAAAACGGTCCTATCCAAGTGACTCTCCCACCAGAAGTTTGTAAGAGTTCTTTTTTTAAAAATTTATTATTTATTTTTTATTGATTGATTATGGTATCACATAATTGTCCTCATCTTCCTATTCCCATCCCAAAACCCCTCCCCACATGTGCCCCCACTCCCTTGTTGTCCATGCCCACTGGTTACGCTTATACACATTCACACAAGTCCTTTGGTTGATCTCTCTCCCTTACCCCCACCCTCCCCTACCTTTCCTCTGAGGTTTGAGAGTCTGATCGCTGCTTCTCTTACTCTGGGTCTGTTTTTATTCATCAGTTTATGTTGTTCATTATTTCTTCTAGATGTGTGAGATCATGTGATCCAATAAATACCCTTGTAAGAACCGAAACTGAGACAAGCCATAATGGTTATGCTGAGAAGCAAATGAATCAGTCTGTAGTGAGCTCCTTTCTGAGCCAACAGTTCTTCTGAGTCCCAATTTCAATGTCAAATAGTTCTTTATGTGTACATGTCAGCCATGATATTTCAGATCTGGTTGGTGGACAAATGGTGGTGATGCAGCTCTGACAGTCTCTGGTTTGGTCCTGGGCATCCTTCAATGACACACTAGCTACTGTCTGCTAGTATGGTGAGGTGTTGTCAGTGTAAGAGTTCTTATGGCTTTATATTCTCACACAGTAATTGCTATGCATGATGAGACATTAAAATTTTTCCCATTGGAATTTGTGCAATAATATTTCATTTTGATTTTGATTTCCATGAATATAAGTTTTGTCACCTTTTTGAATAACAACTGACAACTCTGTTTCCTATGTGAGTTGCTGGTACACATTTTTCTCCACCTTTAAATTATTTTATCTTTTTCTCATTGATTTGGAGGAAAACTTTATATACTCTCAGTTCTAGTCATTTGGTAATTAGGTTTTGCAAATATCTTCTAGTTGATAACTGTTAATTTTTTTACTTGTTAAAAATGATGCATTTGGATGGACAAAAATAATCTGTATATTTATCACTCTTTATTTATGTGTATATTTTTGTGTCTTGGTTAAGAAATTCTTCATAATCCTCAATCACAAAGTTGTTTCCTTATATTCTAAATTTCACACTTTGGTTATATAACCACTTTAATCTGGTCTGGGTATATATGAAATGAAGATCAGCTTTTATTTTACCTCTATATATTATATTTTTTTATAAATATATTTTATTGATTTTTTACAGAGAGGGAGAGAGAGGAATAGAGAGTTAGAAACATCAATGAGAGAGAATCATCGATCAGCTGCCTCTTGCACACCCCCTACTGGGGATGTGCCCACAACCAAGGTACATGCCCTTGACCGGAATCGAACCTGGGACCTTTCAGTCTGCAGACCAACGCTCTACCACTGAGCCAAACCGGTTTCGGCTATATATTATATTGTTATAGAATAAGTTGCCCACTGAACTGTAAAGCCACTTATTTCATGTATATAGTTTAACATATATGTATATATATTTGTGGGCTTTTTATTCTATTTGTTTGCTAACCTATTCCTGTACAAATATACTTATCTTCATTAAAATAGGTTTGTAATAAGATTATAAAACGAATTCTTTTATTCTGTTCTTCAGGAATATCTTGCTATTCTTGACTTATTTTTCCATAATAATTTTAGAATCAGCTTATTCAATTTCATTAAAATTCCTGTCAGGATTTCTTTGGATTTCATAGGGCATACAGATTATTTTAATGAGAATTGCTATGTGTAATGATATTGAAACTATTAATGAACATGATATTTCTTTTTTATGTAGGTCATCTTTAATGCCTTTCAATGAAGTTTTACATATTCTCCATAGAAATCATAAGCACCTTTATTTATACGTATTCTTATAATTCTTTTACATTTGGTGCTTCTGCCAATGATAGATATATGTATTAAATTATATTTACTGTTGTTTACTGTGTATAGAAATGCAATTTATTTTTAAAATAGACTATATACACCTTGTTGGCTTCTCATTAATTCTAATCATTTGCCTGTAGATTCTCTTGGGTTATCTATGTAGGCAATCTTAATATCATCTATGACTAATGGCACCTTTGTTTCTTCTTCCTCTTTTTCTAAAGCCATATAACTCTTAATTATATCTTTTATTTATTTATTGTTTTTTTATTTACTCTGCTGGTAAAGACACCTTGTATATTATTCAATAGAAGTAACAATAGCAAGCATCTTTGTCTTCTGCTTGCTTTGAAAAGAAATGCAGATGCTTCCAATGCTTCCATCATTATGATTTTGCTGTAGAGTTTGTGAATACCCTTTACTAGATTCTCTAGGGAGTTTGCCTGAAGCTTCTTTCGATCAACTTAAGGTGATGGTGATTGTTAAGCAGGCCCCTTCCTTCTTCCACAAGGAAACAGTAGGAAAACATTTCCTCAGAAAATGCAACTCTTTCTTGACATTTCAATTTTTTTGCATATGCTCAAGGTTAAAGTTGAGCTAAAAAGGACAGATTAGTTATCGCTTTACTTCCTCCCACTCTTGTTTAGCTGATCCAGCACTCGACTGTTAGATACAGGGTTTGCTATAGTTATCTCAAGCCTCAGACAAAACTGAAATAGAAGCTTATTTGAAGATCTTGTTACCTTCTCCTTTATCTCTGCAATCAATTATTCATAAAATAAGGAAGGAAGGAAGGAAGGAAGAAAACATTGTGTATAGGTTAGATTGTGGATAAGAGTCCTTTGTCTTTTCACATTACCCGGAGACTTATTATTTTGTTTCTCTCTTTGTTTTTATAGTTCAACTTGGTTTTTCCTCTTGGTAGTTGTTGATTTCACCCTTGTTGCATCTTCTTTGTGAAGGTTAAGGTGGAGGGAATCCCACTATAATATTATGTCATATGGAGATTTTCACATCATATTTATGAATTTAGTATAACAGCATTGTTTGGCTCATTTTCCTCTAATGTTCCAGGATCTGAACTTAAAATTAGAATATGCAGAGAGCAAAGTCTTCTGCCACAGTAGGAAAAGGTTTTTATTTGCCGTGTCTGATAGGAAAGACATGTAAAACATTGATTGCTCCTTAAACGAACCTGTGACCAATTTTTACTTCTCACCCCACCTTTAGATGTGTCTGGTGCTATGAAACTGGTGTCTCCACCTCAGACATGGCCAATGAGTTATCACTTTACAACCTCTGCCCTAAGCTAACCACCTCAGGAGCCAACTGAACTCATTTGCAAGTGAACTGATTATGCAATCTCATGTTAGAGCTTTGTTCCTTTTTTAAATTCATCAAAATAATTTTGATCAAGACGGAGTTAAGTAGCCAGCCACTTTGTTAAAGTACATTTGTATACTAGTTTTTTCTACTTTTGAATAAAATGTATTCTTTCTGATCATGATCTCACTTTCTTAAGAAATGGATCAGAGATATCTTTATGCATAGGCCATTCTACTGACACATGGCAGATATCTGGAATTATTTGACTGCATTTTGAACCTAATGTGTTTTAAGCATCTACTGGCACAATAGTTTTAACAGGACTTGTAATGGCTCTGAAAAAACTCCCTGCACAGCAACCTCGACTGGGAAAATTTTATTTTCCACAATTTTTTAGGGAAGGTTTCTTGAAACAAAAAATGGAGCTCGTTCTTATATGTACTATTGACCTGGGAAATTAGCTGAGGGGAAATCTCATCTGCACATCTCACCAGGTTGTCACCATGTATCAGCTCGTTAGCCTTCCATCGCCTCCCTCCCTGGAGTCTGTAGATGCCTTTCGCATTGATGCTACATTGGGCATTTCCTCCTAAACTCACACCAGTTCTGACACTCGTCATAACCTGCACCATGGCAATTGTGAAGTTATAAAATTAAAGGTGAAGAGAGTTGATATTTACTGAGTATCCACTATGCTCCAGGCAGTGTACTGGGTATTTTATACCCGCTTTAAGTGAAGTAATTTTCAAACAGTCCTCTAAGCAGTAAGTATTCATTCTTCTTCCAGTTTACCTAATGAGAAACTGTAGTCTCAAAAGACAGCATCTGATAGTGAGTAAGTTGGGGTCCACATATTAAAATGTGTCTTTATTTCTTTAAAGCCCATGCTCTGTCCTTTTCAGAACCTTGCATCAAGGTTAGCAAAGAGTAAAAGACTTCAATTTTACAAGTAACTTTTGAGGTCTAACCAATATCTTCACTCTTCTCATGATTTATTTGGGAAAAGCTTTGTCCTCTATTTATGAAATGAACCCTAATTTCCTTGTCTGGGCAAAAAAAAAAAAAAAAAAAGAATTTATAATTCAATTTGTAAAGACTGCCAGAGAATTTAAGAAAAATATCTGACAAATACACACACACACACACACACACACACACACGCACACACACAAAACCACTCACACACACACATACCCATATACTCACACATCATTATGCCACAAAGCAACTGAATTATAATAGATTTGAATGGGCACATTGTAGATTTTGGCTGTGAACAATTAAATAGATCTTAATATCATTATTTTCTATTTAAGAATAGGCATGTAAATTAATAGGCATGTAAATTAGACTTGTGTTCTCTGCTTGTGTTTAAATCATGAAAAATTTTGACAAAGTAATCATCCTTCAAGTTGCTACATGAATTTCAGGGAGATGAATGAGACAAAAAGAAAAAAGAGAACATAATGATTGCTCTCTAAAGATATTAACAAATTAATATATACTAATGCTGATTTTTACCCAAGGCCTTGATTGGATATTATGACAATTTATTTTTTGGTAAATGAATCCATGAAAATGCATATGTACATATTATTTATTGATAGAGATTATTCTTTCTATAGCCTAAATGATTTTCATTAGTAAACTTACTCTTCTATTCCTGGAAAGGCCAAGGAGCACATTATTATTAAATCAGCATTATCTTTTTGTTTAAATCTTTTTCCCTATGCCCTGTACTTTTTTTTGGCTATGAAATCAGTGGTATTTTTCAAGCTTGGAAAGGTTCAATAAAAGCAATTTACTGGGTCCATTTTCCCTACTAAATTTATGCCACAAATAAATTTATAATTTCCCTATTATAATTCAGTTGCTTTGTGGCATAATTTCCTTAGAGATTAATGAATTAAAAATGAGAAACAAAGTTGATTATCCGCATTTTGTTTTATATTTTAGTATGGACATAAGAAATACTTAAATGACCTTTTGATCCATAGCCCCTTAATTAAGTGACAAATTCAAACTGCCTACACAATAACAATGTGTTGCCTAAAAGATGCACATTGGGTTCATTTTATTTAATACAGAGGAAAGGAAAACATATAGACACTGTGTATACACACACACATACACACACACACACACAGAGCCATAAACCCAACCAAGATTTAAGTTAATTGAAAAGAATAATTGTAAAGTCAAAAATAAAGCAGGATATATTTTAACAGAATTTTTCACCAGATATAGATTATAGCTATAGGAACATCAAGTGCTTAGTTGGTCAATTTAATAAAAATAGGAACAGCAAGTACTTAGTTGGTCAATTTAATAAAAATAATTATTCTATAGTAGTTTTCTTTTTACTGTTCTCTTAACATTTTATAATTTAAACACTGTATTTTTAATGTCCCTGCATTTAATAGTCCAATCTCAATTTTTTCAAGAAGAGAATATCCTTCTGCTCAAAAGCAAAATTAACTTTGCAAATAAATAGCAACATGTATACCTCATATATAATTTAATATTTATGAAAATATAGCAATTTGTAAGATATTACACTTTTGTCCTGCTTTGAATCTTCAATCAGTGTCTCCCATCTGTCAAAATTTTATAGCTGCTGAAAGATAAAGGCTCTGTTACTATGGTAATTATTCCATTACCTAGGTGACAATGTTCAAATGATGTCATTGTTAAAGTGATCTAACTCATGAGCCATTTTTAGTTTTAGTATGGTTAGACAGAGAGCAAAACTAGCAAGTGGTACAAAATCAAGAGGTCTAGAAGAATGCTGCTCCTCTTAATAAACAAGGGGCTCAAAATGAGAATTAGAAAGTGAAAGCTCAAATGAATTTCTTCAGTTTTACCTCTGCTTTTAGTTGGATCAATGCCCTCATCAACATTTTACAGAGTTGAATGAAGAAGATTTTATGTGTAGAGAAGCATAAAAAGATAGCAAATTATTCTAGGAGAAGAATGGTAGAAATTGCATCCTATTTACTAAAATATCTTCTTCTTACGTGTACCTTCAGTCGAACATCATGCATAATAGTTACCAACCAAAAAATGGCATTCACTTTCACCTTGGTGCCATGCTCTATTTCTTAACCAGAGAGCTTTATGCAAAAAGAAAAAGAGGAGGGAAAGGAACCAGATTAGGTGGAGAAAACATCAGAAACTAGGTTGCTGATCACTGTTCAGCTTATGATGAAAGAGGAATTAGAGGTGGGGGGAAACATTCAGGAAAGGTGAATATGAGTTCCAAAGTTTATCAAGCTTCAGTGAGTCTTATGAGGAGTGACTACCCTGTGCCTATGCTGTTTTCTGTTTCATCTAGAAGTCTTTTAGATGGCAGGGGCATAGAGCACACCACTTGCCCAAAGAGGTGACAGAGAAACTGTCTTTCAGGCTCAGAGGATTCTACAGCCAACCATACTCCAATGACCCAGGTGAACTACCACCCACCAAGCAGTATCATACCAACACCTTCTTTCTAATGGTGGCAAAGCATTTGTTCATATATCCTTATTCTCTTCTCTCTTGGTGTCCTCTCCTGTATATTAGCCTGCCCTTGTCCCTCAGGTAATAAGGGTTGAATTAAGAAGATTGACGTGGCCGAAATTGGTTTGGCTCAGTGGTAGAGTGTAGGTCTGCGGACTGAAAGGTCCCAGGTTCGATTCCCGTCAAGGGCATGTACGTTGGTTGTGGGCACATCCCTGGTAGGGGGTGTGCAAGAGGCAGCTGGCCGATGTTTCTCTCTCAGCAACGTTTCTAGCTCTTTATCTCTCTCCCTTCCTCTCTGTAAAAAATCAATAAAATATATTTTTAAAAAAGAAGAAGATTGAAGTGAATGAGATATCATAGCTGTCTATTTTATAGATAAGTCTAAAAGTCCAGAGAGGTTCATTGACTAGAGCAATGATAAAAACTATGAGCTGGAAGAACAATGTATATCATGTAGTGGTCTCAACAATTCAAATCCCAAACACCTGCTAACACTCTCTAGCCTCTAGCTCTGACTCTTCAATGTAGAAACATTCACTAGAGTTAGTGGCAGTCCATTCCATTTTGGCCAACTCGACATAATTCATTCAGAGCAAAACAATTACATAAGCCTGTGAGAACTTAACGTGTTAGTCTCCACAGTATTGGAATTTTTTAACTGGAGGATGGAAAGAGCAGTTATTTCCAAAAGTCGGGTGGCAGAACTCTGGACACCATAGCACCTGGGCTGGTCTTTGAGGAATGGATTTGGAGAAGAGAAAACTCTTCTGGAAACCCCACAGGTCACACCACCGGGGGCCACTACTCTCTCTATTTATGTGTAAGGACTTTAATTTGGGGGATGTGCTTACATACTGTTTACTCACGCGTTTTCTGACAACAGAATCAAGCAGAACAGGAAGATGAGGAGGAGGCATAAATTCAAACAGGGCAACAACAGCTGCTGGGGCATCACCTCACTTTGTGAAAAATGATAACGGACTCGTTAATTGCAGTGTTTTAGGCAACTCCCAGAGCTAACATGGAAGCCTTTCCTTGATTCATAATTAGTCTTTATTCAATTAACAGCTTCATGCACATTATTCTCGGTGTGTAATACATGGCTTGACATTGCACCTGGAAGATGGTTCCTACAAGAAAATGTATTATGTGAATATTACTTTCCAATGCTTGGAGGCTTCAAATTCTAACAGGTTTCTCGCTTTCCCCAAGGGATGGGGGAGAACATATTAAAGCCTGGAATGTAAATGTCTAAAACCCAAAATAACTTGTCAGATTGAACCACCACCATCATAAATCAAGCGTATTAACGGCATCTGATAAAGCTTATCTGCTTCATATCACCAGGGAGGCACTTGCTGGCAGGGCCTCTGCAGATAGAATTTTCAGTAGATACCATCGTTAGAACTCAGTGAAATAGCCATCCACGGGAACAGCTTGCAGCCATAGCTTCCGCATCGTAATTACAGAAATGATTACAGTGGCAAATATTAAAAACAGTGTAGTTATACATAATTCCTACAACAGGCAATCTAATCTACCAGCAGTAAAAACAGTAATAAGAGCATTGCCCAGTGATGTGACAAAGCAATTTGCAGTCAAGATGCCTAACAATAACATAAGTTTTCTTACAGCTGGATTCATTGTGAATACGGTTTGCTTACCATCCTGCTTGAGGGAGCTTAATTAAGACCTGGGCGATAACCATGTCAGCTAATGTGTGATACTAATAGACTTTTCACACAAAATGATATGATTTCCGGCTTCCCTGAAAAGCTATAGCCTTGGCAAAGGAAAATAAAACCTCAGAAGGAAGGCAGTCCTTGCTTCAGCCAGAGAGTGAAACTGTCCATTTACATCAACATGATCAGTTCCTTATTCCTTTGGACCCCCATGTTATCTCCCTGGCATTTTATGCTCCTCTTAGTACTCACCTGTCTCTACGTGTTATTCTATTTATTTGTATCCATACCGAGGTCCCCTTAGTATAGTTTAAGCTCTTGGATGGAAGAGACTATAACTGATTCATGTTCCTAATCACTCCCTCCCCAGAGAGCCCAGCACTCTGCCACAAAGTAAATGCTATCCATGTTTGTCAAATTAAATTGATGAACCTGAGGTGTCAAGTTATATAATATAAATCAAACATTACTCTGAAACATCACACAAAGAAAACATAATCTATAATATCTGAGCCCTAATGGGAATGAGTTTGTTCATTTAAAGTAGTAATTCTCAACCCCCTCTGCTCATTATGCCATCTGTAAGGCTTTAAGAAAATCGTCGTTGTGAGGTACCATTCCAGATCATTTATGTAGTAAGAATTTCTAGGAGTGGGGTTGGGGCATAGGGATTTTTAAAGCTTCCCCAGGAGTCATAGTTGAGACTCATGGATTTAAAAGGGATGAGTAAACACACAATGAGAGCATAAGCATGGAAAATATCTGACTTATTAGAGGTGAAGAAATAAGTTCCTTTGCTGGGTGTCTTTGGACATGTGCTTCATTATGTAGGCCTCAGTTGGTTCCACTGTAAAATCAAGGGAGTTAGTTATATATTTAGTAACTCCTGAGCTATTTTTCATAATAAAATTAGATGGATACATAACAACACCAGCATCAACACCACCAGATTAGTGCCCAACTCAGGCTACAGAGTCAATCCCCAGTAGTGGGTACCAGAAGTTTGTATCTTTAAAAATTCCCCAAGTCACAACTGCTCTTTGAACAAGAACAATGGGACAGGGTGACCTTGTGATTTGCTCATAGAATACAAGAGAAGCAAGAGAAAAACAAAGAGTTTTCAAAAAACAGTGCAGTCCAGATCTTGATTGCTAAATGTCATCTTCCAACACAAGGAACCAGGATTCCTTGGAGAAATGGGTAATTCTAGGCAGAGAAAGAGATTATACAAATAAACGTTGAACATTTTGTAAGGCCAGAAAGTAGTGGGGTTTTCAGAGAGCAAACTAATGTGAGCATGCCAAAGAGAACAGTCCCTGATGGCCAAAGGTGAAATGATTTGACCAACAAAATACTACTGGATTCTAACCCAAAGTATAAAGTAAATGTCCATGATTCCATTCTAATATAAATGTTTGAGTGAATAAATACTTGGGGGAGCAGGAACAATGCCCCCTTAGGGAAGAATATAAATAACGTAGGTAGGTGTTTTCTCCACTAGAAAGCAGAGCATACCTCCCTCTTTCTTGGATGTGGGCTGCATTTAGTGGCTTATTCCAAAGAACAGGGTATGGAGAGGAAAAACAATCACTTAACAGTGGAGAATCATGGCAGACACCACCTTAACCAAGGGGTGAGTTGCTATCATGTGTCCTACTGTAGGATGCCATGAGAAGGGCTTAATCTCTGTGGTCTTCTTCCCCCAGCCTATAACCCCCAGTCCAATCATGAGAGAACTTATCAGATAAACCCTAGTTGAAGGACATTCTAGAAAGTACTGAACCAATATTACTAAAAATGACCAAGGTCATGGATAACAGAAAAGACTGAGAGACTGTCACAGAGCAGAGGAGAAATGATAACTAAATTCAGAGTGTGATCTAGAATTGTATCCTGGAACAGAAAAAGGGCATTGGTGGAGAAACTGGTGAAATCTGGAAAAAAAAGAAAAGAAGAAAAGAAAAAAAAAGCCTAGCCGAAACCAGTTTGGCTCAGTGGATAGAGTGTTGGCCTGCGGACTGAAAGGTCCCAGGTTTGATTCCCGTCAAGGGCATGTACATTGGTTGCGGCCACATCCCCAGTAGGGGGTGTGCAAGAGGCAGCTGGTTGATATATCTCTCTCATCGACGCTTCTAACTCTCTATCCCTCTCAATTCCTCTCTGAGTAAAATCAATAAAATATATATATATATATATATATATATATATATATATATATATATATTTAAAAACCTATAGTTTAGTTAATAGTAATATACCAATGTTATTATTATTTTTTTTAATTTTCATAAATCTATCATGGTTAATGTAAGATATTAACATTAGGGAAACTGGGTGATGGATACATGGGACCTCTCTGTACTACCTTTGACACTTTTATGTAAATCTAAAATATTCAAAAGTAAAAATGTATTTTAAAATGTACACAAAAAAGTAAAGCAAATGTAGGTATGAAAAAGTATAATTATAAACATTAATATTTAATATAGTCCATATCCAACTTAAAAAAAATAACTTGCACTTACTGAATCAGTCTGGTCTTAACGCCACCAGGTTAAATTAGCATTGTGTACATTGTTCTCAGTGTGGCGCCAGCTTGTCTTCCTGCCTTGCTTCCCAGAAACCAGTTAGCAGGAGGCACATTTCCTCATTTAAAAAATGAACCATATCAGGTGCATCTAATTAAGGGCCCAAAAGCGTGTCAATTCTGGGTGAACTCACCATATGGTTGTAATGTGCAGTAAATATTTCATAATGATTTACACAATAGATTTCTCTTGAGGCCTGAATCTCACCTTAGAGCAGAATAAGACCCATGCTTAATAGTGACGGTTAGTATCCTATTATTTCATTTTACAAACTTAAAATTTCTGCAAATATAAAGGAAATCTCTTAGCTAAAGATGTGTCACTGGCATAACTTCAAATTAGAAATCCCAGTTGCTGATTTTTGCTAGTTTTGTTTCCTAAATGTTTTTGGAAAGCAGCTTTTTTTGTTAGTTTTATCTCAAGCCCTTTAACATGTCTCTCTCCCCCTATTCTGTTCTGCTTCTTTCCTCTATCTCTAGTACCGCCATCTCACCCAGAGTGTTCAATTCTAGGTTGCAAATATGACTTTGCCACTTCCCTTAGGATAACCCGCTTCATCTATCTACTAATTATATGTTAAGCCCAACTTCTCGGCATTGCACAACAATTTTTCATGGTATGATCCTTATTAACTCTTTAGAGACTGTGCAAGGGGAATAGCAGCTGTTACTCTCATAATAAGTTATGCTCTATATTACTAAAATACCTATTTTTTAAATACAAGTTACAGCTATATGCTGTCTTCTATATTGTGGTTTTTTATGCTGGTTCCCTGCTTTAGTAAATCCTTAATTTTATTTCAGTGGTCATTACAGGTCCTCTCTTCTATGAGGTTTTCCTTAACAATACTTTCCAACCATCCTCCTCCCCCTGCAAACAAGCATTGCCTCATTTTTCTGCTTCAATGTCATCTTGGATATACCCCTATTCCTAACACTGCAGTGTTCAGGTGTCTTTCTTTCCACTAGACAGTAAGTGTCTATCTTATCCATCTTTGTATCCCCAGGGAAGAACACAGAGCCTGGTATACAGAAGAGACTAAAAATTATATTGAGCTGCTCTAAACAGAAATTCCTGCTCATTTAAATTAAAATAAATATTTTATTTCTCAAGGGACTCTCTAATTATCGAGAATCACCATGTATCTGCAGGGCTAAATTTAAGCATTTCCTCTCTTCATACATCTTCTCTGTAAAAAAACAATGGCTCCAACTTGCATCACCTGTCAACTTTTTCCACTTAGTGTCAATCTCATATTTTTTCTTTCTACCTCAGTGTCCAAGAGGAATTTTAAATAAATCCATTTTTATAATCATTTTCCTACTTTTTCCACAATGCTTGATTTCCAACCTCAGGGTGCTTGTAGTCTATTAATGGAGGGAATCATATACACAGTGATGGAGCTAAGACCACATGTGCCTGGGGAACAGGGGCAGAGCCCCTAAGTCATGGAAGGTTTCCCTGAGAAGATGGCACTTAAACTGGGATTGAAGGATCAATGGAAGTTACCTAGCTGTGGAAGGAGGGAGAGAGATACATCTGAGAAGGGGCAGGAAGTGAAAGTGATGGTGGCAGAAAGTAGCCCAATTATTTAGATGTCTCAAAGTAGCTGACATACATGGGATGGATTGTGCAAATGAGATTGTACAGAAATAATAGATCAGAGATAATTCTTGAAGGCCCTTGTGACTGAGTTTGGATATTTGAATTTTAGGCTGGAAGCTATCAGGGGGCACTGAGGAATTTTAATCACATTTATTTATTGAAAAGACCTCTCCAGATGCTGAAAGGGGGCTGGAAAGGAGAGGATTAAAAAAGAAAGAAGAAAAGTTATTCAGGCAGGAAAAGATTAGGGCATGAGTAAAAGGTGTGGCGGTGGATGTAGACAGTAGGGGAACCACACAAAGGTATCATTTTCCGCCCTGGTGACCAGTGAGTGAGGACTTGATTTAGGTGACTCCACGTTTTCTGACTTGGACAGCGGGGCCAATGGTAATGCCATTTCAAAGACAGGGATACTGCAGAGGGAGCAAGTTTGAGGGAGAAAATGATGTTAAGTTTAAAACATGTTTGGATTAAGACCGCTCTGAGCAATAAGTAAAAAAGGCAGTTGGATACTTTCTAGAGTTGGCCAAGTGGTCTACTTATCAATAACACATTGAGAAGCTATACATTTAGGTAAGATATTCAAAGTGGAAAAATAAAAATAATATGTACAGATAGGGAGCCAAGGTTGGAGACATGATGAACACCAAGATTCAAGGAAAGAGGAACCCTAACTAATTAGTGAGAATGCATAAGCAGAAGGTCAGAGAAATCCAGGAGAGAGTAGTAAAATGGCATAAAAACTATAAGTAACAATTTTGAAAATGGAAGACGTGCAATCAACAGTGTCAGAGACCACAGAGAAGTTAAATAACTTAAGGTTAAAATTATTCTCCATTGACATATTTAACTATTTGCTTGGTTCATATAAAAAACTTATAGAGATTATTCACATTTGGACTTTAGCCTTATTTGGTATGTATAATGATCCTCATGACTAAAGAAGGAATTAACATCATTACTTTTGTCAACTCACTATCATGTGTCATCAGAAATGCTTAGTCGTCCCAGTGTCAGTATGTAATAAATCACATAATTCCTAAATCTGATTCCTATATATTGTGCATTAGGAAATGTCTCTGCAGAGGCCAAGAGAGGAACTTATATAACACTAGGGAATGCCCCACCTCCACCCCCCCCTTTTTTTTTTTTTTTATACATTCTAAACCTAAAGATGTTACTAACTAGTTGTGTAATCTAGGGGAAATTACTTATTCTATTTAGACATTTTTTATTAATGGATGAATTATGGGACTTGACTCTTCTGTTATGAATGGATTGAGGTAAATCATGGTCTGGAAGAGCTAATTGATGCTTCTCTATCGACTTTTTATGCTGAATTTTCATCAAGTATACATTCTTTTTAGAATTTATTTCTCTTCCTTGATGGGAATGGACTTTTTTTTTTTTTTTTTTTTTTTTTTTTTTTTTTTTTTTTTACCAATACTCTTGAACCTGCCTATCTCTTAAATACTTATTTCACTTTTGCTTCACTTTTCTTTCTACTCTCTGTATTAGGCAGAGCTCCTGTTTCCTCTCTACTTTTAAGATATATTCTGCAAACCTCTGTTATAGCATTTATTACAATTTAAACTAATAGTAAGACAATATGCTCATTGAGTTGAAGACTTAATATTTGAGTATTCCATACATAAAGCACATGTCTGACACCAACTGGTGTTTAGTATACATACAGGAATTATTCAGGCAAAGGAATCACGCAGTGTCTTATGTTCAGCAAGGAGAGCTATGCCTAGCTCCATTTGCCCTGAACTCTGATGAAACTGAAGATCTAGGGATCTCTCATTGTGTACAGACTGACAAAAGGTCATGAGACTCAGGACTCTATAAATGGTTTCCAGGGAAGTTTATTGGGATGTTCCATTTAATTAAATGGTGAGTGGAATCACCAACAATGAGATCCTAGAGGGCAGCCAGTCTATCCACTTTGAAGCAATGCATATTGAAGCATATCTCTTCTGGGTAGAATCTATAGGGAGATGGATGACACCTTGACAATTGCCCCTGATGGGCTCAAAGGCAGCAGGAAGGATGCTTTATTAAGTGTCTGGTACAACTGAATTCCAAATAGGGCAGAGCCACCATCCATACAGAGAGCACCGTTAGCAAGCTGACTTGCCTGGGGAAGGTCTGAAAGGCACAAAGACAATATCTAACTCTCAAAGTGAGATCTGCCAGGCTAAGCAAAACCAGCCTTGGCATGCATGTGGTATTTTGACATCACTCATTTTGAGCCAATTCCATAGGATCTTAGCTGGGTGGATGGATGCCTTTTTGTGTCACAGTGTTGCATGTTGCTGTGCCGGATCTAGCTGCTAGTAAGTGTGCCTAGGTGCTGATATATTGATGTGTTTTATAACCCATTATAGAAATGGGTAATTACCACTGGATACTGAATAGAAGTGCTATGTGAGATGTAGACTATAAAGATAAAGATATTACTAACTTCTAATTTTTGGTTCTTTATCAATTTGATTTTTATTTAGCAATAAACTAAAACAGTCTGACCTTATTTCTTCTCATAAATATTCTCATTTATCTCAGAGATATTTTGCTTTAATTGGAAACAAAGAACTAGTTATAGGTATCTAGTTCTTTAAATATTTGTAACTGGATATGGCAGGTTTAGCTCCCACTGGTAAGAGGCATTCTCTTTAATCAAAATATCAACTAATCTTTCTTTTAGAGAGAGTGTGTGATGATATTAATGGGAGTTTCTATAAAATCTTTAAAACATGAAATGGCATTTTAACAATAAATACAGAAGTAAAAACAGTCAAATCTTAAATATATAGTGAGCATCTACCATGTGTAAAATACCATGTAAATGCAGGAGAAGCATAAGAATATCAAGATACTTCATGACTTCAATATTTAGTAGGAAAGAAAATGCTGGAGACAAATAACTGTGGTACAAGACAGAAGGGGATATATGTGATAAGAACCATAACATTTTGCTAAATGAATAGACTGTAGTCAAGTTACAGTGATTATTTGAAATGATGTAATTATGAATTAGGCAACTATTATTAGTTGAGCAACTTTTATTTCAAAGAAATTCACAAGGTTCTATGGTGAAATATAGATAAAAAGAAATAAGACTTGTTTTTACCCTTCAGAGAGGAATTTAGAACATAAGGCCCGTTTTAATAAATAGAATCACTAAAAAAAAAAGTCTAGATGCTCTAGAACTCCAGAAAATGGTAGAATCTAAACAATATTCATTGAGTATTATTTAAACTAGACATTATACTAATTTCTAGAGTGCTGACACTGAAACGTATCCTACATACAAGAAATTAAGGTGGGGTGCGGGAAATACTGTATGAAAATACTGTTTAACATAGGATATAGCAAAATGTCAAACTTGGAACTCTGGATATGAATTGAGAATCTGAATAAGTGTAAAAAAGAATTTAACCTAATTTACTAGAGCAGCATGCTGTACAGACATAAGGCAATAGAATGAGATTCAGTTCAGGGACCATTGCTTACCATTATTCTTCATTTCTCTGTATCTTAAGCCACACTTTGTGAAGGAAAGTACCACCCAGTGCTAATATACTTGCCCTTTGATTCTAAAGATCCATAGAAGTTCAGCACTAAAACTCAAACAAGGAACATTTTCTTTTTGTTATTTTCAAAAAATAGTGACAATTCAACCTCTTCCGAAGAGCTACTGAGCTGCAGATAAAGACCATTTCAAACCAGGGGAATAATAATTACCACTTCTAATCTTTTGACAGCACTGCCTGAAGCTAAAATGACTGGCAGAACTCACTTTCTGGGCACACGGGAGGAGGTTCTCTTACCTGTGATAGTCAAGCTGTGCTATTTGACAACCCAAAATCTTGAGGTAACCTGGAAAATATATTTGGTAAAGCAGATGTTTTTCTATATAATATGAAACATCCAAGAGCTTCAAATTCTATTTTAAATACTCAAAACGTAATATAATAAATTCATCTTATTGATAGAAAATTAAGTTAGGTTTTCAAAGTGTGGACCCCTGCCCTTCCACCTCAGATTCATTTTGGGGACTTGCTAAATGTATTTATTTCTAGGTTTCATTCATTTCTATTAAATCAGCATTCTAAAGACAGAGGCTAGACAACTGAACTTAATCTGCTCATATTGTTTGATATTCACATATCTAAGTTGGAGGATGTCCCATAGAAAGATTAAAAACACACAGAATATATTTGGGAAATTCAAATATCATTGATAACTAAGGTTATCATATATTATATGCCAAAAGAAAACAGTTAACTTTTTTCTGAGTATCTACTAAAAGTATTGCATTGTTCATATAGAAGCAACCCTCTAATTGTACAGCAGATAAACCACATTGGGAAAGGCTTCCCAGGAGACTCATGCTTATGAAACAGAAGCATTATTAGACTGAAGGAGCATAAGAGCTGCCTTCCACACATAAACGTGGTTAATTACTATCAGATACTTAGATCCTTACAGATGAAAAGAAAATCTGGCAACAATCCAATACTTCACACACGCTGCCTTATGAGAAAGCCAGAGGTGCCTGCCAGGACTCATCTCTGTCTTGTCAACAACTTCCTTTTTCCATCTATTCTGAAGCCATCAATTCCTAGAGGTGATATCTGCCTATTGCCTGCTGGGAATTTGTGGTTGATTCCTAATGAATATATGGAGCATTTAATTATGAAACTTTACAGTGTTTATAAACTACTTTTGAGGGGGGGGGGGGAAAGAATTTCAAATTATCCAGAAATAAGTTTCCATTATGATACTCTGAAAAACTGGTAATGGGAACACGTAAACACCTCACCACATTTCAGCAAAGCCATGCTAGCTAAATGCTTCCTGGACAAAGAAAATTTAATGAGAGCTTGTCTACATCAACTTGTCTGTGAACTTAAGATCCAAAAATGGTGTTATTGATGCACTCAGGTGGCTAAGTTATAAGAATCAAAGATAATGCATTCACTCTAAAGTTTCCAATAGAAACTCCATGTATACGGATGTTTTTGTTCTTCAACAAAGAGTGAAGAGAAAAATAAGAACAGTAACAACATGGAGCATGTAACAGATTTTATAATAACAAGTAGCAGAATTTATATGGGATAAGTATACTGGAGAAAAGGATCTCTACAGGAAGCAAGAGATGATTTTAGATCGCATATGCTTTGTGTTCTCAATGAAATGTAGGAAAAAATTCAGTCTAATAAATAAAACACAAAACTTAGATTAAAATGGAATTTTCAGAGAGAAGAAAATAATATAAGAAAACCAAAAGCACAAAAGGAGAATTTAACTTTGCATTGGATATATTAAGAGGAAATTTTTTATTGGAGACAATAAATCAACAAAGAAAATGTCAGTTAGTCTTTGGAGAAAATAAGAAGAAAAAAACACTTTAGAAATGCACTTGGGGAATAAACACGTCCCTCTCAGTCTTTGAGAGATCAATTGCACCACACTGACATAAGGGAAAGTAAATGGGTATAAGTGGCTGCTGGAATGTAAAATGGTGTAGTCACTATGGAAAATATGTAGAGCACTTAGAAAACACACCACAAACTATCCCATAATCTAGCAACCCAATTTATGAGTATTTACCCCAAATAATTGAAATCAGGATTTTGAAGAGATACCTGCACTTCCATGTTCATTGCAACATTATTGGCAATAGTCAAGTGGTGGACCAAACTGTCCATTAAAGGATGAGTGAAGAAAGTGTAATATATACATACAATGGATGTATATACATATAATGCATGATTCCCCTTATATCCAGGACCCAAAGCAGCCAATCCTATAGGAGCAGACAATAGAATGGTGGTTGCCAGGGGCTGGAGGAGGGGGTAATGAAGAGCTGCTATTCAATGGGTCTTAAGGTTAACCAAGGAAAACAAAAAAGTTCCAAGTACATACACGTAACTGTACTGTGTGTACAACATTTTTTTGAGTGAGAGTTCCTGTTATGTGTTTTTTTTTTTTTTTTTTTTTTACCACATTTTTCTTTTAAAAAGTGGATCCTATACTTCCCAGTTCTGTTGAATACTGTTCATGGTTGTCCATTGTGGGTCAGAGGCATGGAGAATGGGGAAATCAGGGACTGCAAAAAAGAGTGTTTTCCTTTTTTTAAAAAAAATATTTTTTTATTATTTATTTATTTTTTTTTAGAAAGAGGAAGGAGAGAGAGAGAGAGAGTTAGAAACATCAATGAGAAAGATCAATCAGCTGCCTCCTGCACACGCTGATTGGGGATGTGCCCTCAACCAAGGTGCATGCCCTTGACTGGAATCAAATCTGGGACTTTTGAGTCCCCAGGCCAACACTCTATCCACTAAGCCAAACTGGTTAAGGCTCCATTTTTATTTTGTTTTGTTAATTCTCACCTGAGGATATTTTTCCATTGATCTTTTAGAGAGAGAGTAAGAGAGAGGGGAAATACAGAGAGAAACACAGATGTGAAAGAAAAACATCAATTGGTTGCCTCCAGGGCCTGGGCTGAGGAGGAGCCTACAACCAAGGTATGTGCCCTTTACTAAAATCGAACTTGGGACCATTTGGTCTGCAGGCCAATGCTCTATCCACTGAGTCAAACCAGCTAGGGCAAGTGTTTCCCTTTTAACTTTAAATACAATGATACTTTCTTAAGTTTTTAAAAACAAGCATGCCATTATGTGTTATTTTTGTAATATAGAAATTAAACAGCATGTTCCCAGTTTGTTTGTTTGTTTGTTTGTTTTTTAAATGGGTTACTTCCCATCATTTTTCTTAGCCCTTTTAGCACAATAGCCTTCTGTTCTTATGTCAGTGAGGTAGCATGGGATTATCCTTGTGGATGAGTGTATTTTGGATGCCTCCAGGAATTGAGGAAATGAGGATCATGTGCTTTTGCAGACTCACTGTATCCACTGTGCAATGGATTTAGGCTAAAATTTTGCTTATTTCCTGACGCCCATACTGTCCTTTCTGATGGGTAGCTGCAGAGGTGGTTTCAGTGTTCCAAGGATTGCCTTAGTTCAGAATCACCATCTTATCCTAGAAAGCCTATTTCCCCCTTCCTTGGCCACAGTCACCTTGGTAAATAACTGCAGGTCTTTTAGCAGAAGGATAGGAAGAGAATTACTGGCTACACTCATGGCAACAAGATCCAGCCTCCTCTTTGTGCACAGCATTTCCTGTCTATGAATTACATCAGGTCTTAGAATTGAGTGGGAGACTATGATTATTCTGGGGCAAAACTGTTCTCTTTTCACCATATTTTATTAATACATAATGCATTATATATAATATACAATATCTATTTATTTTATATATAAAATAGAGGATTGTATTTGTTAATTTTCTAATATTAAATCAATTGTCATTCCTTAGATCAATTCAACTTGGTCCTACATTGTTATATTTATTATATCTTGCTAATATCTTTATTTTCATCTGTGTGGATAAGTGAAATTGGTACATAGTTTTTATTTATAAAGTGATCTTTCTGGTACTGAGACAATGGTATCAAAGCTTTGACTTAAGTGGTTCCCTCTTTACTTATTCTCTGTATAGATTTTAATTTTGTTTTCTTAAATATTTGACAGAATTTTCCAGGGGAATCCACTTATGGCTTACCTGTTCTTTGTGCAAATATTTTTTTAATATATTTTATTGATTTTTTACAGAGAGAAAGGGAGAGAGATAGAGAGCTAGATACGTCGATGAGAGAGAAACATCGACCAGCTGCCTCTTGCACACCCCCTACCGGGGTTGTGCCCGCAACCAATGTACATGCCCTTGACCGGAATCGAACTCGGGACCTTTTAGTCCACAGACCGACGCTCTACCACTGAGCCAAACCGGTTTCGGCTGTGCAAATATTTTTGACTACTACATTTTTTTTTTTACTGGTCATAGATCCATGAACTTTTCCATTTCTTGAACTAGATAATTGATGTTAATTTTTCTAAAAATTTAGTCATTGTCTCTGAGGTTGAAATTTTCTGGAATGAGATTTTTCATAGGATGTTCCTACTACCTCTTAATACATGCAACATTGTTATGTCTAAATATTAAATTCTCATCTTTGGTCATGACTCTCTTCTCTGTTACACCTAATTTTACCAGAGATTTGTCAATTTTATTAGTCATTTATAAGAAACAACTTTTGACTTCATTAATGTTCTCTACTATTTTAGGTTATTTTCTATTTAATACACGTATCTTCTTATTTTTATTATTTCCTTTCTTCTACTTTGTATTCATTTTGGATGTCTGGACAGTTATTGAGGAATATATAAATATCTCTATTCTTTTATTACCCCTATTGCTAACATTTAAAAATGTGTATAACACAGATGGTACCTAGAAGAGCAATGTGGCACTTTATAAAAAATTACAAATTAATCTAAAATATGCGGTTCTCTTTTTGTGATGCTGGGAGTTAGCAAGGAAAGGAAAGCTATGGAGGGGCAGACCTTGGTTAAGCAGACATCTGTTGCATTGTTGCTTGTGACACCTTGGAAAGCTGGCCTGCAATTAGAGTTTATAACTACAGTAGAATTGGTTGGAAAACTAGAGCATATTACTCTGTGTTAGCTTCTTTTTGTTGCCTTTTTGTTTTTAGTTTGAACAGTGATATTGCAATGTAGGGCAGTTAGAATGAATGGGTCTGGGGAGGCAGCCTTAGTAGTAGATAAAACTGCAACCTTAAGTCTTTTTCCAAACAGTTCCTATTAAGAGTTTTTAGCCAGACAATGAAAGTGAGCTCAGATAAGATGTGTAAAAATGTGTAAAAATCAGATTAAGATGTGAGCTTCCAGTCTATTAAAGATAGAGTCAAAAGGGCCACTAAATTAAATACCAGTGTGTTTAAATATAAAAATATATTTTGCTTATGATTATTTAGATGGGATTGACTAGATGCTTACTGAGGAATTGTATTGCCAAATAAACACAAGCCACCTATACAAGCTTTTCATTTTTCTAAGCTTAAAGCACAACTCTAGCCCCAAACCCGTACATCAAGATGTGAACTATACAAACTACCCAGCTTCTGAAAAGAACACAATTTCTCATGGTTTTATTATGAAGGATAAGGAAAGTCTCCCAAAGAACTAAACCAGGGGCCGTGGTGACAATCTCCAGAGAGCATTATGATGAGCTGCCATATGGGTTAACCTTGGAACTTAATTCCTTGACAAAAGATTTTTCACCACTTTTGCCCAATAGGATTCAATAGCTGCTATGAATTTCCTATGCTTCCTTCCAAAAGAGAGTTTTAAATGCATTTATACTATTTTTGTTCCACCATTTTATGTTGGGGTAAAGGAGGGAAAAATGCATTTTGTTTCATGTCTCAATATCTTGAACTACATAAGCCACATCAGGGAGGACTTATCTTTTCTGGAATAGTCACTTCCTCTACAAGACAGACAATTCCAAAGTTCTATCCAGTTCAAAGTCCATCTCTGAGTGGATGTGTGTTCCTCCCCCTCTGTTCTTTAATATATTTTTATTTATTTCAGAGAGCAAGGAAAAGGGAGAGAAAGAGATAGAACCATCAATGATGAGAGAGGATTGTTGACTGGCTGCCTCCCTCACACCTTACACTGGGATCAAGCCCACAACCCAGGCACGGGAATCAAACTGAGACCACTTGGTTCATAGGTTGATGCTCAACCAGTGTCACACCAACTGGGAGCAGCCTCAGGTCTTGATGTGGCTCCTGATGTTGTAGTCTGCTGTGTAGGAAGAGGGGATTTGAATTTTTAAGGGAGAGATAAGCAATAGATTGTGGCAAGGACTGAGAGGTGCCCCTCACATATCCATTATCCTGAGATAACTTTAGGGAGGCACATGGCTGTACACCCACCGTGGCTTCCTTGCATGGATTGTGCCTCTGCCCTGGTCAATGGTGACAAGTCAAAGTAACATAACGTCTGAGGTTGTGCATCTAAAATAAGTAGCATGACTGTCCCTTTCTTTTTCCCATTAGCTTTTCCCGCTGGTTGGCTGAACGTGAACTGGCTTAGCAGGAGAAGATTGGCAGGTATGTAATAAAAATGATTTAGCAACATTAAATAAAGCCCTTGGTATCTGAAACAGTGAAACCTTCTATAAGGCCCTAGATGAGTTATTGTTGGACTATACTACATGAGAGATAAATGAACTTCTATTTTGGCCTTCATTATAAGGAATGAATCTACATCCTAACTGGAATAATGCTAATGGGAGTAATTATGATGTCTGTGTGTATGCAACTGAAAAGTTTTCCATTATTTTTTCTGCACATTTAGAAATGTAGTATTTAAGCTTTGAGCAACATTTGAAGCTATTTGTGAAGATAGCCCTGCTCCCTTTTGATGTGAAACAGTTACAAGGTCAAAGCCCCAAGAATTCTTGAATAGTCATTTCTTTCCACTGCATTTCTTTTCCCGCATTAGGAGTGCCCCCACACTATTTGCGGCTATGTTTCAGTGCTTATTTTCTTATGTGGTTCTTGTTTTCTGCCTTATCTCCCTGAATTTAGTAAAATCTCTATGCTTTTCATAGTACTGAATATGATAAATCACATTATACTCAAGCTATCTGGGAACCAACCACTGGCATTTAAGATGAATTCCACAGCAAAGCCCTTTTCTCATCCACCACTAATCTTTTTGCCTTCTTCAGTCTATGACTAGTTGGAAATGACATTGGTTTGGTGTTGAGATTCCGGAAAATACAGAAATTCAAAATGCATGATGGTTGATAAAAATAAATTTTATCAGGAAAATGAGAAAGTGTCTTCATAAAATGAACTTTAGAAAGCTATAGGAAGGCAATCTGGATATTTAGCTAGAGGATGAATACTTAGATGACTATATTAGACCAGCAGAAAAATAACTATTTTTTTTTCTTTTTGGATTCTGTATTACATGTAGAATTTCAAAACTCTTAACCTCCAAAAGCCTCCCAAAAGCATCTTAATAGCTGGATATTTTCTGTGGTTTAGTCTCTACTTCCAAAAACAATTATTCTCTTTAGGTAGATGAATAAACTGAGTTATTACACATGTACAAGGTCATTTTGTGAGCCACTAATGGAAAGTGGACTGGATTATTGAACCCTTTATGTAAGCAGTTTAATTCCATGTTCACTACACTGTCCATGCCAGAAATTTTTCAAGACTATATATGAAGTGTTATTTTTCATGACTGACTTTCACATTTTTCTTATCCTGTTTTTAGAAG
The DNA here is from genome assembly GCF_964339955.1 of Pipistrellus hanaki. NCBI lineage: Eukaryota > Metazoa > Chordata > Mammalia > Chiroptera > Vespertilionidae > Pipistrellus > Pipistrellus hanaki. Next base: position 23,835,815 of record NC_140514.1, read on the forward strand.
GCTGTGTTTTTCTCCACCTCAAAAAAAAAAAAAAATCTAACCTTTGGCATCACATTTCTAGCTCTTAGGTAGTATGTGTGATTTATACAGCTTTGCACACTTGAGGAACATGCACATGATAAATTGAAATCATGTAAAATCATTGAGCATGTGCAAGCATGTGAATAGGAAGTGCTGCAAAGAGAAGAGGCATAGAGATTATTCCTCACAAGGTCAACCCATGTGGGTTCTTCACAGATGTGTTTGTTTTGTGTTTACTTTCTTATGGATTATGTAATAATTTTAAGGGGCTATTTGTATGTGATAAATGAAATGTAATTATTAAAATGAGGTATTCACTTCAATTTAACTGAAATGAAAACTCATGTCATAGCAAATCATCTGGCTCTAGATAGGATAATATGCCAGCACCGATTCTCTTTTTCTCGGGCATGCAGCAACAGATCGTGCATGTCTTTTGCTATCATACTTTTCCAGGGTTTGACTATTCTGAAAAAGTAATATTATAATAGGCTTCTCTTCATTCTTCCCAAATTATGCTTTCCTGCTCCATTGTTTCAAGGAAAAGAGAATTTGATTTTTTTCTACCTCTTTCCATCAATGCTTAAGGAAAGACATATGTCCTTAAAAACACTACTTAAACCAGAGCAAAGAGTTTGGCAATGACTCAGTGGGTCAATCAATCAATGCAGTACATCTTTCTAACTTTATGGTATGTTGACATATTAATAATAATAATAAGTACTATTATTATTCCATAACTACACAATCAATAGGATGAGATTTCTCAGAAACCATGCTTTTGCTTCATTTGGTTTCTACCCCTGCCTCTCCCACAATGATTTAACAATTAGTTAGAAGATTCACATCTATGCTCTTCTGCTCCATTTGTAAGTAATAATAATAATAATAAATAAAACATTTTGCCACTGATTAGCTAAGTGAAACCCATCATTTCCTCTTTCCTGAATCAAGTCCACTTCCTTTTAAACTGCTATTTCATTGCCATTAAATCACTTGAAGCTAGAAATCTCCTGCATGTTCAATGTTCTTTCATAATACACACACACACACACACACACACACACACACACACACACACCACTTCTATCTCCTCACCCCACATCTTTATTCTGGCAGTGTGCTGATTTCCTGAAATCATTTTCCTTCCTTGTTTGTTGCCATTCCTCCATGCCTGCTTTTTTCTTTATTATTAGAGGTCTGGCGCAGGGAGTTTGTGCTATGGTCCCTAGGACTGTGATCAGGGCCATCTTCCCCAGCCAGCCTCGCCCCCCACTACCCCCTACCACGGTTTTCCTTTGCCATCAGGTGATAGGGAAGGGACAGAGAGATCAGGCCAGGGGAAGGGACAGAGAGATCAGCTGTGCCGGGGAAAGGGACCAAGAGGTGGTCAGGACGCCTCATAGTGACTGGTCCAGGGGTCATTCTGGTCATTCTGCCATTAGGGTCAATTTGCATATTACCCTTTTATTATATAGGATGCTGAGACTTTACTAACTCTACAGATATGTGAGCATCCTCCACATTAGAAATATTCAAGGTCCTAGGAAGATTTGACCCCTTTCTTTTTTCATCTTACAAAGATAACTAGTAATTGATCCTATAATTCCTTTTCTTCCTTCCCCATTGAAACCTCCATGCTCCTAGTTCCAGCCACTCTGGGCTCTGTGCTAACTCCAAAATTACTCTTCCCACCTCTGATTTATTCTCACTTGAGTTATCCAAGACATCAAAGTGATTTCTAAACACGGGTTTGATGATGTTATTATCCTGTTCAAATGTGCCTCATCTTCATTCTCTTTAGCATGATATTCAAGGTCCTGTATCATTTGACTTCAGCCTGCTTCACCTGCCACTCCCATCTGCTAGGTTTGCATCATGCAGCTTCTTCACTTGCAGGCCAGTTCCCCTCAGCAAGATCTGTTTGGAACCCAATTCAAATCATAAGGAGCCATAGGATCCATATTTTAATTCTAAATTTAATAAAATACCTCTCCCCTCCTCCCATCAATGCCCATTTAAAAAATAAAATAAGAAATATGCCAGATTTTAGGGTATCTCTATAGTACCATAAATTTAATTGTGTCCAGATATTTTTATCAACTATTTAATACATCATAAATACACACAAGATAATTGTTTTAATCTTGAGATTTAGGCTCAACATGTATGTATTTTAATTTCATTTGAAAATGCAAAGAAAATTACCCATGCTAGAGGCTATTATTCAAGGAAACACATATGCATACCCGAACACCTTATTAATGCTTTGTTTCCTCAATTACTTCTAAAGTTATTCAACTGTGACTAGATTAGATTAGATAATTAACTGGAGAGTAACTTATTTAGCATAAATGCTTCAAGTACAATATTACTTAGAGCTATTTTTCTAGAATTTGGCTCTAGCTATCGCTTTAAAAATAATAGTTTGGCGTTAAATTTTGAAATAAAATCTCTATTTCTCCAGTGGCCAGCACAGTGTAACACAGGTAGAAGTGCTCAATTGACAATTACAGAAAGCAAGTGAATTGTTATAATGTAGATAGAGGTAAACCAACACATCAACTTTCAATCAAAAAATCACTTATTGTATCTAAGGCAATATGAAGGGTAGAAAGAGCAGTGCTGCCAACCAGGCACCAGGATCCATGCTGTCTGCAGAATAAGCTTATGTGCCTTTGGAAAGACTAGTTCGCAAGTGCCCATGTGAATGGCTCAGGTAACTACACATAAACGTTATAATAATAACAATAATAAAAAGATGACCATTAATTAGTTATTGAACATTTATAATATGCCAGGATCTATGCTAACTCTTCCAGGCATTGTATCATTGAATATTCATAGAAAATCTGTAAGGCATGAACTACTATTATTCCCAATTCAGAAACTAAGAAGGATTCTGGAAGTTATATATACTCATAGCTTTACTCAACTAGTACAGGGTAGAGCTAGATCAAGTTTTTTTCTGAGTTTATAACTTCATAATACTTTAAATAGAGACTTTACTTCTGTCTTGGCATTACTAAGATGGTAGAATTAAATGATGAGTATAATCACATATATTCACTACAAGGTAAACATTTAAAAACACTTTCTTTTTTATATCAGAGCACAATTGAGACACAATATCTGTGTGTTTTCAGTTCATATAGGGAGAGGGAGACTTCCCCAGGATTAAAGATCACCTTTGGTTAGAACTGGCACTTGGCCAAGTTTACTTCCACAATGTTTTGAAGTCTTGATGTATTTATTATCATAAATACTGATAAATCTAGTGTGGCATACACTGGAAATTTCAGGTTCTAAAAAAAAAATCCATCCTAGATCATTTAACAGGACTCAAAAGAACTCTGCTTCTTAGTGTTGCAGAAGTATTATGGCATATTTTAAGTCACAATTTCAACATCATCAGCATACACAATCAAATTATTAATTGAGTTCATGGAAAATATCAAAACAGGTGCATATATAAAGATTTCCTTTGATAATTGAAATATATTTTGAATAAACAGCAAACAATATATCTTAAGCTGTCATTTCTGTGGCATTCAAATGAAAGGAGCTTCATGAATTATTATGCAAATTTCAAGAAACACATTCAAAATGTAGTTTAAAAGCAGTGTGCAAAACATGAAAAGATTTCTATTTCTTGTTTCCTTTGCTGAGTTAATCTACTTGTATCTCAGAAATCTAATATTTAAGAAGGAAGAAACTGGCAATTTATTGAGGAATAAACTGGCATAGATACCAATATGTAAAGTTTCTATAAATATTTTCAGTCAATTACAGTTGGCCAGGAATTTTGAAAATTCATGATAAAAACAGAAAAATCCATAGGGAAAAAGACAAAGAAAATGGATTTTCAACCTATGAGACAGTAGATAAATTAAAAGGGTAAAACAAAGGAAGATGAGATTCATCTAGTCATTATTCATTCATTCAGTAGGTTTTTTATTAAGCATATTACTGTGTCAGACACCCCAATGGACAGTGGCCTCTGCTCTCAGAGTGATAGGTACAGAAATTTTGAGACTAATAGTCCAATTCATTATTTAACTACAACTATGATAAATGCTCAAAGGAGATGTTAGAGTGAACTCTGAGTGTAATAAGAGAGCTTGTATTAGTGGAAGGGGCAAGAGAAAGGGGGAGGTGGCAGGCACATCAAATACCAATCATTAATGAAACTAGGTTTGAGGCTAGATCTCAACTAACTAGGTCAATTAACTAGTGAAGAAGGCAGAATGTCAGGTGATCTTATGATGTGAAGAACAATAGGATATAGAACTTCATGGACATGTCATGGGATGAAATAATAGCAATGGAGAAACAGTAACCTCTAACAATTGTGTAGTGTTATTATTTATATGCCAGGTATTATCCTAGGAGCTGCACCTATATCTACTTAATTTGCTTCTCATAGCAACACTCTGAGTTTAGTTTTATTTTCTCCTTTTAACGATGGAAGAACTGAGGCAAAACAACTTTCTCAGGATCATGATGCTTATCTGTGGTAGAGATGATTTGATACTGGGCCATCTGATTCCAGAGACTGTACTGTTTGATTGCTACCCACTTAGGTCGGGCTGAGATCTGAACTAACCAGGTCAATCTTCTAACAAAAGAGACAAAAGATCATTTCATGGGGTGATTGCCCAGCATCTATGTGAGTTTCTACAGAAAAAAATTTTTTTAGTAAAATAAGGTAGTTGTCAGATTTGAAAGTGATTTATGGTAGGATATTAGTCAAGAAAAAAAATGCTGTATTTTAAAGCAATACTGCATGATGGTTAAATTTACTCTGGAACCAGACAGCCAGGATTTGATTCTCTGCTGCATCCTTCTTCTTTCTTGTGTGAGGTTTGGTAAGTTTCTTCCGCTTTCCAAGTATCAATAAATAATTATACAATTAGGATGATAATGATGCCTTTACTACAGGCTTGAAATAAGGTTTACATGAGATAATAAATGTTCAGTATATCTCTGCTGCAGAGTAATTGTTCAATATATGTTATGTTAGCTATTATTATGAGCAGGGAAATGATTAAAAATGAATGTCAAAGAGGACATTGAATGCCTTGCATAAGAGTATAAATGTTATTCCACAAGTAACAGGAAGCCACTGAAATTTGCTGGAAAAAAAAAAGAATTATTTAAGCATATATGATAAATTATTATTAATATTCTATAGCTTACAAAGAGTATCCAAACACATTATTATAATTTAATCCTCACTTATCTTGAGGGCATGCTATTTTTATTGTGGTTTTACTGGTAAAGAAACTAAAACTTAGGGAGCTTCAATTACTTATCCAAGAGCTCACAGGATTTAGTAGAATAGCTATGATATAGATTCAGGATTTCAAGTCAAAGGGCAGTGTGATTTTTGCCCTAACACAATTAGCAGATGATTTTAAAAGACATTGTAAAGAGGTTATATTGAAAAACTAAAAAGCAGAGCTGTTTTGGCTATTCTAAATTTGAAGTGCATATTTTTTTAATTCCGTTTTTAGAATGTTGATGGGAGAAGCATGTCTGGTGAAGGAACATAGGTATCTATTTAGAGAAACTGGAAATTTTGATATTGATCTATCTCTGTCACATCTTTGCTTTATGATAAGTTGTAGATAAGTCATTTAACCTTTATACTTTTCAGTTTCCTCACTTGAAAAAAAAGGTATAATCCCATTTCTTGTGATTTTCCAATAGATCAAATGAGATACACCCCACCCCAAAGCCACAATACAACAGAAAACTCAAAAAATGAATGCACTTATAAAATACTATTGTCACTTTAAAAACTAAAGTTTCCAGCCCTGGCTAGTGTGCTCGGTAGGTGACATCATCCTGTGCATGGAGGGATTGCTAATTTGATTCCTGGTGGGGGCACATGCCCATGTTGCAGGCTCAATCCCCTGTGAGGGGTGGGGACATGCAGGAGGTTGCTGATTGATGTTTCACTCTCACATGGATATTTCCCTCTCTCTCTTTACCTCTCCCCCTAAAAACCAATAAAATGTTTTTGGAAGGAAAACAATAACAACAACAAACTTAAGTTTCTATTCTCATTCTTGGATTTAAAATCTTATAGAAAAAGTAAAGTCAGAGTCACTCAAGTGGGAAGAAAATCAAATATTTTTATTCTTAAAATAAAATATACAGAAAACTAGGCATGTTTTCAGTGGCATTTTACACATGGCATCCCATTAATAGTGCCAACTCTGCTTTGTTTTCCACTTACTGAAACTGATCGAAAGAAATCTTTTGAGTGCTTTCTCTCTCCCAGTTGGCTCTGTGGACCTCAGATCTGTCTGGTTTTCTGAACATACCATATGCACCAAAGGACGTTTTTCCAATTTTAGTTCTCAATGAACATAAACTTGTTTATGAATTTTTGTTTTTATGTCTTTGCTTTCTGTGTCCTGTCATGTTTTTAGATATAAAAATCTTCTTTAGAGAAGCAAAAGGAAAACCCCAAGGTTCTAATGTATTTTCTCAGCTTCCATTATTGTTCTAAAGACCCATGGAGGTAATTTGTGGGATAGGGATGACAAAGGGGGTTTAAACTTTCTATTCATCCCTTTCTCCCAACCTATTGATTTCCTTCTCTTTATCCCCAACTGAATTTACACCCAATTATATCTGATGAAAAGTTTTGAGATTTATGTGTCCTCAAACATAAGGAATTTAATATTAGAAATTTCCATAGCTTAACATACCAGGTGTGCCTGTTAATAATGCAAAATTTTTCATAGTTAGAGTTACACACACATTGACATATATGCAATTTGATATTATGCTATTTTGTTGTATTGACAACAGCTTCAAAACTTCGTATGTCAATTTTGCTGAAAGTGTTTACATCATAGATATTATTACACTTAAAAATGTTGACTTTTGGCCGAAAACGGTTTGGCTCAGTGGTAGAGCGTGGGTCTGCGGACTGTAAGGTCCCAGGTTCAATTCCGGTCAGGGGAATGTACTTTGGTTGCAGGCACATCCCCGGTTGGGGGTGTGCAAGAGGCAGCTGGTCGGTGTTTCTCTCTCATCGATGTTTCTAGCTCTCTATCTCTCTCCCTTCATCTCTGTAAAAAATCAATAAAATATATATATTTTTTTTAAATGTTGACTTTTGTGCCAAAAAAAAGCATTTGTGGGAAGTTTTAATTTGTTACTTTATTTTGAAGAAAAGTGCTGCTGAAAGTTATCCTGTACTTCAGAAAGCTTATGGTGAACATGCTCCATCTAAAGATACTTCTGAATACTGGTTTACATGCTTTAAAAGTGATGATTTCGATGTAAAAGACAAAGAATATCCAGGTCAATCAAAAAGCTTGAAGACCAACAATTACAAGCATTATTGGATGAAGATGTGTGTCAAACCAAAAACAACTTGCAAAGAGATTAAATGTTTCTCAGCAAACAATTTCTGATCATTTATAAGCAATGGGAAAGATTTTAAAGGAAGGAAAATGGATGCCACATCCACTGAACGAACAACAAATGGAAAACCATAAAGTCATCAGTAAAATGGTGCTTCAAAGGCACAAAAGAAGTATTTTTTTGCATCGAATTGTGACTAGCAATGAAAAGTGTAATTATTTTGAGAATTCCAAATCATGGTTTGATCTAGGTCAACCATCAACATCAAATGCAAGACCAAATCACTTCAGAAAAAAAGAGAATGTTCTGTGTTTGGATCAGAAAAGTGTGGTGTTTTATGAGCATCTAAAACCAGGTGAAACCATTAATGCTGACTACTACTAAAAACAAATCAATTTGAACCATGCTCTGATTGTGAAATGACCAGAATGGGCCAGAAGACACAGCAAAGTAACTTTGCTTCATAATAATGTGCCATCACACACTTCAAAACCAGTTAAAGACACATTAAAAGATCTTGCCTGGGAAGTATTAACCCACCTGCCATATTCACCAGACCTTGCTCCTTCAGATTCCCACTTGTTCTGATCGATGGCACACGCACTTTCTGAGCAGCACATCAAAACGTATGAAGAAATGGAAAATTGGGTCTCTGAATAGTTTGCTTCAAAACAAGAAAAGTTCTATTGGGATTGTATCCACAAATTACCTGAAAGTTGGGGGAAATGTGTAACTGGTGATGAACATTACTTTAATAAAACATTTTTGATGTTTCTCTTGAAATTGTCATGTTTTCTTTGATTATAAAATCTGCATTAACCTTATTAACTGATACACCTGGGATTCTCAGAGAGTTCAACATGATAACAAACAACATATTACCGTGTTTCCCCAAAAATAAGACATCCTCCGAAAATAAGGCCCCCCCTAGGCTAAACATGAGAGATTTGGTCCACTGATTCTGAAAGAAATGGAGTCACAAGAAATTCACCAGGATATTCAGGAATTGGATTGTTATGATGATGTTCCAGAAGATGATGACATTGTTGTCATTGACTAAAGGAGTAAATTCTTGATACTGTAGGATTCAGTTTGTCTGGTTTGTGTTGACAACTACCATACTACCATACTGTATACAGGTAATAAATTTCCTTTATTCTCATTTAACAATAAATGTGTACCACATTCTTCTTCATGGAAAAATAAGACATCCCCTGAAAATATACCTAGCGCATCTTTGGGAGCAAAAATTAATATAAGACACTGTCTTATTTTCGGGGAAACAGGGTATAAGCCTTTATAAAATTAGTGCTTGGGGGGAAAATGAGACTCTGACCTGTAGAACTTTTGTAAAAGCTAGAATATCTGAAGTCATTTCACTGCTTAAAATAATAATTTGTATTAAGAATTTCCTTCTTCTCCCCACTCCTTTTGCCTACATTACAAAATCTGATACTTCCCTACACAAGAGCATAAGAAACCAATGTGGAAAAGCTTCAGGTGAAAAAGAATTTTCTGCATGGTGAGTTAACAGATTAAAATATGTTAGAGCCTGGTTTTGTTGGAGTGCTAGAGACAGTGCATTTTATACTTAAGAGACAACTTGGGACACATGATAATGTAATATGTATTGTGGAAAAGCAGTCAGCATGCAAAATAACTTTACAGTTCTACAAAGATAGTTTTGATTTATAAAGAATTAATGTTCTTGGCACACTTAGAAACTTCCAAGTAGAATGAGAATAAATATTTGAAACCACATATTCCAATATCCTATTTTACACAGGAGGATTCTGGGCTCAGAAGACAGGTGATGTGTATAACTGGGGTCAGATTGCTGGTTAAGGCTCCCTGACATGTGGATCCTATTATTAAACCCCTTTCTTTTTCCTCAGTGGGCTCCAAGTTCAGTTTACCTCAAACCAAAAGACCTTTCCTGGGATTTGGTGTTCACTCATATGATAAAACCAAGCAAGAATCAAGCCTAGTCTGGTCTGTGTTGCTCAGTTTGTATTCCCACCAGCAGTGCATGAGGGTTCCTTTTTCTCTGCATCTTGCCAGCACTAGTCATTTGTTGATTTGTTTATGATAGCCATTCAGACAGGTGTAAGATGGCATCTCATTATTGTTTTGACCTGCATCTCGTGGACGGTTAGTGACTTTGATGATGTTTTCATATTAAAATAAATAAATAAATAAATAAATAAATAAATAAATAAATAAATAATATTTAAATATGTAAAAAAAAAAATCAAGCCTAGTTCCCAGCAGGAATCAATTTTAATAAATTTGATTTATTTGATTTATTTAATAAATTTGATATATTATATAAAAATAAGATATATACATACCAACAACAACACTATTAAGGACGAGATGTTTTGTGGACCAAAGAGATGACCTTCACACAGGTGTAAATGGAAGTAGTGTTAAATGCACTGTAAGTTGGAGGAACAATTGAATTCTATATAAAGATAGGTCCAATTGATGATGGCAGCAAGAGACAACTAGTCAAGGACATTCATAGGGAACCTTAAAACATCTCTCAATGCTTCCTCAGGAAAATACTGCAAATCCTTGGGAGAAAAAGGCATTCAGGTAGACAGTTCCTAAACCATCACACTTTGTCAAACAGCAATTATATTGCTACCAAAACCCACCAACATTTAAAAACTTAAAAACCAGGTAAATATGCTAAATAAGGTTTATGTGACATTATCATGAAATAGAGGCAGCACAGATGATGAATGCAAGGCTAGATTACAGCTTGAAAATCTGCATAATAAATGCTTCTCCATATTCACCAACTAAGCAAAGGGGAGAGAGAGAAAGCCATGCCAAACTCAGGAAGGCTTCCTAGCAGAATGCCAGAGAGAAATATGCAGGATACAACTGCCAAATTTTATCTCAGGGGCTAAAGGGCACTGGATAGTCATTGTGAGTAGTAAAAAGTGATATGCTATTTAGAATTTGCTCTCAGGAGAGAATACCAGCTATGAGGTACAGGGCTGTCTTCATAAACATAAGAACATTCAATGTATTAAGTTATATTGATGTGAGGAATTTGAAATCAACTGCAAAGAAAACCTGAAATGGTTGCCTTCAATGCTTATATTTTCCTCCAATATTGATAATCTTCACTTCATCCCAAAGCAAATAAAATCAACCATCATAAGGCTCAGGAAGTAATGTGCTCTGATCAAAAGCCACTCTGTTGACTCCTTATCCTCATGTATTAAATATACTCACTGAAGTGCAAGTCCTTACAGGAAAGTTTTCCATCACTCTCACCCCATAGTCACCTGTGACCTCTGAAGCTTGGCCTATGTTTATGTCATCACTCAGCAAACAATGGAGGGAAAGGAAACAGGTGAAGAAGAAGGACCACCTGTGATGACAGATGAGCAAAGAAATCACCAAGGCAACTGAAGGGAGCCACATTTGGCAGTCCAAACAGAAGCCAAGAACTAAAGGGCTTTACTTTTCCCCAAGGAAGTACACAAACAGTTTCTCTCTTCCACCAAATGTTCAGTGACATGTTCAGTGTTTGGGAAATGGCAGTAACTCTACTCCTGTAGAACCACTTCCTGCTCATGCTGTCTCACAAGATAGCAGAATCTGCATTAAAAAAGAAAGCGAAGAAGTTAGCAATCCAGAAATCACTCAGAGATGATGTTTACAAGGCTGAGATGAACATATTAGCTGGTTTGATGAAACACTTAAGTCTTTTCCATAAAAGAAAAAGAGGCTGTATTTTAGGGACTATTTAAGGCACCCCATGGCAATGGGGGGCGGGGGGGGGGGGGCAGTAGCCTAACATTATTTAGGTTGGGCTATCCATTTATGAAAGTGTGACCCTAATCTTAGGACATGGCTTTGCATGACTGGAATATGCTTATCAGACTCACCAATGACTGTTTTATTTGGCCAAGAGGGCCTGAATGGAGTAGAGGAAGATGAGCAGTAACTGCCCTGTCTACTTATAAGGTGCTTTGGAGATTTAGACCCTGTAAATTGTTGCTTTATAGTCATTCATTAATAGCCTAACCCCTTTTCACAAAATAAAGTAAATCTATTACTTCCTTCAATTGAAATTGTTCAAATAATCATGATATTTTAAAGAATTTTGATCAATTCTATTGATTTTTCTTAAGCAGCACCAGTTTAATAGTATGCAGCTCACCAGATGATTCAGGTATACTTAGTCATACCTAGAAAATTTGCAAGTAAAACTTTCAGTGTTCCATTTGCAGGTGGCCAAGTGGAGAGGTAATCCAGATGGCAAACGTGGTCCCAAGGCCAATGGGTTAGGTTAAATCAAGAAGGAGGCCACAGCCCCAGCCAGTTTTAGCTCAGTGGTTGGAGATATAGGCCCACTGTATTTGATTCCCAGTCAAGGGCACATACCTCAGTTGGAGGCTTGATCCCAGGCCCCAGTCAGGCTGTGAACGTGGGGCAACCGAGGGATGTGTCTCTCTCACATTGATGTTCCTCTCTCTCTGTTTTCAAGGGAAGGGTCAATGAATCACTATCTTCCCTCTCCAGAATTCAAAGCCAATGAAAAGATAGACATAAGCATCAGACAGACTTCTAAAAATCAAGCAAACCAAAAAAAAACCTTTACTACAGACCAACCCTGGAATGGAAGACAGGATTTCAAGGTGTAGCCTAGGGGCCTTACTAAGGCTTTATCCATGTATTAGGCAGACTTACCCAACCAACTCCTGGCTCCTCTGGATCACTGCATGACACCTCTGTAGAGGCAGTCCCCTTGCTGAATTTCAGAGCAGACCAACAATACAGAGAATACCAGGAGTCAGCACCTGAGGGGCTAGGAACAAAGGCAGCTGATAGAGACAATGCCCTTAACAGACTTACTCTTTAACTGCATTTGGTATAAATAACTGTAGTATAGATCTCAGCCAACAGTGGTGGGGGTCCTTTTTATTTCCAGATGTGACCTGGAAGAAACAGTGTTCATGGGAGGCCCATATCATTCTGGAGTACATGCTTGGTTTTAATCAAATGTAAAGTTATGTCTCAAATATTTTAATCTTGTATGTAAATAACTATATGCAATCAGACAAGTAAGGTCAATTCATGCTATATAAGTTACTAAGTTAATTATAATATTATTTATCCTGAGCGTCCTTCTATTGCAACCATTTTGAATGGTTTGATTGAATAAGCATTTCTTTTTAAAGCTCCATTGTACTCCAGGTACTGTCTTGATAATAGACACAGAGAAATGAATTAGACTCATTCTTTGGCCTGAAAAATCCTTATCACAGAATTTATAGACATGTAGCTAATTAGGTACAACACAACAAAATACATTGATAGACACAGTGGAGAAGTAATGAAAAAGTGTTCAAATATGACCTCCGTAAAGGTTGGGATTTGAATCAAGGTTGAAAGTGTCCTTCCATAGGCTCCTGAAAAATAAGTGAGATGACACCAGGTATGGAATGAGAAAGTACATTCTAGGTAGCAATAGGAGCAATTCTGATAATAATAGGACCCCTTGTAAAATTACAGTTAATGCCATTGTTGAAAAGTAGAATTCAGCTGTATGTTTGACAAGAGTTACAGGTTAAGATATAGGTTGAGGCAAGATCTTAAATATATTTTGTGTTATGCTTGCATTGTTACTATGGTTTTTATCACTTTGGCTTATTTTTGTTCTCTTTATTAGCAACAGATACTGTAATGTCTTGCCAAAAATTAGCTGAGGACCAGAATCATCTTAGAATCACTGACATTTGCCATACTTAGAAGGTTAAGGGAATAGGAAAACAATTACAATAGTTTTAGGATAAAAGGGTTTCTCACTCTTTTAGGGGGTTAACACAGGGCTTGTAGTTTTACTTCTAAGACATACTAGACATTAGACTCAGTCCTTCCAGCTGATTTGCATGCCAAGACTTAATGTGCATAAATAATAAATTCATTTATAGATCTATAGTCCTTATGTGAGAGCCTATGATTGACCCTCTTGTTAGAAAATAATTGTTACCCCTAACACAAAGGAGTCTGGCTCCCCAGTGGTGATAGCTGCAGGAGAAAAAAATATTCTGGCTCAACTACTGAATTTTGGATCAAAATTGTAAGGTCAGCTTTAACTATTGGGGAAGTGCCTCAACCTGTAGGCTAGATCTTCTGTAGAAAAGCCTCATCTGCCTCTCTGTTCCATCAGAAAGACCCCCCATTCCTTGTCAGCACTTGTCTACAATAACTGATCTCTGTTATGTCATCCCCACGAGGCCAAGGAGATCAAAAGAGTTTTAATTCAAATGACTCCAACTAGCTTGACTGGAGCCCATGCACTAAGCAAATCACTTGGGAGAGAATATCTGCCCCCATAATATTTGGTAGTATACATGATGACACTGCTTTAGTACCAAATAACTGATTAAAAAAAATGGGATACAGACCATTTCTTATCTTGGGACTCAGATTGTCAACTTAGTGAAAGGTAGCAAAATATGTCACCCAAAATATGCCTCTTTGGCATTTTGATTATTTTGTTCTGTAGGTACTTGAAGGAGGTAGGTGCAGGGAGAGGCTTCTTTGAACTCCCTCTATCTGCTTATAGAAAGATAGAAAAATTTCAATTGTCATCAATTCTCTCTCCTCCCAAGGAGTTTCATCAACTAGGGAGGATTGACACATCATCGAAAGGGAGACAAGAAGCAGACACCGCTCTGAGACACACTTTGTCACAAACCACCAACCCTCCCATCTGTTCTTCTAAGGGCCCATTCATTTTCCCTAAAAAGCATATATCCTCTGCTAAAAGGCCAACGTCCTCTCTCTGATTTCTCTATTAAGATGGTATTTAAGCCTGAATTCTAAGCCAGCACAGGGAGTTAATCAGTTTTCCTGGGTATCTTGCATGTACCTATGAGGCACACATATTAACAAACTTGTTTTTCTCTTAAATCTTTTATTACAGCGGTCTTGACTAAGACCCATAAGGCAGAAGGGAATTATTTTTCCTTCCTTGCATCCATTTGTATTGAGCCTCTGTCATCCACTCATTGCATTCACTTGACGACATTGGACTTATCCATTGGTGCTTTTCTTCATCAGTAGAGGCAATAAGGACCACTGCACACATAAAGAAGAGAGAAGGGAATATTCTTGGGAGAAGCTAAGTGGGACTTTTGGATATCTTGCTTTTACCTGTATGGGGAAAGCACTCAAGGATTTGTATTTTGAGGACAGAATGAGACAGGTTTTTAAACTCTTAGAATCTGTAGTGCTTGCCCTAATTTTATGATAGTGCTAGAGAAAGAGACAGTCCCTGGTTAGAATCAATGGAGATAGGTATAATCGAATATGCTTTGTAGCCACCACCCTGGCAGTGGCAGGGCAGATGACCAGCAGGGATACTAGGTGTAGTTGACTAGCAAGGAAGTTACTGTAAATATTCATGCCTGGATTGAGAAAGCCATAATGATAGAAAGAAGAGACTACACTAAGACTTCCTCACTGAGGATATCCATATGCTATTACTGTAGCTTTTTTTTTTTTAATCCTCATCTGAGGATATTTTTCCATTGAAATATGGAAAAATATTTTACAGAGAGTGGAAGAGAGAGGGAAAGACAGAGATAAATATTGATGTGAGTGAGAGAAATACATGTATTGGTTGTCGCCTGCATGAGCCCTGACCATCAGCCCTGGGGAGGACCTGCAACCGAGGTATGTGTCCTTGACTGGAATCAAGCCCGGGACCCTTCAGTCCACAGGCTGATGCTCTATCCACTAAGCCAAACCATCTAGGGCTATTACTGTAGCTTTTATTTTGGAGACATTATTCCTTAGGAAATATTTGTTGCCTCAGGTTGGCTCATGGCTCATTTATGTGAAGAAAATAGATTAGGCCATGCCTGACCTACTAATGGCTCAGTTTGGGATCTTGCTCTCTGGTGTGTCTCAGCTACCCTCCTCCTCCTGACTTTATGACTTTTCTGTAAATGAATCCTTCTCCCTTGTACAGGTGTCTTCCTGCTATCATCCTCCTTCTGTGCGAAGAGTGTATGTTTTCATCTGAAAAGAATTATCTGATATGTTTCTGTGTAGTATACATTGCTTCTAAGATAAAGAAGATTCCTAGAAGAAATAATTGAAGGGGCAGACCAAAATAACAGTTCAAATGGTCTCCTTATAAAATGCTCAGGAGCCAGCTGGTGGTTAGGAAAAGTTAGGGTTGAAGACAAAACTTAAAGGGGTAGTCTTGAATTGTATCCATTGAATATGTCTAAAAGAGCTAATTATTATTTCTCTGATCCTTTGGTAGCCAATATGTTTTGCAGCAAAAAGGCTTTCTGAGAGAAAGGGTATATATGCAAGATAAAGAAATTGAATTATTTATTTAAAAGGAGACTTCTTTATTTTTTTATATGAAGTGTTTTTCATCATTTATTAGAGTGATAAAAGAATGAACAAATGGCTAAGGAACTAAAGTTTGCAGTTACCTGATAACCACATCAGAGTATTTTCATTGTTTTTAACTTTATCTTATAGATTATAGATTATATCACTGCTATCATAGATATAAAACTAACAGGGTGGAGGGGTGGGATAAACACAATAAAAATTATAAAATGTGTCCCATCCTCAAAGGGATGAAGGAAGGCCCACTAAGCCCAGAAAAACTTGTAAGTGAAGTTTTCAGTGTAGATATTAGGCTGACATTTCCTTAGCGGAGATTTCAATTAGAAACATTCTATAGGCGAAGGGTGGGAAGAGACAAGGGGATGAAATGTAACTTACTTCTCCAGCCCATGCTGTGAGAGCTACATTCTCACGTCTACAAACTCACCAATCAAAGGCATTGAGGATGCAAGCATTTTTCTTTCAGCAGTGGGTGGCCCCAGTGCTTCAGCCCAGCTGTCTTTTCATATTAGAAAGAAAGCTGACATCATTGTCACTCATATAATACCCCCTTTGTTCTGCTGCTCTCACGGAATTTTCTGAATTTTATCCGGGGTCTTTCTCCCACTAAGAAGATGAACCTGTGCTGCAATTTCTTTATTTAGACCATGATGTAATTTTTTTTTCTTTTTTATTTCAGAAAAGGAAAGTGTAGAAACATTCATTTTTACAAAGCTGTCTTGGCCTTGGGAAAACATCTATTCATTAGCAAAGTAAACTGCAGATGATCAATTGTTACTTTTCATAGGTTTACTCTGCAAGCCTTAAAACAGTGCCTCTTGTTTGTTAAAGTTATTTATCAGCAATCTATTTTTAATGGTCACTGGATCATATGATTACAAGGGACTTTCATCATATCCCTTATGAGGGTAGGAATTCTTTCTACACAGGCAATTCGCCTTCTATCCAGTAGTTTTTGCAGTTTCCCCAACTCCCCAGGAAGCAGAGGAAGTAAAGCAAGAAAGAAAAATTGAAATCACCTCACTTGGAATTATGGAAAATTATTGTAAAATGTTTTAGTCAATAATAAATTTGACTTTGGAGCCCTAGCCAGTGTGGCTTAGTTGATTGGGTACACCAAGAGGTTGCTGGCTCCATTTCCATCAGGGCACAAGAATAGGGTTGCAGGCTCAATCCCCAGTAGGGGCCATGCAAGAGGCAGCTGGTAAATGTTTCTCTCTCATGGAGGTTTCTTTCTCTCTCTCTCCCTCTCCCTTCTTCTCTCTCTAAAATAAATTTTAAAAAATATTTAAAAAAACAAAACTTCAAACTTATAAAAACACAGGTTATCCTTCAATGAATTCCAGAACTGAGCTGAGGGGGAATCCCAGAACTGAGCTGAGGTGAAAAAAGAAGTTTAAGAACATATTTGTCCCCAATGGGATCTCCTTCTGATCGAAGAAAAGGATTTAGCTGAAGATATTATAGAGCAGTATATAAAAAGCTAAGGAGGGGGAAGCATAAGAGAAAATCCTTAAAGACTTCAAACTTTAGCCTCCTCTCCCCTCCATTTTGGTATTTATAATTTATGCTCTCATAGGATCTCAGTTCACTGTGTGTATTAATTTATACTCTTTCAGTCAGAAGAAAGACTGTGGAAGCAAAAAGGGAAAGTTATGTTTTTAAAAGTGGCATACTATGTAGTATATGATGAAGTGTAAATGCTAGTTGGAGTTGGGTCTTATGCAAGAGCTAGGGCAACTAAAAATCTCTCTCTGTTTATCTCTGGGTAACTCTCTTTCCTCTATTCTTACCAAGAATCCTGACCACCGCACACATTCCAGTTTCCATTTTCAGTGCCATTGATACTCAGAAATAAATGACCTGCTCATGTTCAATCCCAATTCTCAATTTCTGAGAGAGAATTAGATGGTCTCAGCTTGGGTAGTCAGCTATGGCTATTGATGCAGGATCACATAGTTTAAATTTTATTGTGGTCAGTTGAAAACAAAAACATGGCTCAGAGTTTAATTATTGGAGAAAACAGTAAGTGGCTCTTGAATTAGAAAGGTACCCCCAAATTGTCCACTAGAGCCTGGGTCAGCAAACCGTGTCTCGCGAGCCACATGCGGCTCTTTGGCTCCTTGAGTGTGGCTCTTCCACAAAATACCATGGCCTGGGCGAGTCTATTTTGAAGAAGTGGCATTAGAAGAAGTTTAAGTTTAAAAAATTTCTCAAAAGAAATTTCAATCATTGTACCATTGATACTTAGCTCTGTTGACTAATGGGTTTGCTGACCACTGCAATAGACCAATTTAAATAATGTTTAAATAATTTAAACACTTTGAAAAATGCCTATTTTATCAGGAGCCATATCTACCTTTTATTTCCCCCTGACATTTCCATGAGGAATAAGAATGCTACTCTGCAACTGAACAGATACACTTTATCCTTCAGTTGCTGTGCATGTGTGTATAAGACCAACTTATTTCTGAACTCACTTACATAAGAGAAAATGGAAAAGCAGTCAGCCCAAAGTCAGCTTCTTTTCCTTGACTCTACCTCTGTGTCCACAAAATTTTTATGCTGCATGCTTTCTGCACTGCTCAGGCAGATTTACTGAAGGAAACCATATGTTGATTTTGCAATAACATAATTTTCTATTTTTCCAAACTGAGCCCCCACATTGTGGACACAGGCAGTGGGAGCCTCAGTATCTTTCACTTGCATGCCATGTCTGCAACCAGTGCAGCTGGATTATGATTGTTTGATTTGAATAAGTGAGTAGAGATCCCTGATAAGGGATTGCTACCATATTTAAAATGCATAAAGACATTTTAGAATTCAACACCAAAGAATAGGTTTGGTTTTGTTGTCAGTTCTGTCAGTTCTTCACTGTACTTTGATCTCTGCTTAAACATTCTTGATCCCCCCACTCCCACTTCCCCTGTTTACAATTTGACAATGTTTTAGAATCAACTTTCAAAGTGACAATTTTCTGTGTTCTTGGAAGAAAAGTAAAGGGTAACTGGAAAAAAAATAACTTGGAAAAAATTAAAGATGTCATTTTGAAATGATGATAAATTTTCCTCTATAGCTTTTTATCTAGGTAAGCTACATTATGAAAAATGGAGACATTATTATCCATGTGTTAATGTGTTTAATCAATATGTCCCATGTATTGGCATACTTTCAACTTTAGTAGAAGTTTCTTTTTAAAGAAACAAATTGTTCTGTTTTGGTTGAGTGCCTAAAATGAGATCATTCTTTTGTACCCTAAAGGGTGTGTCTCATGAACTAGTGTGGAACGTTGAGCTTTCTATATTTTTAAGCAAAAGAAGGTAATTCACAGAGATTTTTTTTTAAAAGGTCTTTTTTTAAGGTTTTTAGAGAACTTGTTAAAAAAACACCCACAACCATATTTCTAGTCACATTCTCTCTCCTGCCTCTTCTCTCCACAAAATGCTCATACTGCCAGCTTGAAGGGAAAACATAGTCAAGCCAGACAAAAAGCGTCCAACTGAAGAGAAGGTTAATTGTGGATGATGATGGAGGTGGTCAAGACAATCTGTTGATTCCATCAGAATGACTGCATTTAGCCATTTCTTCCCCAGGCCCCTGGGACATGAAAACTGACATTCACCAGCCCCCAGACTCCAGGTTACAGCAATACTCATAACAACTGTGCATTTTTCTCATTTTCCATCTTTCTCTAACCTCTGAGTCTTAGAAGGGGAGCTTGGGAAGGAGGTCTTGGGAACTCATAGAAAAGAAAAGAAAAAACATGAAAAGGAATGTGAGAGCCTGAAGGCCCTGGTTCAGAAATGGTAAACTGTAAGCCAGGTCTTCTGTCTCATCATTGAATAAAAATAGAACTGGAAAAGAAGTAGTTTTGTAAATGTGATCAACAAAGACATTTTCAGCTTCACTTTTCCCAGTTCCATGACAGCCCAGTGAGTTGTCATGGCAAATAGGAATAAGAATAAAATATAAATTTCAAGCTTCTGTAACTGATAGTTTTTAGTCCTTCCTTCTCCTTGTATTATAAAAAAAGAAAAAAATCACACAAAAAGAACAACAATAACAACAAAACAGGCTTTCACTCTGAGTTGTGGCCATCTCTTACTTATGCTTTGATATTGGTTGCTACTCATAATAATCATAGAATGCAAACTGCAGTATCCTTATCTGTAGTATGGGAATGATAATACTATCTACTTCTTAGGATTATTATTATACAAATTGAATGAGACACTGGGTCTAATACTTTGCATCAGGCCTGCCATATGCTAAGAGATGAAAGAATACTAGCTACCCTCATCTTTATAACTTTTGTTTGAAATACGGACTATATACCTGTAATGTAATTTTATAAGTATAATTATACTTTATGAGTCAGAAGACTAGGACTCTGGTACTGACTTCATTCCTTAACACCTTTGATCTCGGCTATAAAAATGAAAGATTTGGATGAGATGATTGTTAAGGTCACCTCTGGCTCTATTTTTTTTTTATGTTTGACTATTTCATAGCAAATGTTTTCTGTGATGAGACCTGCTGGGCTAGATATCTGCTCTCCACAACATAGTTTTCTTTTTAGAAATACATAGATCGAAAGTGAGCTTTCCCCCGCACCCCCGCACCCCCAAACCCTCCCCAGAAATCAGTTTGAGTGTCACTTTCTCGGTATTTGGGAGCACATATCTAGTTAACAACATGTATTTCCTTACCATTGAGTATTTAGGAAAAGAGCTAGTACAATAAAAGTACTGGATAAACAGTGTCATCTGATGGAGCAGCATAATGATGGCTGAAAGGGAGGCACGGCTGAATTGGAGCTGATCTAGGTGCTAAACCAACAGTAACATCCTTTCTGTGCTTTCCAGGCACCAAATCCAAGTTCATACGTGGTTTTGGCAATGGAAGCATCCAGGATCCCAACAGGATATTGACAAAAGACAGAGATAGAAATGGGTTGGAGAATATGCTGGCTGGAAACCAGTGGCTTTCATATCAGAGGGCTGTGCACAGGGAGCTGATAGGCAGACATGAATGTGTTCAGGGTCAAGGTTAACCAGAAGCAGAGTCCCAGTGCTGGAAATTAGAGCAAGACGGGTGGGGAAGAAGGGAGAATAAAATGACAGGGGAAATGCCTAGAATCCATTGATCTGGTAATCTATAAAAATCCTCTCCTCTTACTCTAGAATTCAAAGATAGTTTATCAAGTCGTCTCTGGATTTTGGAAAATAAAGATAAATATTCCTGGGAGGTGTAGCACATATAGTCAGTGAATGGGATGTTGGCTGAAGCAGCTCCATGTTGGAAAAGATTGAACTGGCAACTATTGAAAAGAGAGGCTGGTCTATACATGTGTAGTTAGGCATCTGCAAGAGTTGGAAAAGCACTGGAGGGCACTGGGAGCGTGAAGTAAAAGATCCAAAAATAGGGCTAGAGGAAAAAGGACCACAAAAGAAAGCAGGTAAATGGCTGTATGACAAAGTCTCCTGCATGTTATATATTATAAGTATTATAAAAGTACTTCAGTAAGTATATACTAAGAGGATTTTAGTTAGTATACTACATATTCTTAAGAGCATATATTCAGCACTACTGATTCTGAATTTTTACCAGTCAATGTCTGAAAATGTACCCTCTTAAAAAAAATGTGCCCTAGCTGGCTTGGCTCAGTGGATAGTGTTGGCCTGCCAACTGAAGGGTCCCGGGTTCAGTTCTGATCAAGGGTACATGCCTGGGTTGTGAGCTCGATCCCTAGCAATGGGCATACAGGAGGCAGCTGATCAATGATTCTGTCTCATCATTGATATTTCTATCTCTCCCCCCCTCTCTCCCTTCCTCTCTGAAATCAATAAATACCAGCTATATATATATATATGTATATATATATATATATATATATATATATATATATGTATGTATATTTAAATGTATTCTTTGTTTAAATGAGAGTATACCATTTTCTGTGATCCCTATGGCTTTTGTTAGCATCTCATTTTTTTTAAGATGAAAATTACAATATTAATATATTATTTATATCCTTAGTATTTTGACCTATTGACAAAGCCTTCGCTTTGTTTCTGCCCTCAACTGTAACTGTAGCACCAAGCCTCAAATCAAAGCTATTCATCACAGCCCAGAGTGGACTCCAATCAATGCCAATAAATTTTAATAGGCAGTAGCTATGGTACAATATTATTAATTTTTAAACAGAAAAATAATACAATATAAAACGGTAACCCCTAGAGCCACTGTTAACAATATTCACATTATGATGCTTTGTTTAAGAAGAAATCATTACATTCTCTTAAACATAGTTTGTTTCTACTAGAACTAACTACTCTTAACTATATTTTCCATCAATCAACAAATATTTATTGAATGCAAGTTGTGTGCAACATGAACAACTAGACATCTCATGGGAATCAAGAGGCATAAAAGGCAAAACAGAAAAGAATGCAATGTTTTGCAAAGAGAAAACCTGGGAATAAAAAGTTAACTATATAAAAGAGATGATTCCGTTACTAAATAACACATATATAGACAATGAGCTCCACATCCTCTATAAGGAGGGAAACAATTGATAATAGGTCAGGATGGTCAGCAAAGGAGTCAATAAGTCTACAACCTGAACTTGATCTTGAAAAATGGTCTGTTTTGGTCAGTGAAAATGCCAAGGGGTAGCATCTGCAGCAAAGGTGGTGGTATGAACGAAACCATAAAGGCAAGGCTGTGTAAGGAATAAACAGCAGGCTACGAGGGAACCAGTCTGATTGGAGTGGAAGGATCATGAATAGGAGAACATGGACATAACCCAATACTTATAATTTTAGAATGGGTAGGGGAAAGTCTCAGACGATCTGGCAGGAAATCCTGTCTGGATTTGTGTTTGGTCCCCTGAGGAATTTTGTTCATAAATATTTTAACCTTTGTATGTAATCTGGCTCTTACCATCTGTTTATCCCTTTTAGTCAGTTGGAATCACAGCCACCTCTGCCATACACATACAAAAATTAAGTAAATAAATTAATGGTTCTGGGAAAACCATCAACCATATGGTCCAAGTGCCTTGCTTTGGGGAATACAGTATGTATTTGATTAAGTGTTTCAACATGACATCTGGACCAAGTGTCAGAAATTCACAGCACAGTGGCAAGGGATACCAGCTATGATGAGGGCTGAGCCCAGCTGTTTTGAGCACTTTCCTAGTAGGTATTAAGTGTGATCTACCAACTTAATTCTTAATTTTTTTTCTCTCTGATTGTTGCAAAGTTCAGGCAGTCATTCTTAGCACCCAGAGTCCAGCCTTTTTTTTTTTTTTTTCCTTCTATAAAACCAAGGGGATATTCAGGATTTAATCTAAAATATTTTCTCTCTTCATCTTAATTGCAGTACAACCTTAACCCAATATTCACAATTTTCAAAAATCTAATTTTTTTAAAACCATACTTTTGAGAAAAAGGTAAATCATATGAAAAGGGATATATGTTAGTTATTTGTTGGGTCACAGCAACCTGCTGTATCTTGGACTCCATATTAAACTCACTCTCCTGTGCCTGCTTTATCCAGAGCTTTGCCGACTGGAATTCATTGTCAGAGTGATGATTTCCAATAACTTTTACTACTACTTATTATCTTTTTATTTATTTTATTTTTATTGATTTTTTACAGAGAGGAAGAGAGAGGGATAGAGAGTTAGAAACATCAATGAGAGAGAATCATCCATCAACTGCCTCTTGCACACCCCCTACTGGGGATGTGCCCGCAACCAAGGTACATGCCCTTGACTGGAATTGAACCTGGGACCCTTCAGTCTGCAGGCCGACGTTCTATCCCCTGAGCCAAACCGGTTTCAGCATGCTACTACTTATTATCAAAGAACTATTCAGCCCCCCATTGCATTTATCATGGCATAAATGTTCAAAGAGTTGGAAGGGTTCTCAGCAACATATAATTCTCTCAGTAACGTACCTTTCATGGTTTTGTAACTTTCTTCTGTGCAAATGACTTCTGCATTTACATCTTAGACCTGCTTTCATTCCTATTTCCTAGTTCCACATTTCCACCTGCCTACCTGTCTCCAAGCTTCTCCCTCATCACAGTCAGTGAGCTAAGCCAAGTGTCTATTCTCATACAGTTTATATGATGATTGAGAAACAGATGTGACATACATGAGTCTCAAAATGACATGTGAATTATTGAGTATTGTTTTATCATCATCAGACAAGTGACTGGTCAGAGATTACACACCTGGTAAGTGACAGAATATATAATTTCTAAGCCATTGCTTTTCCTTTCATTTTCTTTTTTTTCTTAATGAAGACTTTATTTTTTTATTTTTTAGGTTCACAGAAAAATTGAGGCAAAGATACAGAGACATTCCATATGTCTGCTATTTCCACTCCTGTATATTCTCCCAAATTATCAAAATCTCCCACTAGAGGAATGCATTTGTTTCAATTTATGAATCTACTGACACAACATTATTACCCAAAATTCACAGATTACATTAGGATTCACTCTAGGTGTAGTAAATTAATGTGTTTAGACAGATATATGACATGTATCCATCAGGATAGTTAGCATTCTTAGTATTTTCACTGCCCTAAAAATCCTGTGTGCACTGCCTATTCATACGTCCACTCTCTTTCCAACTTCTAGCAACAACAGGTCTTTTGTTTTTGTGTTTTTGTTTTTTAATCCTCACCTGAGGATATTTTTTCCCATTGATTTTTAGAGAGAGAGAGGGAAAGATAGAGAGAAATATCAATGTGAGTGAAACACTTCCATTGATTGTCGCCTGCATGTGCCCTGACCAGGGCCCAGGGGAGGAGCCTGCAACTGAGGTACATGCCCTTAATCATAATTGGACAGGGAATTGAACAGGGATCATTTTAGCCTGTAGGCTGGCACTCTACCCATTCAGCCAAACTTGCAAGGCACCACTGATCTGTTTTACTATCTTCTAAGTTTCCTCTTTTCCTGAATGTCATACAGTTGGAATCATATAGTATGCAGGCTTTTTAGATTGGCTTTAAAGTTCATTTCTTTTTCCACTATAAATTGGAATGATCCAATTATCTATATTCTCTATGATTATTTTATCATTCTGCCTTTTTCCATTGAGAGAGAGAGAGAGAGAGAGAGAGAGAGAGAGAGAGAGAGAGAGAGAGATTAATTGAATTTTGAGCATTTTTAGATAATATTTACAAATAGTGTCTCTAGTAGATCAGGTATACAATTCTTATAGATTAAACAGAGTAGAAAAGCCCAATTGCTGGAACATATAGGTTTACAATAAATAATTACTAATGAATAAAGGTAATAGGTAATGTCATATTTTTCTATCTTGAGCTGGTCTTTTGTTTGTTTTGTTTTGTGTTGGGGTTTTTTGTGGATTTTTTTTAAAATACTCTATTATATCTCTTATTTTAATGATTGTGATCCCACCTATCTTTCCCCACTGTGATGAACTAAAAATAACCATGTACATGCTTTTTTAAAAATTCCACCAAGGCTTTATGAGAGAGATCAGAAAATATGCTTTTGGTTACTGCCTGACTGCCTAATGTCAAACATTGTGGTTACATTCTAGAAATTAGCAATGTCAATGTGGAATTATCCAGGCACTCCTTGGCAGCATGATGCGGCTAGTGTCAAATTAAAATAGCTAAGCATGATGGATGAAAATGTATGGGAGACTTGAGGGAAGCTGTTTATGGGTTTTTCTCAGAACTACCTAAATACCCTGTTTCCCCCAAAATAAGACAGTGTCTTATATTAATTTTTTCTCCCAAAGTTGCACTAGGTCTTATTTTCAGGGGATGTCTTATCTTTCCATGCGCTAGGTCTTATTTTTGGAGGATGTCTTATTTTCGGGAAACACGGTAGAAGAGGAAAGAGGACTCACATAGTCATATATTACATACCAAATATATAGCCACCAATATTTGATAAATACATGAATATATCCACATACTTAGAGTTGTACAAATTTCTCTAATCTTTTGGAATGCTACACCCTGTTATATTATTTAAGAAGTTTTCCAAATGGAACCATTTAATATAGATTGTTGGTAAATAAGTTAGGGCCAAGACCAGTGTTTATTAATTTTCCCCTTTGTCCAACATATGTAGTTTCATTTTTGGGATTCATCATATATGTCGACATAACATTGATATTATTTTTGTAGCTAGATAGGAAGCTAATTTCAAAGGATCTCTTCTCTGCTGCCTACTTGACCTATTTTCTATAATATTGTCAATTCTGCATTGCCACATCCATTATTTCATGTGACTTCTCACCCTTTTACTCTGTAGCACAGAAGTAGGTAATTACTTTTTTATTTACTATTTTATGTCTACAAATTCTCCAAACAATAATGACTTGCAGGTTAGACACCTTTGTCAGTTAATAACCCCTCTTAAAAGGTCTGAGAATGTACCTCAGCACCTCTGCCAATTCAGCAGATCATAACATTCCTGAAAATAATATTTCCATTGGTCATTATAGCCTCTATCGAGAATGTGAGCTGTTGGCATATCATCCATCAAACACTTGAGAGTAACTTCTGAGCTTGTATCTTGGTCAATAACCTAAGATGCATTTATACTTCATATCATAACATTAAGAAATTTTCAAAGTCGCTAAAACTCTCATATGAGCCCTTAGTGAAACATGCAATCATCTATTGATTGATTGATCTGTTTATCTCTTTCATCTATCTATCTATCTATCTATCTATCTATCTATCTATCTATCTACCTACCTACCTACCTATCTATTATCTATCTATCTTTTCTTCCCCTGCTGAAATCAAACTGGATTGCAATTTATAAAGAATTTTTGGAGATAAATAGTATGTATTTAAACTCCTTGTCTTAGCCTGCTCAGTCTGCTGTAACAAAAATACTATAGACTAGTGGTTTGAACAACAGATAATTTATTTTCTCATTGCTAGAAGTGTGAGACTGAGGTACCAGTATGACTAGGTTCTAGTGAGAACTCTTTCTGGCTTACACATGGCCGCCACTATGATCTCATATGCTGGATAGAGAGATAACTTGTTGTTGTCTCTTCTTATAAGGACAGAAATAATATTGGATCAGGAGCCCACCCATATGACCTCATTTAAGCTTAATTGCTTTCTTGTAGGATCTATCTGCAAATACAGTCACATTGGGGATTTGGAGATTAGGGCTTCAACATGTGAATTGGGGGAGGGGACAGTTCTGTCCATAGCAGTCCTGTAAAGATTTTTAGCTTTAAGGAGTGGGGAGGAGGGGGTCAATGGAGGGGAAAAGGGGAGCATCTGTAATACTTTCAACAATAAAGATAAATGTAAAATGAAAGAAAAAGTATTTTATAAGTACTAGCATAAGGAAATAAATTCACAAACAACATTCTGAAGAAAATTAATTTTTTTCCTTACACTTCAGATGAGGTCCACTCTATTGGTCAGTACACAGCTCACTTTTATGTCTATGACAGCTTAATTTTTGTTTCTTACACCGTCTAAAATATAATCATTGTTTTCACACAATCACATAATTGCTCTATTGGCAAATTTGCTTTAAAGTATTAGCTATGGTTTGCTTCTATCAAGTCATCTGTAAATTATAAATGCATAAATGGACTTCAGAAAGACTTTAAAGATGCATGTTATATATAAATGTAAACAGGATGGGATAAGCATATCAATTTAATTTGATGTGCACAACTATCTTTCTACCTATCTGTATCCAGAGCACACGTGTGCAGATAATGTATGTCACAATGTGCCCTGAAGCTCCCTGATTATACAATCCACCATGGTGTACAATTTGGTATAACAAGGTTTAAGCAAAATGATTTTGATAAGCCCAAGTTTAAGAACTTGTAAATTGTAGAATTAATACTTGTGTTAATGTTTAAAAAGTACAATTTAAAAAATATATATATTATCTACAGTACCTTAAAATGCAATTTGAATTAGAAAAAAATAAAAGTAATCTATTTTAAGTAACAGTTAAGAGACATAACAACTGTAACTGATAGTTATGGGAGCCTTACACTCTCTCCTGGCATTTATTAGATACCATCTAATAAATAGTGACAGTGTCATGAGTCAAAAGAGTCAGGTAGACCTGGATATGAAACATGGATCTACCTGTGGATTCCCTATGTGTTCCTGGCTCCTCCTTTAGCCTCACTGTCTTCATATATAAAATAGTAATTAATATAAAATTATAGAGCTGCTGGGTAGATTAATTTTAAAAAAATCTATTTGAAGTCCTAACATTATGCATTACACATGGTGGGTATTGGATGTATGTTAGTTCCCCATCCTCCCCGCCTCTGTTATTAGAACACTGAATGCAATATTAGATCATGGTGTAGTTAAAAGCTTTTATGTCATCAACAGTGCTCACATATAGAAGCGGAGACCACCTGAGCCTGTGGCCCTAAACATAGGTACAGTTATACAGGTGAGGGTCTCCTTTGTATTCTGCCCATGGCAAATGTTCTGGCCTGGGAAGGAGCAGTTTCCTACCAGTATCAACCACCTCCCAACTAGTCACCATGACTAAATCTTAACTTCTGTGGCTCTGCATAACCTGTCTTACAGGAGTAAAAGCAGTGACATAAAAAGGGTAAAGAAAAAAACAAGAAGATTAAATATTCTCATCCTGGTCTAGAGTGTGCTGATTAGGTACTATCTAAGTCCGTGGTTTGCAAACTGCAGCTTGCGGGCCAGATGCAGCTCTTTGGCCCCTTGAGTGCGGCTCTTCCACAAAATACCATGGCCTGGGAGAATCTATTTTGAAGAAGTGGCATTAGAAGAAGTTTAAGTTTAAAAAAGTTGCCTCTCAAAAGAAATTTCAATTGTTGTACTGTTGATATTTGGCTCTGTTGACTAATGAGTTTGCTGATCACTGATCTAAGTATACAGTTACAACCCTAGTAATACATGTAAACAGGTGGGCTCCTGAAGTCATCTCAGAGGCTTTAACCATGGCAACGTTGAGTTCAGGAGAGAAAATGATGTGCTTATTTCAGGGCCAGTCAAATTGCCCACAAACCAACCTTTAATCTATCAAATCTAATCTGACAAATTTGTGAAGAGAAGGAACACTCAGCTGAATTTTGCATTGTGGAGAGGAAGGAATGAGGTTGAGCATTTCAAGATATATATTTTATATCTTTATTGAGCATCTGTTATAATATATATATATATATTGGGCTGGGCACTGGAACAAAAATGTTGAA
Organism: Pipistrellus hanaki; assembly: GCF_964339955.1. Classification (NCBI taxonomy): domain Eukaryota; kingdom Metazoa; phylum Chordata; class Mammalia; order Chiroptera; family Vespertilionidae; genus Pipistrellus; species Pipistrellus hanaki. The sequence goes on from NC_140514.1 coordinate 23,864,868, forward strand.
TAAAATGGCCATTGTCTTCAGTCCTCACTTCACTCACAGTCTCTAGGAATGACATACTTTTTTAAAGTTTTTCCTGATGCTAATACGAAACTCTCTTGACTATTAGAAATATTTTTTTTCCTGCTATTTCCCCAGATGTCAGGCTTGCATTTTCTCATATCCTTCCTACCACTGTCCTGCCAGCCTAGCTCATCTCAAAGATTTTGTCCCCTTCTCGCCTTCTGGGAGGGGTAGGGAAGATGGCAAAAAATATTTAAAAATAATTTTTCTTTGGGCTCAAACCAAGGTGAATCCTCACTTTCTCGATGTGAAGTTCCTGAAAGTATTGCTTCCATAAACCATCCAGTGGACAATTTGGAATCTTCCTTGGAGAAGAAAGATCAGTCAGCAGGTAGTTTTAGAGATTTCTGTTTTAATCTTATTAAGATGAAAGTTAAGGTCTCTATGCAAGCACTCTTTCCCATCTCTGAAAGACACACTATGATTTCAGAGATCTGTAAGTCACAATGAATTCAGTGTCAGGATCTAGCTGTGGGAGCAAATTGAAGAATTTAAATAAATTGCTTAATGAAAAGCAAACTATAAAAATGTGCTAGTACCCCTTCTTCCCCCTTTTGTAGGTAACCCAATCTTCATCAGCAGTCAGAGATTTCATACAGTTTCTTTGACACAAACCTTAACAGCATAATTTCCTCCTCCTGACAGCTGATGGCCTTTCAAGTATATTCTTCCTGGGGAAAGAAACAGCCTGTTAGGCTGGCCACACAAATAAGATCATGTAGCAGATAGGACTGAGGGAGAAGGATTGGGTGAATAGTAAAAATGACTATTAAACAATAGTAAATATGTGTGGATCATCACTGTATGCTTTACGTACATAAATACATTTGCCCTCTATGACAATACTATAAAGCAACTACTGGTATTATCATATTTTACAAAGCAAGAATAGAAAAGTTGAAAAATTTGCACATCACACAACTAGGATGCAGCTGAGTGAATATGAGTTCAGACAGAGTAGTTCCAGAAACTTCCCTTAATCACTACACTACAGAAAAATACTTTGCTATAGACTCAGAAATAAGTCGAGCTCACTCAGTACTAAAAGGTTTAAAATACTTTTGATTCGTGGTGACTTGCAAGAGAGAGATCAGCTTTTAGTGAAAATTTTTAGTTGTTGAATTGGGGACCAACTGCATTTCACACGCATTTAGTAACATTTGTAAAACCATAGCTGATAAAGGACATGAATGCAGAATATTTTAAAAAAATAGTCTCAAAACCAATAATGCAGAACAAATAATCCAATTAAAAAATGGGCAAAATATTTGAACAGATTGTTCCCCAAATATGATGCACAGATAACCAGTAAGCACTGAACAAGATTTTCATATTGGTGTTTATGTAAATTAGTACAACTATACTGGAAGATAGTTTGGCAATTTCTTAAAATGTATACACTTATCTTATGAAATAACCATTCCACTTTTTGGTATTAACCCAAGAGAGAGAGAGGGAGAGAGAGAGAGAGAGAGAGAGAGAGAGAGAGAGAGAGAGAGAGAGAGGGGGGGGGGGGGGAGAGAGAGAGAGGGAAAGAGAGAAGGAGAGAGAGAGAAGCAGATATCCACATAAAAAATGAATACAAATGTTCATATCTTGTTCACTTGTAATAGCCCAAATCAGGAAACAAACAAAATATCTAACATTCTTATGGCTAAATAAATGGTGCACTCAACAACATAGATGAATGTCTCCAAATAATGAGCAAAATAATCTGACAAAAAAGATTCATTATTTAATTATTCTAATTATATAAAGGTCTAGACCAGGGGTGGGGAACATCTGGCACCAGGCCATATAAGGCCTGTGAAATCATTTGGCCTGGCCCTGCCCAAGGCATTAGGGGTGAGTTAATTAAATGACCAAATATAGCAGGCTAATTTTTAAGTTGTTCATTTTGTATGGCCTGCGAATGATGATATAAATATCCAAATGGCCCTGGGCAAATAAAAGGTTCCCCACCCCTGCTCTAGACAATGCAAACTAATACATAGTGGCAGGAAGAAAAACAATGTGATAGGAAGGGATAGGATAGAGGAAATACAAAGGCTCAAGAAACTTCTGGGAGCAGCAGGTCTGCTTACTGTCCTGATTGTGGTTATGACTTTTCAAAACTTACCAAATTGTACACTCTAATTTATTAAGATTTTTAGATGTCAAGCCTACCACAATAAAACTGTCAAAATAAAAATGGCAAAGGCACCTGTTGAGATACACAGAAGTTCCTCTAAATTTTTAACTGATGGTGGCTTGTGGAATTAACATTTCTGGTGATACTTTTAATGTATGTGATTGTGGGACTCTGGGATACTCAGCGTATTGTAATCCTGTATATAATTTTAAACACTTTGAAAATAATTTTGCAGGTAGGGAAGTCTCCCTTTTGTCCTTCAAATTTTCCCGTGGATGCTTTTTCCTGATGCAGATTTGAATAGGCCTGACCACAGGTGTGGGGCCATCTGACCTTCCTGGGAGGGGGTCTCATGTGTGGAACCATTTGATGAAACTGTTTGCTAGGAGAAGTGCATGTGGATCATTTCAGGATACTATTTGAAACTGTCAATCATTTCAGAATGCCAGAGAAGTCTGTATTTCTAGGAGATAGAAAAAATAGACTTCTATTTATGATTGTAGGATCTCTTGCTTGGTTCCCATTGATTCTGAACCCCTGCTCGCAAATGCACATTTATATTCTAGTGCCCATGATTAAATGGGTTCTGTGTGTTCTTTTTACCAAACACACACACACAAAACAAACAAACAAACAAACAAAACACATCAAATTACATATATTGAAGTGTTAATGAGTGTCCAGTTAACATTCTTTCTACTAAGGAATAGTTAAGACAGTAAATACACCCACTAATTTGAAATGTCATCAATTTTAGATTTTCAACTATGGCATTTCATTACTTATCTGAATATTTATGTATATCAAGAATGAACCTAAGCTTTCAGAGTCCTTTTTCTTTCTTTTCTTCTTCTTCTTTTTTAAAATATATTTTATTGATTTTGTACAGAGAGGAAGGGAGAGAGATAGAGAGTTAGAAACATCAATGAGAGAGAGTCATCGATCAGCTGCCTCTTGCACACCCCCTACTGGGGATATGCCCGCAACCAAGGTACATACCCTTGACCGGAATCGTACCCAGGACCTTTCAGTCCCTAAGCCGACGCTCTATCCATTGAGCCAAACCGGTCTCGGCTGGAGTCCTTTTTCTTTCACATTATTATACTACTAGTGGTCCAGTGCACAAAATTCGTAAACAGGGGTGGAGGGAGTAGGTTCCCTGAGCCCAGTCTGCACCCTCTCCAATCAGGGAACCCTGAGGAGATGTCCAATCCCAGGTTTAAGCCCAATCCCACAAAACCTGGGATCAGCTATCCCTCTTGCAATCTGGGACCACTGGCTCCTAACTGTTCACCTGCCTGCCTGCCTGCCTGCTTGCCCCTAACTGCCCGCCCCTGCCAGCCTGATCTCAGCCCCAACTGCCTCTGCCTGCCTGATCACCCCTAACAGCTCTCCCCTGCCAGCCTGATCTCACCCCCAACTGCCCTCCTCTGCCAGCCAATTTGGTTCTGATTGGTTGGTTTCTATGCCAGTCAGCGTCAAAAGCTCCCCTCCTAAACAGCCATGAGTCCTCACACTTCACCCAGATTTGGGTCTGACTGGTCAGTTTCTATGCCAGTCAGTGTCTCCGGGCCTATCAATGGGCCTGATCAGAGAGGTGGGGCTGATCAGCAGCTTGCTCAGCAGGCGGTCAGTGCTGATAGTGGCACCAGCAGCAGTGGGTTTGCCCAGCACTGACTTCTGGTAGGTCAAGCCTTTAGTCATTTTGGATGTTGTGGACTCTGGGTTTTTATATATTAGGATAAAGTGAAGAATTCTATGATGGATTTCACACATTTTTGAACATGCATCAGAGATTTGTAATATTCTATAGGGGGGAAAAACTTTGCAAAATAAAATAAGGCAAATTATGAGCATGTATTGCAGATATGTTAGCTTCAAAGTATATATTCTCTACTCTAGCCTTGGCAAGTATTTGAATCACTCAAAAATAGAGATTATTTTCCAGACAATTTTATTACACATTTATTACTGTAGAATACAGTTCCTTTGATATGCTATTATAAATAATTTATATGCATATTTATTGATACATATATCCACACTCTTATACACAATGGTCATCAAATATGGTTTGCTTATATTTTCACCAAGCCCCAAACTTGTTATAATTCATCATTCCTAATTTTATAAGTATATTAGTAATCAAATGGATTTTTATTTTTTACATTTCATAGGTATGATTCAATTTCACATGGTATTATATTTTACATCATGCATTCAGCCTTAGGCAGCATTTAATTAGCACCTATAATAAATTCAGTTTTTCATGAGCTGACAAATGCTAATCCTTCAGGACAGAAATGTAAACAGGACCAACATTCATGAGTCACCTAATTGTTTTTCCTGTGCTGAAAGTAATAATCTTTATTTGATTTACAACCAAGTGTGTATCTATGTTTACTTATACATATGCGCTCTAATCCACTCACAGGGTCCTATACACACACTCAAATGCAGAAGGTCCCTTAATTGAACTATTTATTTGTAAGCAAAGAATGATTCAAATGTAGTTACATTAGTCAATCAAGAAAATAAGATTTTTAAATTATTGATATTTTTTCTGATAAAAAGTAAAGTAATTCATTCTTTCTATTTCATGGATTTAGATTTCTGAAATAAAAATATATTGTATTGTACTTGGGAAAATTACAATATGCAAAACACTAATGGGGTTTTAATAACTCTATTTTAGATAATTTACAAGATATTAGAGATTTCATGTGTGCAAGAGATACTACCCTGATGCTGCGTTTTATGGACTACAAGTCATTAAATAATACTGTCATTTTACTCCAATGCTTTATCTTCAGACAAATGATTATTTCTTGCTATAGCCTGCTGCTTAGTTTCTGAAATAACATAAAAGGAAGTCAACTGTAAATAAGGACATTTTATTTATTTATTTTTAAAATATATTTTATTGATTTTGTACATAGAGGAAGGGAGAGAGATAGAGAGTTAGAAACATCAATGAGAGAGAGTCATCGATCAGCTGCCTCTTGCACACCCCCTACTGGGGATATGCCCGCAACCAAGAATCGAACCCGGGACCCTTCAGTCACCAAGCCGACGCTCTATCCATTGAGCCAAACTGGTCTCGGCTATAAGGACATTTTAATAAAAATAGATAAAATATATAAAAATAGATATGCTTATTTGGCTGAAGTTAGAGGTTGTGCAAGGAAGTAGGTAAATATGGTTGGAAATAGAAAGAAATCAACTATGGATGTAAAGCTTAAAAATGTAATTTCAAGTCAACATTTATTTATTGACCTAATGGGGTCAATAAATATAAATAATATATTTTCAGTTGCTCAGTGTTACATGTGTTTTGCCTTTGAGGGGCAATAAATGTTTGGGACGCTCCTATGGGCAAGGAGTGGTGAATGGCGAGGCCAGCACAGGGACTGTGCACAACATGGTCTGTTTCTGGTGACATTGTTCAGATGACAGAAGGTCAATTTGGCAGCTTCAGAACAGCCTCACCAAAAATAAGCCTTGTGTACTAGGCCCGTTTCTGAGTGAAAACAGGTTAATTCTAGGGTCTGAGAAAACAACCCTCTAGTAAGGAAGGTGCTCTGACAAGGTATTGAAATAAATTGCGTCCTTTGATGTAGCATGCCAACTACACTCAGAAGCAGAGACACCTTAGTTGTAAAGGAAGAGAGTTTGTCACTACAGCTTCTTTAGGTCCTCAGGGTGATAGACTGGACCTTGTGACACCCGAGACCTACGATTTCTAGGTTGTACATAATGCCATGTCATTGCAGATATGTCTGCTTTGGAGAAGTGTGTTCCTCATACATTTCAAAGGGGTTTACCCTCATAACCTTAGTTCCCATGATCAGGTTCTTATTGTTATTCTATGATTAAGCCAGTTTGGCTGATTGGGTAGTTTGTTCCTCCCTCTCTACCTTTCTCTTTCTTTCTCTCTCTTCTCTTTTCCAACAACTATTAAATTCTCTCTGAAATACCTTCTTACAGGAAATATTGCACAGTCCTATGACGATTACTGGTCTAACCCACTGGACTGTGAGACCATGAGGGTGTGCAACACTCTACCCATCTCTGTATCACCAATGATTGATGGTCTACCTAACAATCATGACATAAAAATGAAGAAAATCAGCACACGATGTACCTCATTCTGTAATAGTAATTGAAAAGAATAAAAATAAATTAAAGCCATTAGATGACTAAAATATTAAACAACCTACAAAACACACATTGTGATAAATAACAGAAGCAGATCTTGAAACGCCTGTATTAAGTGACCATCCTTCCTGCAAAAACAAAAAAAAAAAAACAGATGTATTGTTTGTATGTTTCATCTCCCCTTGACAATAGAAGGATAAAGAGCAAATTCAACTGCATTTGAATTTACCAATCGACTTGATGTAATTATCGTAATACATTTTAGGAACTAAGTCAGTTTGTGACACTGTATTCTAAGACAATTTCTATAGAGCTTTGAACAATACTTTACTGAATCTAATAACTATTGAGAAGGTGCTTTCCTTTTAACACAACTGTATTTAGAACTCTGGTGAAAAAATTTGGCTTCCCTCTGTCCTCATGATTAGAGCTTCCAAAATAATGACATTACTCACTCGGCTTATTCCTTTCTGCACTCTATCACTTTTGTTCAGTATCAATTGATTTCTAATGAGCTATTAGTTCCATGTGGATCTGCAGTCAATTAGAATCCATACTGGTTAAATGAAAATATAGTTATTGCTATTATTTTGGACATATATAATTCTAATTCCTGACTGGCCACCCCCTTAACTAGTAACGTGATACCCACACTCCTCATATATCTTTGTTCCTAATATTCTCATAGCAACTAGCATTCTACTTTCTTGAATTTTTTTATTTATCCTATTTCTATTTCTCAGTGGGAAATCCAATCTGGTATTATACTCAGTGACAAAGAAAGTGCTAATTAGCAGATAAATGTAATTAGGAGTTACCTTGAATATTTTCAGGAAACTTCTGTTTCTGACATATACTTACAATACATTGTTGGCATTTTTTGTTTTTACTCTATAAACTCAACAAAACAGTAAAACATTGGAAAAAACACACCAAATAAACCAAAAACAACTCAATATTAGTTCTTTGTCCTATCTTCTAAGGACAAATAGCTTAGAAAATGCCTATTTGTGTTCTCTGCCTCGTCATTTATGGCCCCTTCTTAGTTTCCAGATATGGTTAAAACATTTCTCCTTCATGAAGCCATCTTCACCTGCTCACTCTGAAGCCCAATTTCTCCTTACCAGACAGCCTACAAGTGTTCTTGATGGAGAGATGGATTGATGGGTGGATAGATGGGACAATGGGTGAATGGATGCATGAAATTAGAGTCAAATGGAACTGAACAATGATTTGATTCATGCCCTTCATTTTTCATATAAGAGACTCAGAAAAGAGAAATGATCTCCATCAAAAGCAACACTAATTAGTACTGTGATTTTTATTTTGTATTTGCTAAGTTATCTGGTGTAGTGTTCTTAAGTCATTGCGTGTTCTATCTTTTCAAACCAATTTTACTTTTTTCTGTCTCTGTGTGATTCACTAGAATTTTCAGGAGTGGAATCATACCACAAGTGCTCAATATTGATATGAATTGTGTTCAGAAATACGTGTTTTATCTTCCCCTTACGCCACCCATCTTTCAGGGCTTGGGGAGATGCTCCTTCTTTGAGTTCTGTTTCTCTCCCTGCTTCTCACATGGATGTAGTGAGGACTGCTCATGAGAATGCACCACTCTTCTGGACCTGTGACTCTAGTCTATCAGATGACTTTCCAGAGATTCTCACATTGAAATCGAGGGGGCAGATTACTTCCCTGGGGGAAGAGCTGGGAAGATGTGAGCCCAGGAACAGCAGGCAGCCTTGGTTCTCGCCTGAGGGAGAAAGTCCGGTGTGGAGAATGAAGTCTATGTTCAGAGAGAGGCAAAACAAGGACTGAAAAATGGCAAAATATTCCGTGAGCATCAAGCTCTCTTTCATAGAGCCACATACCATCTTTTTTTTTCCTTTTAAATTCAAAATAGCTTTTTTATTACTTATTTCACAGACAGTGTTTCTTGAAAAGTACAATTATAATCATTCAAGTAATTTATTATTTTTCGCTGTATAAAGTTTTTTATATTCAATAAGATTGAGAAACAATGCCCTAAGCCAATTTCCTTTTTTAAAATTCTGAACACTTGATCATTTTATTTTATTTTCAATTTATCTTTATTGTTGAAAGTATTACATATCCCCCCCCCCTGCCCCCCCAGTTCACCTCCCAAATGGCCCCTTTTAGCCAACCTCCTCCCCTCACCCCAGGCCTTCACCACACTATTGTCTCTGACAATGGGTTATGCATACAAACATATGAATTCTTTGGTTAATCTCTTCCCACCCACCCCTGCCTTCCCTCTGAAATTCATCAATCTGCTCCATGATTCTGACTTTGGATCTATTTTGTTCATCAGTTTATTTTGTTCCTTAGATTCCACATATGAGTGAGGTCAATGTGATACTTGTCTTGCTCTGACTCACTTATTTCACTTAGCATGAATACTCTCCAGGTCCCTCCATGCTGTCTCAACCCTCACAAGAAATCTTATGAGCAAGGCCACCTTATAAGCAAGCCTAGCTGGTACTTCAGTGATCATCAGAAAAAAGCTCTCTGTTCCGCCAGGCAGAGAAAAGACTTGTGCCTGGCTGTGTGCCTTGATGAGTTTAGAGCTAGGTTGTAGTCCACACTATCCCTCACCAGATACCTAGTGCAGTACTGCACAACCTGTACAAGTATATGGTGGCTATGGATAGAGTTAGTATTATTTCCATTTTAAGGATGAGAGATTTGAGGTTCCCATACATTAGGTAACATTTTTTTTAATGCAGGGGATTTTTAAAACACTCAGTTTCCCACAGCTAGTAAGTTAACAGAGCTAGGATTCATGCCCACATGACCACAAAGATTTATGCATTTCTCATCTAACAGCTCTGCTTATCATGCTTAATATTTTTCTCTCTCTCTTGGGTATATGTATATACCTATTTTCACCCTGTCCCAGAAATGGTGCAAGCTAGAGGCACAAACAAATCCCCTTTACTGTAACAGAGGAAATCATAGTTTCATCATCTGCCGGAGGCCACTCACTCCAGTGCAGATGGCCCATGAGTGCTCAGAAGTAAGCAAATAGAAATCAATAGAAGTGTGCTATGTTAACAAGGAAAAGTTGATATTGTTTCTTCTACCCTAGTCTTCTCACAATTTCTATTAGTAAACAGGGTAAAGATAGGGCCAGGAAAGGCGGGGGGGTGGGGGGGGGGAGAAAAAAAAATTCTTCCAAAACAGTGACACCAATGAGCTTCAAATATCAGTTGGTACAGGGATGGGAATTTCCAGTTCTGCCAAAATGAATCTAAATTCAGTAGCACCATAAGGAGCTAAATCTGTTAGGTGAGTCACACATTACCTGGATAAACTCAATTTTCTTGGGAGAGGTATTCGTTCTTTCAATTTGGTAGAACAAATTCTATGCATTGGAACAATTATTTACCAAATGCTAGAGGCCTAACAGAGATAATACAGTCTGTAAAGCAGCTGCATCTAATTGAAGGTAGTATAGCTTATGAAAATCATTGATCAGGGGTCTTTTGGTACATGATTACCAGCTATATTCACATTGTGAAAAGGAATAGAATGACACCGGCTCCTGCCCTCTGGCAGTTTATAATCAAAGCATAATGCAGTGTCTACCTTTCAGAAGGCACATTTGCAGGAGAAAATTAGGCTCAGGACTAAAATATAGATATTCAGTTACTAAACTGTGAAAGGAAGTGGAGACTTTATATCAGAAATAAGACAGAAACCTGTGGTTTTCAACTGGGAGGGGTAGAGATGGAACAGGGTTATTGATTGGATATGGATAAGAGCTGACCCACAGCCCAGGGCAGGGCTGACCCTGGAAATGGAGTTGCAAGGGCAGAGATGTGAGGAGCAGGCAACCAGACTGGTAGTAACAAATGAACAAAGACCCAGACTCAAGAAATTTTCATTCCCTGAGGAAGCCTTCCACATTTCTCTCTCTCTCTCTCTCTCTCTCTCTCTCTCTCTCTCTCTCTCTCTCTCTCTCTCTCTCTCTCTCTTCCTCTCTCTCTCTCTTCTATCTCTATCATCTATCTATATATCTAAATATACCTCATATACCTCATTTATATTGTGGAATTGAAATGTGTCATATCAGTATTTTTCAACTTTGAATGCAAATATAAATTTCTGGGGATTTAAAAAATATATAGATTCTGATCTGATCCAAGTTTGAGGGTGATACCGAGTCTGTATTTCTATTGATAATTACCCCAGCTGATGTAGATGCTGAGGGTCTGTGGACCACAGGTTGAGTGGCAAGATAGGAAATTGAGAAAATGGGGAAGTAGTATGGAAATCTATAGTAGAAAATGTATTCTCAGAAGATGGGAACCCTGAGCTGGACTTTAGAAAATGGGAAAACCAAAAAGACCTGGGTTTTGCAATAAGTTTCAATAAATTCATGAGCAAAAACTAGATCTTATTCATTCAATACTTTTATGAACAAGACATCTCATAGCAAAATACTAAAAGTATTTTGCAAATTTAAACTGCATTTTTTTTAAAAAAAATATTAGGTTTTATAATGTTAAGCCCACATTTTTGTATAAACATCTTATCTGAATGGGCAAGCCAAAGGGTTCTTGTGTTCATTCTGCTAGGCTTGAAATTTGCTTGCCTATTATTGAAGGCAAGTTAAGGCCAAAATCCTTGTTTCCATCAATTCAAGCACCAAGAGTCCTGCTTCAGAATGAGTGTAAACAGCAGTCATGTAGATGGCCCCAGCAAGTGTTGACACCCATAGCTCTCCCTCAAGGGGGCTGGCCCATGTCAAGAATTACCCCTTTTAAACTGGGAGGGGTAGAGATGGAACCAGGTTATTGGATGGATATGGATAGGAGCTGGCCCACAGCTCAGGGCAAAACTGACCCTGGGAATGGAATTGCAGGGGGGATGGAGATTAGGCCATTGGCATTCCCTCAGATGATTCAGCAAGAAAAGAGGAGATTTGGATGCCAGGGATCTCTTTTGGTCAGCAATGAATGTAGTTAAACTACACCTCTACTACTCTGGCAGCCAAGCATGGCGCACAGCACCTGGACAGCAGCATTCTGAGACATCAGTTTGCAAAGGACACCACCTACCAAGGACTACATAATGAATCAGCTGGGGAAGTGCTGAGTGGGAGGAAAGGAGGTTAAGGCAGTGGTCTGCAAACTCACTAGTCAACAGAGCCAAATATCAACAGTACTGAAATTACTTTTGAGAGCCAAATTTTTTAAACTTAAACTTCTTCTAATGCCACTTCTCAAAGTAGACTTGCCCAGGCTGTCATATTTTGTGGAGGAGCCACACTCAAGGAGCCAAAGAGCCACATGTGGCTCGAGAGCCGCAGTTTGCCGACCACAGGGTTAAGGCATTCTCAGATAGGAAATCACTGCATCATTTGAATTTGCTGCTAAATTTAGCTATAATCAACTCTGCAACTGATTTCTTAATTATTATTTAGGGTTTATGGTGTGTGTGTGTGTGTGTGTGTGTGTGTGTGTATGCACACACGTGCACATATGTATGGGTGAGTGCTGGTGATGCAAGGGTGGAAATTGCCTTTCAGCCCTGTCCCACACACACTAAGTTCTTCCAGGTTGTAATCACTACAAATAGGTTCCCATTACACTGGAGATTAGCAGATGCACATTACCATTTATCAAATTAGGCATAAGGAGAGCAAACTGCTGGGGCATTCACTCCCTAATGATGCCTCATGCTTCAGCAACACAGCCCTAACTCTTTTCTGTTGCACAAGACTCTATATTTCAATCTCTACTCCAAGGCCTCGAACATAAAACCTTCACATGTAAGGTATGTGTTTTTAAGGGACATTGTAAGCTGATTTTTAAATGAGATAACAGTACTGTAATGTGCAATCTTAAACTTCAAATAAAGAATAAATAGCTAAAGGTCAAATGGCCCTGCTAACCGTTAGGTAAGATGGTATCTAAATAATTCCGGAAAGATGAGTACTTATTCTGTTTTTAACAATCTCTGTGGAAAGAAACTGCCTTTTCACGTGGCGATCTAATTCTAATACATTTTTTCAGGGTCAGTTGTCCATTTATTTACTTTATTCCAATCATTTTTAATTGAAGGGTTACTCCCTCAGACCAAGTTTATATATTCCATTTAAGATCCCCCCCAAATTAGAAATCATGATTCCATCAAAAATTTGTTGTTTAAAATGTATTAAATGTATTATTTTCTCTATGTCATGTATAATTTTATTAATACAAAATAGTTACTGGCAGTTCATATAAAAATTGTCTAAGATTCCCGTATCCTTTCCTGAGCATTTCTCAGTTTGTCTTACCAAAGTATTCTACCTAGAGAAATGTCAAAACATCATTGAAAGCCCTTTTTATTACAACAGCCCTTCTAGGGATTTTTTTAAAGTCTGCTTCTCTCTAGTGTGTCATGGAGTGGAAGGAACATTTAGAGAGGGCCTCGGTGGGTTGGGAATGTGGGCAGAAGAAATTTGCTGTGCTCTTTGACAAATCAGTCTGTCAGCCAGAGGTGGGCCACATTCCTTCCCTTTCAGAAAGATTAGCCTTGTGTGTAGTAATGCAAGCTCCTTTTAAATAACAAGTCATGAATAAGAAATTGGGGCAGTGTTGCAACTCTGAGCATTATCACAAAATTCAAAAAATATGCTGGAAGCCTCATTTGGTCATGTTTTCCCCAAAAGACATAAAAATAGGAAAATAGTAGCCCATGTGAGAAGAAATGACTAGCACCAGCAAAAGCCACAGACTGTTCCCCAGCTTTCTAAGGTCCACAACCATCATTCACCACTCCAGGGGGTGTCAGAGATGCTTTCCATTTGCCAGTGGACTGTTTCCCGTTACTTTGTCTGCACACAGATTGGGACACACCTGCAATATTTGCTAATCAATAAGCCACTGGATGGCTAAGATCCCAGAGATAAAAAACAAAATAATAAACATCATTTAGACCAATCATTAGTTTTATACCTTTTCCCAATCCATTATCTCCATGGCTCTTAAGATCATCATTTACAAATGTAATTTATTTTTCATTTCACACACCTTAATTTAAAATTCAAATTTATTTTGCCATTGATCGTCTATTAACAGGAAAAGATCTAATAATTTTCCAATTTAATTTTCTATGTTTTTCTTCATGCTTTGTGTACATAACAACCATACCAAAGGATCTGCTCCTACCTAAACATACTAACATTTTCCTGCCTCACTACTCAAAGCTAAATAACTTCCAAAAGCGTGGTAACTTCAACAAGGTGTGGGTTACATCAGTAATTTTATTGAAAGCCTACTATGGTATCTTGCACTTAGTAGGAACTCAATAAACGTTTGATCAATTAACTAATTTAGTCACTAACTGGTGAAGGAAGACACAATGAACATGGAATGATATCCCACAGAAGTGTTTGTGGTGCTGAACACTAAGAATGCAAAATACAAATACCTATTAAACGTTTGCTATTGTCCTAATGTAAGCTGTGGTATCAAATAGAAAAAAGAGCTATAAATATAAATCTCTGATTTACCTATCTATGTACTCTCCTATCCTAAAATAAAGCAGAAAAATAATATAAGCCTCCACAGGAAGACATCAATACAGTTATGCTGAATTCTTTGTGCTAGACTACCATTTATAGCTCTGTATATTAGTTGTCCTAGATTATAAATCCTTCCCTGGCTTTTAATTATTCAGATACCAATGGATTTATTTCCTAATACTGCATTATAGCATGTTAATCCAAGGCCAATTTAACATTTCTCATATTTATTTTGCATTTGTTCCATTTCCTAAGGGTTTTGAAAACATTTAAAATCTTTAGAAAGCTATGTATTTTTAAACAATTTTCTATGATTTCAAGGGCATTTAGAACGTTTGGGTTGTTATATAACTTTCCCAGTTAGTCCCTTATACAATTCAGTGGACATGTGGGCTGCATATTTGAAGTAGCAAACCTTATGCCATCTGGTTTGGGTACCTAGGATATCTTAGTGGTGAGCTATACTTGCAAGATAATTTAGCAAAACAATTGTGTTTAAGGCTATAACCAACTTTGTATCTCACATATTTGATGCTTAGTCCCAAGCTCTGATTATGTATTTCAGGTCAATCATTTAAGAATAGACATTTTCAATGAGGGAATTTTTCATTTATGCCCTATTTCCTCATTATTTCATAGTTATAATATGTATTACTAGATGCCCAGCACATGATATTCGTGCAGGGTGTGGTCCTTAGGTATATAGCCTGTGATCAGGGCCATCTGCAGCCAGCCCCATCCCCAGCTGCCACCCACCTCCAGTTCCTTGTTTGATCTCAGGTGATTGAAGCCTGCCGGCCAGGGTGAGGAACCAAGAGGTCAGCCTTTCCCGCCCATTCACAGGCCCCACTCACTGGTCCCACTCACTGGCCCCACCACAGGTCGCCCTCTGTGTGTGGGGTAACTGATTGTGTGGGGGCCTTGGCCTGGTGCTGCCTGCATCCCCCACCACCCACTCCCAGTTCCCCATTTGCCATCAGGTGATGGGAGCTTGCCAGTCAGTGAAGGAACCAAGAGGTGATCAGTGAGCCTCATAATGACTGGTTGAGTGATTGTTCTGGTTGTTTTGCTGTTAGGGTCAATTTGCATATTACCCTTTTACTCTATAGTAGGCGTGTCGAACTCAATCAGAGAAGGGGCCAAAATCTAAAATCCAGCCTAAATCGCAGGCCGAATGGTTTACT
This sequence comes from Pipistrellus hanaki, assembly GCF_964339955.1. Lineage (NCBI taxonomy): Eukaryota > Metazoa > Chordata > Mammalia > Chiroptera > Vespertilionidae > Pipistrellus > Pipistrellus hanaki. The sequence continues at coordinate 23,879,938 of NC_140514.1, forward strand.
GAACAGTCATAAACTGACAATGTCATAAACTGACAGCGGAGTGCAGTGATGACAGCGCAGTGCGGGCCACATTGCAAGGCCTGGCGGGCTGGATTTGGCCCGCCGGCCTTGTGTTTGACACATGTGCTCTATAGGATTTCTCCAACTAGAGGGTAATATTTGATCTCTTGTTTGTTTGTCTCCTACTCTACTAATACCTGCACAGAGGCAGATGCAGAGTTAGAAATTAACCACAGTTTTTCAAGATATGTTTATGGACACTGAAGTATATATCCTGGAAATGGCTCAGTAGATGGATCCATCACTGATGAAATATTGGCAAGAGTTGGCCGCTTATGAAGTAATAGGCTATAGAGATTACTGAGTTTCCACAACTCTCTCGTGGAGTCCTGTCTCATGCCCTCACTATAAAATCCCTGAAGGAAGGAGTCATATTCCTTCACTCAATCACTCATTCATCAAATAGGCATGAATGTGTCCTATGTCCTAGTTACTATGCTAGACTGTGAAAATGGACATTGGACAAAACAATGACATCTCCACTTACCTCTTTATTCTATGTTACAGCTTTGAAAACTGTTCTGACAACTGACAGGAGACCTCTTAATAATGACTAACTGTAATGAAGGCCTAAGGTGACGTTCATACTGCTTTCTCCTTCCTTTTCTTCTCAGAAAATTCTTTCACGATAGTGGAAGGAAAAAAAAAATCAGTTATATGCCTTACTGACATCTAGTCACAAAGATTCACAGACAGAAAACTCCTAAACAAAGCAAGAAGGCAATTTCCGAATATTTAATAAGAAACTATTATATGGCTCATTCACCTTCTAGTCAAATGTTTGTTGAGCATATACTATGTGGTGGACACCAATCCAGGCACTTCCCCAGTTACACTGGAGGAAAACAACTATAAAGCGAACAAACCCTGTTTTCAAAACATTATCAGACTGTGTTCCATCCTACCGATTGGAGGCAAGTAGCCTGAATGGTGCCTAATCGCTACCACATCCAAGTCCTCCGAAGGGAGCTGAATATGCTCTTCAGCCTTTGGCCCTGTTTGTCAATTTCTAAAACCTTTGATTTAAAGAGAAGGAAAAGATAACAGAAAGCAACATCTCTCTTCTGTACTCTGGCCTTTGGGCTGAAATGTCAGCGGATTGTTAATGCTGCCTCATTTAATGCATAGAAGAAGCCTAATTACCTGGAGTGGAGGGCCTGCATTGGGATAGCGCGGGAGCAGGAAGAACACGTCCATCATAAAGAGCTGCTACCCCCTTCCTGGGATTATTGATTCTGCTTAATCATCATCCGAGGGTCAAGCAGGCTGTGCTGACCAAGCATGTCCCATTTAGGATATACTCTATCAGCACATTGGGCTTGATCCTGCTTTAGGTGTTTTTATATTCCTCATGCCTTGAGAAACAGGGAGAGAAAGCTTTGGGGTTTGATAACAAATGTAAAAGCTCTGTAAAATAAAATACCCAGTTTCCTCAGCTTCCCTAGAGCAAGACAATACTGCTATTCCAGACCACATAGCACTGCTTTCTTTGTGCCGTTCCCCTGTTGAAGGAATGACAGTGACTCTCCACCATTTATTAGGATCATGTTCAAATGTATCTGTTTCACGTTGTGACCTTGGCATAACCTCAACCCACTCTGCCCATTCTGATTATCTTTTGCCCCCTGAGGCCACATCTACTCTGTACTTTGGAAATTCCACCTCTTTTGTTTCTAAGAGTTGTGTAATTAAAATTTGTCTCTATATTTGTTCCTCTCCTATCTGAATATAGTTTGAATTTTTATAGCATTCTACATATATTTCAAATATTGGAGTACTAAATTATATACTGTCACCACATTATGTAGATAGAATCCACCAGAAAATGATGAGTCCAACTATTCTTTTACTTATACCTAAATGATATGTCTAATAACATTTTTATATGTTAACCTAGTGATCTTAGCCTGATGTATTTATACAAAGGGCAGCAATAGAAAAAGGTAAATATGTACAGTGATGTTCGCCATAATTGGGGGTGGGTGCGAGGGCTTCATTTCTAACATTAAGGAACTGGGCAATTACATTATTGTGTTTCAACTTCAATGAATATTGTGTTGACACTAAAATTATAAAGTTTAAGAACATGGAAACTTAAAAATTTTAATATTAGTTGAAAGAAGAATAAAATTGTGGCTACTGTTATTATAACCACATTTTATATATCTGTATATATAATAGAAGAGAGAGAAGAAGCAAAAAAAAAAATTGCAAGCTATTTGTAAGTTATTTGAGGGCAAGGATTTTTGTCTGTTTTATTTAGTATGGTAGTCCTAAAACCTAGACTATACTTGGTACAAAATAGATGATTAATAAATATTTGTTGAATTAATATATTATGATTAGTGAGATTGTAGGTGACTTGTCTTTTTTATTATTTCCTTTTTCTTTATAAAGATCTCTGCGGGCGGGAGGGGGGCGGATAAGAAGATGCATTTTTGCATTTTTAACTAAAACACATTTTTTATTCTTACATGGGCAGTTCTGGAGTAATCCTAGGTGAGGGAAATAGAAGACAAGGTTCACTGGCTCATATTATCTTCTTTAGTTCTCATAACATTCCATCCAGGTGGGTGTTATTATCTTCATTTTAGATATTAGGATATTTGGGCTCAGGGGAGTTAACTTGCTTAAAATACTCATGAGTTTCTTTCTAGTCACACTGCTACATACTCTAGGTGGTATATCTCTATTAAAACAAGTCTATGAAGACAAAGCAAAAATAGACTTAGGAGATAGAAAAGGATTGATGAAGTAGGATTTAAAATCATGGGTAAGAGACAGATGCCAGAATGGGTAGAGCACATACATCACTGATTCTCTTTCTGGATGTACAGAAATGCAATGCACAAAATAAAATCATTTAAATTAAAAATATAGTAAAAGCACTACAGTCTCTTGAGTAGTATTTAGGTTAATACACCATTCCTCCTCTAATACTTAAGATTATGACTGCCATAATTGATAGCAAATGCAGTGTCAAGGCACTGAATTGGATTGTCTCAATTTATGAGACTGCAATCTTCCATATATTTGAATGCTGATGGATTGTGCTAAGTGATTGGATTTAAAGTGAGCAGAGGAAGGTAATCAGCTTTACAATTTCATGCGAGGATGGCCTTTTTATCCTTATGTGTATGGAAATAAATGACAGTAATGGGATCTCTTTATTATTTAGTTCATTTAAGTATTCTCTATCAGCTTCAGATCAAAGAAAAAAAGGTTTAATCTGTATGGAAGGATTCTCAGAGGAATGCTTTACTATTTTGAACTGCTACTATTATTACCATATAAGAGCCATGGAGAGAGAGAGAGAGAGAGAGAGAGAGAGAGAGAGAGAGAGAGAGAGAGAGAGAGAGAGAGAGGAAGAAAGAGGAGGAGGAGGAGGAGAAAATTAGCAAGCAACTTTTTTCTAGGTCTCTTAGGTACTGCCTAGACTTTCCTGTGTCTAAAGACTGACTCTAGAAACAGTGGTGGTGTCAAACTTCTCAGGTCAGTCTCTGAAAACTCTAAATTAGAGTTCCAGATCCTCTTGAAAGATTAGAGTGAAAAATATTGGGCAATGCTATAGACTGCATGTTTGTGTTTCCCCCAAATGTATATGTTAAAATTTAGTTTTCCATGTGAGGTGGGCCTATGTGAGGTGATTAGGTCATAATGGTTGGACCCCTCATAATGAGATTAATGCCCTTGTAAAAGAGACCCTACAGAGATCCCTTCCCTTGGGCCATGTGAGGACCTAGCTAGAAGCAGGCTCTCACAAAACACTAAATCTGGACTTGAAAAATCCAGAACGATGAGAAAGACATTTCTCTTATTGAAGCCTGCAGTCTGTATCATCACATAAGAAAGCAGATGCAGGACCTCTGTGTCTCTATAATCAGAGCATTGATGCCATTCATGAGAGTCCACCCTCTTGACTAATCACCCCCCAAAAGCCTTACCTCCTAATACCATCACATGGAGGGTAGAGGGGTGGGATTTCAACATGTAAATTGGAAAGATCACAAACTTCCAACCCATAACTTTCAGCCCATCACTTTTTTTTTTTAAAGCAATGGGTATTTTCAAGGAGAGCAAAAATTGGAATTTAGAGCATCATTGATGATTTCTCATTAGGAGTGAGAGCAGAACACAATGGCTTTTATGTTAGCCTTAAAAATCAGCCTCAAGGATTATTCCCTATTACTTTAAACTTTCCTAATAGCATGTCTTATACTTTAAAATAGTCTGGACATAAAATGACAAATAGGACAAAATCAGCCTCTTACTTTTTTTTTTTTTTTTTTAAGTTTTTCCCCTCTCTTTGGTTTTGGCAAGATTCGCTCTTCAGCCTGCTTCACTGCCCACCTCTACTCACCCCCCACGATCCAATGCCCCCTTCCAGCACAGGCTCGCTTCTGCCTCCAGGAAGATACATAAGTGGATGTGACCATATCTTTGTCACTTGTTACTTCTTAATATTTCTCATCTGAAAAAAAAGCCTTTCTGCTGGGGTTATTCTAAATATTAAAGTAGGTGTTATATAGAATATTTTGAAAATGTCAAGTGCTATACAAATGTGATCTTTAATACAGTCTCCTCACAGATTCAGGATTCCAGACACCAGTGCATTTCTACTAAAATTCCTTTGGGACCTACAGGTGACAGGCAATAAAAAGAAGCATTAATAGTCGATGGAAACCAAGTCAAATGGCACAGAGGGTCAATCTAGATGAAGGCTGGAAAGTAATGACTGGATTTGGCAAAGTAGAGTTCTGTGAGTTTGAGAAACTAGTTTGAGGAAGCTAGTAAGAGCAAAAGCTGATTAGAGTCGTCTCAAAAGGAGAAAGGGAGGAAAAGGAATCAGACACACTAAGTATAGGCAGCTCCTATGAGGTGTTTTAGCTGTGAAGGGGCCAACAAATGATTCTGTAGCTGAGAAGAGACTAGACTCAAGAGCAGATTTATTTGTAGGCTGATGATGCAGGACCAGGTTTCTGGGGTGTCTTTAGATAAGCAAAATAGGACAAGGTGGAGATGCTAAAAACAAACAAACAAACAAACAAAAAAAACAAGAAAACAAAACACGTGGCTTAGCAGCACAGATGTCCTTAATAGGACAGAAGCAGCACGATGCTGATTGCTGGGTGGGCATGGTGGTAGGGCTTGTGGAAGTTTTCTTTTCATTGATTTCTTTTTCTGAGTGAAATTGGAAGCAAGGTCACAGGACTGAGAGTACATTGGAGTTAAAACGAGACAGGAAAGAGCGTGGGATAGTCATCAAGGATGTGGAAGAGGAAATGGACTAGAATACTGTGGTATGATTTCTGAGCAGCACTGAGAGCCCTGTTGAAGTTAGCGGTCTTTAATTTGGAGACGGGCAATCAGCACAAAGTAGAACACAATGTGTATTTCCCCAGGGCTGGGGTTTTACTTATTTAGTACAGAGGAGCGAAAGGGGGAAAGAAATTTTAGGGTAAGTGTTCGGGGGTGGTAATAATGGCTGACCACAGATTTAAAGGGAAGTGGGGACCTGTGGAGGCTGAGAGACAGTGCAAAGGAGGGAGGATCAGCATCTGATGCAAGGGCTGTTGGTGTCCATAAGTAGAAGAGAACTAAAGATAAAAGAGAGAGTGGTCAGAGGTGGAGTATAGAATGGAGATCCAGAAGGACTGCAGATAATGCAGTGTAGAGGTATAAGGTGTAACACAGAGGTTCACCAGACACCTGCCTGGCTTGCTCCCTCACCTCCTTTAGGTTTTTCTCCCCAAAGCCCTTATCAGTGAAACCTCTCCTCCTTAGCTTATTACAATTCCAAAGTCTCCCCAGCTACACTGGGACACGGTGTCCCCATTTTTATTTCCCCCAAAATTGTTTGGCATTTCACATGTTTATATATCTAGTTACTTATTTTGTTTGATGTATTTCTCCTTCCTTTGGTTTCCAGTGAGGTCCAGAATTCGTGTTTCATTAGTGCCTACAGCATCTTTAGTGAGTAGAACATTGCCTGGCACATAGGGGACTAGGCACTGGATATAATTTGGTTGAATGGCTCAAATAAAGCAATTTTATATTTTATTATGGGAATTCCAAAGAATCAGTTAAGAAAGTTCATCAGGTTCTTGTATTTTACAGCTTCTTCAGGATTGTTGAGTTTTCTGAATAGCCGAGGATGAATTCATAAAGTCCCTATTGTTTAAACATTTTTAATAGAAATCTAAATAAATGGAGTCTAGTTCTTCACTGAATAGTAGATGAAATTAAACACTAACCATATTTTAACCATTCTAAGTCATCATTAATATACTATTAGACTCTCCTGAGATGTGTGTGAATTTTGATTCCTTTCCCAAGGTTTGTTAATGATCTTGATGCCACAATACTTTTATTTATTTTTATTTTTTTCTTTTTTTTTCTTTTTTTTTCTTTTTTTTTCTTTTTTTTTTAAATATATTTTATTGATGCCACAATACTTTTAGTTGTATCTATTAATTTTGTTTCCTTTTTTCTGTCATGCCACCAGTTATTACTTTCTACCCCCGTATAACAGCTCATTTTGCCACCATACCTGATCCTGCCCCATAAATTGCTGTCTTCATATATTTTTTTAAGTGACTTTAAAGGATTTATGTGAAATAAGAGAATGTACAGGTTGAGGACACAAAGGCCACTCGTAAGAGATTAAGAGCTGGATAACACTTTTATTTTGTTATCTTTACAGACTATGTGTAGATTCTTATTTGTGTGCTAGAAAGGTAAGATCAATACACTTGAATTAGGAAGAGATGGGGTGTTACTGTAATTTGGGGCACGTGGTATTTTTGGCCCTCAAATTCCCATTCCCCTGCAATGGCTACCTCCTCTATCCATGTGACCAATTCTATGCAGATAGAGCTAACAAAAAATACCTCATGAAAAGTGGGAGAAAATAAAAGATACCAATTAAAGTCCTCTGATTAGAAAAATCATGCTCTTAAAATGCACCCATGAACAAACCTCCAAAACCCCTTGAGACAAAGTTCTATCTGAAAATATATTCTTATTGAAAAAGCAAATGGTGAAACATTTTTGAAAGAAAGAAAAGCTGTATTACAGTGGTTTTAAGAATATTGTCAAGGTCTATGATAAATCTTGAAAAATTCACCTGACCTATTTTAAAATAGCACAGGTAATTCATGCAGCAATAGACATTTGGTTACTTAACAAATGTTCCCATTGCTGCAAATCAGACATTTATAGTTTTTGTTGTGTGTTGTGTTCAGAGCTGCAATTGTACCCTGCACTTTTGGGGGGGAAACTAGCCATTTAAGAATATGGAAAGCAGATTGTTTTTAGTTGTCTCTATAAGTTGTCAAGAGTCACAGCCCTGACATAGTGCTCTCTGGATCTCAGCTTCCTTCTCTGTAAAATATCCTGAAAGACCTTAGAGTCTAAGTTCCAGGACCCATTGCTGCTGAGTAAAAGGATTGAGGAGAGTTCTGGATCCACCCAGTAGAGGGTAGTGTTACCCAGACAAGCTATCAGCCTAAATTCAGGACAGATGGAGCAATGGAAGCAGAATTTAGCATGTAGAATGGGTAGCTACCTACCCCTCTGATTCTTGAGTCACCAAAACACAAATGCTTCTCCACAAAATAGCAATCTCAAGCAAGTATAAAGAGGCACTCCTACTCAATCATTTGCCACTCTTCCCAAAATGGACACATGACTCATTTCTACTGGAATATGAACAGGAATTTAAACTCCTGCAATCTGTGTTGTTTTCTGAAATCTAAAGTTTGTTCTATGAATACATTCATTTATATAAAATACAGCAGCTTGTCTATACATATTGAACATTTAAAAATTACAGTTGAAAGTAGCAGATTTTTCTCTTGCAAAAATATTTATGAAGCATTTATAAAGTTTGATTATGTTTAATACCATGCTGAGAGGGGCAAACTTAATTGTGCTTTTTAATATACAAATAATAAAAGTCACTGGCTTGTGGCACACAGATTATTTCAAAGGTTTAAGTGTCTAGTTCATAGTGAAAATACTGGATAAAAATCTGAATCTCAATCAACCCTAAAAGTTTACAGAGTGTGTACCTTCAGAGTGGCTGGCATGGGGGACACAGAAGCTGTCTTCTTTCTATAAGACCGTTCTGGTGGGATTACAGTGATGCACGTAGGAATAGTGGTAGCACACTCAGGTAGTTTAAGATGCTGTCTGTTTGATACAAATAATAACTCAGTAGGAGGTATGCAAGTATTTGCTGAAAAACAGACGAATGGATGAATTAAAATCCTATCTAACAAAAGAGTAATATGCAGATTGACCATCATTCCAACACGCAAGATCAAGATAGCTGCCCCCATGTGGACACAAAATGGCCACCACAAGATGGCCAGTATGGGGAGGACAATTGGAAGGGACTAGGCCTGCAAGGGAGGGCAGTTGGGGGTGATTAACCCTGCAGGGGAGGGCAGTTAGGGATGACCAGGCCAGCAGAGGAGGAAAGTTGGGGCAAAAGGGCTAGCAGGGGAACAGTTAGACATCAATCAGGCTGCATGGGAGTGGTTAGGGGGTGATCAGGCTGGCAGGCAGAAGTGGTTAGGGGCAATCAGAAAGGAAGACAGGCTAGTGGTTGGGAGCCAGCAGTCCTGGATTGTGAGAGGGATGTCCCAGATTGGAGAGGGTGCAGACTGGGCTGAGGAATACCACCATCCCCTTCCCTCCCCTCCATGCACGAATTTCATGCACCAAGCCTTTAGGGTTAGTATAAAAGATAATGGAGGTACATGCCATTTAACAACAACAACAAAAAAAATAGGTGATATGCGTAAAAACAGGTTAAAAGATCAAAGACATTATGCACGTATAAGATGATGATGATGATGATGATGATGATGATGATGATGGTTATAGTGTTGGGGTTTTTAATCCCCTACAACCTTGTCCTTGGTGACGTTAGAAAGGTACTTTAGTAGAACCCTCCAACTTCTGCTGCTTCTTAGAGCTTTGTCGCTAGTAGAGAGCCTCCTTGCTTTTCTTTCTTTTACTGTAAATGCTGAAGCCTACAGGGAAGGAGTTAATAAAAGAATGATGTAATCCTACCTGGGCCAGGAAAGTATCCTGCACTGCGCAAGTTGCCACCTAGAGAGCAACAATCTGTCTTTCCTCCTATGCCACCACCATCCAGGCTATTCCTGGCTGTGACACTGCTCCCTTTCAGGGGGCGTTAACAGTTCCTCAGATCACAGAAAGCCTGGCTAGTTGAGAGGAAATAAAATCATGCTCTCCCCCATCCTCCTCTTTTGCCCTTAGCAACTATAACTGCAATAAAATGTGAGAGTAGGCATGAATCGCTATGGCAACAAAGTGTACTCTAATAATGAAGATGATATCTAACAAGCAAGAGCAGTTAGAACCTTAAGGGAGAGGAAAAGGAAGAGAACCTTGAATAAGGAGGCAGAAAAAAAAATCACCAAAAAAAGTTAAAAGTTTGCTTTTTCCAGCCTACGTATATCGACCGATTTACAATAGAAAAGTTAGAATTGTATCTTGGCAAAGTTCTTCCTAGGGTATTCTAACAAACAAAACCAAGGTTTTATAATTCCTTAAAAAATGTTGTACATTCTAAAAGCAGGCAGAAGGAGGAGGGATCAGACCCTTTGATCTAGAAACATGGAACAATATACAGTCATTCAGGAGATATGTAGACTGAACATCTGGACCCGAGCTTCATGGCCCAGCTTCTAGGTCTTGGTTTAGCAACTTGAACAAGATAATTCTCTTTATCACCAAAGTATTTTAGATAAATGCCTGACAAACTGGGGAAGGGTCTGGAAATAATGCATACCCATCATGACTGGAATGAACATATAAATAAAGGACCTTAAGGAAAACAAAGAGGGGCAGGTGAGAATCAGTCACTGAGTAGAAGGAGTAGAAGTAGACTGAATTCATTTCACCTGCTCATTCACAAAAATGCAAAGTATTCAGAATGGGTTAGGTTATGCTACAAAATAAATCGACTCCGACATTTTAGTGGTTTAGGCATCAAAGGTTAATTTCTCTTTCACAGTCTATGTTAATCACACCTAAAAAGGGAGCTCAGCTCCAAGTCATCCTCTTTCTGGGAGCTGAAATGGGTTTTGCTGGCTGCATGGGCACAGTGAAGAAAAATAGTTGAGTGTCTCGTGTCATATCAGAGAATTAAGTGATCTGATCTACAATTGCCACATCACTCACGTCACTTCTTCTTATTACCTGTTGGCCAAACAAGCCTAGCCAATTTCAAGAAGGGGGCAATCAAGGATAGTCTTCCTCAGTATCTGGAAGAAGGGAAGTAGATGTAGACATAGATAGGCATTGCAAGTCTCCATCATTGCAAGTATGAATGCACCAGGGCATTTTTATATAAGATGTGTATAACAAAGCCTTTACTTAAGACATGTGTTAATATTTTCTGGGAAAGTGGCAGGCCATTGAGTTATATAGGATGTGGCAAAAGTAGATATATAGTTGTTCATATGGAAAATAATACAGAATGTACTCTGTTTTTCTGATACAGCTATAAACAAACTTTTGCCTCACCTTGTATAAAAATAGTCTTATTCCACCCAAGTGTGTGTATGTATGAGGACTGGAAGCACTGGTCGATGGTCAGCTTGATCACTCGGACTCACACTCAAAATTGGGGGGTGAGGGGCATGTTAGACTCTGACTATTGGCAAGAGTTGAGCAGCAAGTTTTGCAAGAGTATAAGTTGAGGCCTTGTCATTTACACAAAGATGAAAGGATGAATCTAAGGATTAGTTTTCTTAAAATTAGAAAGCTGCCAGACTTCATGATGGCTGTTAGCACGTACTCTCTTCCAGATTTTTGTTAAAGGTGTTCCCCAACTTAATCAAAAACAAAGCAAAGTAATACAATGTCTGTTTTCTTTCTCCTTGCTTAAATTTTTTTAAAATATATTTTATTGACATTTTACAGAGAGGAGGAAGGGAGAGAGATAGAGAGCTAGAAATGTCGATGAGAGAGAAACATCGACCAGCTACCTCTTGCACACCCCCTACTGGAATGTACATGCCCTTGACGGGAATCGAACCCGGGACCTTTCAGTCTGCAGACCGATGCTCTACCACTGAGCCAAACTGGTTTTGGCTCCTTGCTTAAATTTTTTAAGCTTAGTTCAAGCTCCATTTGCATTCATTCCATTCTTTGATCCTTTGTTGCATTTATAATCAACATGCATTTCTTTAAAAATAAATGTTTCTCTAGCATTCCATGAATTCCATTTTTTCCTCCCCAACTCAATGTAAGCCCTGGGATAATAGTAACCATACCTTTTCTCTTTTGCAATTGCTTCTAGCACTTAGCACAGAGCTATTAGAAAATTGGCCGACAACTCATATTTATTGATTCTGCAAGTAATTGAAAAAGCAAGAAATTTATTGAGGCCAATGGACCAGGTTAATGCACATACACTTTGAGTAACAATGTTGTCATGGAAAGCTTTATTTTATTTTATCTTTATTGTTGAAAATATTACAGATGTTTCCTTTTATCCCCCGTTGACCCACTCTACCCTGCACCTGCACCCTCACCCAGGGCTTCACCACACTATTGTCTATATCCCTATGCATAACCTATGTAATAAATAGCTAATATGCTAATTATACTGGACAGCAGAATGACCTTCCAGAAAGACCTTCCAGAAAGACCTTCTGTGATGACCAGTGGGTGTGGGGCAGGGCCAGGAGACAGCAGCCTGGGCAGTGAAGGCCTACCCTTGCACAAATTTCATGCATCAGGCCTCTAGTATGCCTATAAGTTATTTGATTAATCTCTCCCTATCCATTGCTCCATCCCTGCCTACCCTCTGAGATTTGTCCGTCTATTATTCTGTGCTCCTGTGTATCTGGATCTATTTTGTTCATCAGTTTGTTTTGTTCCTTAGATTCCATTTATGAGTGAGATCATGTGATACTTGTATTTTTCTGAGTGGCTTATTTCACTTAGCATAATACTCTCCAGGTCCCTGCATGCTATCTCAGGTTGTAAGAAATTGCCACTTCCTTAACCCCTCCCAATGGAATAGGAAAGACAGTAAAAAGGAGAAAATGATGAGGACATGTTGTAGGGAAATAAGAATTGAATTGGAACCTGGGGCTTGGATCCTGTTCTTGGCTCTGCCACTCACTAGCTATGTAACTATGGACTTCTACACCTTCATCTATGAAAACGGATACTTGCTATGAAATTAATCTATTCAATTCATTGCCTTGCCTCTTTCACCACAAAAGGCTGTGAATATTGGATACCATCATGCAAGTAAAGGGAATCTGAAACTTTTAAAAATACTTTACAAACATAACTTAAAGTGAGGTCAGTAAGAAGAACCTGACTTGGATCTCATGTCTTTTGTGCTATGGAACAATTTCAGGGAGGGTGGGGGATCTGTGACAAACCCCGGAAAACACACGTTCTGAGCTCTTTGAAAACCTCCTATCTAATCAGCACAGGTCCTGTTGCTAATTGCAGGGGGTTTATCCCTGGGCATCGGTTCAGTGTGTAAAGTGTTATATTTATAACTTTCTGAAGCCCCAGTGCCTCTCAGAATCCCAGGAAATAAAAGTGTGATCTGATTGTGACTGGAGATTACAGGTTGATGTTGCCCGGCTGGCGGTGATTTTTTACAAAAGCAAAACAGCAGGTAGCACCGAGAGAAGGGCACTAAAGCTTTTCACATCTCTAAGAGGGCCTGCTTCCCTTTCTTCCCTCCTCCTTCCATCTAAAGAGGAAAAAGACCATGGCTAGCACCAGAATAAGCCCGCTCCACTGCAAAAGCATGGGTGGGGAGACAGGCTGGTGGGGAGACAGGCTGGTGGGGGCTCTAGCAGGAGGGGGAGGATTACTTATGGCAAGAGAAGCTCAGAGGGGGTTTGGAGCATGTGGATAGGAAATAAAGAGAATCCTTCATACATTGTAGAGATTCCGTGCAGGAGCACTGTTACTATGTGAACCCCACAGGGCATCCTGCCGAGGAGCTGTTATGGAGGGGTACGTCGCAGACACAGCATCAGTGTGAAGACAGGAGGCCTGGGTTTGAGTGTGGTGCCAACTTTATTAGCTCTATCCTTAGCTTCCCTGAGCATTAGTTTTCTCATCTGAAAAATGGCAAAATAAGAGCAATAACAAAGACAACTTCAAAGCTTAGGTGTAAGAATTAAATGAGAAGACTTATAAAAGCTTTCTTTTAAAAGTATGTTTTTATTGATTTTTAGAGAGAGAGGAAGGGAGAGGGAGAGAGAGATAAAAACATCAACGAGAGCGAAACATTGATTAGCTGTCTCCTGCATGCACCCTACTAGGGATTGAGCTTGCAACTCAGGCATGCGACCTGACCGGAAATCAAACAGGCAATCTCTTGGTTCATTTGTGGAACATGACAACTACTGGGCCACACCTGCGGGCAAAAGTACCTCCCTTTAAATAAGAGTAATCAGTAGATCAATTGTAATCATGCAAAGACATTGAGTTAGTATTCTGCACCTCTTCCAGAGATCTAGACAAAAGGGTAATGAGCCATTGTCCTGTAGAAGGAGAGAAACAGTCCAGGGGCAGAAGAATTTACACCAACATCATGGGCAGGTTTAGCACTGCCTGAGTGCTCAACAATGAGGAAAGCAGATTTAGAGTGCTGTGATGACTCATGGAAAATCTGAGACTGGCATGGGGAGGATATTCAGCAAATGATCATTGTGGCCCTGAATCGTTGTCCACATCCCAACCCCCAGAACCTGGGCATATGTTATTTGGCATGGCCAAGGGGAAACTAAGGTTGCAGATGGGATGAAGATTGTCAGTCAGCTGATGTTAAATATGAAGATTACTTTAGATTATCAGGTAGAACCAAAGTAAACAAAAGGGCTCTTAAAACTGAAAGAGTCACAGGAAGAAATGCAATACAGAAGCAGGATGCTAGTTTCCAGCACTTTGAATTTTGAATGAATGATGCAAAGAAGTTCACAGATTAATTGTGAGGGATGCAATAGCCGGCAGACTAGAATTTATTTGGTCTTTTGCTTGATTTCTTCCTAATTTTCAAGCCTAGTTCTCCAGCTCCTTCACCTTGTCAAGAGTCCTTTCTGACAAGTGTTCTGTTTTCTGGGCTGCCATAGCACACTCTTTATGCACATATTATAGTACTTGTCACTTGTACTGCTATAATTGATTCGTTTTCCATAATTAAGAATAGCCCTGACCATCTCATGGCCAAACTACATGCAATAAAGTTGCACTTTATTTGATCAATCCAGTTAAATTTTTTAAATATGATGTTAAAGAGCTATCTTGCAGAGAAAACTCCCATTTACTTAAGCAGATCTTGTGTATTATAATAAAGTCTCTATATAGGAAGCATGATATGCTTTAGGGGGTCAATCAAGGGTGGGGGAGATAAAATAAGGAGGCAGAGATGAATAAGGCAATGGACTGAAGCACAGGACACTGTGCTTATATTTGATATCAGTCTATAATTTCTATGGAGTTCACTGTGATGTATAGTATGACCATATTAAGAAATTAAGGACCCCTAACCCCTGAAAAGGTTATGGAATCAAAAGTGTCTGAAAATTAAAAATTAAAAAGTAGTTAGTTATAAAATAAATATTATAAAAATCAAACAAAAGTTTGAATATTCCTGTCATTTTTTTGAAAAAATTAGAATATCACTATTTTGAAGAAAAAAAAATTTTTTTTTTTTGGTATCAGAATTATTCATACCTTAATCATTAGAATAGTCTGCCTATTGTAGGCCCAGCACTGCATATGCTGGACGTTCAATGAATAATAGAACCCATGGATTTCACCATCTTCTGGTTGAAGTGAAGGAAATAGTCTGCATAGCATGTAGAATTTGTGTTGTTATTTTTGTTGAGGAGTGTGGGCATGGAGATTAAAGGATGGAGCTTTTCAAAATACCAATCATGAGCCACCTAAGCTCATTTCCTCCAGTCTTTGTGGCTGTCTCTGATTCAGTCTGAGTTTGAAAAAATAGATCATAGCTGAGGTTAGTCTCCCATGCAGCAGTTGTATTTTCATGGTGTAGATAGCAGTATTCTTTTCAGGTGGGAATTTTGGAGAGGGTTTTTCTGAGCACTTATAATGAAAGCATCTGGACCAGATTATGAATGCAGAAGGCAGTCTGCCTCTGGTGTCAAACATGGGACATGTCCTGTGCAGTAGCTGTACAAAACCAAACGTTTTTGGAGAACTCTCTTGAAGAGTCGCATTTGCTGACCAGTTCTTCAAATGTTCTTCAATAGTATTTTTAGTTCATATTCTTACAACTTTTCATGAAGAAAATGCCGATTTTTATAAGAGCAAAATTTAAAAGATGGAAACTTTTTATCCATAACATGGCCATTAAGCCCTATAAACCAGTACATTCTACCAAGATAGGAAGACATGTAATAGCATAAAATGGAAACCACCTGAATCTATATCAATCAGGACATTATTGAAAGATTTATAGTATACCTGTTACATATAATGGTGCATATGGTATATCTACTATATACTATGAAATACTATTCAGAATTAAATAGAATTTTATGTAGTAACTCAAAAGGATATCCACAGTTTATTAATTAAATAAAAATAAATGTTTTTTTAAAAAAATTCACAACTTCCAAACAAATACATATTTTTATATGTTTATACAAACAAAAGAAATAGTAGTAAAGATAAACACCTAGCAGTTAACAGTATTTATATTAAATGGCTAAACAAGGAGTAGGGAATGAGGCTACTAATTTTATTTTTTAAAAAGATGGAAACTTTTTATCCATAACATGGCCATTTAGCCCCATAAGCCTCCCAGTGCCAACCTACGTATTTGCTCTATTAAGAATTGAAGACATGGATAACATTAACATTGGGCCTAAAGTGTCCATATGAAAATATTTTTCTTTCTATCTCTGAAATTACTGCTAAGATTTATTATTAATGGAAAAACATTTCCAAGAAATGTAAATCACATGTGTGTAGGTGTTCATGTATGCATGTGTGTATGCATGTATGTGGAAGGAATGTGTGTACACACACGTCAGAGCATGCATGCATGTGCATGTATTTATGGGGCCAGTGCTATGATACAGATGAGAGGCTTTCTGTGCACAAATTCTAGTTGAGCTGTCACAGAAAGACTTTATAAATCTTTCCCTAAATGCAACTCAGCCATTAAACACAGAGTACAAACAAGAGTATTACTCTTGCTCACACCAGTCTATGCCTAGTTCTGAGCTTTTCAGGTTCCCTGTGGACATCATTCATCTCAAATTATGTAGCTTAAATGCACTAGATGTTCAGTTTGTCTGCCTCCACACATCAACTCTTAAATTTTTAGATTTACTGAATTTTCTTGCAGCTACATGAATGATTTCATCAACAGTGATAGAGCATTTAGAGCTTACCTAGTCAGAGACTAATTCCTTAATAAGTTAGGCCTGCAGTAATTTCTAAAGCAAGAACACCAGGAACATTTGTTACAAATGGAACCCTTACCAGTCATTAGTTGCTATTAAACCTCATTAAATCAGTTTTCTACATGCTATAAAATCATTTGTGCATAACTGATGCTCAGGGAAATTTTTGCACAATATCCTGCTTTTTTATTTTTTCAAAAAGTAAAAACTGACCCTATATGTGCTGGGTGATCTTTGTGTTGCCCGTTATTCAAAATATATATTTTTACAAAAGAATCCAGCTTTACTTTATTGGTAGTCACTCAATTTGCACACTTACGTTTACCATTTTCTAGCTAGTGATGAAGGTAGATAAGAGATGATCAATGCATGACAGAGGGTTGTGTATGTACAGAATATAAAAATGAAGATAAAGAAATTGAAATGGTTTATATAAGGGCAATACCATTTACCAAATGTTTGGTGTTTTAGGAAATCTGGACAGGCTACAGATTTCAATTTAGTCTTTAATTTCAACCTATAGAAATCACTTGTCTGGTATGTCTGCATCAGTAGTTACTAAATGTTAAGTTATAAAGATTCAAGAAGTTTCCATGAAAAACTCAACACTCTCCAATCCTGCTTCTGCCAAGAGCAAAAAAAGTGAAAGATTTTGTGTTATTGAAAAAGGAATGGTAAGGTTTTGAAATACCATTTTCCCACTAATCTGTCTTGTACAAAAAGTTTAGGCTCTGAAAACTCTTTCACTAATTAGTTATGAGATGTTAATAAGCTAAATAAATCTAGATTAGCCCACAACAGTCTTGTTTTACTAGTCCAATTCCCTAAATAAATATGGGAAATGTTTTACTTTCAGAAGTGTCATAGTTTGAGCGATATACCATATTAACCCTCTAGATCACATGTGTCAAACACAAGGCCCGCGGGCCAAATCCAGCCCGCCAGGCCTTGCAATGTGGCCCGCACCGCGCTGTCATCACTGCACTCCGCTGTCAGTTTATGACATTGTCAGTTTATGACTGTTCAGTAAACCATTCGGCCCGCGATTTAGGCTGGATTTTAGATTTTGGCCCCTTCTCTGATTGAGTTCGACACCCCTACTCTAGATGATAAGGACATTTTTAAACATTTAAAAAATTGTTGCCATCAATCTATACTAATAAAAGCCTAGGTGGCCCTTGTGCCCTTGCACCCTCACGTCATCACAAGATGGCCACCTCCATGTTGTGACAAGATGGCCACCACCACATCATCACAAGATGGCTGCCCCCCACATCATCACAAGATAACCATCACAAGATGGCTGCCACAAGATGGCCACCAAAAGATGGCTGGCTGGGGAGGGCAGTTGTGGGTGATCAGGTCAGCAGGGAAGGGCAGTTGGGGGCAGACAGGCTGGCAGGGGAGCAGTTTGGGGGTGATCAGGAGGGCAGGCAGAAGTAGTTAGGAACAATCAGGCAGGTTAGGAGGCAGCAGTCCCGGATTGTGAGAGGATGTTTGACTGCCAGTTTAGGTCCAATCCTGCAGGGCAGTCAGACATCCCCTGAGGGGTCCTAGATTGGAGAGGGTGCAGGCTGGGCTGAGGGAAACCCCACCTCAGTGCACGAATTTATGCACTGGGTCTCTAATTAAGTAATAAGAAAAATATTTATTCTGTAAGGTAAATCGGCAAGAATTTACTATGCATCTACCTTAGCTACATACAAAATGCTACAATAGTACATGACATGATTCCATCCCATGAGGAGTTTGCAACCTTTTTGTTTTTAGTCCAATGTAACAAATGTGACAATACTCTGGAAAAGAAATAAAAGCATAAATGATCTTAGCTATGTAAAATGATAACAATGAGATGTCACAACTTGATATTTTTACAGCCTTGAACAATTTACTTAACATCAGTAAGCCTGTTTCTCCATCCATAATATAGAGACAATTGTAGGATTCTTTATTACAGAGGAGTGGTGAGGATTCAATAAAATAAATTCTGCAAAATGCTTTGCACAATACCTGCTATATGGCCAAACACAGAAGATGTTTACAAAAAGAAACAGTTGAATAGATGAATAAACTAATGACTAATAAATACCACATAGATTAATATGTGAAAATGAAGGAAATGAGGGTGGGAGATGGAGGAAGAAGCAAGCATTTATTAAATATCCTATATGTGCTAAGCATTTTTATACTCTCTCTCCCTCTCCTCTTTCTCTCTCTCTTCCATTTACTATCCCTGTGACCTTGTACAGATTATTTAATCTCTCGTGCCTCAGTTTCCTCAGTTCCGCATTGAAAAATTAATAGTACAATTGCTGTGAGGATTCAGTATATCTAAAGCACTGGCACATAGTAAGTGGTAGTTAATTTTAGTTACTGTTATTTTATTTAGCTATTATTTCTCTAAGGGCATAGGATGATAATGGGAGGAAATGTGGACAGTGCTCCACTGAGAAAAATGGAGAGATCACATTAGAGCTTTCCTCTCCTGGGGATTTCAAAAAGAAGTATTCTGTAACTGAGTGGGAGCTAGATCCCTTGTAAGACTCCGTCTTGTCTCTTTTTTTCAGTGAGCATCGTTACTCATCATACAATTATTTGATGATCATGTATCACATGATTATTTCCACAGCTAAAACAAGACAAGGAAAGACACAAAAAACTCTACCTGGCGTGGTTAAGACAGACTCAGCTACTGAACTATAGACAACTTAAGAGATTCAGCCAAGGCTAAATTCAAATGGTTATCATTCAGAGCCTTTCTTCAAAAATATTCATGAAAATATTCACGTAAGCAGTGCTTCAGTAACTGAGTGTTCTTCATAATTAGCATCCATTCTTCCTAACATGCCTTAAAAGGAAAATTCAAGCTATTATTCCAGTTCAAAAGATGGTAAGACAGAGGAAGGGGAATGGCCTGAACAGGTCACACATTAACGCAATTACAGAGGCAGACCCAGAATGAAAAGTAAACAAGTTTTCCCCAAACAATAATGGTCCTTCAGTTCTAAGACTATTACCTTTCATTGCCTGACTTTTAGGTTTTGGTGCATTTAATTCCTTTTGAAACAGCAAGCTTTATAGTATTCTACCTACTTGAATATGTTGTCGCTGTTTTTGAATTTCAAAGTTCTACTCACCTGTGGCTAAACTTAACTAGCTGTCAGTGTATTGATTAAAGCAGCGTTTTTCAACCGCTGTTCCGTGGCACACTAGCGTGCCGCAAGATGTTGCCTGGTGTGCCGTAGGTGCAGACAAGACAAGAATTTTATAATTTTTCACTATTTTGTTTACTTAATATTTCATAATAAAGTAATTATAAAATACTTTCTTTGTGTTTATTTGATTCCTATTCAAGAGAATTACTTTATATATAGTCAATATAGGCACAGAGTTAAATTTTTTAACATTTTCTAATGGTGGTGTGCCTCGTGATTTTTTTCATGAAACAAGTGTGCCTTTGCCCAAAAAAGGTTGAAAAACACTGGATTAAAGGAACACTCTGTGAGTCTGACCAGCCTTCAATAGCCTGAAATAAAAATGGGGTAGAATATGGCCCTTAATCCACATTACCTGAGCAGTCATCCTCACTCTGCTACGGGCTTCTGACCCTGAAACACGTCTTTTCCAATTAGCCAGGTGGTAGGTGGAGCTGGCTTCTAAGTCTTGCCACACGTCCCTGTGATTTGGGAAAACAGTTTATTAAGTTGAATTAGTATTATTTTCACTGTTAATAAAAACAGCAATGCCTCATGGAGTTGTAGCCTTGTAGCCAAACATCTCAAGTTAATGCAGAAGTTGGGGAACATCCTATAAGGTGAACCGCTCAGCTTCCCTTTTAGCTATCTCAGAAGGAAGTCGAAGCTAAAAGAGCAGAGACCATACCTAGAAGCTTTGTAGAATTTCTTTAACTGACTCATTGGGGGGGTTTGTTCTGTTTTTGCCTCTTAGGGGTTAGTGATTAACTATGAAATGTGTGATGCCTCTTCTTTTCTCTGATAGCAACAAAAGGGAATAGAAAACTGGGAGCCCATCCTCTCATCCACAGCCAGGTTTCAGAAGAGAATAGGCTCAGAGGGCGAGGGCAGTGATGCAGAGGAGCCTGAGTCCCTGGGGCCTTTTAACAGGGAGTATGAAAGGTCCTGTTTGGGTTTGAAGTGTGGCTTTTGCTGATTTAAAAGACAAGTCCCATGAGGAACACATACTGAAGAAAATCCATCCTGCTTTTAGGACACTGCAAAGGACTCCCAAGAACCTTGCCCAGTACCAACATGGCCCCAAAGCCCAGGCTACTTGTTCAATTCTATTTCCCGACATTTCCTTTTCCATTCACCAGGCCTGACGTTAACTTAAACTATTTGAGGTTCCCTGTGGTAACCCCAAACACTTGGACTTTGAGCAACCGCTTCCCCCCAAACCCATTTTCTCAGCTTTCGACGTGTTTCTCGTCCCAGTGAAAGGATGCTCTGTTTAGCAGCACTGCGAATTGCTCAAATTAAATATTTGAAACCATTCTTGAATCCTTTTTTATATATACCTGTCAGATTCATCAAGAACTCCAGATTCCAACCATGTCTCACCCCTTCCATTACTACAAAGTTGGTGCAGGGCACTGCCTCTCTTGCCTAGATTATTGCAATATCCTTCTAATATCTATCATTGTTTCCTCCCTTACCCTCCTGATGTCTATTTTCAACAAAGCAGATGGTGATTCCTTTAAAATATAAATCAGATCATGTCACTCTACTCAAAAATGTCTTTACTTCCTGTATCTGTCATATAAAGGCCAATGTTCTAACAATGACTTACAAAACCTATAATCTGGCCTCATTACCTACTATTCTTGCTCTCTGCTCATTCCATTCCAGTCAAAATGGCTTTTTCGTTTCTCTTTATGCAAAATAATCACATTCACTCCTCAGATCCTTGATATTTTTTCTGCATGGAATTTTCTTCTAGTTATGCAAATGATGTGTTTTGCTTTGTTTTTTACCTTCTTCAGGTATATGATTATCTGTCATATTCTCAATAAAATATATTCTCATTTTTTCCTCAATAGTACCCATCATTATCTAACATATAGTATATTTTATTTATATTGCTTTCCTATCTGTCTCCTATCATTAGAAAGAAGTTTAAGCAAGCAGAAAGTTCTATGTACTTTGTTTATTGTGCCCAGGCCCTAAATGAGAGCCAGGCTTATCACAGATTCTCTTTAGATGTTTCTAGAACAGACAAATGAACAAAGCCATCTCTTTAAATTGCTGAAAGACTTCAGGAGTTATTGCTCCCTTGAAGGGCCATAGTTTTTAGAGGGTTGGGAAGCATACAACTCCCGAGTTTCAGATAACAAGAAGGATGAAATCTTTTTAAAGAAATGTCAATCTTGCTATTACATCCTGAAATCAATTCCGCAAATTTCCCATGGGCATAGTTAATCTGAGGCCCCTTTGGAAAAAACAAAACAAAACAAAATGTCAATTACCTCTTGGTTTCTACTTTCTCCAGCACCAAGGCATCCTCCCAGGATTAATTCTCACTTCATTTTCCATAGCATCAACTTTAGATCCAGCACTCATTCTCTTCCAACAAATTACTCAAGGCAATACAATAACCTGGCAGAATTGTTTTAACTTCCCTTGTCTTCTTCCCTTTGAAGTTAAATACCCTCTGCTTTTACCAGAGTATCTCAGTAGATTATATGTAATCTAGTATTGCTTTTGTTGTTCTATTTTAGTATGAACATTTTACTGTGTTCTAATGAGAGGTGAAGCAAATTTGCAAATGACATGAATAATTATAAGTGTAAACATTAGCTGGGGATGTGTCTACTGGGAGAATGCCTCAATAAAGACCCAAACCCCATGGAAACCAACAAACAGAAAAGGCGACAACTGTAATCAAAGTCTTTCTCCCCTTCTGGCAATTTATACTGCAGATTGGCTCTTGATGCACTCTGAGTACATGAGCAAAGAGAAAGGAGGGGGGGAGATGGACTAAGTTTTCAGTTTACAGACATGGTATGTTGTTGGTGAAGGGTAGATGTGGGCAGTGTTGAGCTCTGAATTGCTCAGTGAAGAGAAAAAATGGCTCTATTTAATTCTAATTACCTAATATATATATGGTCTTACTTATAACAGGGGACTGGAGGTAGGCATTTCCAAGGAAACAGAGATGAGTAAGTGTCATTTCTGTTTCAGAGTTTTAAACTTAATAGAGAAGAGAAGACAAGAATATAAATGATTATCCTGCAAAGTAGTTACATTTTGGCACAAAGAAATAGGCACAAATAGTCACAATGATATAGGCACAAGATTGCTGCAAAGTTCAATTGATGAAGAGGCCACAATTGATTTACTTGTGTTTGCTGAGGGGACTGGAAATGAGTGTGGATATGTGTAAATACTGGAATAAGTCTTTGCACCTCTATGAAGAGAGAATCTAGTTTGAGTTTTGAAATATGAGTGATTTTTTTTTTTAACAAAATGGCTCAAAAGAGATGGCAGGAAGTGAATGTAAAGTTGGGGGGAAAAATCAGAATACAGTAAATAATCCATTGAAAAAAAGCATAACCGAAACCAGTTTGGCTCAGTGGTAGAGTGTTGGCCTGCGAACTGAAAGGTCCCAGGTTCAATTCTGGTCAAGGGCATGAACCTTGGTTGCAGGCACATCCCCAGTAGGGAGTGTGCAAGAGGCAGCTGATCGATGATTCTCTCTCATCGATGTTTCTAACTCTCTATCCCTCTCTCTTCCTCTCTGTAAAAAATCAATAAAATATATTTAAAAAAAAAAAAAAGCACAGATGAGTGATGGCAAGTAGGGCTGCAAGATAAGTGGAGACAATGTTAATAAAATATTTACATATAGAGCTATAATCTTGTACTTCATGGGAAATGAGGAACCACTGAAAAGCTTGGGGCAGGAGTGGGACGTTATAAGAGCTCCCGAAATGGTAATATCCCTTTCAGAGTTTTCAGGGGAAATGTAAATTGTTATTTTTCTTTCTTAGTCTCTCTTGGCCTTGGGCTTCCAAAGTCTTTATAGAGATAATCTGAATTGTTATAAAGAATTTAGAGATTGAAGTTTAAGAGTTTGATCAACATTAAGTCCTAAAATTGTACTATTACTTTGGGCATTGTAGGTAGAGCTGAGGAAACAAGTGCGAAGAGATTATATAACCTAAATAACCTGCCCAAGGTCACACAATTAGTAAAAGACAGAGAGAGAGAGAGGAACCAAATATGCATTGTTGAATTGTTACATAAGCACACCATTAGACATTTGCTTAATGCAATATAGCCTTAGGTGAATTAATTTAGAGCACTAGAATTTTAATGGGGATTAATGAGTGGAATTATTAGTTAGGATTTTAAAATATATGGCTGAATATTTTGGTCGTTTTAGTTAAATATTTCTCAATTGCCTATTATATCTACCAAGCAGTTCTAAGCAAAGAAGGTTACACAGAAATATTTCACGTATTCTGAGCTTTTAAGGCTGTGGCTTTTAGTGAAGAGCAGAAACATTTGAAGCATGAACAAAGAAAAAAGCCTTCCTGCTTTGATTGTAGACAGATTTCCGTAATACTTACTGAACAGTAAGTAGGTCTGGTTTGGGGAAGTAGCTGTAAGAGTAAGTCTGCAATCTTCTTTAAAAAAGGAAACATTCTCATTAATGCAGCTGAGGTGTTCTTGTCTGCTCCATTTAACAGCTAGTCAGCTGTATCCTCACATGGTGTGTGTGAAGAAGTCAGTTATAAAAACGTAAGCACCCTTACTTTAAAATAGGTAGCACAATAGCATTTCCTCCACCCCAGTATATCACTTAACTCATAGGGCTAATTGCAACTTCATAGGTGCTCAAAGAATTAAAAAGGGGGGATCATTCAGGGAATAGTATTCAGGGAAAAGCAATAATAATCATTGCCCCCCTGCTCCATTCTCAAAAAAAAAAAAAAAAGACTTTTAGAGAAGTTGTGATTTCCTTAATATATTTTCCATTTCTCTTCCAGGTCAGCCACTTAGCCTAAAAGTAAATGCCTCTTTATTTGTCCTTTGGCGAGGCTCCCTTCCAGATACTCGAAGAGACAAGAGCCATGTCATCAATAATATTGCCTTTACTCCCCTATTAGGGATAGATATTACGAGGATAAACTTATAATAATTTGCCTAAGTGTACGCCTAACTGTCCACTTTCATAATTAAGCTATAAAGTTCCCCATGAACAGAAACCAGAAAGGTGTGTGTGTGTGTGTGTGTTTTGTTAAAACACTATTTGTTGAATGAGAAATTAGGGAAATACATACAGAAAAATCCTTTAGATTTAGGAGTGGGGAAATCTTACATTTCTGA
Source organism: Pipistrellus hanaki (assembly GCF_964339955.1). Taxonomy (NCBI): domain Eukaryota; kingdom Metazoa; phylum Chordata; class Mammalia; order Chiroptera; family Vespertilionidae; genus Pipistrellus; species Pipistrellus hanaki. The sequence continues at coordinate 23,904,806 of NC_140514.1, forward strand.
GAGATTTGAAGCTTTTAATAATTGGAAATATTCATTTACCAGATGTTACATTCATTATGCCTTTGTCAACCAAGTAAAATAGATATAATGCGATGTTTATATTTTCTCTCCTTGGATTTGAGGCTTCATTGGAAGTTAGTGTTGCATCAAGAACTTTTAAAATATAAATTCTATCATATCCAACCATTATTCTCATAGAAATATAGTCTAGGCAGATAGACTACCTTGGGTCAGGCTCCTAGATAGAGTGTCTCAGGTCAGGCTTCAGAGCAGCCTCTGAAATAAGATTACATGTGTGAGTGAGGTGATGTTATAGGAAAATGCCCCAGGAGAAACTAGAAAAGAAGAGAAGAATAGGGAAGAGAAAGAACCTCACAAGAAGGCAGAATCAGGCAAAGTCCCACTGTATAACAGCCTGATGACACAAAGGGACTCTGTGGTATAAATTATGCTTCTAAGTTTGTCCTGGCCTGAGGCAGAGAGCTGGGCTTTTGTACACCTACACCTGCGTTAACTAAAGACACGTCTAGCTGTTTGCTCCATGTGGGCAAAGAAGCTCCAGGAGCTTAAGGGCAATTTGCAGAAGAAGAGTCTCAAGTGCCAGTGGTGTAGCAAAGCCAGCTGAAGGTGGGAGAGGTGCCCACAGAACATGACAAAGGGACAGAGGTTGCTCTGAGCAGAGCAAACAGAATTCACTATATAGGCCCAGACAATCATTAGCAATGTTCACTATATAGGCCCAGACAATCATTAGCAATGTTCACTATATAGGCTCAGATAATAATTAGAAATGTGCATATTTACTTCTGAGTTCCTTTATTACAGTTACTTGAGGATGGAGATAAAGGATGAATATCTTCATTCACCATGTGCAATACTATTCAGACATTTAAGTCTCTATTAATTTATTCAACAAGTATTCTTTTGAGTTTAGCTTATATCAGACAAAATAGAAGAGACAATCTACTCACATCTACTCTAGAGGGGAAATAAGACAAAAAACAATGACTAAGGGAGGTGTAGTACACAGAAGACAGTAAGTTATATGGAACAAAACAGAACCAGGCATAGTTAAGTAGAAGTCCCACATGTGAGAGGTGTATGCAGAGGAGGGAATACAAAGTACATTTTAAATTTAAAACATAATTGAAAAGTTTCTACTGAGGGACGACTTGGAGAAAATGTTGCCACATGCGTATCTGAGGAAAGGGTTTTCTAGTCAGAGGAAATAGTGCAAAAGGCATAGGCAGAGGGAACATGCCTGCTGTGTTTGAAGGAAAGTGAGGTTAGCCTATTTGTGTCAGATTAAGAGAGAGGCATTTTATAAGTGATCGGATCAGAGAAAGCCACAGCATCTAGGGCTCTGTGGGTCATGGTAAGGACTTTAGCTTGAGGAAGATCAGAATCCACTGGAAGGTTTTTGAGCAAAAGTGTGATATGATCTGAATTACATTTTTAGAAGGATCACTCTGGCATAACTGTTCTCTCTGATTTTCCTCCAATGACAACATTTTTTCTTTTGTCTTTCATTTAAGGCCACTCCTTTATATTTGTTTGAGATTCCACCCCCACCAGCTTTCATAAGAATTCTTGTTCAATTACCACCCTCAGTTTCTTGCATTATTATTCACTTATTTCTCTCTAATGGTTTATTCCCTTCAGTATGCAGAAGTGCTTTTGTAATTCCATATTAAAAAAAATTCCTTAACCCTTTGTTGTTTTTTCCTTAATCTGTGTCCCACCCATGTCCCTGTTCCCCTTCACAACAAAAGATCATTTTTAGGAAAATATTTCTTTTTATTGATCTCAGAGAGGAAGGGACAATGATGAGAGAGAAACATTGATTGGCTGCCTTCTGCACATCCCCTACTGGAAATTGAGTCCATAACCTGGGCATGTGCCCTTTAATGGAATGAAATCAAAGATTTTATGGTCCTCAGACAGATGCTCTATCCACTGAGCAAAACTGGCTGGAGCACAACAAAATGTCATGATGGAGTTTTTGCCTTAGATATTTCTACTTCATCATATCTGTTTCTCCTCTTCATCCATTTCAATACTTTTATTCCCCCATTATTTCAGACACCGTTCTTGCCAAGACAGCCAGCAAGCCACATCATGCCAATGTCCTTATCCAATCTCACAGCTCCATTCAAAGAAAATTTAGAACTCCTTTTTCTGGAAACATTTTCATTCATAATACCACAGCCACTTGCTATTCTATTTTATTTGTAATGGAAGTTACTTATGCTAGCTTCTCCTCTGTGGATCAATTTCAAATATTGGAATAATCAAGGGAATGCTCCCAGGCCCATTGCAGTTCTCTCAGCTATTTGGCTTCTCTGTGTTTAGGTATTATGAGACATTTTTGAGGACAAACATAGAAGTGGAATATGAGCAACTTTTCATGTAGGTCTTTTCTAGATCTAATGATTTTATTCATAACATTTCATAAAATAGATTTTATCACATAGCATTTCCTTTATTATTCTAAGATGTGTGATGCAGCCTGAAATATACATAATTTCACAGTGTAGTTATAAAATAGCACAAGGGGCTTCAAAAAACTTAGTTCTATATACAGATGGTGGGAATGTACATGTAAGTAGGAGCAGAGAAAAAAGTATTGTTAAGAAAAAAAAAGGGACAAATTCCTACCCTTTGAGAATCATGAGATGGGTTCCTCCATATTGGAAGAATTATGGCATTATGATGATGTTTTAGCATTATTTAATGAACAAGAAAACATTTTTAACCTGAGAATCTGACAAAATATTGATACAAATATGTATCCTGAGTATTCTTTTTTTTCTGTCTTGATTTTAAGTACAAAACATTTAATATCTTATCACTGAGGGTTGGGTTTTCTCTTTTTGATATTTAGTTCTTTTCTGCTCTAAGAAAAGTGTATTTGTGTGTGTTACAAAGAATGACAGGGATGGAGAAAAAAAAAGGAGAGGAGGGAAGAAGGAGGCAGGCGAAGAGAGAGGGGGAGAAAGAGAGTTAGAGTTTGTCAGTTAGTTAAAGAACATGGATATTGATTATAAAACCTTGTCAGAGACATTCTCAGTTGCTTTGCTTTCTTGTTTGCTTTTTCCTCCCTGATGTCCCCAAAGCTCTTCCTGACTCTAATCTCTTGCCTGCCTTTGTCAGTTTGCAAGGCTTATTTCCCCGAATTGGACAAGAGAGTTCAGTCCCACCCTTCTTTACCTCTCCCACACACCCTCCTGCTTAAGCCAAGCCAATGGAAGACCAAGGACAACCACATGGATGAGCTGGCACAAGTGGAAGGAATCATGAGAGGCCAACAAGTGAAACATTTGGTGCTCCTTTGGAGATGCAGAGCTGCTCCCCACTGAGATAGGATCAGAAAAATTCTATAGATTCCCTGGAGCATAGCTTCCTCCCTCAGAGAAAAACAATGGGAGCGCTTAATGCTGGGATGCCCTAGGCAACGCATTGGCTCACTTATTCTTTCTAGGCTTTCTAAAACTTTTATAGCCATAAATACTCATGTTCATAGTTTCCCATTTTCTACTCTGCCCTGCTAATAAAACACATCTTGGCTGGTTTTGCATTAATGGTTCCTATTTCTTCTCTGGCTCATTAGAACAAAAGACTTTTACAACCAGAGTCTGGCTTTGTTAAGCATCATCTTCATAATTGCTTTGGTTTGATTAGAAGCTACTCATCAAGCTTATTGGTAATAACAAAAGGACAAAATTTGGTTTCCCTGAAGTGAATTAGATATAAGGATTAGGAGTCCTCTAAAGTATCTATTTAGAGCAGTAGTCCTGACATATGAGGCTCTGCACATTTTCAGCAAGTGAGCAGAGATGATCCCACACTTAGATGCCCACAGGAGTAATGACATGGGTCAGAATGAAAGGTGCATATGCATATCCTATCTAATAAGAGAGAAACATGCAAATTGACCTCTGTTATGCCCACAAGCCATGTCCACCAACCAATCAGGAGCAAGTATACAAATTAATCCAATCAAGATGGCCACAGCCATGGAGTTAGAGCAACCAGGAGGCTTGGGTTGCCCCAGGCCTGCCCTAGCCTCCACTCAAGGCTACAAAGTTTCAATTATAGAAGAAAAGTAAATCCCAGATACCAGAGGGCCTCCACTTGGGTCACCTGGGAGGGGGAGGGGAGTAATGGCCAGCTTGCAAACCACCACAGGCCCCTTACCCAGGCTGCCCCACGCCCCAAGATAACACCCACCCTGACCTGGGACACCCTTCAGGGCAAACCAGTTGGCCCCCACCCTTGCACCAGGCCTCAATCCTATCTGATAAAAGAATAATATGCAAATTGACTGTCACTCCAACACACCAGATGGCTGCCCCTGTGTGGTTAAAGATGACTGCCCCCATGTGGACACAAGATGAGGACAGTTGGAAGGAACCAGTCCTGCAAGGGAGGGCAATTGTGGGTGATCAAGCCAACAAAGGAAGACAGATGGGAGGAATCAGGCCTGCAAGAGAGGGTAGTTGGGGATGATCAAGCCTGCTGGGAAGGGCAGTTGGGGGGTAACAGGCCTGTAGAGGAGGGCAGTTGGAGGGGACAAGGACTTTAGGGGAAGGCAGTTAGGGGTGACAGGCCTGCAGGGGTGGGCAATTAGGGGTGACCAGGCCCTTAGGGGAGCAGTTAAGCATCAATCAGGCTGGCAGGGGAGTGGTTAGGAGGTGATCAGGCTGGCAGGCAGAAGTGGTTAGGGGCAAACAGGAAGGCAGGCAGGCGAGCAGTTGGGAGCCAGCAGTCCTGGATTATGAGAGGGTTGTCCAACTGCCCATTTAGGCCCGACCAGGATGGGGCCTAAACGGGCAGTTAGACATTCCTTGAGGGGTCCCAGATTGGAGAGGGTGCAGGCTGGGCTGAAGGACACACACCCCTGTGCACGAATTTCATGGACTGGACCTCTAGTGAGGAATTAGCTGTTGATGACAAGGGCATGTTGGAGGGCACAGGCCTAACTCAAGGGGTCAATACCTACTCAACACCAATTAGTTGTTGTCAGTTGGAACTCAAACCTAGGTTGTCTAGAATTCTAAATTTTAAGAGGAAGTGGAAATACAAGTTTTCCTGTGAAGGCTCCTGATAAAAAAAATTTATTCTGCATTCAATTTACTATAAGCCAGTTGAGGAGGAAAACTATCCTGGTTCTTCTATTAAGATAATGAATACTTTCTCATTAGTTAAACAAAATTAATTTAGTTAGAAGCGCAAAATATGTATGTATAACAAATAGGGATTGCAATTATGTCTGAGAAGTACATGCATTATCTAGTAATTATTTTAAGAGAAAAAAGGAGTTCATTCTGGCCTGGGAATGGCATCCTCCATTTATGAGGAGACATGACATCATTATTTACCTTGAGGGAAAAAATAATTCAGCTCTGTGTCTTCTTTTCCAAACCCTCTAGAGCAGGGCATGTTGCACTTTTCCTGTAAGGATTTGTGGGCCACATGACTGATTTCTCTTGGAATTACTCAGTTCCCACATTGTGGTATAAAATTAGCCATAGACACTATGTAAACAGAGGGGCATGGCTGTGTTCCAATGAAGTCCTCATTCCCCACTGCTATCAGGCTACAAAAAGGAGTGCCTTTCATTCTTCCTCCATAAACAAACAAACAAAAACAGGACAAAGGAAGGATGTTAGGCCTAGGAGTAAGCTTAAAGAGAGTCAAAGAAATGGATAAAGAAATTCACCAACTGTCAACCTCTCCTCTGCATTAGCCATTTAGAGATGTCCTTAAGGCAACTAATCACTATACAACACTCTGTGGAGTTCTGATCCAGCTTGCCAGCATATATAAGGCCCTACCTCTAAGCTCACCTACTTCTCAGATGAAGCAAGATGGCTATACCTCTCTGTACTACACATTAACTCATGTGCTCAACTCATCCGATGGACCAGCCAGCTAGAGAAAAATTGATTTTATTGCCAGTTTTTATATTACCAGTATTTCTGAAAATTTTCTGCTCATTTCACCCAAGATACTTTCAGGCATTATAGCAAAATGCTCATAGCTAAATGCAAATGATAGAGCAAATAGTCCCCCAACCCCCACCCCCCACCACGTGCACACACACACATACACACACACACACAAAATCAATAAATAAATAAATAAATAAAAAATTAAGGGACTGTGTCTTCTGGTTTCAAGCAGTATTGATCTCTATTTTACTTCTATTTAAAAATTCAAGTTGTGACTCATAGTACTAATCGTAGGCCTATAATGGGTGAGATAAATTAAAAATGTAAGTTTAGCCAAAACCGGTTTGGCTCAGTGAATAGAGCGTCGGTCTGTGGAGTGAAAAGTCCCAAGTTCAATTCCGGTCAAGGGCATGTACATTGGTTGTGGGCACATCCCCGGTATGGGGTATGCAGGATGCAGCTGTCAATGTCTCTCTCTCTCATTGATGTTTCTAGTTCTCTATCCCTCTTCCTTCCTCTCTGTAAAAAATTAATAAAATATATATTTTTTTAAAATGTAAATTTAGGCAAAAGCTCTTAGGAAAAATAATGAACATCAGACAAGGTTAGGTAGCCTGTATCCCTAACTGAATGAAGAGGATTAATGTACTTAAAATCAAGCTTTGACACATGACCCCATGGTATTGTTTGAACAAAGCAGTTGAAGAGGGCATTTATGTTGTCTGTTAAAGCAACAGGTGCACCTAATGCAGCTGTCATGTAATGGCTGAGGTGAATTATAATTGAATGTGTATTATTAAAAGGCACTCATGGATTTTTACTTGTTAGTGAACTCTTCTATACAAATGTTGTTTTACCAATCTTTGCATTTCTCCATGATCAACTCCTGGCATTTACACCATTTACAGAAGACATTCTCTATTCCGATCACAGTTCAGTGCAGGGTGGCAGAGGGGCAAGGAAGACTGAGAAGATGGATAACTTGAAACAGAAATGTAACTTAATATTTCAAAGCCCTCAGGTCTCTGATTAGACTATTACTCTCTGCACATATTCTCTTACTCAACTAAATTGATTCTTTTTCAATATAAAAATAGTACAAAGCCTTTGAATTTTGAACTAAGGAAGTTCTGTGAGCGCTTTGAATTGTGAACCAGAAAATAACAAATCTTATTTAATTAACAAAAGAATGAGATAGGGATGAAAAACATGATGTTAAGACACAGTGACAATTGATTGGAGCTGTGTTTTTAGCTGTAAATTTGGCGAGTAGACTGTTCTTGTGAGACAGGCAACATTAATTACTCTTGCTGCTCTTTCCAAGAGCAGATTCTGTGTGTGTGTGTGTGTGTGTGTGTGTGTGTGTGTGTGTGTTTTAAGTTAAACTGCAAAGAAGTAGGAAAGCGTCTGTGGGTGCATTCGTTTGCACAGTAAAATAATTTTATTGAACCCCATTCATGTGCATATGTATAATTTAAATCCAGAAGATCTTATAGGCCTGTAATCATTAAATATTATGCACTGTTTTATATGGGAATACTCATAAAAGGAGAATAGGGAACACAATTAAAAGAAATAAATTTAGCATGGCTTTGGTACTCTAAAATCTTGTTGCTGTATGTGGTTAACTCACTCTTTATCTCCAGGTACAACCAGTATCCCAGTGATGGAAGAATTCAAAAGCAGTTTTATTTTCATGGTCAAAATGTACTATATTTTAAGTCATGCTAATAATAGTCTAGTTTCTATAAAACCAGAAAACCAAAGCTAACAAGATCAGTATTTCATAAGCTTTTGTCATTTTTTGGTTCCAGTCAAATTGGAAAACATACTTGAGTTCATTTCTACATTTCCTGTCCTACAGCCCAGTTGGTGAGTAGTTAGAGAATCAAGAATTATAAGTGTATTAGGGATTGTACCTTTTGCCCCAGCTCCTCTTGCCAAGGACAGGTTTTCATAGTTGCATGACACAAGTGAAAACTAGGAGAGAGAGAGCACTAAGTTAGCATAGTGGTTTGAGATCGCACTTCTCATGGAAGGATCAGGGTAGAGATGCTGGTGCTCTAGGAGTAGAGGATATAACCTGGGCTCTATGGATGGGCTCCAAGCTAACCGAGGACAAGCCGGATTTTTCAGGACTTGAGGACCCTTTTATTACCTGGCTTGTTGTTCAGAGAATAGTCCAATGTGTGCTACTTTATCCCATCACCTTACGTGAGACTAGGTGAGAGACACCAAAGAGGCAGCACATTTTCTTCCTATTTTTTTTTTTCTTTTTTCTGTAACTAACTCAGGGCAACAGAAGAACAAAAGATGAGGGCACAGCTCTGGTGCCAGACGTTGGAGGACAGCACTCTTCTTGGAAGGAAAAGACCTTTCACTAAATATGTTCGAAGTCCAGAGAAATATAGTTTAGCTTTTCACAGTTTACCTAATGGGCACTTTATTAATAAAACATGTACTGAAACTAGTAGTGGGACAGTAATAATGGGGCAGGTGCTATTCTACTTCACAGAAAAGGGCCGTGGATTGGCCAACCAAGGCCATGTAGCCTCTAGAAGGGGAGGAAATATTCAAGTTAGTGTTTCATAGGGAAATGATTTTATCAGTGTGATTTTAAGCTTTAAATAACAGTGCTGAAGTTACAAAGGCAACAACAACAAAAAAACACACATTTTTAGGTGGGTTTCAGGAACATTTTGGAAATCCTTATTCACTATTCATTAATGGATTGGCGTATTTACTTAACTCATGGTGGGAGGGAGCCCTCACACCCTCACTTCTCTGAACTTCTGTGCAGTTTCCTACCTCCATTCCTATGAAACTGTTCTCCCTGAGATCCCCAGCAGGAATTGCCACCGTTAATGAACAGCGTCCTTATTTTCCTTGACCTCACTGTGCTCAGATGAACACTGCAGGAGTTGAAAACTGCAGTTTCTGTTTCTGGCTCTGACACTAACTACATACCTCAAGCTGCTATCAAGGTAAAATAAGACAGTGAATCCTTAAATTGGTTCTCCAGCTTAAGCAGAATCCTTTACCCTATGTAAGTCATGTGATTCTTACCTATCTTCTAAACACCATTCCAGGGTCTGGGGAAATCTCATGGTGGGGATACGGTGGGGGCGCTAGTTTATCATCCCTCATGCATCCGTCTGCAGACAAACTTGCTGTTAGCGGGCCTTATTTCTCAGTTTTAAGAAATGGAATTCAGCTTTGTTTCCTTGACCAGCCTCAATCTTGTGCACTAACAACAGTCACTGAAAACAGTGTCCTACACTGATTATATTTCCATTTCCTTATGTCCTCTCCCACTGAAGCCAAGCTCTTCCTTGTTACCAGATATTTTTATCATCAACTGCCTGTTATCAGCTTTTCTAGATTCTGTTTTACATCCAGTCTTTATATTCTGATCAGATCTCTTTCCTTCCCATCCTAATGCACAGTTTGTTGAAAAGTATTCTGAACACTGTCAAATCCTCACAAAATATAAGGTATCTTATTTTTAGCCACTATTACATTTTTAGATAACATTCTTCCTCCGTGTGCAGATTGATTCTTTCTTTACATGACTGATCATTGTTTCTCTGTTGCCAGTGCTACTTCTGGTTCTTCCTTCCACCCAATACATATAGATAACCCTTCAATATTTCCTCTTCAATAGTCTGCTATTTTTTTCCTGCATATCTTTTAGTACCTCAACTATTTCCATGGTGACAACCATCATCTCTAGGCCAACATCAGTCAGGAACACTAGTCCTTGACTTTCAATATCCTTTCTATCATCCCTAGGTTTAATAACTCCAAAACTAAACTAATCGCCTTTATTACAAACCAGTGCTTCCTCCCAAAGAGCCTATTTTTTAAAATTATATCATCATTTCTCCAGGCACCAAGACTCAACATCTGGCATCATTTTAAACCTTTAAACTTGCCAACGATTTCTAATTATCAGTAAGACCTATTGATCTTCTATCATATGCCTTGCATTATTTTCTTCTTTTTATTCTTTCAGTGAAGACTCTAAAATAGGTCTTTATTAGCTCATATATTTACTCTAATCTTCTATATTTCTACCTCAATCATTCAGTATATCTTAAGGTTAATCCTGCTAAATTTTTTTGGCTAAAGGTTTAATAGTTTCTCATTAATTATAACAGTACTTACCAAGGGATGAGATACATAAAATCGGATAAAAATTGAGAAAACAATAATTTTAGTAGTAGTGTATCTATAATAATGAGCATAAAATTTAATAACTACTTCAAAGGAAGATTATGTGGATAGTATTGCTTAGGATAAATATACAAATTTTAAATTACTCAATTTAAAGGAAAAATAAATAAAATATAGCAGAAAAGAACAAAAAATATCTCCATACTGACCTGCTGAATAAAATCTATAGGACTTAGTATCATCTGCTGTTTTTTTAGGAACTTTTTAATCTTGTTTCTCACCACCGAATCACACAAATTTTCTCCTAACAAATGAATCAATTTAGCACCCATGGAACATAGCATATGTTATCCCATCATGAGGTCACCAGAGGGCATTAGGACAAGAGCAGAAGGGAAAGTAGTTCTGGGGTACCGTATTTTCTGGCGTATAAGACAACCCCCTAATTTTACAGTTAAAACATAGGTTTAGGCCTATATTCGCTGTATAAGATTACCCCCACTTCAAAGAAAATACTTACTTTGCCGTCAAGATCTGCAGGTAATTTTTGTGCAATTTTGGTCTTTTGCCCCCCGATTTTCGGTTGACTTTCTTTTGTTTCAAAAGTCATCTTATACGAAGGAAAATATTATACGCCGATAAGTATTCTAAGAGTGAAAGAGAGCAGAAACTGGAGTGAAGGTCAAAGATGGAGGGAACTGAAAGGAGCATCTAGCTGAGGCACTCCAAGGATGCACACCAGAATCAGGAAGTACAGTTGGTAATCAAGGAGGTCAAAATTGAATTGTGCTCTGTGGCACCAGGTGTAGCTGGGGCCCAAAGGATTCACAATCTAAATCTGTAAATGATTGGAATAAAGCACAAGTAGAGCTAACATCTTCAAGATTCCAGATATTTTCCATGTTTGTGACTTTTCCTTGTTATCCTCTCAACCTGTGGTTTCCAATCTTCTAATATTTACGTAACTTTGTCAATTCCACCAGGTGTTGATGCCCAGCTCACCTACCTCTTTTTCTAAGGACTCTTGTTTGATAAGCCTAGCTGGAGTTGATATCGTCCATCTTTGAAATATTATAGCTTTTATTAGCACTTCTAATCATATGACCTACTCATTCTAGTGTGTTCTGCCTTACAACACAGTGATTTACATACATGCCTTATCTCCAGTACTTCAGAAGCTCTTTAAAAAAGACAGCAGTGACTCATATACATAGATCCAACAGTAACTCACACAATCTTTGTATACAGTAAATCCTTGGAACACAGGCTTATTTTTTTTTCCCAGCACTGTAATGGAATAGTGTTATTTATCTTGTGCTTAATATTCATACAATTTGTTTGATATATAAACAGAGGCAAACAAAACTAAACAACAAAAAAGAACACTTCTAAAGTGTTTTGACGGTCAAAGTGATTATTGTGAAATAACTAATTTGTGGGACAGATGTTTGTGTTGGTGCTATTCAATGAATGCTATTGATGGGAAAAAGGAACAGAAATATGTTTATATATGCACCTATTTTATGGATAAATGATTTTGAGACCATTTCTGTATAACCAGGGTAGTTTTTCATGTAGTTATTTCAAACCAAGTGATTTAATAAAATCCTCCCATCTAAAACATAAGAGCTATGTTTTTTATATATCCAAAGCCATAGAGAGATAGGAAGATAGATATACATTATACATGAACACACACACACACATACATACACACACACACGCACACACACACACACAGAGAGAAATTTAGGTATATATCAATAGGTTTTAGTAGGAATATATTTGTATTCATATGGTGTTACATTGATTTCTCTTCTCAATGTTAAGGAGTTTGATCTTGATATCTTACATTTCTCTTTTAAAAGTTTTAGAAAACTCATTTTTATGGTACGGAACCTTCCATTTTTACCTATTATGAGACATAACTCCTGATCCATATAATTAAACTCAAGTATATGGAGATAGGAGGTGATTTGACTTTGGGTGGAAAATATACAATGCAATATATAGATAATGTATTATAGAATTGTACACTTAAAACCTCTATGATTTTAACCAATGTCACTTTGAGAATTTAAATAAAATTTTAAATAAATTAAAAATGAAAATATAATACTTCTAATATATCTCATGAATTCTCTTTCAAAAATAATAAAAACAAATTTGGAATAAAACAACATTTTTTCAAACAGCTTTCATAAAGTTTGAGACAATTTCAAAGATAAATATGCAATGTAGTTGATGCTGCTATACCTAGTACAATAAAAGTTTCTAACTCTTCCATATTGACACAATCTTTGGTTCAATCTATCAATTAAACAATAAACATGTATTAATTCTTCTACTATAGCTAACCAACTATTCTAGGTTAGAGATATTGTTTCTTCCTTACTGTGATTAACATTTCAGGAAAACATTATATCTAAATATATGCTAAAATGGCAAATGAAAAATATAAAGATATGCATCATGTATTACAAATTAAAAATCAAAATAACAATATGGGTTGTATGTACAAATCAATTTTATTATCATCTTAATGAACAATTGATTTTTATCTATTTATAAAATATTGGAGGCCCAGTGCATGAGTTCATGCAATGATGGGGTCCCTTGGCTTGGCTAGGATTGGGGCATATCAGGGCTGTCTTGCCCAGTCCTGATTGGGGCCAGCCAGCCCAGAGGAAGGACCATGGAAGGTTGGTTGGCTGTAGGAAGTCAGCTGTAGAAGGGCACTGACCAGCTCCTGCATTGAGGGTCTGCCCCCTAGTGGTCAGTGCATGTCATAGCTACCAGCCAGTCGCCAGGTTCTAACAGTCAGTTAGGCTTTTATATATGTGGCTATCAAATATATATTTTAATTGACCTCTGAAAATTGACTACATGAAAAACTTTTAGTTCCTTTAATAGATTGTTATTCTTGTCAAAAATAACTTTACCAGCTTTTCATAGGAAAAGAACTTTCTAATTCACAAACAATCATTGCAAATTTTAACTTAGTGACATTTTTCTCATTTTTTTGCCCATTCCATTTTTTAAGTAATAAAAACTTAAGATATAAAATATGTATTATTTCTTACCTCGAGTAACTTTCTAACTGTCCTTACTGCTTATAATATTGTCTCTCTTCAGTCTACCTTAGTGTCAAATTGAAAATTTTATGGTATATTTCTGACCATGTCAAAAAAAATCTCAATGACTTTTCTCTGCTTCTGAATGAAATGCAAATGCCTTAGTTTGGAAATATAATTAGAGCCTACTTTCTTAAAACTTGTCATTATACTACCCTTTATTCCTTGCATATGCCCCATGTTTTCCCAATGTTTGTTTAAGCTGTTCTCCTGATTGAAGAATTTACCTGCTCTTCACCTGCATACAATCAATACAAAATGCCCCAGTCTTTATCATATTTCTTAAGATGTATTTAAAATGCTTTTCTTACATAAACCCATCTTGTACTTATTCCAGCTTCATCACACTCTCCTGGAATCTGGCTCTAGACTTTGGAATTTCTCTAGAGAAGCAACAATTCTAGGGAGCCAAAGAAGACAGTGGATATGTCCCTTCATTTTTGAACCTCTGACAGATGGACATCATTTATGCATAACTTATGATGGGGTATGGTGTGCCTCAAACATTTCTCCTGTGAATTTTACATAACATAACATAACATAACATAACATATCATTTTCTTCTTCATTTTTGTAATAACTTTATCTGAACTTTGATACTGCCCTCATGAAAAAGTGTGCAACCTTCCCAAGTTGGTAGCCTATAGAAGTAATTGCCAATACTATTCACTTTTTATAAACAATATGCATAGAATTGACATTGAAAGCAACATCTGAATATGTTACGCTAGAAAATATAAACATATATATAAATATTTTTAGGCTTGCCTCACAAACCTTTATGATGAATAAGAGTAAATCACTGTATGTTAACAACATATTCAAATGAATCATGATTATCTAAAGTAATGAAGGATAGGACAATTTTAATTATATCTTTTGAGAGAAATGGATTGCTGGGTGATCCATCATTTTGTAAAATTTGGAATGAGGGGTCTCAAAAATCAAGAGCTTAATTTTCATCATATTTGCAAAAACGCATTAGGTATTCCCAACCTAAGGATATGGAATGCTCTCTTTCTGTGAAAAAAACAAAAAACAAAAAACATTAAAGACTGATTTTAATCAAAATGTGTCATATATTTAGTTTTACTTAGAGCTTAATGTACATGGAATTTCTCCTCTAAAGATAGTTTTAAAAATTAGTTTTCTTGATTTTTAAAGTCTTTGTTATTTTGTGCTCTTATGCCCAAAATATCCTCACAAAACCTCTTACTAAAATGACAAGTTTTATTATTTTGAAATTTGGAACATTGGGGCAATCTCCTTATAACTATACGCAGTGTATTTCCATGAAGTTTCTCATTCTTAGCCCATCAATAACTCCCCTTCCTCCATTTCTGTATGTTTCAAGCATAATCATTCTTTATAATCCATGTAGCTACAGTAGTCTTGGTAGAATTCTATGAGACATACCATCCTATAAAGCACTTACCAGCAGTGCTTCATTGAACAAGTTACTTAAATTGTTTCTTTGTTTCTAAAACAGGCAAAAAGGCAAGTTGTGAGAGATAAAGTTGGTTATGGCCAAATTAGTAATTTTGTCATGTGACTACCGGCTGGGTAAATGTTAATCATTCTTTCTCTTTTATCTGGAAACTAAAGAAAATGCTTGGCCAGCCTGATGTTCTTCATTATTCACATCTTCCAAGGCTCATAGGAAGGACCATTCTATAACATTCGTAATTGAGAGTAAAGTACAAAGGAGAACTCTAGGAAGCATACTTGTATAGGGGCTAAGATTTATGAAAGGTCTTATTCAAGGTGTTTGGGGGGGAAAAAGCAAGAGATAAATTATTTCAAAATTGTTTTAGACAGAGGAACCAAACTAAAAGAGTCTTCAGTGGCCAAAACTAGAATACTTTGACCACCAACAACAAAAACTACTAATGATAATACTAGATTGTATCCTTAAGAATAAAACAGCCAAAACCCATTTGGCTCAGTGGTAGAGCATGGGTCTGCGGACTGAAAGGCCCCAGGTTCGATTCCGGTC
This sequence comes from Pipistrellus hanaki, assembly GCF_964339955.1. NCBI lineage: Eukaryota > Metazoa > Chordata > Mammalia > Chiroptera > Vespertilionidae > Pipistrellus > Pipistrellus hanaki. The sequence continues at coordinate 23,920,066 of NC_140514.1, forward strand.
AAGGGCATGTACATTGGTTGCGGGCACATCCCCGGTAGGGGGTGTGCAAGAGGCAGCTGGTTGATGTTTCTCTCTCTTCGATGTTTCTAGATCTCTCTCTCTCTCCCTTCCTCTCTGTAAAAATCAATAAAATATATTTATTAAAAAAGAATAAAACATATATTCATAGCTTATTAAGTAAGACATTGAACAAATAAATAAGTGGTAGATCTTATCTTCAGTGATTATTGCTGTCTTACAGAAGCATTCCAATTAAATAAAGACAGACTGAGGAAAACAGCAAATCACCATGAGAACTACAGAGTAGTTCTAAAAAAATAATCTGTGGATGGATGCTAAAATTAGTCTGCAAAGTTTAAAGAGAAATAGAATAATTGCAGATATTCATTTCTAAGGGAAAAAAAAAAAAACTTTACCATGGAAAAACTCAGCAGAAACTATCTTAATCAAAGGGTCAATATTAACACCACCAGTAATAAGACAAATTGGCATTAATGCACCAAGAAAGGTATATCATTTATGTGCTATTCTTGCTAAAAATGCAAATCTCTAATCCATTCATTAGAAAATATTACCCAAAAAAACCCCTCAAATTGAGAGGCATTCTTCAACATAATTGCCTAGTACTCTTCAAAAGTGCCAAGGTCTTGAAAGATAAGAGAAGACTGCAAATATCATTTATATATACCAAAACCTAAGTGACCGAACAACCGAACGACTGCTAGACCAGTCACTATGATGCGCACTGACCACCAGGGGATAGATGCTCAATGCACAGGATCAGGCTCCCTCTTATCTGAATTGGGCCTTTGGGAATTGGGCCAAAACTGGCTATCTGACATTTTTTAAGGGGTCCCAGATTGGGAGAGGGCGCAGGCCAGGCTGAGGGAACCTACTGGTGCAAGGATCTATCCATCGATCCTCTAGTAAGTTAGAGAAGTCTAAGACAACATCACAATGAAATATGTCATTCTGGATGGTCTCTTGAAACAGAAGCGGGGCATTAGTGGAAAAACTAGTGTAAACTAAATAATAAATCTGATAGTTCAGTTAATATTATTGTACTAATGTTTGTTTTGATAATTATAGCACATTATGTAAAACATTAACATTAGAGGAAGCTGGGTGAAGGAGCTTCTATACTACTCTTGCAACCTTTTTTGTAAGCCTACAGGTATTTCAAAGTATAACCTTTAAAATTATTTTGGCTGAATAAATTATATTTTTGTTCACCATACTCTTTCAGGATAGAAGCATGTGGGTGTCATTAATTGCCTCCTTTATTCTCAGAGGTACAGGCATATTTACCATGAGACTATTGAAGCTTAAGCTTTAGTTTGATCCCCTCACTTTCTTGGGGCTCTCCCAAGACCCTAAACTACTAAATTTTGTATTCATAATTGTGTACTCCTTTCCTAACAGAAGGCCCTACATATATTTTATAAGCTCCCAATTCCACAAAACTGGGACCTATTTTTGCCCATCAGTAAGGGACACCTGGAGACTGTTTCTAGGCTGTTAGGGAAGGGGAGGAAGCTGGGACCTGGACTAAAATAACCAACTCAGTTACAGGAATGAGTGTCATGTGAAGTGGAAAACTTCCATTTTCAGTGTCTAAATAGGCATGGCAAACTATGATTGACTCAACTGGAGCTGATGTTTAGCAGATCCCATTTCACAGAGGGATCATGGCAATTACCAGCTTAACAATAATCCTGAAAGTGAGACGGGTAGCAATATGTTTGGATATTTCTCTAGCATTTGCAGGGAAAACTGCAATCGGAGAAGGAAAATGGGGGAGAGAAATAGTGTTAGCAAGAGCTAGGAAAAATTCTAATTACTGGTCAATGGCAGAGCTCCAATTCTACTGAAATACCAATTGCTAAGGAACAAGGAGAAGGGTCATGCCAGTGTAAGGCACAGGAAAGTTGTGTTTTAGTGATTGTGCGGGTGGTCCATAACTTTGAAAGTGTTTAGAACAGAGATTTGAGTAGTGGAGCAAATTCTAGACTACCCTTTGAGAATGGAGCCCCTGATGTTCTTCTTATCCTCACCAGCACAGGCATAGGAAGTATGAGAGGGAGACTTCAGGAAGACACTCCATCGTTAAGACTATATAAACCCTGAGTGATTAGGTCACTTCTGCCCAGGGCACATGCTCAGTTCTTTTGTTTTCATTATTGATTAATAACACATTCACTCACTTCAGGTGTGGACCTGACTAACTCAAGAATTTTGTTTTGTTTTGTGTATCATAATAAAAACTGATAGTAAGAGTAATAATACAAACATACATATGTATGCACCATTTATGGAGAATGTGGTAGAGGCGAGGCACTCTTTTGAGGGCTTGTTATTAATAATCTTACTTACTCAAAATGGCCATGATTATTTTTCTAAAACTTCTCAACATTTAAATCCCTGGAAGGTAACTATAGAGGTGAACAGGGTAGTTTGGGAAGAAATTGGAGGATGAAATAGAGTAGAATTTTAAGTTCTCAAGAGGAAAGAGTAGTCATAGCTGGGAAGAGAGGAAAGATTTATATCAATTTGGGGACATTTTCTTTATATTTTGTAGTTTATTACTCTAGATGGAATGTAAATTTCCTAAAGAAAAGAGTAAAACCTAGATACTTAAGCATGCATTAAACTAACACAAAAATATTGGCAATTGATCTATAAACTTGCCAACTATTGACCAGGAGGTGGGAGAATCTGCAATAAAGTGATAAAATTGATAAAAGAGTTCAAATTCCACTTCTCAAACTCTACGTACTCATAATAATTATTTCCACATATCAAATATATCCACCAGAAAATTGAATTCCTCTCTATGGGTATCCTAGTTTGCAATGAAAGGTTAGGACCATTAAGTTTTAAGTTATTGTGGGTGCTTTTGGTGAAGTGTGTGATGGGAAATCGCCCAGCATATAGAGTTCAATGTAAGTTCCAGCAAGCATTTTCTCCCCTTCTATTCTTCCTCTCTTCCTTCAGACTGAGATTTTGTATGTCAAATTTTAGCTGAAGGAGTCCTTTTTCTGTAGTGAATTTATAGATCCTGACAGGAGTCTGTTACTAAAAATCTGCAGGCAGATACTTATCTCCAGCACTGCTAGTGGCACCATTAAGGGTGCCAACAACGTTAAAACAGAACAGAACAAAAAGCCCTTACTGTGTACAATCTCTTCACCAAGCTCTAGCAGAATTCAAATTTGTAGGGCTCTTAACTAAACAGAATTCACATCAAGGAAGCCCATAAATAGGCAAAAGGAGATATCATGTTCTCTGTGTTTACCATTGAAGCAAGAGCTGCCTGAGATTCTACTGAATAATTCGATATTTGGGGGTCCTAGTTGATGAATATCTTCCAATAGAAATACCCAGCAGAAAGTACTGGGAATTCATATGCATTAGATTTTCTTGAAAGCTTTCATCAAGAATGGCACAATGGACATAACTGTGTATAAATAATCTGCTCAGCCTCCTGGGCCTATGCAGTTAGGAAACGAGTATTCTCTCAGTCTTGTTACTTTTTTCTCTCCAAACAAATTACAATTAAGGACACAAAATGCTCATCCTTTCCAGCAACTTAGCCCCATGTAGAGTTAAAATAGTGGCAACATGGGATGCTAAAATTTTCCAAATCATAATTTGAAAAATAATTTTCCATATATTAATGCAAAGATAATAAAGAAAATTATTTTCTATGCTATGCTAGGCTGTTATTTACTGTAGCTTAATTCAACTTAATACACAGCTCAAATATTATTTCAGCAAAGTGGAATTACTTCATATAACACTAAATCAACTTTATAATCCTTAGTTAATAGGCTATTTGCCTTAAACAATATTTAATTTTGGGAAATTCCATAACAACTAAAAAATCTGAATAACCTCTTAGGTGTGTGCAGGAATCAACAACATTAGTGAAATATAATAAACAAAGCATAATCATATTCAATTTCTCTTTTAATTAAGAAACTGTATACTTGAAGCCAATATGGTAATTACAATATTTGTTTTCCGTAATGTGTTTTTAAATTGGATATCCAAAGCTGTTTTGACAAGACCTTTTTGAGCATGAGCATTTTTCTTGGTATCATTTGGATATTCTTAGAGTGACTGTGATGTTCCTTTTATATACATCAGTAGATTAGCACAGTAGAGAAAAAAGGATCAGGAAACATGAATTAGTCCAGTGACCTTCTGATCTGGGACCTGCACTTTATAATAAATGAAAATTCACTGTAATTGTTAATTGTGCAAGACCAGTCATAGTCATGGTGATTGTCTTCTGATGCATTGTCAGAAATACTTTGCTGACTAAAATTATCAATCTCTTTTGTACCAAGTTTGTTTGTTTTTTCAAGTCTGTGCTGTTATACTTTTTTAATGAGGTAACTTGTAAAGATCAAAATTTTTCTCTATTCAAATGAAACTTTTAGAATTTTTAAGAAGCAATTAAATCTTTACCTGATAACAATTCAATGGAGAGGCCAACTGAATTTCTTTCTGTTTCAAGGCAGGGATAAATAATACATATAAACATTAATAGGGTTTTATTTGTCAGATGTGAATCTATCTGTGATGACTGTTGATGGAAGAGGCACCTAGATAGAGGTAAAATATATATTTTGAATGATTTGTTGTCTTATGAGTCACTAGGTTGTGGACAACCTATGGTTTAAGAAGGAATTCCAACTGGCTTTTCTGTACCTGGGCAGATTGACATGTCTTCAAAACTTTGGTGAGACCCAAAACATGGACATGTGTGAGCAGTCTGAGATAAGAAGACTAGAAAATTGCAGAATGTTATAGAGAAATGATCCCTAGCCAGGTTGCTCAGTTGGTCAGAGCATCATCCCAACATGCCAAGGTTGTGAATGCATAAATAAGTGAAATAACAAATCGATGTTTCTCTCTCTCTCTCTCTCTCTCTCTCTCTCTCTCTCTCTCTCTCAATAATTTTTTTTAAAAATATGGAGACATGGACAGAACATGCACTTTAAAGACAGAAGGGGGAAAATAACAGTAGATTGACTGTATCTCAGCCTAGCTGTTTGTCCTTGAGGAAGTCATTTAACTTTTTAGAACCTCAGTTTCCTTTTCTGTAAATGGTGAAAGAAGGATTATCTTGGAGAATCGTTGTGAAGATAAAATGAGGCAAGGTTTAGAAATTCCTGAGCATACATTAGGAATTTATATACATACCATGACAGATATGATTAAGTAACTGGGGTGAGGGGTGGAAGTGGAAGAGAGTATATGAGGGATACATGGTAATGGAAAAAACTATAATAAAATAATATAAAGAGAAAAAACTATCTCCAATCAATTTACATGCTACACATATCTATTTCATTTTTCTCTCTTTGACTTGATTTTACTTCATAAATCTTTCCACCACCTCCCCAACAGATGTGCTATGTAATCAAACTAAACCTGTCTAAGTCCACTTTATGTGATAAATTACATCTAACCTGTCTGAAATCCTTTAACACTTAATAATGGCTTCCCATAAGCTTTTCAAATGAGTAGATCCAAGACACTAATTGAAAATGAACTGATACAGCACAGCAGATTTCTGCTGCTTCTCAGAAGAGGTGTTGTTCTTCTTGGAGTGAAAGTTCTTTATTTACAATGCATAAAAGAGAAAAAAGAAAAAATGAATGAGAACAGAGTGAGTTGTGCAAAGCCACGTTTCTCAAATCGTGGGTTATAGGTGAAGCACAAATTCTTAGAGGGGAGTTCAGATGCCTGTCAAATGAGCCAGCTCATTATATTAATTAAATTGTTCATGTGTACATTAATGTATTATGACAAATTAACAAGGACTGTAAGAGAGCTCATCTTCTCTTCCACATGTTCTCAGGGCAAAACTTACTTTGGGCAAAGTAGTTATCTGAATTGACATAGAAGAGGTTCTCTCTCTTGGGATAAAGTTGGCTTATGTATTTCTTTCCTTTCCTGTATTTTAAAAAAGAATAGCAATAATGCTGACTTGTTTAATAAATAGTTTATGAGAATTAAGAATGCCATTAAATATACTTTAGGCAGGTAATATGGCATGAGTTGGCATATGCATGGAGCCAAAAAGACAATGGTATGAATAATTCTCTCAAAATGTTTTCTGTTATGTTACCTCTGTCATTGAAACCATTTAGTATGGAACCTAAAAAATAAAATAAAATAAAATAAATAAAAATAAAGCATTCCTTACTTTCAAGAGACAAAACTAAATTAGAACTTCCCAGGCAACTAAGACAAAATATAATTTAATTATTATTGTTAAGGCTATAAAACAAATTCTCCAACATTATTTTTAACCATACTTATTAAAGTACCCAACATACCATCTTAAGTATGGATAGAGCATTAAAATAAATGTGACTTTAAACTTGGGATTTTGATGAGATTTTGTTAAAAATCCACACTCTTCTTAGCCTAGATACAAATTCTGTCAGTAAATAAAATAATTTTTGGCAATTTTCTAATCTCATTAGACCTTTTGTCAGCAGAATGATTTATCAGAATTAAAATGCCTAATGTTGTATATCTTATAAAATATAATCATCTGAACCAAGACAGTATCATCACTTGACTCTTTCAATATATATTTTCATTAACAGCAGGATATTCATTCCTTCCCCTCTACTCAGCACAGCTATAAATAGAGAGGCCAGCCAACCAAATCACACAATATTAAAAAGGTCAAAGAAGTACAGTATATTATTATAATTTACAGAATACTGCTCATGAAGTATTCAAACTCTTGACACCTTATTTATGTGCAGAGAAAAATAATGAAAACATAAAGCAGTGTGCACTGTCACGTTATCATTACTGTGATTGCAGAGATAGTATTGATTTAATCTTTCCTTTGCAGTTAAGCAGGAACTAAACAGGCAGGAAAGTCTATGTAGTCAATAACAAAATTAAAGCTGTACTTCCTGCCAGTCGATCAATATAGGATTTTAAAATAAAGAACAGTAAAGGAAAAAGTAAAGAAGCACATTGGTCAGGACAGAAGCACAGTCTATTTGCCTGGTTCCAGAGGAAACTGAAATTTATGTTCTAGTTGGCAGAGTTGGAAGACACTTTCTGTCAGAGCACCTGATTCAGATCAGGCCTAAGAGGTTTAATTTTACCAGGTCACCTCTATGAGTTGATGGGCAAAAAGAGACAGACTCTGTAGTCTCATGCTAGGTTTTTGTTCTTAGTAATTCCTGCTGGAGGAATTATTTATATGCCTGGGTTAAAGCAAGAGCAAAAAAGACATTGCTTATTTGCACTCAAGCGAATGGTTTTAGCAGTAAATGGCTATAAAACTTCATCAACAAGATGTTAAAACCAAAATCTTTTAAAAAATATATATTTTATTGATTTTCTACAAAGATGAAGAGAGAGGGATAGAGAGTTAGAAATGTCGATGAGAGAGAAACATCGGTCAGCTGCCTCCTGCACACCCCCTACTGGGGATGTGTCCGCAACCAAGGTACATGCCCTTGACTGGAATCGAACCTGGGACCCTTTAGTTTGCAGGCCAATGATCTATCCACTGAGCCAAACCGGTCTTGGCTAAAACCAAAATCTTATTCAGAAAAAAGAGCTTGTATTAAAAACAGCTACATTTAAAACATTTTTATATCTTTTTTTTCTCTCTTGAATCATTATTCAAATCCTAAAATTCCACCGCAGTTATTGGAAGACATTTATTGCCAGATATCATGTAAGGTCCTGCAGAATGCAGGAAGATATCATAATTCCCCCTCTACCATTTACTCTTTCTTCCCACTACCATTGTCTTAGTTTAGGTAATTATTTTATACTAGAGGCCCTGTGCACAAATTAGTGAACCAGTGGGGTCTCTTGGCCTGGCCTGTGGGATTGGGCCAAAATTTTGGCTCTCTGACATCCCCTGAGGGGTCCTGGATTGCAAGAGGGCTCAAGCCAGGCTAAGGGACCCCACCAGTGCACAATTGGGCCTGGAGAGGGACACAGGAGGTTGGCCATCCAGGGAGGAACTGTGGAAGGGCTCCAGGGTGTGTCCGGCCCATCTCACTCAGTCCTGATTGACCAGATCCCAGCAGCAAACTAACCTACCAGTCAGAGCATCTGCCCCCTGATGGTCAGTGCACATCATAGCGACTGGTCAACCAGTTGACTGCTGCCTTGTGGTCAGTGAACATCATAGTGAGAGGTTGAGTGACCTTAGCATATCATTAACATATTATGCTTTGATTGGTTGAAAGTCCAACCAGATGCCTGGACACTTAGCATATTAGGCTTTTATATTATAGGATTACCCAGCCTAGGGTAGTTTTTCTTAAATAAACTATTATCCCTCTAATGAATTCTTTATACTCTTACCAAAAGGAACTTTCCTAAAGTAAAAATCATATATTATTTATTTCCAATTTTAAGCTTTTCCTTGCTTTCCCATCTTTTATAGAGTTCAACCTCCTCCACTTGACATTCATGACCCTTCATGATTGAGTCATTCCAGTCTCTTCAGACCCAGACCCTGTCAGGCTCTTCTTCAGTTAAATTGGTAGCAACAATGGTTTATAATCCCAAGAAACTATTCTTATAGGAATCATGGTGGAAATCCCCACATGAAACCTTCCACATGACCACTTTTCCTTCTGAAAGGAACAGAAAGGTGTTTTTAATTATGGCTCTTCTGAGCCTTCCTGTTTTCTTTTTTTTAATTTTGTAATTTTTTTGTTTGTTTTGTTTTGTGTGGGGTTTTATTGGGGGAATTCCCTTTTTCATTATTTGTCTCAAGGTAGAATGAATACTTTGAGTAAATCCCTTCCTTGGATCTATTGTCATATGCTGATCTCCTCTATATTTACTGACCTTTATTTTATTTTTTAACATATTTTTATTAATTTCAGAGAGGGCGGGAGAGACAGAGACATCAATGATGAGAGGGACTCTTTGATTGGCTGCCTCCTGCATGCCCCATACTGTGAATTAAGCCTGCAATGCAGGCATGTGTCCTGATGGGGGAATCAAAGCATGACCTCCTGGTTCATAGGTCAGTGCTCAACCACTGAGCCATGCCAGCCAAGCAATATATTTGCTGACCTTTAAAAAGAGACAGTGAGGAAGAAAATGCATTTAAGAGAAAAGAAAGGAAAAATAAAGGGAGAGAGAGAGAGGAAGGAAGTACAGGAGAAAGTAATGACTTTAGATAAATTAATCTAATAGATTTTTGGCTATGGGATTAGGCTATAGGCTTGGTTCTGATTCCTTGTAAGTGGGTTAATTATGCCACTACATTTTTTAAATCAAGAGACAGAACATGCCTTTCATTTTTCAGAAAAGTCACATAGGGATTGTCCTACAGAAAAATAATGTTTACTCTTACAAAAAAAGTTAATTATCTGCTATCTGCCAGCAAATATGAGTGAGGAATACCAGTTCTGCTGATAGGACTACATGGACAATTTAAATAACCCATCTTCTAGGCAGAACACGTAAAGCTGACTACGAATATCTAATCATTATTTCATTTTTCACTTTGTGTAGAAAATGTGGCACTTGAAATCATTTATTTTCTTCCAATCTCATGATATCATATAATTTTCTTATCTTTGAAATGAAAAGAGAGTTACAGTAGAGAGAGGGGAGGCAATCTAAAGTTAGGCAAATACCCTGACCACCCCATTGAAAACACCAGACCAATCTGCTCACATTTTATGTATATGCACTTTCCTTTATTTTCTAGATTTTATACACATGTACCTGGAATTATATAATCACTTAAGTTTATTGAAATCACTTTGTCTGATGAAGAGAGCTGCTTTGAACTTGTATTAGAGATGTAACATGCATTCTTCGAATATCACTAACCATTTATGATAATAGAAGATGAATGTAGTACATTTTAAAATATAGCCATAAAGGAAATAATAATATCTTCCTTCAGATAAAATTAGGATGAACTATTTCTGAAATTATCCATTTTCCTACAATAGAATGTAAGCACCAGTCCTATATTATTAACTGAGATGTATTATACTATTCCATAGCTCTTTGATCCATGCTTTCTCATGTTAGGTACTTAAATTATAATTACATAAAACAGAATCCTACAATTCATTGTAATGTGTGGTGTTTTGTTTTGTTTTTTCTTCTCCATATTAGTCCATATATTATTTCCTCTCTCTGGAAAGTCTTTATCTTCATTTATAGATAAAATTCTAATTTATCAATTAAACACCAACTCAGATGCTGTTCTTTTATGAACCTGTCCACTGTTTATGATCTTCTCCTCTATTCTCTTTTTGTACATATGCACTCCCCACATTGGGATCAAACCCAAAACCTGGGGATGTGCCCTGACTAGGAATTGAAACATGACCTCCTGGTTTATAGGTTGATGCTCAAACACTGAGCCACGCTGGCTGGGCCCATAGTTCTATTTATGTGCAGGAGACTTCAAGTAAGGAACATGTTTAGTAATTTGAAACTATCAGTTACTAAAAGATATGCTCTTAATGGCTTTATACTTAACATAATTACGAAAAATCTCTTAAAATAAGTACCTTTGAAGCATGGACCCCATTCATTACTCAAAATCACTTGTCTGATGAAGAAGAATGGTTTAAATGTATATCAGAGTTGTGATAACACGAATTCCTCATAGTACTAAGAGTTTATAATAATAGAAGATAAATAAAATGTAGTTTAAGGAGTGTAATATAGAAATTGGTAATATTTTGTTTCAGGTATTAATAAGGAATAACTATTTTACTTAAAATACAGAAGTATATCTTTGAATTAAAAACTCATGTGAATGCTTTAATGAGAATTACATCAACTTTATGAAAATTTAGAATCCAAAAAAAAAAAAAATCTACCTTTAGAAACAGACCATCAGGGTGGCATTATGTACAACTAAAGAGTATTGTGGTGATCATGAACTTTCACTGTGACATTTATTTATATTATATTAAGAAATTTCTTTAGTATGGCAACAGTTTTCAGAAATTTTGTTTTTAAGCTAATAATTCTATTCATATCAACAGTGATCATAGGCTTATTTTTACCAAGACAATTTTTACTTAGAATTGTGGCCCATTGGACTTTGGGAAGATTGCTCTCAAGACTTGAGATGCAGAAAGATGGTAGAGACACACCTTGATTGAGTCAGAGGTTTGGGTGCCTTACATCCACTATCATTTGCTCAGAAAATTATCATAAGGATGTTGTGTCTCAGTTTCCTGTTAATTTGTAAGGAGAGTAATATCTGCCTTTCTCATATCAGAATTGCTATAAGTGACATATGATATAATGTGTATAAAATGCATGAAATACAGCCAGCTGGTGTGGCTCAGTGGTTGAGTGTTGATCTGTGACCCTAGGACGTAACAGTTTGATTCCTAATTAGGGTATATGCCCAAGTTGGAGGCTCCATCTCCAGTGTGGGGCATGCAGGAGGCAGCTGATCAATGATTCTCTTTCATCATTGATGGCTCTCTCTCCCTCTCTGAATAAATAAAAATATATTTAAAAAATGAAATGCATGAATTATTTTACTTTAATGTTGGTAAATACAGCTTATCAGAGCAAAATCAAGTTTTTGTCTGGATATGCTCCATGCCAACCTAACTCTGCTGTTTTGTTGCAGAAATGGAAAAAAAAGGATATGAGGATAAAGTTTTTTCTTACATAAAGTTATCATTAGAAGCTGTTATTTTATAATGCTTAACTGGCAGTTATTGGGGTTAGTTTTATTTTTCTCAGATGATGAACCATTTTAGCACTATTGGTGCCATTCTGTGTATTAAGCGGTTTGTTTATATTTTATGCTGAACTAGCAAACTAGGACTTATATTGATCTCTGTAGATAAAGCCTATTAAAATCCCATTAATGGGATTATTCTCAATGATGAACTGATGTTCTAAACATTATGAACTTCTCCCCTGTGTTTAGATTCTAGTGACTTGGAACAAATAACATTACAAGAGCAAGATTATGCTTACCCTTAAGATGGGTTGGGGATGAGAAATAGAAAAAAAAAAAAGCTTTTAATTCCTATAGTGGATTAAAATGGAACTTGACCTCCATTATGTCTGAATTCCCTCATTTGTTAAGGAAGGGTAGCAATATTTACTTCTTTCACTGCGTGTCACACAAATTAGCTTGATAATGACCACAACATGCTGTGGAAATGCAAAAAGCTCTCTGTAGGTTTCTTGAGAATACAGCTCTGGAGCCAGCACAGAGCTCGTCCACTTTAAAGTCTCATGAACACAAATCCATTTGCAATCCCAGTTAAGATATCCCATAAGTATAGTTGGGGCCATCTTAATTATTGTTAATGTTTTTGGAAAACTTCTGTGAATGTTTACCCTGAAATATTTTCATAAACTTTGAGGAACTGAGAATTTTTCAAACATATTAACCATTATGTGAGACAGTAAAAGTGACTGTTAAACTCTTCTTTGATATATATTTGGGGGTTGAGCCCCTCACCTCCATCTCTTCAATTAAACGTGAGGACCAGAGGACCAATTAAGGTGTAATAAGGCTATGAATCTAATTAATCTTTAAGGCAAGAAAAAGCCTTCCTTTCTCACTATTTTATTTAGTATCACATACATCCTGAATTTATTTAAAGTTAGAATCCCCATATAAAGAACACCAAGGAAATGTGATGGTCAGTAACTTTGGTGAGCAAGAGAGAACACTGTCTTTACAGGGTCTGAGTGGGGTATCCAAAGAGATGAGGTGTTGATGGTACTTAGCGCATTGAGCTTAGTCAAGGTTAGTCTGGACTTAGGTCTCTTTTTAGGAGAAATTAGTAAATGGAATGTTGGGTAGGGATTGATCAAGATTTGCAAGTTTCCAAAACATTATCATCTTTTCTTTAAAACTTGTAAATTTTGAAACATGAAACACTAACATGGAGTGCTCCCCCCCCCCCCCCCCCCCCCCGGTAATATAATGGATGTAAAAGCTGGTTTTAAAGTGACTTGAGCTTAGATACTTTGTGCTGCAAATTTTATATATCCATTCCCTGACCTTAAGATAGGATAGAGGCTAAGCATATACTGTTGAAAACAGGTAGTTAGTACCTGTTAATGATAAGATTGAACAACTCTCAATGATTTCTTATATTAAACAGCCATTATTAGAATGGAGGAGGGTTGAATTCTCTATTGAGATATAATACAAAATAATTTATAAACATGTCACTTGTGAGTAACCTTGGAGAAAAGATATATTATGAACATAATTTAACTTATCCTACATAGTGAACTATGGATGCTGTCCATTAACAAGGTTATTTAAATATAGAAACAAAATATTTTTGTTGATGTAGTTGGTAATTAAAGGACTTTTTCAGTTTCTCAATTTTTTATTTTCTTTATTGTAGGATTGATAAAGAGAATGAATGTATTTCTTTTTAGAATAAGTTTTGAGTTAATTAAAATCTAGAGAATGGTATATGAATCTTAATATACCTGGTATCTTTTTTAAGGTGAAATGATACATTTTGTTACCCATTGCCATCCAAGAACCTTAAAGTTAGATTAGTTATTAAAAACACCTCAGAAGTTTTATTGTTCTGAATTTTGGAAAGGCTAAATAGTTGCAAGCAACATTTTTTAAAAAAATACCACATTACGTAGTAACTTAATTATTAGGGATTTTTTTTCCAAAATAAAGAACTGTTTTTAAGGAATGATTTAAAAATGTTCCAAAGCAGAGAGAGATAATACACTATTTTGGTGAAGAAAAAAAAATTACCTCCTATCAGTTTGGTATTAACTCTACCAAATGCTAAACAAAATTCTCTAATGAAGCCATCTGGACCTGATGGTTACTTTGAGGGAAATATTTTAATCATGAATTCAGTTATTTCATTTCATTTTTTTTTTACACAGTCAAAAGATCATTTTTATTTATTTTCTTCTTCAACAGATATTATAACAAAAGTAATTTATTTGTTATATACAATCATATGGAAATATATATAGTTTATTTGACATAGGGAGAGAAGAAAGATGGGGTAATGTGATAATAGGAAAACATGGTTAGCAAAAATGTGTGATCTGGAGTCCTGTTTACTTCCTTATCATTAGCCTCATTCTATCCTAGAAACATGTTTACAACATAGTTTCTAGATACACGATTCTAGCTAACTTTTTTTCTATCTCTTCTTGAACCAGTTTTGGTAAGTCATGGGTTTTTTCCCCCCCAAGAAATTTGGCTATTTCACAAAAGTTATTGTGTTAATATAAATATTTTCCTAATATTTATTATCGCTTTAATGTCTCTTGGATAAGTAATGATATCTCTTTCATTCATGATGTTGCTAATTTATATTTTCTCTCTTGATAAGTCTTTATAGAATTTTATTGATGTTATGATTTTCAAAAATCAACCTTTAGTTTTGCTAATTTTCTCCATTATTTGTTTTTAATTCATTATTATTATTATTATTTAATTTCAACCCACCTTTCTCCTAGTTTTTAGCAACTATCAGCTTGTTCTATATACCTATGAATCTGTTTCTGTTTTCTTTCTTTATTTTTAGATTCTACATATAAGTGAGATCAATATTTCTCTGTCTGACTTATTTCACATAATACATTCTAAGTGCATCCATGTTGTCACAATGGTAAGTTTTCATTTGTTTTTATTACTGAATAATATTCCACTATATATCCCTTTAATCGATTCATCTATTGATGGGCATCTAGTTTGCTTCTATATCATGGCTATTACTAATAGTGCTGCAATAAACATAGGGGTGCATTTTTCTTTTTGAATTTGTGTTTTTATTTTCTTTAAATAAATATGCAGAAGTGGGACTCCTGATCATATGGTACGTCTAATTTTAATTTTTTTGAGGAATCCCCATAATATTTCCCACAATGCAAGCCCACCAACAGTGCACAGGGTTCCCTTTATTCCACGTTCCCGCCAGCACTTGTTATTTGTTGATTTATTGATGATAGCCATTCTGATAAGTGTGAGATGATATCTGCTTTTGGTTTTAATTTGGATTTCTCTGATGACTAGTGATATTGAGCATATTTTCAAATGTCTATTGATCTCTTGGAAGGATTGTCTGTTCAGGTTTTTGCCCACTTTTTAAATTGGATTTATGAATTTTGAACCATGCTTTTTGCCCTGGAATGGATCTACTTGGCCATCTTGTATAATCCTTTTAACATATGTTGAATACAGTTTACTAATATTTTGTTGAAAATTTTTGTATCTATGTTAATCATGGATATTGGCCTGTAATTTTCTGTTTTGTAATGTCTTATTTGGTTTTGATGTTAATACAATTATGGCTTCATAAAATGAGTTTGGATGCTTTCCTCAGTCTTCAATTTTTGAAATAATTTAAGAACGGTAGGTATCAATTCTTTGAATGTTTTTATTTTGTTTGTCCTTTTTCTAGTTCCTTTAGATGTACAGTTAGATTGTTTATTTGGAATTTTTATTATTTCTCTAAGTAGGCCTGTTTTTGCTGCATGCTATACATTTTGAAAAGTTGTGTTTTCATTTTCATTTGTTTCAAGATAGTTTTTGATTTCTTGTCTGATGTCTTGTTGGATCCATTGGTTGCTTAGTTTCATGTTTTTAATCTCCACGTATGTGTGTTTTACAATTTTCTCCCTGTGGTTCATTTCTAGCTGTATGCCATTATATGCAAAAAAGGTGCTTGATGTGATTTCAATAGTCATGAATTTTTTGAGGCTTGTTTTGTGGCCTAATATGTGATCTATCCTGGAGAATGTTCCATGAGCACTTTAAAACATGTGTATTCTGCAGTTTGTGGATGAAATGTTCTATTAATGTCTATTAAGTTGATCACATTTAATGTGACATTTAGAACCATTATTTCCTTATTTTCTGTCTAAATGATCTATCCACTGATATAAGTGGGATGTAAAATAATCCTGCTATTATTTTATTACTGTGGATTTCTCACTTTATATCTAGTAATGATTACTTTATTTAGGTGCTTCTGTGTTGGGTGTGTAGATATTTTCAATTGTTATATCCTCTTTTTGTTGAATTTCTCCCTAAATTCCCTCTATTCCCCTCTCAAGTATGGCCAGGATCCTTATGATCCTTTCCTTGAAATTTTTATCAGGGAAATTACTTATTTCCATTTCTTTAGGGTATTTTTCAGGGGGGGGGGTCTTCTATCTTTTCATTTTGTTTGACTGTCTACATTTGTTTATATTGTAACCTCAAAACCTGATTCTATCCTATATCTAACCTGAGTCTAAAACCTTGGATATACCGGTTATGAGTAACATTACTGAAATGCAACTTTACAAATAACACTTGTAAACCCTTAATTGCTACTCCTAAAGCCCCACCCCAATCCTGGATCCGGAAGTCATGTTTAACCCTTACCTCATGTCTTGCCAGTCAATTCTGGCAATAAGAAAAAAGAGCAAATAAAGTTCTTTTTTCTTTCTCTCTCTCTCAAAAGCTGGTGCCATACTTTTTATGTGCCAATAGCCTGCTCGCAACCATGGTGAACAACCCTAAAATCTGATGGACTTTCTGTAAGAAGTGTGGCAAGCATCAAGCCCACAAGGTAATACAGTGCAAGAAGGGCAAGGATGCGCAAGTTATGACAGGGAACAGAGTGGCTCTGGTGGGCAGACTAAGCCGATTTTACACACACACACACACACACACACACACACACACACACACACACGGCTAAAACTACAAAAAAGATTGTGCTGAGGCTTGCAAACCTTGAGCCCAACTGCAAATCTAAGAAAATACTGGTTATTAAGAGGTGTAAGCATTTTGATAAGAGGAAGGGCCAAGTGATCCAGTTTTAAGCTTCATGTTTTGTTTTATGATGTGACAATAAAATCTGGAGGATATGTTTGCTTAAAAAAAAAAAGCGCCAGGCAGGGAACTCTTGTTCAATAACAATATGAATTAGACAAAATAGCTGTATCTTCCTGTCTTGGGAAAGGAGCTGTATATAGCAGGCTCTGTGTAGACTGTGTGTACAGGGTGGTTTGGACAGCCTGTAGGAGCACGGCAGGTGCTTAAGGCGTCCAGAGCACTGGCCTACTGAGGCAGAGAGGCTGTAGGTAGAGAATAAAGGCAAGTGCATGTAGCAATGTCCTTCCTGCCTGTTCCCTTGGATCTGGGCCGAAATAGGCTCAGTGATGAATTTGGGAACACACTGCAGAGCACCTGGATGGAGCTCAATGGAGGGGAGCTCAATGGAGCTCACTGTCCTCTCCACCCTCAGAGAATCCCCGCATTGTCCCGAGAGCTCTCCAGTCTTCTCTATGCAATCTCTCCTTTGTTGTACTGAAAGTGGTCTTCTGTAGTGAAGACCTCTGGGCCCGTTTTCTGTGCAGGGGAAGTGGCTTGGAGCTGAGCAGGTGCTTAAGGCCCCTAAAGCACTAGCCTGCTACCAAGAGCTTCTCAGCGAGGCCGGGTGACACCATGTTGTTCCCGTTTACTCCATTTGGTCCAAGGCCAAGGCCTTCAGGCAAGGCAGTTGTGAACTTCTGGCTGTGGTGATCCAGAAGGTAGGTCAAAGCACCCAAATAGAACTCACACCTGCCTGCCCAAAGTGGAGAGGAAACTAAGCAATGGAGCTCACCAGCTCCTCCAGAAGGGGAATTCCAACCACTAGAGGGCTCCCCTCAGCTTCCCAGCCTTTATTCAGTCTTTTTCTCTTATTTGTTATCAGAAGCTGTTCTTTTCAACATTCAGTTGTCTCACTGGAGTAATTGTTACAGATATACAAGTATATTTGATTTTGCTCATGAGAGGGGGCTAGTTCAGCGTCCTCCTATGCCCCAGCCATCTTAGAGCACTGATTTTTGCTTTTATCTTTATTACTTGTTTATATTCTGTTATAGTGAATTTAACTTTCTCTTTTTGGTTCATATCATCTATGAACTGAACTGAATTGTGTCCCCCTAAATTCAGATGTTGAAACCTTTCTTTCCAGTGTTATAGTATTTGGAGAACTTTTGCAATAAACCGACCAAGTGGACATCTTGATCTGAACTTCTGGCCTCTAGAAGTCTGAGAAAATAAGTTTTTGTTATTTAAGCCACCAGTTTATGGTATTTTGGTGTGGTAGCCCAACTAGACTAAGACACTACTTATGGTGGAAAGTAGGTTAAGAACTCAGTCCTTTCTTCATTTTTATCCTATAGGATAAAATATCTAAATTTAAATATCTAAATTTCCCTCAAATCATTTCTTTAGCAGCTTCTCCCAAATTTTGATATGTTATTTTGTTATTGAGTTTTAAATATTTAGAATTTTTTCTTGAGATATCTTTTGGTTATTTAGAAGTGTGTTGTTTCATTTTAAAATATTTAATTATTTTTAGTAATTTAATTTATGCCTATTTAGTTATATCATGGTTAAAGAACACATTCTGTAAGATTACAATCTTTTGAAATGTACTGAGATTTATATATATATACACACACACACAAGCCTAAGCAACCGCTAAGACCGAACAACTGAAACAACCAGTCGACAGTCGACCAGTCACTATGATGTGCACTGACCACCAGGGGGCAGACACTCAATGTATTATAGGAGCTGCTTCCTGGTAGTCAGTGTGCTCCCACAGCCAACCTTCTCCAGCCGGCCAACCACCAGCGATCTCTCTTCCTGGCCAGCCAGCCCCCACATTGGCTCCAATCAAGGGGGTCGACTAGCCAACCTCCTGCGGCCCCTCCCCCTTGCCAACCTGCCTCCTGATAGGCCCTGATCAGGGGGGCCATATGGAAAACCTCCTGAGGTCTCTCCCCCTGGCTGGCAAGGCCAAGGGACCCCACCTATGCATGAATTTGTACACCAGACCTCTAGTTTATGATAAAGCTTATAGTCCGTGAACATTTAGAAAAATGTTGGATTCTCATTTTTGGTGAAATTGTCTGCAAATGTCCATTATGTCAATTTAGTATGGTGTTACTTAAATCTTCTATCTGGTTACTTATTTTGGGGTCAAATTTTCTAATCACTACTGATGGAAGGGTATTACATTATGCAAACATCATTGTTAATTTGTCTTTTCCTCTCTTCAGTATTGTCTGTTTTCGCTTCATGTATTTTGAAGCTCATTTATTAATTGCGTGCACATTTGAGATTATTATGTCGTCCTAATTGCCCCCTTTATCATGAAATGTCACTCTTTAGCTTTAGAAAAACTTCTTGTCATAAGATCTACTTCATCTAATATTAACATGCAGATAGTAATATTAATATAATTAATATTTGACATATCTTTTTCCATTTTTTCCTTTGAAATGTTTCACATCTTTGTATTTAATGTGTCTTAGAAATGCTATATAATCCAGTCTTACTTTTTCATCCAGGCTTACATTCTTTGCTAAACTCAACTATATAAAATTGTTACATTTTATATAGTTGAGTTTAGCTCTATAGTTGTTTTTAGTTTATTCCCTCCAGATTCTTTTGTTGCTTATTGTCTGTGGCTCCTTATTCATTTTACTTTATTTTATTCTGCAAGAGGGGAGGTTGAGAGCTGAAGTTGAGGATGGAATTAGGAGAAATGATGAAGAATGCATTGTATATGCCAGCCTAATATTTGTCTAAATTTTATTTTATATATATATATATATATATATATATATATATATATATATATATATATATATAGAGAGAGAGAGAGAGAGAGAGAGTAGTCATTACATTTTTTTCTACTCTTCAGATTTGCTTTTAATAAGACTATCTCAAATGAAGAGTATTTGAATAAAGCTTGGCCTAGAAAGAGGAGGATTTGTAAGTAATCTATGGAAATAGTGTGTTCAGACCTGGAGGGAGATTGAAATATAAAAAGTCAAAAGATGAAGAAGAGAGTACATATTTAAGAAGAATTTAGAGGTGAAATTCTCAGAATCTGGTAATTGATAGACATGGAGGTTTTGATCGTAAGTGTTTCTAAGACACTCTTAGGTTTCTGTCATGAGAAAATGGTTCTCGATGGTATGATTCATTGAATAAGGTACACTGGAAGACAGAGAGACTTGTAGGTACTGTGAGTTTATTTTTGGACTTAATGTGTTTTCAGATATTTGTGGAACATTTAGCTGCAGATGTTTAACTAGCAAAGAGATAGACAAGTCTGGATATTCAAGTTTTGGTCTAGAGAAAAAAAGTTTAGAAATCATTTACTTATAAGTAGCAGTTGAGTAGGGAGAAGGATGGAATTTCTTGAGGAGTGTATAACCAGGGATTTCTATACGTGAATGTGACCATGTGAATGTAGACATGAGTATGTGAACACACATGAGTATGCGTGAAGATATCTTAAAGTGTTTGGTACAACATGAAATCAAACACAATAAAACAAAATACACTCACCCCAGCTGGTTTGGCTCAGTAGATAGAGTGTTGGCCTGCATACTGAAGGGTACCTGGTTAGATTGCAGTCAAGGGCACATGCCCAGGTTGTGGGTTCCATCCCCAGTAGGCAACCTGCAGGAGGCAGTCAATCGATGATTCTCTCTCATCACTAATGTTTCTCTCTCTCCCTCTCCCTTCCTCTCTGAAATAAATAAAAACAAATTATAAAAACACAAAAAATATGTCCTAAAAATGGATTCTATGTAAATAAAAATGTAAAAGGACAGTTAAATCATTAACTTTTATGTTGCAACTATTTTAACAGTGTTGGGGCTTTCCAGCTCCCATTCGGATTACATCCCTGAGAAGGTTTTGAGTCCATTCATGAGAAACTACTAACCAGATTCATTGAATAAACAGACTAGTATATACTTTAAAATAAGGACAACTGTATAACAATAGAGTCTTAACTTTTAATGGGGCAGATCTTAATAACATGAATTTGAGAAGGTAAAAACTTTCTGATACTGAACCTGGGTTATATCAATGATTAATAAATTAGCACTTTTTAAACATTTACCATGGATTTTTATTATAGCAATATTTGAAATGTAATTGTAGATTAAAGACTGCCTAAATGAAAACTGTTTATGCAAAAGTTTTGCTGGTTGGAAAGAAGAAAAAAAAATAGCAATGTCAACACTGAACAATTAAGGAATGAAGAGTAAGGCATAAACTATTACCTACCCTAGGATATATTTGCTATACAAAAATGACCTTTTCTTATCTGATGATTTCACATGTTCTCACAAACATCTGCAAATCGCTGTATTGCTTGCCCGCCATATAGCCAATGCTCAAAGACATTTAAACATCATGGCCACATTGGTTTCAAGATGATGCCCATAACCTTAAAGTGCGATTTTGATTATATTTATGACTCTGGGAAAATATCATTCAAAAATAGCACTGCTTTTGTTAAAGCCCACACTGTTATTAAAATAGTTTCCATTATCATCTTCCTACAGGGCAGAAATAAATAGGCAGGGAAAATAAGTTCTCTCAGGAATTCTCTTTTCTCATTTCCATGGGAAATTCACACTCTTTAGATGAAATGTATTTGTTTTCTCTTCAGGCTGCAGTGTTTCCTACTCCAATTCACTGACATTCATTCTGCTAACTTCATGCTTAACTGCGTATCCCAAGGCTATGATAATTTGTGCACCCTTTGCCTACACCCAGGGTGCTATAGGTCAAGTCGTGCATGTTGATAGAAACTGACACAGTGACTTACTGCTACCACACCAGTTCTGTGCTCTTGATCTGTGCCTGGACTGTTATTCACCTATCAAATATTAGTCCATCGGCATCAGGCAAGGCACTCTGTAGAGTCATCTATGAAGATAGTCTATGTAGTCATGTACAGAAAATAGAGTGTATGCTTTTTTAAAAATATATTTTATTGATTTTTTACAGAGAGGAAGGGAGAGAGCTAGAGAGCTAGAAACGTTGATGAGAGAAACATCAACCAGCTGCCTCTTGCACACCCCATACTGGGGATGTGCCCGCAACCAACATACGTATTTTCCGGCATATAAGACGAGTTTTGAAACGAAAAAAAGCCTGCTCAGATTGGCCAGAGTCAGAGAGGCGGACTATTAAAAAAAAGAACTGGTGTTACCTTGGAAGTGGGGGGCAGTCTTATACAGCGAATATAGGCCTAAACCTATGTTTAACTGTAAAATTAGGAGTGTCGTCTTATACGCCGGAAAATATGTACATGCCCTTGTCCGGAATCAAACCTGGGACCTTTCAGTCCACAGACTGACACTCTACTGCTGAGCCAAACCGGTTTTGGCTAGAGTGTATGCTTTTAGCAGCAACATTACATCCCTTCATCCCATCTCTTCCTTACTACTCAATCCTGAATACTTGATACATTGTTCTACATATATTCTTTGCTTACAATATGGCAGTGAATGACCACTGCAAAGAAAAGCAAAACACCAATTGATATTTTGAGGGAAAAGATACAACAATGAATTTGTATTCTTCAATTTTTCTCTTAAACTGGTTTGCTATTTGTCCTATAAATGTCTTAAATTGTTGTTCCTTATGCATGTGTATATTTATATCTTATTCCAAATAGTAATCTCTTTTCTTGCATAATTTTTTAAATCCTATTTAATATTTTGTTTGATTCTGACAACTGCCCAATCTTTACTATTTAGAACCAAAATCTGTGTCTTATTTTTCTTTGTAACAGCAGGTCCTGGTAGATTACCTGACATTTTAGGTTGACATTCTAACTGTTGAATGAAAAAGTGAATGAATGACTAAATGAATGGATCAATTTTATTGGAACATCAGGAAGCATGCCATTATAGCAAGGTTTGCTCTTGAATTCAACTTTGAATACTAATGAGTAGGCCAAATGGGGTATTACTTGTAAATAAAAGCAAATAAATGAACTAGATTAAGTATATTAATTTGGAAATTGCCAAAACAACTTTGTCCTGGAGATGAAGAATAAATTGAGAAAAATAATTGAGTAAGGATCAGAGTGAAGAAATGCAAATAAGCCCAAGGGAGAGGTTGAATGTTGGCAGGATTTGAGTCCTTATTTCTCTAAAAGTTGCTGTTAGAACTGGGAATTATAGTCACTAAGAGAGATGGGCAGCAAAAGGAGAACAGAGAAAATACGTATATTTTTGTTTTTATTTATTTTGCTGTGTAAACAAACCATCACTAACTTTGCAGGTTCTATAGGACAGAAGTCTGGTCATGGCATAGCTGGGGTTTTTGTTCAAGGTCTCACAAGGCTGAAATTAAGATGTGAACCCCACTGGGTTCTCCTCTGGAACTGAATCCTTCTCCTAGCTCATATTGATGTTGGCAAATTTCAGTTCCTAGCATTTGTAGGTCTGAGAACCAGTTTGTTGTTGTTGTTGACTGTTGTTTAAGGGTTACTCTCATCTTCTAGACACTGCCTAGAGTTTCCTGACACATGGTCCTCTCCCAACACAGCAGTTTGTGTCTTCAAGGCCAGCTGAAGATCGCCCAATGCTCTTCTTGTCTCTTTTTAAGGGCTTATCTGATGGGGTCAGGTGCATCCAGCTAATCTCCCTTTTAGACCTTAATTACATTTATGAAATCTCATTTCCCATATTACCCAACCATAGCACTCAGTGACATCCCATCATAGTCACAGGTCTACCCCACTGAATAGAAGATTGTACAGGGTGTACACCAACCAGTGGGGGCCATGCTAGAATTCTACCTACCACAGAGAGTGAATAATTAATATCTGAGAAAGGGAGAAGACAAATGGCATAGAAAAGGAGGAGTTTCCAAGTGTTCACAATATCAGAGTGAGAACTGTTGATCCCCAATTATTCTATGAGAGAAATGTCAGACTTGGGGGTGGGGAGAGGTGAACAGATGAGATCTTTGAGGGGAAGACAGCAGAGAAAGAAACTTAATAATTATCCAAAGGATGATGGTAACCTGTCAAGAGAAGAATTATAGGAAAGAAGTCAGAATGCTTGCCTAGTGATCACATTGTGAGAACTGTGATTATAAAATTACTGGGGATAACCCTGAATGACATGTTGACAGTAATTCAGCTTCCAAAATTAAATAGAAGTTTTAGAGGTGGGGAAATGGAGTATGCTTTGCAAAAAAATATAGTTAAAATAAGAAACCCTCAAAATTGCTGGTTTGATTATGCAGAATTATAGTAATAAAAACTATATGAATACTAGTCAAAAATGATATGACTCCTAAAAAGTGATTGCCTAAAAAGGCACTAGAAATGTCATAAGTTTCAACTAAATAAGAGAGAGGTGAAAATTAAAAATGTAAGTTAAAGCATTTAGAAAAAGTTCAAAATGCTATGTAATGCAAATCATTATTGTCTGTGATATTGGCAGCTGGATGGCCCCGGCCACATGTGAGACATCCATCAGGACACTTTCCCTAAGTAGAGAGGTTCTGGCTGATATGTAGGGCTGACAGAGGTAAACAACAGAGTATTTTGTATTTAAATGCCTTAAATGTGGAGAAGAGGAATAAAATGCACAGGTGCAGAAACAATCATTTAAACCAATTATATGACATGGAAGGGCATATTTTGTCCAATTACTCAGTCACATCTGTACAGAATAAAAGAAAAAAGGATATCTGGAATGAAAGCTCACACATTTTATCAGGGACATAGTTTAACTTGAGAGGTTGTGCCCTACATAAGACTTCAATTAGAGCCCGTAGAGCTTGAGCTGACCTAGGGAACAATATGACAGGGCTCAGACAGAGGAAGAAGCTGAACATTTCCAGGGATCTGTGTTATGGGATTGATACACATTTTATTTCCAAGTAGAATTCTTTTTTTAAAAAAAAAATCATGTGTTCTTTTTGTTATTCTTTTAAAGATTTTTTATTGATTTTTTTTTCTTTTAGTGAAAGAGAGAAGAGAGAGAAAGGGAGGGAGGAAGAGAGAGGCATTCAAGTGAGACCAAGACATCAATCTGCTACCTCCAGCACACCCACTGTCAGCTTTGGAGCCCACAACCCAGGCTTGTACTCTGACCGAGCATCAAACAGACAACCTTTCGGTGCATGGAATGACACCCAACCAACTGAGCCACACTGGTCAGTGCCCAAGTAGAATTCTTGATCTAGGAAACTAATATTAAAGGAAAGAAAACATCAAGAAATTTGAGGAATGGTGACAATGAAAGAAGAGAAGAAAGAGTCATTGAAACATCTACATGAACTTTGTAGAGCGATATACATAAGGCAAATAGGTGCTATAAATGGCAGGAATGCAGAATAGATGTAATTGATAGAAGCAAAGAAAAAGACTACTGGTTGGGATAGAAATCATATTATTTTTCCCAGAAAGGTATTGTTCCTACCGAGATGATGACTTTGCTCCCCCTCCAGCCTCCACTCTGCCTTGAACAGCCGATCCCCAGGGACCCTGTAGTCCTCAGTTCTGAAACCTCTCTTCCAAATCTGCCTGTTCTTAGGCAATGCTAGAAATAAACTTGAAGGACTCTATTTTATCAGAACTATTTTTGGATTACTTATTATTTGTTGCTGTTGAAGAGGGACCTAGTGAACTGATTCAGATAATGATGCTGTCTGATAAAACTTAATGAGATTTCCCCTCAGGAAATTGTACATTTTCTTACAATGGAAGGATTACCTAAAGGTGGGATTTTCAGGCAACAATGGCTGATTTTAGGAGCTCAGGGCTCCCTGGGTCTATTAAAATTAAACCACATGTATAAATGCCTAGTCATCCTGCATACAAGGAGCCCTGGCTACAGTCATAAAGTTTGGGGAGAAGAAAGTTGGGATCTTATGCTTGTGTATCACTTCCTTTCATCCTACACATTATCATTCGTAATCATAGGACAAAGTCCAGGCTACAAAAGAGTTGCTAATGATACAATTTCAGTTTTTATATTAACTTTTTGGGCACGCTCGCTTTAACAGGCATTCACTGAAGAATCTGCTATGTATCAAATAGTACACTTGACATTAAGGGCACAGTATTGAGTCATGTGTCCTGCTGTTCTGAAGCTCACAGTTTAGCAATTTAGCAAGAAGGCAGTCCTATATAACAACCGCCATATTTCATGAATTCTGAAATATACCTTTCTTTGCACTTCATCTTACCTCAGATTGGATGCTTCAGGAAATTGATGGCACTAGAGTTTATCTAGTGGGCACATTGCAATCAATAGCATCATAGATTTGAGAAATATAATAACTACAATTACAAAGATACCAATGCTCCATGGTTGTTATTAAAGGCAAGGGAGAAAATGGGAGAAAACAAAGTCAGGCTTCATAGAGGAGTTGACTCAGTGGAAATATTGATAAAAGTTCAAAAATATTTTCCTAGACAGGAAGGATAAGGAGACCTCCTAGTCCTAGGGAATAGCAAGAAAAGCTTACATTTGAATCTTGACAGAATTGAGA
Organism: Pipistrellus hanaki; assembly: GCF_964339955.1. Classification (NCBI taxonomy): domain Eukaryota; kingdom Metazoa; phylum Chordata; class Mammalia; order Chiroptera; family Vespertilionidae; genus Pipistrellus; species Pipistrellus hanaki. The sequence continues at coordinate 23,946,419 of NC_140514.1, forward strand.
AATCCTGAATGCCGGTTACTAGAGGTCCTTGGAAGAAACATGGTATAAAATGAAACTGGGAAGGGAAGTTGGGATCAGGTAGAAGAAAAAAAAAAAATCTTTAAATTGCTTAACTACAGGTTTCTTAGCACCGGTGTGAGATCATTTGTCTGATTTCTTTAGGGTTGTTATTCTTTCTTCATGTCTCAGGGATAGTAAGCTTGTGTTAATTTTCCTGACTTTTACCTGGCGGTTTTAACCAGCTTAAAGGAGGCTTGTAGAAGCATTAGCACTACTCAAGGTTAAGTTGTCTTGTAAAGTAGGTATTGATTTGATTCTTAGCTGGGTGACTCCTTACCCTCAAGTAATGAGAAATACACAATGGTGGGAAAGTACAGTGATTTTTTTTAAAAAAGCAAGTCTATCAAGATGGGGTTTAAATGCCTTTCTTTCTTTCCTGTTTGTGAGTTATCCATCCATTAACCAGTTTTGTTAGTATAGGGATTTAACTCTTTCCTTGAGGACTTAAATGTACATGTTCCTGCCTTTCCTAGCCCTAGAGGAGGATGTCAATCATTGCTGGTATTAATATTTCTTCAGGACAGGGACAATTTTGATAATGATTCATTTATGGTGTTAGCATTTCTTTTTTAAAAATATATTTTATTGATTTTTTACAGAGAGGAAGAGAGACGGATAGAGAGTTAAAAACATCGATGAGAGAGAATCATCGATCAGCTGCCTCCTGCACACACCCCCCCCCCCCCACTGGGGATGTGCCTGCAACCAAGGTACATGCCCTTGACCGGAATGGGACCTGGGACCTTTCAGTCCGCAGGCCGACGCTCTATCCACTGAGCAAAACCGGTTTTGGCTGATGTTAGCATTTCATTTTGTTGTTGTTAATTCAGAAATTGTATAATAGAACACTAAATCAATTAATTAGGGACTGACTTGGCTCTTAAAGTCATTTCTTTTTATTTCTGCATCACCAGGATTATTTCTTTATCCAAGAACCATAAGAGCTTGGTTTGTGCTAGGCCAACATATTCCAGAGAGCTGGCTGTCCATACAAAGTGGTGACCCAGCCTGGGCTGCAGAGAGCAGGGACAGAGCTGGGGAATCAGTGGGAAGAGGGGACAGCTTCTGACAGGCCGCGATGCTCCACCTGGCTGTGCTCAAAGCTCTCAGGCATGTTTAGGTATTTTCATTCTGTACCCCATCTTTTCTCCCACCAGTTGTCAAAGTATTCATGCTCATATTAAGCTATTACTTTTCAGCTCCAAACCTGCACTTCTACATTTTTCCTTATTCTGGCTGTAAAATAATAAATAATAATAATAATAATAATAATAATAATAATAATAATAATAAAATAGTTCTAGCTAATTTGGCTCAATGGATAGAGAAGGAAGAGGGAGAGAGATAGAAGCATCAATGATGAGAGAGAATCATAGATTGGTTACCTCCTGCACATCCCCTACTGGAGATTGAGCCCACAACCCAGGCATGTGCTCTTGACAGAGGAATCTTACCTGGGACCCCTCAGTCCACAAGCCAACCCTCTATCCACAGAGCCAAACCAGCTAGGGCAAGTCCTGAAAATTTTTTAAAGAAAGAATCAGATATGTGCCAAGTGGGTGAGTGCAGCATGTCAGAAAGTTATTAACTATCACCCTGAATATGACAGCATTTGAGTAAGCTTAGACAGAGATGTCACCCTTCTCAGCACATGGGGAGGGACAGAGGAGGTCCAGAGAAGATAAAGTGGGTCTTAAAAGAACTGTAGAAAGAAAAAGGAGTGGACAAAGAGCTGAAGCAATGTGCACAGAGGTGTGGAGGCAAGGTAAATGTGAGAGACCATAAATAGGTGGTTATTCTTAGAGCAGAAGTGGTAGGTGCTAACAGGGTAAGCAGAGGGAAGCCTTGACAAGACCATGGAGAGTTTTATGTCATCTTGCTCGGTAATTTGTCCTTTATTCTTTAGGTGGTAGGGACTCACTGAAGACTGCTGCAGGGAAAGATTTGCATCTTGGATAGGCACCAGCTGCAGTCTGAAGAATGTCTTGAGGCGAGACACTCTAGAGATAATGGAAGTAATTAGGATGCTCTCTTAATAAGCCTTTGGGAAATCATCAGCCATCTCACTAATATAAGCTTTCCTCCTTCCCTTGTCTTCATCTCTATTCTTTTATAGTTTGTTTTAAATACGTCAGTTTGGGGCGTCAAGTGCAGGGATGATGAGGCATGCATCTTGGCACACTCGGTACCTAATGTGATGCTTTCCACAGAGTAGGTCCTCAATAAATGTTCATTAAAGAATGACTGAATGGACCTGAATTAAGACAGAAGCAGGGAAGGCAATGGGATCTTTTAATAATTACCAGAACAACTGCTTGGTTGCACAGTTGGAAAAGGAAAAGACTGGAATAATTCTAGAGTTTCTGAGCAAGCCAGGTAAGTGAACAAATGGTGATGCCTCAGAAACTGGAAAGTAGTGGATTGTTGAGGTTTGGAAGTAAATACTCAAGTGGATTTTTTGTGGGGCGTTTTGCTGCTTTACTGTATATGTACATATACACATTTTAAGTCTATGATGAGTTTACTCTGAAAATAAAGCTATGCTTCACCCAGGCAGAGACAAGGCAATGAGATCCTTCCTGAAGTTTATATGTAAGCCAACCTTCCTTTATCATCTTTTGGTGCCTAATATTTGTTTATTAAACTGCCACTAGATTCTTGATATAATATTCTGACATGTTCTTTAACTTTTGTTGTTGTTGTTAATCCTCACCTGAGGATTCCCCCCCCCCCCCACTGATTTTTAGAGAGAGTAGAAAGGAGTGAGGATGTGGGGGGCCGGGGGAGAGACACATTGATTGTGATAGAGACATATCAATTAATTGTCTCCCACACGGGATCTGGGATGGAGCCTGCAACCAAGGTACATGCCCTTGATTGGAATTGAACCCATGACCCTTTTATTCATGGGTCAATGCTCTAACCTGAGTCATAATGGGAAGGGCTGTTATTTTTCTTCATTGTCTCTTTCATTATTAGACACTAGAAGCCTTGTGCACAAATTCATGCACCAGTAGGGTCCCTTGGCCTGGCATGTGGGATTAAGCCAAAACTACCCTGTTTCCCCAAAAATAAGACAGTGTCTTATATTAATTTTTTCTCCCAAAGTTTCTCTAGGTCTTATTTTCAGGTGATGTCTTATCTTTCCATGCGCTAGGTCTTATTTTCGGAGGATGTCTTATTTTAGGGAAAACACGGTATGTATGGTGCCAAGTGGGTACTGGAAATATTAGTGGGCACACTGTGTAAAGTATATGACTATAACCACTATGCTATACACCTAAAACTAATACAAAATAATGTTAAATGTTAAAAAAAAAAAACCATACACTAATTTAACCATGGAAGATATTAGCTATGGAAAGAGAAAGACAAAGGAGGGAAAAGGGAGAGGAAAAAGGAGGGAGGGAAAAAAGGCAGAAACAAGAATAGGAGTCAATAAAACAATAACTTCACTATTTGGAAATGTGGCAAGTCTTGCTGCTTCAGGGAAAAAAGCAAAAAAACAAAAATAACAAAAAACAAAACAAAACAAAAAAACCTCCCCAGGACTGTCAGTGACATTGAGTCCACGTTCAGAGTTAGAAAATTAATTTAACAGCAGCTTAAATGCTTTGACTTCATTTCCATCTACATGTTACATTTTTTAAAATACAACACAGAATAAAAAGTACAGCTTCTGAAGCAAATTGAGATCTGTGCAGTCCAGAGCAAATCATGTTACTTGTGCATCAATCCATCTAGCACTGTCCTTTAGAAAATTAGAAGTAACATACTTCCATTTTCAAAAACATATTTCCTTGCACATTGGGCATTGATGAAATTACGGGAGATATTGTGCCTTCTATCTTTCTCACTTCTGCTGTCAAGTTGACATGAAATTATTTCCTTAAGTCATCAAAAGGTGAATGCAAATAAACAGAAAACAGCACCCAAGCCCAGAGTTTGGCCTTAAATACTACTGGTCGCAGATTTTTTACCTGTCATAATTAGTAGTGGCTCAAGAAACAGTCTCTGTCATCCAGACTCTGCCCCTCCTTCTTACCTCTAAAGGCTGTAAATTCCTTCCCAGTCAACAAAATCAAGCCACAAATGCAAATATGTAAAATACTCATGTTAAGCACTTGCTAAAATTAGTTGGCTCTGTTATTTGCTACTAGAAGCCCAGTGCATGAAATTCGTGCACTTTTGGGGGAGAGGTGGAGGCATCCCTCAGCCCAGCCTGCACCCTCGCACAATCCAGAAGCCCTCTGGGGATGTCGACTGATGGCTTAGATCCACTCCCTACACAGTTGGACATCCTTAGTGCTGCTGCGGAGGCAGGAGAGGCTCCCACCATCCCCACTGCTGTCTTCACCAACATGAGCCCAGCTTCTGGCTGAACAGCACTCCACCTGTGGGAGTGCACTGACCACCAGTGAGCAGCTCCTGCGTTGAGCATCTGCCCCTTGGTGGCCAGTGCACATCATAGCGATTTGTCATTCTGCCCTTGGTCAATTTGCATATTAGCCTCTTATTATATAGGATAACACAGGTTCTCAAGTTCTTAGAATATCTATATAGGCTCTTAAGTTTCTAGTACAAACATAATTTTTTGGTTTGGGCTTCAGCCATTAGACTCCCAAACTCCAACTCTATGCCATTCATCACTCCAAAATGAAGCTTAATCCCTCCATACCTTGGCCCATGCTGTTTCACCATCCCAAAACATCCTCCTTAGTGAAACATATGGAGAAATCCTTAAGCTTCTGATTATAATTGGATGTTGTTTGTTTGTTTTCCCTGACTCTTCAGGCTACAAATTCCTTCTTCATCTGCAATTTCCTGATGTTTTATGATGGATTTTTGCTTGCAGCACTTATGCTGAATTTTAACTCTTTATGGACCTGCCTTCCTGCTAAACTGTGAGTTCCTGAGGGAGAGAGAAGGATGATATTGACTTATATGTCCAGCAACAGTTAGGGCACCTGAGACATGTAGACCCAATAAATGTTCATGAAATTGAATGGACTCTTCCAGGGAGTGGATGGCTCAAAACACCAAGGTGGCCATGACTAACGTACATCTTTTCTAAGAGCAGAATGTTTTGTCTTATTTTTGGGGGAAAGACTGTAGAGAATGCTTGAGGGCACTGAGAAAAATAGAAAAGATATTCTATGACACTTCCTCGCAATATACACTACCAGTTTTAGAGCCTAATTATACCGTGCAGATGAGTATATCCTTTTATTTTTGGTTTATTTATTTCAATGTTGATGTAGCACTTGGCCAGCAGAGGGAGAAAATACAATAGGAAATACAAGCAGCAATGATTTGCTCTCTCCATTACAAATGAGGTGATTTCCTTTTTGTTTTGTTTTTTTTAATTAGGTCAGAATATGTTTGAATTTGATCCAAGAACATGTATTATCCAAATAATCTTTATCAGCTCCCCAAATTTAAGGTCTCACCCTTATTTTTTATTTTTATTTTTTTATCCTTATTTATTTTTATTAAATTATTATCCGTGTACATATCTTACCATTGCCCCTCCCCCTCTCATACATCCCTCCCTCCCCAGAGTTTTTTGTCCATTGGTTGTACTTAAATGCATGTATACAAGTCCTTCGGTTGATCTCTTATTTCTTTAGGTTGAAAGAATTCAGCGGTGTATTTTAGTTGAGAGCCAGTAAGCTCTCATCTGAAATTAATGGAAAATTATGCCTTTCAGAGAGAACTGCAATTTCTAGATGCTCATTCCTTCTCTCGATACACACTAATGAAATGAGCTGGAATATTTAGGCACTAGACATTCTATCGCATGGGTTTGAGGGCACTTAGCGGAGATCTGATGAAGGAGATGAAATTCCTTCTCCCCACAGCAGCAGGCGTGCATACACAATGAGTAGAGGTGGCTCAGTGTGTGTGTTTGAGAGGGTAGGGGGTCAGGGGTGGTTCTCTAGAGTGTGTCAGGAATGTGTTTATATGTATAATATTCAACATACCAAATTAAAACCATGTGTGCCTAATGAAAATATAACTTATAAAATGCATAATTAAAAATAGGTGAAATGAAGATTATTACTCAACATCAAAACCTGATTGTTCCCTGTGCAATATAATTCACAGCTATCATTAGTGTATGTCAAATAAAATTAGATCTTTGAAACAAGACACAAAGTCTTAACACTCATTGCAAACATCTGTGGTTTAGGTAATACAGCTTGTAATGAAAATAAACAAAGCTGAGTGAATATTAGCAGCAGTTATAGTTTGTGATAAATGCTATGTTCCATCCTCCTTCCTGCAATAGTAGCAGGTATGGCACCATTTTCTCCATATTCTCTCTGAATATATATTTAATTGACTTTGCTGCTTCTCCTCGTCTCCTTCCTCTGAACCTGCTTCTATTCTTAAGTGAATTAGTTCAGTGATTATCATCAACATTCCCCACTCAATTATCCAACTCCCAAATATGGACTTCATCCAGGGTGCCTTCTTTTACTTTCCTCTCACACCCAAACATTCAGTAAGTGCTATATTCTACCAACTTTATATGTTTCCAATGGGTACAGTTCTCATAAATACTGTGGTCAGTGATCGAACTTAAACTGCATTCATTCTTCCCCTGTCTTAGTTCACTATCTCATCTTGCTAAAGTATTGCCTTCTTAGAGCTATGTTCCACACTGTATCCAGAGGCTTTTTAATATTTTTAAGTTGTGAGATTATTACAGATTCATATGAAATTATAAGAAATAAGGCAGAGAAATCCTGTGTACCCTTTATTCAAGTTGTTTCATTGGTAATTCCCATATACAATACCATAACCAAGCTATTGACATTGATACCATACATGTCCATCAACACAAAGCTTCCTACGTTACCCTTTCATAGCCACACCTCCCATTTTCCAAATCTGTTGCACATATCTAGAATTTTGTCATTGCAAGAATATTATGTAATTGAAACATATATAACATTTTGGAATTAATTTTTAATTAGCATAATTCTCTGAAGACTCATCCAGGTTGTTGGGTATATCAGTAAACTGTTCCTTTTATGTGGTATTCCATGTTATGGATGTGTCAGAGTTTGTTTAACCATTCACCCATTGAAGAACATCTGGGTTGTAAAACTGTCATAAAAATGTGTGTTCAGGTTTTTGTATGAACCTAAGTTTTTATTACTCTGGAATAAATGCCAAGGAGTGTAATTGCTTTTATATAGTAGATGCCTGTTTCATTTTAAAGAAAATATCAGTCTTTCCCAGGACAGTGGTACCATTTTACATTCCCACCAGTGGTGTCCGAGTGATGCAGATTCTCTGCACCCTCACCAATATTTGATGGTGTTATTATTTTTTATTTTTTGCAATTTTGAAGATACTTAGTGATATCTTGTGGTTTTAATTTGCATTAAATTCTAGATCACAAAGATTTCCTCCTGTGTTTTCATGATAGCTATGTGGTTTTATGTTTTACATTTAGGTCCATGAATCAGTTTGACTTAATTTTTGCATTATGTGTGAGACTCAGGTCAAGGTTTCTTTTTATTGCTATTATTATAGTTTGTTAAATCTGGTAGCTTTTCTCCATTGAATTGCATGGGAATTTTTGGTGAAAAAACAGTCGTGTATATTTGTATGGCTATTTCTGGATTATCTAGTCTGTTGCATTGATCTATGCATCTAACCCTTAGCTAATATCGCACAGTTTTTATTATTGTAGTTATTTTATAACTTGGACTTTTTTCTTAAAAAACAGTGGCCATTGATAGGAGTAGAAGGATGATATGGAGTGATGGAAAAATGTGGAATAAGTTTGGCCTTATGAAAGCATAAGAGACTAAACAATATGGCTTGAGGAGATTGAGACTGAAGGATGTGTGTGAAGTCTAGAGGGAAGAGTCTATGAATTATAATGTTCATTACTGTCTGACTTAAAATTATCTTCTATAACAGCAGGGACTCCCATATCAAAAATAGCATGTATATAACACAGTGTTCTACCTATACTTTATGCCCAGCTAACTGATTATAGACTAAATACTAATTATCACATCTATATTATAATTATCACATGTATATTGTATAATTTGTACTAGTGGCTTGCTTTGCCATACAGAAAATAGGCAACTTGAAATAAATCATTCTCTGATTTACACTGTAGGGAAAAGATAATGTCACACTATCCAAGTTCAGTCTTTGTAATTCTTAGATAGGTCCTTCCTAGAGAGACCAAAAAATATGGTATTAACTTCATCTTGTTATTGGCTGCCCTAAAGACTGAGTTTGCCACGTGACAATGTTACTGTCACTTAATCTAGAATATTGTAATTTATGTTTATATAATACAGAATTTGTTTATCTTGCATCTATATTTTAATATAAATGGCAGGGTGGAGAGTGAAAAGGAAAGAGGCAAAAGATCAACAATATTATATTGGAATAGTGAAATTTAATATGTTAGATTTAACTTCTCTGAGGCAGAAACAACATGGTTCAACTGGCTATTTCAGGATAGTGAATGGACCATTATAAGGACTAAAAAGAAGGCTAAGAGAGTGCAGGTACAGGAGAGAAGGGTATAGCTATACAAATAGAGGCTGGAGATATGGACATGTCTCAAGTGCTACAGGCACTTGTGGGACATGTTAAAGATTTTGGTCATTGTTCTCAGGAAAAGGGAACTAGATTACTTTTTAACCCAACCAGAAAATTTAACTATAATACTGCCTGGAGATAATCTAATTGTTTGCAAATCAGATCTAAATGACCATTTACTCTTCCTACTAATATTTTTCATCACCCTTCAAATAAAATCCTTAAAATACTGATGTATGCCTACATCAGTTATTGAGGATATACTATATTTATTTTTGAGCTTTAGGATATACATTAAAATCTGAATTTTAGAAAATGTCTTAAATGAACATAATAAGAGTCTTGTGTTTTAGACCAGCTTGTGCTCATGGACACCATTTATGGAAAAAAATTATATTAAAGAATGAGTTATTTTCAACATTCTATTTCTTTTTAATCCTCATCAGAGGAAATTCTTATTGAATTTTATAAAGAGTGGTAAATGGAGAAGGAAAGAGAGAAGAGAGAATGAGAATGAGAGAGAGAAACATTGATGTGAGAAAGAATATCAATTGTTTGCCTTCCATATGTGCCCTGACTGGGGGGTAGAACCCTACCTACATATAAACACTGAACTGGATTTGAAACCTCAACCATGCCCTGCCCTTGTCAATGTTGCTCAATAGTTAGAGCATCAGCCTTCAAACCAAAGGGTCTCAGGTTTAGTTCATAGTCAAGGGCATGTACCTGGTCCCTAGTCCTAGTAGGGCACATGTGGCAGGCAACCAATCAATGTCTCTCTCCCATTGATATTTCTCTTTTTCTCCCATCTTTCTCTCCCCCTCCCCTTTCTTCCCTCCCACTTTCTCTAAAAATCAATGAAAAAAAAATATCCTTGGGTGAGGATTAAACAAAAAAAAATAAAAAAATAATAGTAATAATAATAATAATAATAATAATAATAATAATAATAAAGAAAGAGAAACCATAACCCTTTCGGTATACAGGATGATGCTTCAACTAACTAAGCCACACCGGCTGGACATATCAACATTTCTTTTTCTTAAAACATCATTATTGTTAAAAGTATTACATATGTCCCCTCTTTTCCTCCAATGACCTCTTTTAGCTCGCCTATACCCACATCTTCAGGCCTTCATCACTCTATTGTCTGTGTCCATGGGTTATACATATATGCATACACGTTCTTTGGTTGATCTCTTCCCATTCACTCACCTTCCCCCACCTTCCCTCTGGGATCCCATAGTCTCAACATTTCTTAAGGTCCTATTTAGCCATAGTATTCTTAAATGTTATTCTTGACTTGTGGGCTAGAAAAAAAAATGTACATTTCCTGTGTGCTGTTTTGGTGGGGCCAATGAAGTATAAACTTTTGGTTGCAATTATCTAGATATGAAGCTAATATTTAAAAAGAAAGTATATTTTCTTCTCTCACTCTCCTTGGCTACATGTTTCCTACTCCTAGTGCTTGGTGCCAATGTGAATCCTTAGTGACAAGCACTAGAGTGAATTGCCATGGGATATATCATGCAACTTTGAGAAGGTTGTTCGTATAGAATGTTCTTACACACATTTGTCCATGGTATTTATTATCAGCAACTTTTCAGATACTTAATATATATTCAATATTTTAAAACACTACAGGTATTGCTCTCACTTCACATAAAGCCAGGTAATTTTTTTATTTTTTTTTTATAAATGACTAGTAGTCATTTGGGGAGGATTATAATCAAGTAACAAAAATATACCAACAATTGTATCCCAAACCCTCAAAAAGAAAAGAGAAGCTAGAATTTAACTCCATATAGGTCAGAGTCTCTAAAGGAATGTCCTTAAAGATTCTGCATTGTCTGTTTTTCTGCTTCCAGTGGCATTAGTTCCTACTTGCTATTTCATCCCAGCTTGTATTGCAGTGGGACTCAAATCAGCATAAAGAGATAACAAAGGTGAAATGGTATCATATCTTTTTTTTTCTTTCTTTTTGTATAACATGGAGCTATTCTTTAGTCCTTTATTCAATCTGAGAGAGAAAAGAATAGCTCCTAGACATTTCAAAGGTTAGAATTTAATAGTGACAGATAAATATATTCTCTAGCTCCTGTGACTAGATATTACTCTGTGGGTGATCTCTTAAAGTCTATGGGTGGATGGCAGATGCTTAGAAGTATGAAATCAAGCCTCTATAGAATTTATGTTCACTTTTTGTTGTTGTTGTTGTTGTTAAGAAGAGGGTTACCTCCTAGACCCTTTTGGATTGTTGTGCATGCACTCCTCCTCCCTCCACCACCAAAATGTCTCAATAACCTAAGTGACTCCTGAAAAATAGCAATATGATTCAAAGGGAACAGGGTCAGGGTCATGTAGAGAAAAATGAACCTCAAACCACACTATTAATACTTAAAGTACTAAAACTTTCTGGTAGATATGACAATATGCAATATGTACCTTCCATCACCAGAATTTTATTCTTATTCATGCATTCAATATGTCTCTCCTCAAAATACACATAAGTCCATCATGTCCCTTATTCTCACAATTTTTTTTAAGATTTCCACAGTCAGACAAGCCTGAATCATAAATGAAGAAGTGTTTGATGAGAAGTTAAAATTCACTGGGAATCGGTGACCCTTATGTAACTTCACAGGGAAATGGAAGCCTGAGATTGATTTTAAAATCTCCTTGGGGACATGGCCTTGAGTGTCTCAGGATAACTTGTGGCTAGTATTGTAGCTCAAAAGCTAAACCTTTAAATCCCATAATAAAACACCTCAACTCTGGGCAGATAACTAACCTTAAGAGATAGCAGTGTAGCATTACATTCTAGCATTCATAGGAGCAACTGTGAACTCTCCTTGGTACTGACTAGGGCTGAGCAGAATGGCCCCCCGAGGGCTGGATAATGCCTGGGCTGGCTCTCCTGAGATAAATTATCTCTGGGGCTTTGCTCCTGGCTATTGGTTGGGTTTCACACTAGAGCTAGTAGGCACAAAATGTCTTCTTCATTTACTTGTCTGGTGTCTGGGCTGAAATAATGAAAATAGTTAGACCTGGTTAGACATTTTTTTTCTATCCTTGTGGCCTCTGCATACAGTAGGCTCATGGAATGGTAGTCTCTGAGTAGCCCTCCACAGCACACCTGGTTCCCCCAGAGTAATTGAATGGCAGCTGGTTAGAAGCTACAGAAATTTTTCTAAAGCTCTGAAGTATAAGAACATTACTTTCACTGCATCACATTGATCAAGTAAGTCACCAAGGTCAGCCCAGGTCTAAGTGTGTGTTTGTGTGTGTGTGTGCAGGGGAGGGCGGGGGGGGGGGGGAGAGTGCAATGGGTAGATATGCAAAGAATTTTTAGTGTAATATCTCTTAAGCTAAAAACACAATATATATCTGCTCTTTCATGTGCTTTGTAAAAGCCACTATATTTTTCTGTGGTTCTGTGTTTTTCATCTGCAAAGTGCTAGGAATGATTCCTATCCCTTTCTACTTACCAGAAATAGTGACACCATACAAAATGTAAAAATATCTGCATTAAAATAGTCAAATAAATCTTTACATGAAATAATATTTAATACCATTACCTTTGCAGTAAGACAGAAGTAAATTTAACATAATTTTGTCATTTATTCTAAGGCCATAGGCAAGCTAATGAATATCACTGAGCCTTGGTTTCTTCACTTCTAGGATAGAAAAAGATAACAGAGTCAATATCATAGTATATAATACTTAACATGCTTAATACAATTCTCATTACACAACATGCATATAGTGTTAGCATATAGCCAGTATACGTTTTACCTCTCAAATGTGAACTCATAAAGGTGAATCTCTGAATGAGGATCAACCTTAGATATACTATAAGACCAGACACTATTCAATACATTGGAGGTATTGCTTTTGCAAAGTCAATGTGCTATAATTTTATTTCCACCTCTTTATTTTTTTTAATTCCTACACAATACTCTTCTTGTTACTGAGAACCAACAGTAGGGAGGTTCAATGTAATTAAAAGATTGATCTTCTGGAAACAATGCTTAATAACAGGGATGAAAAGTGAGAGTGATTCTGCATTTTGAAACACTGTCCTCAAGTTAATTTAATCTGAGCTGTTTGTGAATCACCTAGAAAATCTGGGATCAATATGTCCAGGCTGAAATCAATGGATGAAAGAGAAGAGGGGCAAAGGAGGATTGGCTAGTTCATTCAGCCTTGTGAGAGAAGCATGTGGTGGAACATCACTTTGTATGTTCCAGATGCTAACAGTTCAGATGTGTAAGGGAGATTTTTTTTTAATTTTACATGCTTTCTAAAGGAAAAATCAGTGTTCATTCATATTTTTTTACATATGTATATGTGTGTGCTTAAAAATATCATATATATGAAAATATTTTGTATATTAAAAAGTTAAACAAAGAAAGTGATTCTAAGCAACTTCTTCCTTTTTATACTTCAAAACCTACCCTCTGGACAACAGTAAAAGAAATGCACCTTGAATAATTATCCACCACATTTGTTTTATAACTTTCTTCATCTAAGGATCTATGGGACACTATATTTTCATTATCTCTGTGTGTGTGTGTGTGTGTGTGTGTGTGTGTGTGTGTGTGTGTAATTTTAAGAGGGCATGAATTAAAGCTGGAGACAGCAGGACAAGGATGGTCTTAAGATAGAAGAAACAACTGGAGAGAGCCTAGGCAGGGCTGTTTTGGTTCTCCAAAAATGTTATTGTGCCAACATGGGGCTGTTATTGGCTCACTGAAAATCCAGAGGAAAGGGGCCTTGGAGACAGGTGCAGGGGTTTTGCTGCCCACTCTTCCCTGGTTGCAAATCCCATGAGGTTTCCCAGAGTTTAAGAAAAATGTATGTGCCCAAGAGAAGGACCCGGTGCACTCCCAAAAGGGCATGCCTCATTTCTTCCTTTTTCATGTCTTTTTTTTTATGCTATTTACTAAACTATGCTTCTTGGCCAGCTTTTTATTATATTTAATTTGCCTCCAACATAGTTTCTATTCTATTCTATTCTATTTTATTCTATTCTATTCTATTCTATTCTATTCTATTCTATTCTATTCTATTCTATTCTATTCTGTTCTATTCTATTCTCAATATATAATAGTTGATGATTTTTCTTTAGAAACTATTTTAGTTTGTTGTTCATTGAGAACCAAGGATGACCAAAGCCTGACCCAAATGTTACTCATATTTTCTTTAGTGTTTATTTATCCCAATCTTATAGCCTGATGGATATTTCTTTTATTTTTTCTCCTCTTCCCCAAGAAAAAAATTGCCCTAAAGACATCATAAGGCTTACTTTTAGATCACTGGTTTTTACTTGTCATGCAAATATCAACAAGGAAAACAACAACAACAAAACCTAGAGGTCTCCTGAACTGGTTTGGCTCAGTGGATAGAGAGTCGGGACTGAAAAGTCCCAGGTTCAATTCTGGTCAAGGGCATGTACCTTGGTTGCTGGCACATCCCCAGTGGGGGCTGTGCAAGAGGCAGCTGGTCGGTGTTTCTCTCTCATCGATGTTTCTAACTTTCTGTCCCTCTCAATTCCTCCCTGTGTAAAATCAATAAAATATATTTTAAAAAAAACTAGAGGTCAAAATAATTTCCTTAGTGGTCATAATGATTCAAAATTCCCAAAGCTAAGGACAGGAGAGACATTAGCTATAAAGATAACATACCATATCCACTCTTTTGAACAACTTGATAATCATTTGAAGACAAACTTATCCAAGGATTGGAACAACTAATTAAGTATTTTGAAGATATGTTGTGCATATCAAATATGCAGCAAGATAGACTATAAAAATACCTACTTAATCTCAAAATTAAATTAGAGAAAATTGCTCCCCATGAGGTTTATATAAAGAAAGCACTTTGACCATTTCTTGATAATGAATTTATCAAGGGGTTTAGCGATTCTGGACAAACTGTAATAAGTACATTTAAATACATTTGCTGTGAGTATTTTTGTGATTGAGTGTCATCTCCCTCATAAAACAGCAATTCTGGATATTTTGGTGGTAGTTCTGATGTTTCTTACATGAATCCCATCCCTATGAAAGAAATAGTGATGGCTTATAAGGTGCCACTAAGCAATCTTCCTTAAGGGCTCAAAATAATTCTTTGAAAATAATAGAATATGGAGCTACAGTATTGATCCTCCAGTAAAAATAGAAATAAATAAAATAAGTCTTGCTGAATGCTTCTGGTTTGTGATATTTCAAATGTTTACTGTTTAGAACAATGTGCTCCTACAGTTAAATCAAACAACTCAATAGTGATCTGTCACAAGCACAGAATTTAGATCAAGGCATTTTAGATCTGAATTCTACACTTGACAATTACTAGCTGTTGGACCTTGGGCAATCACTCAATTATAGGAAGTTTATTCATATGTAAAAGTGAAGTAATGAGATAATTTATAGGATCGTGAGAATTAAAAATTATAATGTAATTAATGCTTTGAATAGAGTTCAAAATGTTATTAAAATATAAAATTAAAAGAAAGTTTACCTCTTCAACATTATAAAATTTGCTGGGCAGCTACTAAGAAAGAATTATTCTAAAATTATAGGTTTATAATTAAGAATACTTTAAAGGTTTGAGTTACATAGTTCTTCTGGTATAGATGATACTTTTATAACTTCCTAGATAAAGCCATAGCTAAAAGGAGTGTTTGTTCCTTTGCAAGGCAATCTATCTCATAATAAGATGGCTATGATGTCTTATTTCTAGGTGTCTATAGATTCCACTCATTTATTCTAATAACTTCCTGCAAAATAGAATATATTCCATCTTCTACATGACAGCCATTCCAATATTATCATCCTCCATCCACCCTTGCCTGGAATTTTTTTCTTCTCCATTCTTAACATTCTGGTTCTCCTTGGTTAGTACTCCAACTGTATGGGTGATAAATGTCTTATAATCTTAATACCTTTCTCTTGAACCTCTGCTCCTCTCAAAATGTGATACAGAACTAATCACAGTATCTGTATGACCAAATTACAATGGGTTTTATCACTTTCCTTGATTTGATCTTTATTCTCTCTAATAATGATACTTACAGTTTCATTATTTTTCGAAGTATATAATACTTATTTGAATTATATTGAATTGTGATCAACTAAAATCATCAGGTGTTTTTTTTTTTTTTCCAAGATAGGTCTTCTTTAACTTGTACCTACATGTAGGACTTTATATCCATCCAGGAGATTTATTGTATTGCATTTGAATACTGACTAGTTGAGATAAATGTATATCCTTGTTCTCTCACACAATATCCTCTTATACAAAATTACATGCAAAATTATACACATTTAGTGAAAATATGTTCACTAGGAAAAATATAAGACCTATCCCAAAAGACTCCTGCTGAACAATGCTTCTTAACTGAGAGGTGAATTTGAGATGGGAGGAGATATTTGATAATGTCTGGACACAGCTTTGGTTGTCATGACAGATGTGAAGAGCTAAGGATATCTATTGAGTAGAAACCAGGCTATTTGATAGACAATCTATTTTTTTTTTAATTAAATGTTTCTTCCTCGCTGAAATGTTGATTTCAGTGAGGGAGAAGGTGAGAGAGATAAAAGCATCAATAATGAGAGAGAATCATTGATTGGCTGCCTCCTGCATGCCCCACACTGGGGATCCAGCCCACAACCCAAGTATGAGTCCTTTTTAAAAAAAATAAATCTTTGTTGTTCAGATTATTACAGGTGTTTCTCTTTTTTCCCCCCATAGCTACCCTTTATCTGATTCTCCCCCCCACTCCATGCCCTCCCTCCCCCCCCCTGCCACTATCTTCATCCATAGGTGTAATATCTTTGTCCAATCTCTTCCCTCCCCCCTCACGCTCCCTCCCCCCTGAGAACTGTCAGTCCATTCCCTTTCTATGTCTCTGATTCTATTATATTCATCAATCCATTCTGTTCATCATATTTTGTATTCACTTGATTTTTAGATTCACTTGTTGGTAGGTATGTATTTGTTGTCATTTTGTTATTCATAATTTTTATCTTTACATTTTTCTTCTTCTTCTTCTTTTTAAAGAATACCCTTCATCATTTCATATAATCCTGGTTTGGTGGTAATGAACTCCTTTAGCTTTTTCTTGCCTGTGAAGCTCTTTATCTGACCTTCAATTCTGAATGATAGCTTTGCTGGTTCAAGTAATCTTGGTTATAGGTTCTTGCTGTTCATCCCTTTAACTATTTCTTGTCACTCCCTTCTAGCCTGCATAGTTTCTATTGAGAAATCAGCTGACAGTCGTATGGGTACTCCCTTGTAGGTAACTAACTGTTTTTCTCTTGCTGCTTTCAAGATTTTCTCTTTGTCTTTTGCCCTTGGCATTTTAATTATGATGTGTCTTGGTGTGGTCCTCTTTACATGTCATGAATGAAAGAAATGGAGGACAGCAAAATACTGGACATAGAATTCAAAATCACATTTATAAGGTTACTCAAGAATCTTCTAAAAACTGCAGAGAAACTTGATGAGACTAAAATATTGAAAACATATTAGAAGAAATAATGACAGAAAATTTTCCCTACCTGATGAAAGAAATAGACTTACAAAGCATAGAGTACCCCAAACAAGAGGAATCCAAGAATGTGCCCTTAACTTGAATTGAGCCTGGGACCCTTCACTCTGCAGACCAATGCTCTATCCTCTGAGCCAAACCAGCTAGGGCCATCTATTTTTTTTAATAATTTAATTTTTTTCTTTCAAGCACATCACTGTAGAATTTAAAATGTTCTTTGAGTATTACTCTTAAAATCAGGGGAAAACTTTCTTTTTTCATTCTCCTAGTATTACTTATTGTTTTCTAAAAATGTCATAATAACCAGTATAATTCTGTGATTACATTAAAGTTCTGTGGACTGTATTTAGCCTTGACATGGACAGATACACTTGTTAAAAAAAAAAAAAAAAAAAAAAAAAAAAAAAAAAAAAAAGGAAGTGCACCTGTAAATCATTTACTCTTCATTTATTGTGAGCATTAATTATCTCTGGTACTCACTTCTTTGGAGTCTGACTTCAAAAGGCTTAGATATACGTGTTTTCTTTCCTGCTTAGCCCATCTCAGAATTTCCAACAAATACTCTGTTATTTTGTAACATTTTCAGAAGACCACTATGATGAACTTTTCCTTTCATCATCCAATAAGCTTTCTCAATATCAAAAGGCTCTTCAGAGAAGTTATTCCAAGGAGCATTGTGTGGGGCATGAGGGGAGTAACTTAGGAAAGAGAAAGAATCCCATTAAGGTTGTATTACAGGTTACTGCTATGGGCAACAGAGGCTCAATACCACAGAATCATCCTGTCTGGGGGCTAAGGAAATTGAGATATTTATCTATCTACTCCTGTCTCTCTTTTGTAAGTGGCTGCTAGGGGGTAAACGGATAGAGGTGATAGCTCTAAAGTACTTTGTGTGACTTTGCAACCTGACTCTGTGCTGTGGTCCAGAGAAAGCTTTCAAGCAATTTCAAGTGTTTGCCATGGAAGCCAATCAGTTATTGTGCTTCAGAATGGTGAATGCTAGGATATACTAAAGGGTCATCTGCTAATATGATACCATGTCTTATGCATCTGTGTCTTAGTACATTTACTTATACTCAATGCATTCAGTTCTCTGTTTAGTAAAATTGCTCTTGAAAAGAACATTACATTCTCTCTTTTTTAAAAATATGTTTTATTGACTTTTCAGAGAGGAAAGGAGAAGGATAGAGAGCTAGAAACATCTATGAGAGAGAAACATTGATCAGTTGCCTCCTGCACACCCCACACTGGGGATATGCCTGCAACCAAGGTACATGCCCTTGGCCGGAATCAAACCTGGGACCCTTCAGTCCACAGGCTGATGCTCTATCCACTGAGTCAAACTGGCTTCAGCTGAACATTACATTCCCCAAGAGGATGTGTTTCCGCTCTCAGAGAAGTATCTTTATTTTCCCTGTGGCTCTGTGATGGTTTTATCAGGACCTCTAGTCTCTAGCCATCTTGCAATTATTTCTTACCGTAACTGCAGTAGTCTAGGAACATCTATCTTTTTCTCAGTTCTAGTGGGAAAATTTATTTCAGAGTCTATCACTTTTAGTAACTTCGATCCAAACCCAAATATTAGTCTCTTCAGACATAACCCAGGGCCACTGAGCATGTGGTAGAATGCCGCTGTGGATGGGGCAAAGGTTGTCATGGAAATCATATTCACCTGTTTTCTTTGTTCAACTGTGAAGTTGTTTCAGATGCCTGCCATTGGCTGGGAGGGTTTGGAGGGGGGGGGGGGTGAATATATGCCTTCTCTATCTGTAAAAAGAAACACAGAATGAACTTAGTAAAGGTTTAAGCTTCTTTCCTTTTTGTTCCCAGTGATAAATTTGAATTTTACTTAGTCAGGAGATGGGATGGAGGAGGACATCTTTGATCTGGCTATCTTACTCCATACACTCTATAGTATATTGTATAAGACCACACCTACAGACACACACTTGGCCTGTGTCTGTGTGGTTTCCCCTTGCATGTTGTAAAGTGTTCCACAAAGATGCCTCTCACTTCTTTATACCCTTCCTGTCTCCTCTTCAGTCCTTCCAGCCTCGTTGCTTTTGCTCCTCCTGGGACATGAAAATCTTCATGATACCTGGTATAGATTTTAAAGCATGGCTGTTATGGGTTTCTGGAGAGGAATGCTTCAGGTTTTCTTTATGGAAAAAATGGTGCAGTCATCCAAGTGATCTTATACTCTAGATACAGTTTTATTTTTTGTTTCCTTCTATTTGTTGTTGTTGGTCCTAAGTATAAACAACAACAAAAAACAGACAACATACTGCATGTGTTATTCTCCTGAAACCAACACTAACAAGCTACCTTACCTGTTCACTTGAATTTAAACTAGTTATGCTGAAGAGTTTCTTTCTTTTTATTGACCTTGAGTCATGTTGAAACTGGGCACCTAGAGTCATGTTGAAAATGGGTCCAAGGCCACCTGTCACTACTTGAGTCAAATTAAGCAGAGGCAAGGTTGAATCACATATAAGTGTTTTTTGCAATAATGCTGGCAGTCAGTCCCCCTGGAAATTCTGCTCTCACCCCCTTCACCAGTTGGCTGATTGTGTACACACAAGGGAGAAGACAGCTACATGCAGCTGCAAGCTGCAAGTGTAACATGGAAAGAGGAGTGTAGGGTCTTCAATCCAGCCTTCAGGAGCTCAAACTCTGATAACAAGATGGTTAATCTTCTATGATGTTACAAACAGCTCCACCAGTTCCTGGGCCCAGAGAATGGTCAGTGTTCCAAGAAAAACTTCTGGAGGGGTCAAAGGTTCGGGCACAGCAACTAAATCAAAGCGTGTCCTGTCCTTGGTCTGTTCTTGAAATGTGTTTCTTTTCTGAGTAATGGACCAATCAAGACATCTTATCTTTTTAAAGCCATGTTTCATCCTCCAGTTTCCCAGGATCTGTAAGAAAACTTCTTATCTATAGTTAGTATGGTGAATAATTACTAGATAACTGTGGCTCTACTCTTATTAAACTAGCAATGTTACAAAACCTTTTCACTACTTTATAGGAAGCTATATTCTTTTACTTTCCCCACCCCTTATTCCTGCCTACTAAAAGAAAGAATAGAATATCCATGATTCCTTGGTGGTTTTTAAGTGTGAGCTATCGGAGAACTCTGAAACCAAACACACAATTACCTGTGATATCTCCTCATTTATTCCTATTGTAGGTCTTATTTGTAATAATTGTATTTTTTAGAGTTTCTATTGCGTTTGGAGTTTCTCATTTTTCTTTGGCATTATATACTTCCAGAGCATCTGACCACTGGATAACACATTTTCTCTCCATTAAAAAAATATTTTCTCCCAAAGCCAACAGCACATGTCTGTCCTGTCCCCAAGGTTCCTTTCCTTCTCTATTGTAAATTCTACAAAGTTTCCCTTCCCTCCCATCATCATAGTAGTACTTCATTGTCTCTTGGTGAAAATTAAGTCCAGAATACTAGCTAACTTGGTTGCCTTTCAATATTTGTCCAAATGATGTACTATTGACAAAATTAAAGTTTTATAGGTAATATAAGTAGCTGGAATTTTGAGATCTTGCTTGGCTCTGTGCCAATTTTACTCCCCATACTGGTAAAATCTTATCTGTTATTGTCCACAAATTTTTCTTCTCTACAATTTTATCATAATCAAAATATTCTTACAATGCTTCAAAATTAATGTTCAAAATACCTTTATTGGACAAAACTTTTACATAGACACTGATTCTGATAACTTCTGATTTGATTTTTACTTTTATTGAATTTATTGGGGTGACACTGTTTAAAAAAATTATACAGGTTTCAGGTGCAAAGTTATACAACACATCACCTGTACACTGTATTGTGTGTTCACTACCCCAAGTTAAGTCTTTGTCCATTACCATTAATCCCCCTATACCCTCTCCCACCCTCCCCAGTCCCTCTGGCAATCCCCATACTGTTGTCCTTGTCCATAAGTTTTTCTCTCTTTTTTTTTTTCTTTTTTGCTCAATCCCTCCACTCCTCCTCATCCAGACCTTCCTCCCAGGCAACTGTCAGACTGCTCTCTATCTGTGAATCTCTCTCTCTCTTTCTCTCTCTCTCTCTCGCTCGCTCTCGCTGTCGCTCTCGCTCTCTTGCTCTCTCTCTCGCTCTCTCCCTTCTTAGTTCATTTTGTTCATTAGATCCCACATATGAGTGAAATCATATGGTACTTGTTTTTCTATGACTGACTTATCTCGCTTAGCATAATACTCTCCAGATCTATCTATGGTGTAAATAAATGATAAATGTTCCTTCTTTTTTATGCCTGAGTAGTATCTCATTGTGTAATAAGTTCTGGTTTTTAAATGAAATACTTAATTTGGACTTGTGGATAAGACTTTGAATGTATCATTTGTTATGAAAACTGAAGCATGTAGTTCAATTTTTCTACCTGGCTTAATAGTTAATAATTATAAACATTAATGGAATGCTTTATGTTTTACACAGTACTATCACAAATATCATTTCTATCAATTTTTATTTTAACCTTCTATATAGATAACAAAATGATATGTAGACCATACCAAACATAAACAAAACAGGATGGTTTCAGAGGTCATTCAATGGTTCCAGAAATATCACTCAGAAAAAAATAGATATCTAACCAAATTAACTAGACATCTCTTAATTTTTATTTTATTTTATTGCTATAAGGAGATGAAGGGCATTGTTGTTAATGGAAATCCATGATAATTCAACAAGATTTTTCTAGTTTTATCATATCACAAACCATTTCTTGGAGTAACTGGCAAGTAGCCCAATTTTTCTTTTTTTTAAGGGTTGCTAACAAAGGGTAGAAGCCCAAATATTCAGAAATATGTCATTGATATGTTTATGGGTCTTAGCAAATAAAAGAGAAGTTAAGGAGAGAATAATGAAGCAAAAGAATGTAAATGTAATCATGCATTTGAGTAATGTGTTAGTGATAATGATATTTCTTATTACTAGCACATTCTAATCTATAATTCTATTTTATCTTTACAGTGTTCTTGTGAGGTAGATGCTATTGGGATTTATATCTATCTCCATTTTGTAAATGGTAACAATGAGAACCAGAATATAAGCTTGAGAAACCAAATATAAAGTGACTTCTAGCAATAAATCAATATCTCATATATGAGGTCATGTCTCTCCTGAAACCAGGGGAACTAAATTTAGTATCACAGATTAGAGAGCTGAAAAAAGACTTTAACTCCTTATTTTGTAGATGAGGAAGTTGGGGCTTAAAGTTAAGAAATGACTCACTTGAAATTACACTGCCTGTTAGCAGCAGAGCTGGGACTAAAACCCTCGTCCCCTGGCTCCAGTTCCAATAATCTGTCTCTATATCCAAGAAATATAGACTCTGCCGATAGAAAACAAAATGTACCCATTAGTGATGCCATCATTAATTTTCCAAACTTGATTTCTTTCCAGCTATCTGATGTAAAACTTTCAGCTGACCTTGCTATTTATCAACTAAAATCATTGCTTTAAAGTGGGTGAGAAAAGGGCAATGTCTAACATGTAGTGGTTCATCAACAGATTTTTTAAAAAAATGAATGACTCAGTTAATACAATAGATTTGGCACTGGTATTTTTACTAATATTTACATATTATTTCTCTACAAAGCTAATTTTCATCCAACAATGAAAGAATTCACTTTTCCTTTGAGAAAAAAAAAATGTAGAGGTTACCTTGTGTTTAAGGATCATGTTGTAATGGAAACCCATATTTTTATTTTTCTCTGAACATGTAATAAATATATGCGAATGAAAACAGGGAAAATCAGATTTGTAATGTCTATCTCATGCTCATTCTAAGCTTGGGCTCATTGAGTAGAACAGAGAGTGAAGTCACATTATTTACATTTTTATCTCTTGTTATCTTTTAAAAATATCAGCAACTCTAGCTGAAATTCTGTTTATAGGAAATGTCCTCAAGTTATACATGTTACAAACATAGTGTAAATGACTAGCAATGGCCTTTGTGGCAGTCCACAAGAAATACATTAAATCTTAACCCAAACACACATACTCATACCCACTACACCTTGATATTTGTTATTATAAAAATGTGGGATGACTCACCCATACAGACTTTTAAAAGGTTTTTATAGCAAGAGAAATAGTACTTCATTAAAAAAATATTAGAGGAATTATTCAGTGAGGGACAAAGGATAGCATTATATTCTTGTCCGGGATCTCTTCAAGGGTGCGTGTGACATCAGTGAGTGAGTGCTTTTTTAGTCTCTTGGTGATTGCTAGCTGTTGGGGAAAACTCTTGCCTAAACTAACTGGTATCCTTCTAATTTGGCACAAATAGTAAAAAAATAAAAATAAAAATAAATAAAATCCCTCTAAAGATGGTTGAAATCACATGGTTCAGGCCAGCAATGGCACTACAATCATAAGACTCAAGAGGATATGAGTGGGACAGCCTGCTACATTGCAATTAAACATAAGTAATAGAGAGGATTAATTAAGTCAAATGGTGATTTTCGAAAACAGTCATAAATTTTAAAACTTCTGAAATAGTTCAGGCAAAATAGATAAGATTAAAAAGAAACAATATTGGGAATCTTTATAAAAGGAGACAAAATTATAGATACTACAGAGAGAACAAATGACATGAGGATAATGATTGTTTTGTCCATTCTGCCTAAGTTTTAAATT
The DNA here is from genome assembly GCF_964339955.1 of Pipistrellus hanaki. NCBI lineage: Eukaryota > Metazoa > Chordata > Mammalia > Chiroptera > Vespertilionidae > Pipistrellus > Pipistrellus hanaki. The sequence goes on from NC_140514.1 coordinate 23,970,295, forward strand.
TTACCAATAAACAGTCCCAAAGAAATGTAAATTATCAAAGCTGACTTAAAAAAAAAAAGCTGGATTGATAATAACAATTAAAAATGTTGATGGGCCCTGGCAGGTGTAGCTCAGTTGGTTGGAGCATCATCCCTTACACCACAAGATCTCAGGCTTGATTCCAGGTCAGGGCATAAACCTGGGTTTGGGTTCAATCCTAGGTTGGAGCATGTGCAGGAGGCAGCCAATTGATGTTTTTCTCTCTCTTTCTTTCTCTCTCCCCCTCCCTCCTTTTCTTCCTCTCTCCTTTCTTCTCTCTAAAATCAATAAACATGTCCTTGTGTGAGGACTATAAAAAATAATGTTGAAGAAAAAGCTTTCCCCAAAGGAAAAATAACTAGACCCATGTATTTGCCAACAAGTACCAACTGGGCAAGGAATAAATAATTCCAAATTAACGCCTGGAGAGAAATGGATAAGCAGTAGAGGGGAATGTATGACATGAGGTAAAAGAATCCATGGGAGAAGACTATACAAAGCACTGAAGACCATACTTAGTGGTTTAAATCTTACTCTAAAGTCAACAAAGCAAAATCAGTAAATATACAAAAAAAGAGGTTGTGGTATAATGAGGAGATGGGGTAGAGACACTAAAGATGGAAATAAAAGAATGGGTTCAAGATATATTTTAGAGATAACGACAAGCTGATGGATTTAATGTGGAAGATAGTGAGGAAAAGAACAAAGCAAACATGATCTCTGTGTATTTGGCAAGTAGGCAAATGGTAAGACCATTTGCTTTGAAGAGGAAAGGTTTGAGGAAAGGTATATTTTTACCATGAATCTTCAAAAGTCACAGTTGAATAAATTAAACTTAGGACCCTTGGAGCCATTTAAGTAAACTACTAAATAAACAATGGAATGAATGAGTTTGTACTCAGAGAATTCTCAGAACTGGAAATTTAAATCTAAGAGTTACCACCATACCTGGGATATCTAAAGCCTTGGGAGTAGGTGCCATTACCAAGTTACAGAGAAAAGCAAAGAGGCTTTATAGGAACAAGCTCTGTGAATCTCAAATATTTATAGATGTGGATAAGTAACCAAAAAGGAGTAGCAGCCCTGCAGGTAAGAATACCAGAACATAGTGTCATCAAATCTAAGAGAACAGAGTGCTTCAAGATAAAAAATAGTTCATTTTGTCAGGTGTTAAAATTTTAAAAATATATACAGGCTGGGGCAAAAGAAGATTTAGAGTTGTGAGTATGTGAAACACAATTTATTCTTATATTATTATTTACTAGAGGCCCAGTGCACAAAATCATGCACCAGTGGCATTGTGCTGAAGCCAGCTCTCCAACACCCCGCAAGGTGTCCCAGATTGCGAGAGGGTGCGGGCCAGGGAGAGGGAACCCACCGGTGCACAATCAGAACTGGGGAGGGTTGTGAGAGATTGGCCAGCTGGGAGGGACCGTAGGAGGGCTCCAGGGCATGTCCGGGCCCATCTAGCTCAGTCCTGATGGGCCAAACCCCAGCAAAACCCCAGCAGTAAGCTAAACTGCAAGTCAGAGTGTCTGCTCCCTGTGGTCAGTGCATGTCACAGCGAGCAGTTGAGAGGCCTTAGCATACATTAGCATACAGTATTATACTTTGATTGATTGAACAGACGAGTGGTCAACCTAACACATAGCATATTAGGTTTTTATTATATAGGATTAATTATTGTGTTATTTTCCCATATTATATCTTTGATTAACAGGCATTAGAATTCTTGATTTTGTTTCAGCAAACCCAGAAGAGGAAAAACAAATTCACAAGTTTGAGAGAAGATATTAGTTCAAATAATAAGATTTGGAACTAATTAACTCAGGGATTCCAAACTCTCTGAAAGCTCATTAAAATCACCTGGTGAACTTTAAAGACAGCTAATGCCCTCACCTTACTGGGGTCTTGGGTAGAACCCAGGGATTTTACGTTTCTAATAGCTAATTTACTAATTTATTAGTTAAAAAATATATACATTTATTAATTTATAAAAGCTCTCTATTTGATTCTAATGGACAACAAGGATTAGCATATATCACAAATGACACTTTGTATAACCTCTGATTCAATGGAATGATCTCTCCATGTACCCTTAGAGTAGAAACATAGAATTCCTCTTTAGATTAACCAGATGAGAAATCCAGTAATATGTTATATGTATTACCAAAAATAGCTTAAAATAATATTAGTAGAAAGTATCATGGCCTGGCTAGCATTGCACAATACTTGAGAATCAACCTATGAACCAGGAGGTCACTGTTTGCTTTCCTGTGAGGGCACATACCTAGGTTTTGGGCTGGATTCCCAGTGTGGGGCATGCAGGAGGCAGTGAAATCAATGATTCTCTTACATCATGGATGTTCCTATCTATCCCTTCCTCTGGAATAAATAAAAATATTTTTAATAAGTATCATGTATAGACCTAATAGTGCTATAGCCCGTATTCCATAGCCCCTGTTATGATTAATGTCTCTATATGACTTTTCTTCCATTTGGACAGTCTTTTTTTCTTTTTTCTTTTTTTTTTTCTTTTTATTCCATGTAAATACATCTCACCACTCCAACTACAATGTGAGTTCATTGAGGACAACATTTAAATTTGACAGCCCCTCTTTTAAGCACCACAAAGCCTAGTTAAATATTGAAACTCAGAAGATATTTGATCAATATGTGACTGATTGCATTACTGATACATTCATGAATCTATTTCAACTTCCTTCTGATGGAACTTATCAAAGAGAAAGGAAATAGCCTTCATGGCCAAGTTGAAAAATAATATCACTGGTTGCTAAAGGAGAATTCTCATCTTCTATTCTTTTAGAGATTTTATATAGATTTATTCTGCCTTCTCACCTCCTCCCCATTCCAAAAATATAATAATACCACAGCAGTAACAGAAGCAATAGAAAAAGTTTATCCTCTTAATTCAGCTTTGGCTTAAGCCAGAACAGATGGTAAAACTTTTTTAAACCCAACAGTGCTTGAGAAGCAATAAATGGAACTATGCTTGTGTTGTTGCTTTATACTTGTAAGAGCTAATGCACACTCTATGGTTAATGAATTCACAAAGTAAAAATATTAGGGGTTGCTAGTACCTAAACAGTATGTGTATGTGTTGGTTAAAAAATGAGGACACCAAGAAATGGTTCAAGGTCACATCAGAGCATTTAAAAGAAATAAAAAGTCATCTAACCCCATTTGCCCATGAAAAAAAACCTCCCCACCCCCAATAAGAAATGACTATGGTAAAAAGAAGAAAAAAAAAAATAGAGACAGATCTTCTTAAATTGCCTAGTGTTACAAACTCACCACAAAGAGCTGCTTCTCTGGTGTTTGTCATGAGAATGAGGTGTTAGAGAGTGATAGCTGTGGCCAACTTTCCAGTCAGTGGTTCTGCTTTTTCTTTATGCTGTCTTGTGATTCTTTCTAACTACAACCATAATTAGTGCAATGTGAAAACAACCTCGTCTCATAACCTGAAAACCTCCAGAAATTTGCTGATTATGCGGTTTCCAATTTAAGCTGAGCCAAGAACCTTTCTGAGTTTCATCTGTAACTTTTCTGCCCTTTGCCACCTAAATAATTTATTTATTTCACTTGATCCTTTTGATTTATTAAAAATGTTGCCACTGGCCTTAGGGCTTCTTGGCAGAGATAAAACGTGTTGATCCAATAATTAAATTAAGTCTGGCACAGGGCGGGGCAAGAGCCAGATAAAAGAGAAAATGCTGTCTCTTGGAGAATGTCTGCAAAGGGAGAAAAGTTAAGTCTTGCATTTGGATATAATAAGAGGAATCCATGTTCACATCATTTCACAAACGTCACTAGAACTTGCTTTGGCTTAAGCTCTGGTAAAATGGAAATGTGTTTCATTAAGATCCAATAAACCCGCCAAAACCGGTTTTTCTCAGTGGATAGAGCATGGGCCTGCGGCCTGAAGGGTCCCTGGTTCGATTCCGGTCAAGGGCATGTACCTGGGATCCAGGCACATCCCCAGTGGAGGGTGTGCAGGAGGCAGCTGGTCAATGATTCTCTCTCATCGATGTTTCTAACTCTCTATCCCTCTCCGTAAAAAATCAATAATAATTTTTTTAAAAAAGATTTAATAAACCCAACCACAAATAGCAACACAAGAAATGAAGTTTAGGTTATCTGCATCCAGGTGACTGGCAGAGTGTCATCTGTGCTAGTGAATGTAGGAATAATTCAGACTGTTTTCATGAAGACTTCTCTCTCTCTTTCTCCCTCTCTCTCTCCCTCTCTCTCTCTCTTTCTCTCTCTCTCTCTTCCTCTCTCTCTCTCTCTCTCTCTCTCTCTCTCTCTCTCTCTCTCTCTCTCTCTCTCTCTCTTGTTTCCGACTCTTTTTCTCTCTTCCCTGTTTCTCTCTTCCACTCTTCCACTTCCCCACTCCCTCTCCCTTCACTTCTTCATTATTCTGGCCATTTGTTTCTTCCAGAATATAATGATAAAATGATTAAGAATAAGGAGAGCAGCATTCTTGGATTATCGTCTGGTTCAGGGGTCCTCAAACTTTTTAAAGTGGGGGCCAGATCACGGTCCCTCAGAGAGCTGGAGGGCCAGACTATATGAACTACTAATTCCTACTGTAACACCTCGGCTGCGCTCACTGCCCAAAAAACCTGGCGGGCAGAATCAAATTCCTCTGTGGGCCATAGTTTGAAGACCCCTGGGTTCATCCGATAAATGTTCACTTGTAGAGCCTGACTCAGGAGGAAATGTGTTCTCTTTGCCTTTTAATTTCCTTATATTCCTTACCTCCCTCCATTTACCAATTCTTTTTTTCTCTTTTTTTATCTGTCTCTTCCTATAGCCTTAGTGGCTGAAGGATGGAACAGGGCCTCATCGCCTGCTTCAAGCCTTGACTGATGCATTCTTAAAGCAAAAATGCAACAGAATTAAAGGTGGCTGCACCTAATAACACTGTTATTCATTCAACAAATATTTATTAAGAAACTACTGTGTGCCAGTCACTTTTTGGGCAGTGGGCATAGGGAGATGACTGGGACAGATGCAGATAGCATCTCTCCGGAAACTTCATTCTACTGAGCAGGGGACTCCTTAAATGACCCTTGGCTCCTACCTTTTGATCCACAAAAGGATTAGGTCAAAGATTAAAGAAATAGTAGGTCCAGAAAACAAGCCAAGCTCTTCTAGGAAGAAGGCTGAGCAGAGGGGTGCCTCCGGAGAAGGCACTGCAGAAAGGTAGCCGGGGTTATATTGCTTCCCCCTCCAGCGCTCCTCCTTTTCTATACAATTATATTACCTTCAAAAACCTTTTCCTTTTATCTTTCCTTTTCTTCTTTACACAGAGAAATTCAGAGCATCATCTTCTTTCAATCCAAAGGGTCGAGAGGAAGGGGGATCCTTTTCTCCATTGAGTTTCCTGACTGACTGTTGAGTGCTGAGAATTTGTCCTTAGCTCCCTAGGGTCTCCCTTCAGTGAGTGAGGGAAATCCCAGGTGACAATACTAGCTCCAGGGGGTAATACCTTAAATCAACAGGAAATGCTGTCATCCTGCGCTAGTTGTGATCAGCTTGAGTGATTCTGAAGAGGGGCTGGGGGACTGGAAGCTTCCCAACAACCTGTCTGTTCCTGGGCTTAGTGATTCTTAAGCAATCACAGCTCTGCCCTCACACCCAGATGATCATGCTCGCCCTGCCCTTCTGCTGGCTGTGGAGTCAGGCAGGGAGCCAAGCCATCAGCGGGCGCCGCGGAGATAGTCACGCAGTGTGGGCACAGCAATGTTCTGAGCTAGCCAAGCAGCAGCAGATACAGAAAATCTCTTCGGAAGGCTGATGTCAGCAGTCAGGGCGCATCCACCGCTCCATAGGATATCAGAGTAATATTAGCATGCAGGGCTAGCCTTTCTCTCTGCCAGGGAATGCCATTTTCTCATGCCCAGACAGGCCCTTGTGGAGGAAAGGGGTGCTCTCACTTAACACAGAGAACATCACATGCCTGTGCAAATTCTTGATTGGTGTATTTATTATTTTTAAAGGCTGAATATATCAATATGAAAACAAGGAAAGATGAGACTAGAGTGTTTACTAAGATGTGACATGTATGTGGCAGGAAGGAGGTGATCAACGTGGGAGATCTGAAAACAGGCCCCCGGCCTCCCGGTTTAGTGAATAGGACTTTGGTAACAGACCAGGTATGGGGTTCAATCCTTTATTAAAATAATGGATACGATGGCTCAGTAGTTGAGCATTGACCTATGAACCAGGAGGTCACAGTGGGATTTCTGGCCAGGGCACATGCCCAGTTTGCAGGTTCAATCCTCCTTGTGGGGCCTGCAGGAGGCAGCCAATCAATGATTTTTCTATCATCATTGATGTTTCAATCTCTCTCCCTCTCCCTTCCTCTCTGAAATCAACAAAAAATATATTTTAAAAATAAAAATAAAAACAGTGGATACAAAATTGTTCCTGGCTCTTGGTCTCTTTCATGGTTGCACTGCGAACTGGAAATATGTTCATGTTCTCATATACTTTAGGGTAGACATTGTTGGCTGGATAGCATTTTCCTTGTTGAATTGGCACATAATAAATTTCTCAATACTTTTTGTCAGTTATAGTTTTCTAATTTTTTCACCATTCCGCTTGCACTATAATTAGTCATTTTAGACAGTTTTGAGGCATTTCATTAAAATTAGTGTATAAGAGTATAATTCTTAATTTAAAAAAAGGTATGAAAATCATCACAGTTCCTTTTAGTTTCTGTCATCCTATTCAGGAAGTTTGTAATAATTTATAATGCCACAAGCCATGAAAGAGTGGACACTCACAATGATCTTATATGAAATGTGTGAAACATGCAAATGCCATATACCTTCCTTCAGGATGCTAATGTGAATAAACGTCTCTATTATGGAATTTTCCATTGATGAGGTCACCCTGTTTTATTTTCTCAATAAAGTCTAATATTACCCACATTTTGCAGATAAAAGATACTTAGACATATCACTGAAGAAGACATCACACTATATTTAACCTTGAGCAACTTGAAATACGACTACTATAAACATTTACAGCTAATTGATTAGCAGTTAAGTAATTTAAAAAGAGGATTCCACAGCATACATTTCTTCAGAGAGCTTGAGACTGACCTACAACAAAGAAATAATAGAAAATGTCCAGAACAAAACCTTAGAATTGTGTGCCAGGCTTTGTCAAAAAACTAATTTCTTAGGGACTATATGAGTTTTTGGACATCATATATGTTAAAACTATGGTTTATTATAGGCATCGAGGAAACGTTATTTGACCTAAGCTGAACTGCAACCATGATTATTAAGTAAAGCTAAACAGAGTGCTAAGTGAATGAACAGGGATTCTAGGACCTTAGTCAATTCTGCCAGTTAGTTAAGAAGTAGGAATTTTCATATTCACTTATGTATGAAGAATGAAAATAAACATATCCATATGAAGAGAAATCTTTATAAGAATGTTGTATAATATATGTAGAAAGCTACAAAGGGTCTCCTTTTTATTGTATGTATCAAGAAGAAAATAATTAGTTTTAGACTTTCTTTCCTTGCCATTCAATAAAATACTTGTCTTGTGATATCACCAAAATTTATAAAGTGATTTGGACTCCTCAGAAGTTATTTTGTAGGTTTTCTACATTAATGGAAATAAAATGGTCATATTTTAAAAGCGAACCCATTACCAATTATTCAGGAGATATAAAATGCTTCCATATTTTAGCTAGTTCCTAAATGTGTTTCAGAAATCTATGTTGCCACAGAAACAAGCTGAAATACCATTTTGGAACTAGAAATTCTTTGTTCTTATCTCAAATTCTGTGCTAATTTTATAGCCAAATAAAATATTTCATCTCTTTAAGCTTTAACTTCTTTATTCATCAAATGAGGGAAGGGTCTTTTTACTTTTTATTGTTTGTTGTTGTTTATTTTTTTCACCTGTTTCATCTTTGTATTTTTCCATACATGACTTTTCAAAAAATTTAAATCCCCTACATGACTTCCTCTGAGGCTGGGAAGCAATACTCCAGTGTTTTTTGTTTGTTTTGTTTTGTTTTTCTTTACTGATTAAGATATTACATATGTGTCCTTATCCCACCATTGCCCCCCCACACCTCCACTCATGCTCTCACCCTTCTGGTGTCTGTGTCCATTGGTTAGGCTTACATGAATACATACAAGTCTTTTGGTTGATCTTTCCTACTTATCCCCATCCTCCCCTATCTTCCTTCTGAGCATCTGATCAATGCTTCTCTGTCTCTGGATCTGTTTTTGTTCATCAGTTTATGTTGTCCATTATATTCCACAAATGAGTGAGATCATGTGATAGTTATCTTTTTTGCTTAGCATAATGCTCTCCGGTTCCATCCATGCTATTGCAAATGGTAAGAATTACTTTTTTTTTTTTTTTACCACAGGGTAGTTCTCCATTGTGTAGATGTACCACAGTTTTTTAATCCACTCATCTCTTGATGGGCACTTAGGCTGTTTCCAAATCTTATATATGGTAAATTATGCTCCTATGAACATAGAGGTGCATATATCCTTTCTAATTGGTGTTTCTAGTTTCTTAGGATATATTTCTAGAAGTGGGATCACTGGGTCAAAGGGAGTTCCATTTTTAGTTTTTTGAGGAAACTCCATACTGTTCTCCACAGTGGCTGTACCAGTCTGCATTCCCACCAGCTGTGCATGAGGGTTCCCTTTTCTCTGCACCCTCACCAGCACTTGTCATTTGTTGATTTGTTGATGATAGCCATTCTGACAGGTGTGAGATGATAACACATTATTGTTTGGATGGGCATCTCTTAGATGATTAGTTATTTTGAGCATATTTTCATATGTCTCTTGACCTTCCTTATGTCTTCTTTCAAAAAGGATCTATTTAAATCATTGCCCATTTTTAAAAATATATATTTTATTAATTTTTTTTATAGAGAGAGAGAGAGGGAGGGAGGGGTAGAGAGTTAGAAACATCGATGAAAGAGCATCATCAATCAGCTGCCTCTTGTATACCTCCCACTGGGGATGTGCCGGCAACCAAGGTGCATGCCCTCGACCGGAATCAAACCAGGGACCCTTCAGTCCGCAAGCCGACGCTCTATCCACTGAGCCAAACCGGTTTTGGCCATTGCCCATTTTTTGATTGGATGTTTATCTCCCTTTTGTTAAGTAGTATGAGTTCCTATAAATGTTGGAGATTAAACTGTCATGGGTGATAACATTGGCAAATATGCTCTCCCATGCAGTGGACTTTCTTGTTGTTTTGTTGATGGTTTCTTTTGCTGTGCAGAAGCTTTTTATTTTGATGTAGTCCCTTTTGTTTGTTTTCTCTTTAATTTCCATTGCCCTAGGATCTGTATCAATGAAGATATTGCTTTGGCATATGTCTGAGATTTAGCTGCCTGTGAATTCCTCTAATATTTTTATGGTTTCCCGTCTTATATTTAAGTCTATTTGAGTATATTTTGTAAGTTTGTGGTCTAATTTCATTTTTTTGCATGTATCTGTCCAATTTTCCCAACACCTTTCTTTTTAACTTATCAATGCTTTTAATGATTTGGAAGATAGAATTAGTTAAGACAAGACAGAGACATATATCTTAAAGTATAGAATTCTGGTCAATTTTATATTACAGCTGTCCCATCAAGAAATTTCTATTTTGCCCTAGCCAGTTTGGCATAGTGAAGAGAGCATTGTCCTGTGTATTGAAGGGTCCTGGGTTCAATTCTGGTCAAGGGCACATGCCGGGACTAGAGTCTCAATCCCTAGTAGGGGGCATGCAGTAGGCAGCCAATCAATGATTCTCTCTAATCACTGATGTTTATATCTCTCTCTTCATCTCTGAAATCAATATATATATATATATATATATATATATATATATAAGAAATTTTTGTTTTGCCAGTCCCCTACATACTGGATAATGGGAGATACATTTTAGTTAATTTCCACTTACTAATAGCTCATTATTTAAATCATTCTGCTTCTATATGCCCACTACCTTGAAAGCTACTGAATAAACTTTAAACCAGGGGTGGGGAACATCCAGCCCATGGGCTGTTTAAGACCAGGAATATAATTCGGTCTGGCCCTTATAAATATAAATATCCAAATGGCCCTTGTCAGAACAAAGGTTCCCCACCCCTGCTTTAAAAGAATTGCATTCTATGTTGGGGGGGAAAAAAAAAACAACTAGTAATATTCATCCTCTATGTCATTACTACTCAAGCAAAACAAACATACTTCATTTGAGAGACTTCTGGTCACCAGATATGTGGAGTTTTTCTCCCACCAAACAACTCTGGGAGAAACCAACTGGGTGTCCTACATTTTAACTCAATGCTGGCACTATTCACCCGGAGATACTGTCATGCCCCACAGGTTAAAGGTTCAGTGCTACAAGGCTGTCCCTACTTCAGATGTCAACCCTGGTTACACTCAGCTTCTGATGACTTGGTTACAAGTCAAAGGTTCTTCTTCCCCTATGGATTAAGTTACTTATTAGAGTAGTTCACAGAACTCAAGGAAATGCATTTACCAGTTTATTAAAAAATATAGTAAAGGATGCAGATGGACATCCAGATGAAGAGACACATAGGCTAAGGGGTCTGGGAGGATCTCCAAAGCTTCTGCCCCAGTGGAGTCAGGGTACATCACGTTCCTGGTACATAGAGGAGTTCACCAACCTGGGAGCTCTCTAAACCCCATACCAGTAGAATTTTTAATGTAGGCATGATCCATCATTAACTCCTTTTTAGCCCTTCTCCCTTCTCAGCAGAATGGGGGAGGGAGCCTAACAATTCTAAGCTTCTAATTATGGTCTGGACTTTTTTGTGACCAACCAGTTATGTGACTCTCATCTAGGAGCAATCCAGGAGTCCACCTACTATAAGAAGATGCATCTACCACCCAGGAAATTACAGGGGTTCCAGGAGCCCTGGGTCAAGAACAAACATTAGAACAAAAGATGCTGCTGATGCTCTTATCACTTAGGAGATTATTAGAGACTTGGGCCAGGACCCAAGAAATAGATAGATAGATAGATAGATAGATAGATAGATAGATAGATAGATATTTCTGTTATCTCACACCAAATTCTATCATCCGACCACCAAAGTCTTCCCCTCTAATTCAGAGAAAAGCTAATAAAAACAATAGGTTGGGCATAATGAATTATTGAAAATAAATACTGAGAACAATTGCTTAAATTAATCCTAAGCATTGAAAAATAAAGTAAAAACAAAAAATCTAAAGCTTTTGTTTTACTTTCCACCACTCAACATGCAAAGTTAAGGCATGCTTCTCTAATGAGAATGTTTGAGACTTTTCAGCATTGCAAAAAACTCAAGCTATGGAAAATAAAGTAGTGCATCAGCCACTAAAATTTAGTAGGGTGAATAAAACTTCATTGTTCATTTTTTCCCTAATTAAACTTTATAGATTTCTTGATGTTAATCAGCGCACAAAACGTTTGGAATTTTTACTTCCTGAAACAACAAACTGATTCTTAAGTTACCCAATAGATCTTAGTAGACAAAAAGTAAATTGGAAATTGTTTCTTAATTATAAAGTTTTCGGAGAGAGAGAGAGAGAGAGAGAGAGAGAGAGAGAGGGAGAAAGAAATTGAGCTAAATTACAATGGCTTAAAACTGGGAATCAGTCCAGATATTTTTTTTCTCTAATTTGTTTCTAATTTTTATTCAGCTAGGAGATAGTTGATCCTTCAGGTAGCTATTACTTCATCATCATAAGGAAAATGTTGAATATACCATTGTTAGCAAACATTGACTTGTGAGACTCCTTCACCATTCATTAATTCTTGGGCTGAAAGGGGTGTGTAACAGAGAGGAGAAGAAGAAAAGAAAAAAAAAAAAAAAGAAAAGAAAAGGGAGATACCAAATTATGAACACTTCTTTTGGTAAACATTTCTACGAGTAAATCCATAATAGTTTGCAATCTTCAACCTCACCCTTAGTTATGTTTTTCATCCTTCTTCCAGTGTTCGGAGATAGTAATCCATCTTTTCTGGGCCAGTGTTGGAACATCTCTTCTTTAGCATCTCTCTCTTTAATAAAAAGGTAGTAGAATATATGGTTGTTCTAATTCTAACCAGTAATAGATATTTAATATTTATATGGTACATAAGAGGAAGAGTTATCTTGGATCAACAACTGCAATGTATAAGACAGAGCTGGAAGATTATAGTTATTCAAGATTGTTGATTCTTTCTTACAATCACATAGTTGAAAAGATATGTCTATTCCAGCCCCAATATATCTCTAGTATCCAACCCATCCATTGTCCTCCTCACATTGTGGCTTCAGTTTAGTTTCTCATTATTTCCTGGTTGACTTTCTAAACATCTCCTAAGAAGTGGTCTTGTTTACCATCATCCTTCCACATTTTATACCATTTTCCAATCCTACCTTGGTGATTTTTTTCTGAAATAGACATCTGATTATGTCTTACCTCTCCTTACAAATATGACATGTTTTTAGTAACATGTCATATTAGAAATCTTTAAAACCCATCTAGTTAAAAACAGAACAAAATAAAATATTAGATGAAGTGCTTAAAAATATTTTAAATGTATAGATGAGAAGAAATAAAGTAATCCAAAATTCTTCAAAACCAAATCAATGAGAAAGCATGACTAGATATATGAAAGCACAGAAACAGACCTGGAATCACCTTCTAACTCCTGGTGAATGAACTAAATCTTCAGAGTGTCAGAACAGAGGCAGTACTGCACAGGCCACAGGGAGAGCCCATCCTAAGGCCTGAGCAACATGGGACATCAGATCAGAGAATCCCACTTAAAGACATGACCTCCACCTACCTCTCAGGAGAACATTGGTAGTAAAAGGGAAGAATAAGAAAAACACACCAAATAAGCAAAAATTTTTTTTTAATTACACATAGAATTATGATAACAAGTGTTTATTTTGATTTCTGCTATGGTTTAAAGAAAATAAAATGTCTTCTCTGTGAATTTGTAGTCACAAGCTAGCTCTCACAGGGATATGGGATGATAGTCACAACCCATTTTGAGTTGATTTTGTGTATAGTGTAAGATGTTGGTCCAGTGTCATTTGTTTATATGTGACTGTCTGGTTTTCCCAACTCAATTTGTGAAAGAGACTATTCTTTTCCCAACTGCATATTTTGGCTTTTTGTTGTTCATTGATTGACCATATATTCATGAGTTCATTTCCAGGATGGCTGTTCTATTGCATCGGTCTATGTTTTCCATTTTTATGCCAAGACCAAACTCTTTTGATTGCTCTAGTTTTGTAATATAGTTTGAAATAAGGAAGGTTGATATTTTCAGCTTTATTCTTTCTCATGGTTGCTTTAGTGATTTGGGGTCTTTTTTTGGTTCCATACAAATTTTAGAATTGTTTGTTCTATTTCTGTGAAAAATGACTTTTGGGTTTTGGTAGCATTTACATTGTAGATTGGCTAGGGTAGGACAGTTAATACTCACAACATTGCCAATTAGGTTCTTGGGAACTGATACTTTAAGTGAAAATATGTATAACTGTGAGAAATCAACCATTGTCTGATTAACAGAAAGATGTAAAAGGCTGGTCCACCTTGAAGCTCTGAAAGGTCAGAGCCAAATCTAATTGAGACAATGGTAACTGAGGCAACTTCCCCATCTTGTAATCATGTAAATCCTTACTGATATGATAATCTGTTTATTACCTGCCTAAGGGCTATGTGTGTATCCCAAACCTGCTTAAGGGTAATGGATGTATCCCATAGCCTCAATAAAAGGGATAGCAAGGCCAGAGCCTAGTGGTAGTCCGCCCGCCTGTTTCCTCCTCTCTACTCCCAACTCGTTTTCCCCAAATTAACTCTTTTCCAGTCTCTTCATTGTGTGCAGCATTCTCCAGAACCGGACACTGAACAGGAATCCTAAACCACACAGGACTTGATAAGGATCCCACATATAACAAAACCAGTTTTACCACAAGCTAATTGATATAAGCAAGAGTTAAGTCCAATCTACACCATATTTCTGGTAACAAAAACATCACCAAAAAAAGATCCAAAACACTTCTACTATGAAGCACTGAAATAAATGTGAGCTATACATATATTTAAGAATGATGAATTAAAAACAAAAGGCAGGCATACCTCATTTTAGTGAGCGCTACTTCATTGCACTTCACAGGTGTTTTGTTTTTTTAAAAAGTGAAGGCAAGAATCTCCACGGGCGAAAGGATTACTACTCACTTTATTGTGACACTCGCTTTCTGATTGTGGTCTGGAACCAAACCTTCCATATATCCTAGGTTTGCCTGTCACTCTTTTTCAAACCACTTATTCGAGTTCAAGGTCCCCGCATGGACAAAGCCTCTCCCAGCAGCTTAGGGCGCAAGGTGGGCACCCACCCTGGACAGGATGCCCACCATTGCAAGGTGCACTCACATCCATACCCACGTTCACTCAGACTGGGACAATTTAGACATGCCAACTCACCTAACACTCACATCTATGAGCCGTGGGAGGGAACCGGAACACCTGGAGAAAACCCACACAGATATGGGGAGAACGTGCTGTCTCCACACAAGAGGGTTTGTGGTGGGGATGATTTTTTTCTGTCATCACTGTGATCACTAAACATTATTAAAGGGGACCTGTCGTATGAACATTTTAACAATATTAATTCTTCCATTCAAGGAACACAAAATAGCTTTTCATTTACTGTACTTGTGGGTTTGTTTTTTTTTCAATTTCTTCCATCAGTATTTATATTTTTCATTGTATAGGTCTTTTGCCTCTTTGGTTAGGTTTATTCTTAAGTATTTTATTGTTTTTAATTCTACTGCAAATGACTTTTTTTTTTTAACTTGTCTCTCTGGTAGTTTGTTATTAGTATATAGAAACGCAGCTGGTTTTTGCATGATTCTGCTACTTTACCAAATTTGTATATTAGTTTTAACAATTTTTTAGTGGAGTCCTTAGAGTTTTCTAGGTATAATATACTGTGGTCAGTTAATAGAGGCAGTTTTACTTCTTCCTTTCTGATTTGGTTGCCTTTTATTCCTTTTTATTGCCTAATTGCTCTGGCTAGGATGAGTAGAAGTGGTGAGAGTGAATGGGCCTCCTTATCTTGCTCCTAATCTTAAAGGAAAAACTCTCAATTGAGTATGACATTAGCTAAGTTTGTATAGGCATATAGGTTGCTTATATGTAGGTTTGTAATAATGCATATGTGTTTTAGAAAATTGGGTAAGTGGTAATTTTCACATATAAAATAATGGGAAACAGTCTCTTGTTAAACCTCTTCCCAGAACATTTAATTTTCAGATATGAGTTTCTGACCTAAATTGAGATGCATTGCAGTATGTCTGACACACTTTGTAATACTTTTTATAGTCTTGTCTGTCTGCTCATAACTTTGAATTCACACTCTTCAGCTAGATTCCCAAGCCCTTTACATTGTGCTGGATGCTTGCCACTCCGGCTTCGTCACTGTCCACTCCTGCCTCAACAGGGCGAGCCCGCCTTGCTCTTTCATGCCTCCATGCATGTGTGGGTGACGGTCTCTCTGTCTGGATACTTTCCAAATAAGCTCAAACATCATTTCCGCATGTAGCTGCTCTGGCTTCCCCAGCTCTATGCTCCCATAATACCCTTCGACTCATCTGTCATAGAAGACAATAGGATATTTAAATTGGGGTTAACATCCTATTTCCTACACTAGTCTATAGTCTTCTTGGCCTAAGGATTGTCTTTCTTATGGTGATGATACAGTGGGTTTTAAATAAATGTTTACTAATAAGTAAATAAATTAATCCGAAACAGTAAAAGAAAATAGATCACTATGGGTTAAAGTTTTTAAGGAAAGGATTCAAGGACAAATGGATTTCAAAGACGTAAATGTTAAGAGGAGGAAGTAGCAGAAGTAAAGGCTTAGAAACAGGCAAAAAATGATATGGGCTTCAAGAAAAGAAAATAGGAATTCACAAGAGGAATATGGAAGAAAAAATGGTGAAGTAAAGTGATTGAGAATTAAAAAATTATAATGCTATGTGACCTAATTAATATTTAACTCCCATCCTTAGTTGGGAAGGTTTTTGAAGGGGTGCATGCACTTTTTCTTGTATACATATGTGAAAGAAAAGAGCCACATGCTAACCTAACAACCTCAGGGGAGGCCTGCATGGCAGTCTTACAAACTTAGAGACCTAAAATAACCACAAAAGATGGTTTGAAAATTAAATATCTAACTCCAAACAGGTTATAGTGGGTAGTCATGTTCTAGGCCAATATTTTCCCAAAGATCAACTTCAATATTTTTCCTGAGCCCATTTGCCATTTTGCCTCTAAGATAACATATCTATGAGATGTCTGGGTAACTTGTAACTTCTCTTTTTCTGGAGCCCCTGAGGCACAACCAAATGTGGTGGGTGCCAGGACAGATGCCTCAAATTCCTTCGTTATCATGTTAATTGTTTTGCACTCACCTGAGTAAGTATCCATCATTTTACTTTTTATCCAATCCCAGGAGTTTCCCACCGCTTTGCTTTCTCCCACCTCCTTACTCCATCACCAATGAATTTCATGTAACCCACCTATGTCCCTCCTTTGATTTCAGTGTATAAATAAAAATGTAACCTGCCATTCTTCAGAGCATTATCTCAATTCGTTGAGGTTCTGCTTCCGCATACATAGACAATTTGGCTCAAATAAACTTACAAAAATTTTTTACAGGTTTCAATGGGTTTTTTTTCCGTTAACACATATCAGATATCAATGGGTCTTTTAGAATTAAATAGCTCTCTCCCCTGCTTTCCCATCCAAGGATAGCCAAATCTTAATGCATTAGCTTCAGATGCACGTGTTATACTGATATTGTTGACTCATTAAACAAACAGTAAATAAATCCTTATCCTACTTTGCTTTTTTTTTGGGGGGGGGCGGGGGTGAGGGGGGGTTTCCTGGAGAAGTCTTATACTGACTTAGAAAATCATGTGAACCCATCTGTCTAAATGAACTTTCTGTGATGAAGGAGGCGTCTTATCAATGCCATGTTATACAGTAGCCACTGTCCACATGTGGCTATTGACATTTGAAAGGTATCTAGTGTTACTGAGGAACTGGATTTTTTTTTATACTATTTCGGTTTAATTAATTTATACTTTAAATAGCCATCTGAAGCTAGTGTTCACTACATTGGGCTGGAAGTTCTGGAATATCTGTTGCAGCCATGACCCCTACCTCGCAGCCATGACCCCTACCAAGCAGTCCACCTCCCACTCTGATACTTTCCTCCAAGGCAGCTGCTTGAGCAAACAGATGCCAAAGCTGGAGCACTGCACTTTTAATTTGCCAGACAATCGCCAACGGTAGTCTTTCATGGGAATTAAGAGCAAGCTAGGCCATGAAGATATACTCATTCCCGACTGCTACACATGAACGGCCAGCAAAGTCTCTGTATAATCAGCCTATCAAGAAAAGTTATAATTAGAACCTTATTTATTTTCCTTCTTGTGGAACGCTGGGTCCCTTTAACCATATTAACACAATCAGTGCTAAAAGGCAAAGGGAAATTAGCTTTGGCATGCACATCATTCTTTTTGCACCCGGGAGATTTTCAACATAAGTCAAAGCAGCATTCTGGATTTGTGTTAAGGATGTTTCTTGTGATCAGACTGCCCTAAATAATACATGAGCCTACACGTACAAATACATTTCATGTCAGCTGCTGCTTAGAGAGCATTGCTAACTGCCCCTGGTAATTCCTTCCGGCCCTCCAGGGGTCTTCTTAGGCAGGTTGTGAAGTTTGCTCAGAAGAGCTCTAGCCTAATTTAAAAAGGGAGTTTCTCCAAGCTTTGGGTGCATGGTTTTGTCATTTGCAAATGGAGTTATCATGCAAACAGCTAGGGTGTGGTCCGTAAATTTGCATTTTAATATGCCCTCTCTTGACTCTGATACAGGTGTCCCTCCACTGTGTTTGAGAGAAGTGTAGTTGGGCTATGAAACTCGGTAGAGGACCGGAACACAGATCACAGCTAGGAACCTCTACATTCGGTTTCTCTTTTCTTCTTAATAAGGTGGAGGAAAAAGCAAGCACTGACCTGAATCAGAACCCCCGCCGGCCTGTGGTTGGAAGCATGTACCTTGTTTTAAAAGCTCTGAGGTTGAGGTAAGCAGCTCAGAATAAAGTGATTTTTAGCTCTCTGTGTTCTTTGTAACATAGCAAGGCCTTATTACATTGGATTTCTTGGTGGCACATTTTGGGGAATGACGATGGGAACCTGTTCAAGTAAAACCATTTGGCAGTAGCTTGCCTTCTGGTAATGTGGTGCCAGGGCCCAGAGCTGGCAGCCCCAAGATATCCGCCAATGGCATCTAGATAATGTCAAACTGAAATCACCTAAAAAGCTGCAGAAACAGGGATTGCTCTCTGATGCTCCTCTGTCCATAAAAGCAGGATGTAAATCTCCAGGACAGTGCCCTCCCCGCTGCTAGAGGACTGAGAGACCACCTGATCACACGAGTTATAACTCTTTTAGAAAATCCAGAGCTGAAAAGGCGTGTGTATAAAACCAATCGTGTTACTCCTTTACTACCCAAGGTCAAACTTTGTTTAGATTCCTCACTAATGAATGCCCTAATCTTGATGAGATTCCTTTCTATTGAGCACTTTCTTTGTCCTGCCAATTTCTCACACGTGCATTGTTTCTTTGTCTGAAAAATGTGAAAAGGGCCTCATTCAATTATTTCTTTGAGCCTTATTTTCTGATCTGAGCATTATATTGTGCTTCTCCTGTGCGCACATATTAAATTGGTTTCTTTCTCCTGTTAATACAGAGTTATACCAATTTTATTATTCTATTATTGGCCCAGCCATAAGAACTAAAGAAGAGTAGATGAGGGGAATTCTCCCCCTCCCAGCAGCTAGTGATAGCAGTGACTACTTCACATCTTTAAGCATGCATGTAAAGAGCCAAGCTATCTGCAAAGAGAGACTTGCTGTGATTCCCTGCACGTGTTGTGCTGAAATGGTCCAGGTTAGGATACTAGATGGAAGAATACTTTAAGGATGCTTTGCCTTGTTTTCAAGGGGCCAGAATCTGACAGATATGCCACAAACACCACATATAAACTCCTACAAGTACACAATGGTTCAGTAAGAGGAATCCTTTTTCTCCAGGTTAAGTTCCTAGGGTCAATTTCCTCCCCATCCCCTGGCCTCTCTCCTCCCTTGCCTTATTTAGAAAATGACCATCAGAATTAAAGGAAGGCGTTCATATTTATACTCTACGTTGGACACTCTCTTAAAAAAAAAAAAACTATTGTGAAATACTTCATAATATCCCCACTTTGTAAAGCAGCAGACTGAGGTTTAGAGCAGTTACTTGACTTGCTCACAGTGAAGCAACTGCTACATGGGAGATTGTACCAGACCCAGGTATGTGAAACTTCAAATACCTTATTTCTTTATGATTTGAGCTATATTATATGATTTAAAAATTGAACTCATACATAACTTTGGAAGTACTATGTTAAAAGTCAAATGTCCCTGATTTGTTTATTTTTAATGTCTACCTTTCTCTGCCCTTCTTGCTGGGAATGCCCTTCTACAATTTAATCTGTTGGTGATTGCCTCCTTTTCCTTCTTACGTCACTAAACTGCCATTTCCTACCGATAGGCACTGGACCACCTATCATTCCCACCAGCCAGGGGCCGGGATGCCCATTTCTGAGTAAGCTCTACAGAGGTGTTGGAATTTTGTCAGTAGAATAGGTGAGGCATGCAGAAAAAATTCAATCATAATGAATTAATCAGATGTTATATAAAACAATTATTTCTTTAATGTTTACCCTGTATTGGGCCCTGTTTTAGGAGATATGATTTATGCTTTTGTTTTTATTGAGGTGGTTATTGAACCCAAGAAGGAACTAACAGTTAAGTCCTCAAAAAAGAAGTGATAGTAAAATATGAACAATAAAATGGTGTTTCTGAAATCTAGTGTGTTTTTTTTATTACAGACATTCAAATTTAATGAAATTCTAGAAAAGAATCACTACAAAACAGAAAATCACTTTAACTATAACTGCCTAATGCCAATTCAAGGTGAATTTACCTTAAGCAAAAGTCACATATTTAAACCTACAGCTTTTGTTTTGTCTTCTTGTGTTATTCCATGAAATGCTAATTTTTACTGATTTTTATTTTTCATTTTGTTGTTAGATTATTTTTTGGTCATACATATGAATGCAAGTGAAAGCATAATAATACAATATGCCATGTTATTTCTGCATCTCTAATGTTTTATTTTATTTTTTTTCCATTGTCATTTACCCCTCCTAAAACTTCTTCCTTCTCCATCCATTCCCCCCACCACGAATCACCACACTATTATCCATGTTCACGAGTTTTTTCTCTCTTTTTTTTTTTTTTGTTCAATCCCACACCCCAACTCCCCCCACCCTACCACATCAGAGATGCCTACCTGCTCTCTATCTATGAGTCTGTCTCTATTTTAATGAATTGCTGAGTTTGATTTTGAGGTAATAGCACAGCAAACAAATTTCCTTCTGCGGTTTTGACAGGGCACATTCACCCGGTATTGTAGGAGACAAGAATACCATGTATTGGCATCATTACTCTCAGAAAGAGTTGTCTGCAGCTTCTGTGAAATCCTCATTGATTTTCATGCAGGATAACCCTTTGGAGAGTGAGATAAAAATGCCCAAATTGGTGAGGTGAAGCAGTTGTTTATGAAGAAATACTGCCAAGGAGATGCTGCTTTCGTGCATGCTAACCCGAGTCTTACCCTCATTTGCTTTTGCTCTCTTGATTAGTTGTTACCTGTTCACTGTTGTTGGAAATTCTCTTGTGCACCTTTAAAAATAATTTTTTAAATTATATTCAACAGACCAAAACTTCTTTTCTCATTATACTGGGTAAGTAGCAAAAGAGAGAATTCAATAATAGTGGCATATTCTATCAAGTATACATTTTTTCCTTCAGAAAATTTTAGATATTGCCAATAAAAGACAACTGTTATATTGACTTTTCCTAACAAAGTGTCTATATAACTCAATGAGCAGTTTACAAACTAAAACAGAGAGTAGTCACGCCGGCTCTTGAACCTCTCAAGTTTCTCTCCAGGTTTCTTTCTCTTAGTTTACTCCTAATTATTAGTGGACAACCTCATTCATTTTCATGTCAATGAGCATATCTATACCCAAGTCTTAAGTATATCCAACCTAAACCTGTCAGACGGCTGGGGATCCTACTGTCTTGGTTTGAACATCCCTTTGACATCTCATCAAACTGGACACATGGCCTCCTTTAACCTGTCCCCTTCCTCCATATTCGCCAGCACGCCTGGGTTCGCTCAGTGATCTCTCTGTCAGTGAGTGCTAACATCATCTACTGGAAATTACATTTTCAAAGGAGCGATTCAGTTGTCTTGAAAAGGTGAGAGTAAGTGAGGTTTTTTGTTTGAATGTTTTTGTTGTTTTTGTTGTGGTTTTCTCTCCCAGAGGGGAAAAGAAAATCAAACATTTTCTCTCTCTCTCTCTTTTTTTTTTTTTTTTTTTTTTTTTTTTTTCGGAAAGGGGGAAGGGAGGGACGGCGCAGAGAAAATTAAACATTTTCTCCATCTGGATTAGGATTTAAATTATATAGTGAATACACAGTTATCAACAAAGTGCCATGAGAGGACAGGGAAAGCAGGAGGTAATTTCGTGTGGGAATAAAAGGAAATAATGAACCCAGGTCTTTGTGGAAGAGAAAGCTTTCCAGGAGGTAGAGATGGAGGGAACGCACTGAGGAAAAACAAGGCAGAGGCCTGAGGGATTTCAATGTGGTTCTTGTAAAGCAGAACAAAACTCCCCAGGGGCCAAAGGCTCAAGCAAACATAAGTTATTTTGCAGGATTCTGCTTATTTCCCTGCAGATCTTTGATGACACTTAATTGTTGGATCCCACTGGGGGTCATGAGGATGAGCCCTTTCCCTGGCCTGCCTTTCCATTCTTCTTGATGATTACGTTGCTCCCGGAGAAGCACCCAGAAACCCAGAAGTCCCTTCGTGATCACCTTGGACAATTGTTTTTTTCCAATTTTTTATTCTTTTTATTTTATTTTATTATTTGTGTGTCTGTGTGTGTGTGTGTGTGTGTGTGTGTGTGGCTTTGGGTTCTTCATCATTTATCTAAACCCATCTGGGTTATTCCACCTGAGCTTTACACTTGTATGTACATTTAGATGTATTGTATACCAAAGGTAGTAAAGTAGTAAGTTGCATCTTTATTCTGGAGACATCTCTGCTTTGTTAAAAAAAAAAAAAAAAAAAAAGAAAGAAAGAAAGAAAAAAGAAAAAAGAAAAAGAAAAAAAGGAGCAGTAAACAACGAAAAGCAAGACAGCAGAGCCCAGAAATAATGTATCTAGTAACCAATCAGGATATTGGTGAATGGAAGCCAGAGTCACCAGGAACCAGGCCAAGGATATTTAACTAATATCCTGATTGGTTACTAGATAATGTTGCCTTTGTTTCCTTAAAAGCCAATTAACTCCATTTAAACTTTTGGCTGTGTGCATCTATTAATTTGATAGAAATAAAATAACAAATGGTCCTCGAATTGTTGTTTTTCAGTGTGTTTAAAGTAGGACTTGATGTGATCACATTCCCAAACTTGTTTTCTGCTCCTTGGACCTACCTGTCCCTCTTTACTTCCTTCCCCTGTTCTTTAGAAGCCCTCTTTCTTTTTGGTAAAAGAGCTATTGACCTGCCTCTTTCTCAAAATTATCATCTTTTAAAAAAATGTTTTTATTGAAGGTAGAGGGAGAGAGATAGGAATATCAGTGATGAGAGAGAATCCATGTGCCCTGACCAGGATTCTAGCCTGGCAGCACCTCAGAGCATAGGAGGACGCCAAACCAACTGAGCCACACCAGTCAGGGTGAAATTTTTTTTTTTTTTATCTTCACCTGAGGACATTTTCCCCCCATTTATTTTGGAAAGAGAAGAAGGGATGGAGAGAGAGAGAGACACATCAGTGTGAGAAACATGGATCAGTTGCCTCAGACACTCACCATGACCTGAGATTGAAACTAGAGAGGGATGAAGTTGATAAAATCTTTAGAGAACATGCCATCTAGAGACTGGAAATACATAGAATTTATACCTTTTTATCCTCATTCAAGGCCCACAGATGCTTGCGTTTTTGTTTTCATAGAATCTTTGCACTGGGAAGTACATCATATACACTATGCTATGTCTGATCTGATACAATGTTCTCATTTTATTATGGAGGATTAGGTGACAGGTGGACACAAGATAAAAAACAGATGCACATACTAAATTTATAGGTTTCATCCCTTTGTTTTAAAACAGATATCTACTACTAGCTTGTAAGTGAAATCCTGTTTAAAAATAATTTCATCTCTATTTTGTCTATATTTTTAGCATACTCTTTTTTGAAACCAGGTGGTTAAATGATAATGTCTTAGGAGTGACAATGGGTAAATTCATGTGGAAGAAACAGGTCCAGGTGAAATATTTCTCACTGGAATTAAGTGGCAGACAGGTGTAAGTTATTAATAACACGAAGAATTTAAATAACGACTGAGTACAAACTGAGAAAACAAAGGTAATCTAGAAGAAGGGAAATATATAAAGCAGCAAAAAAAGAACCCACTAATGCTACAAATTTAGTAATAAAGTGATAATTTATATTCAATACAGAAATGTGGATTAGTAGCATGTCTTTAAGCAATTTCCTTCACTTACCCCAATTTACACTGGCAGATCCAAAATTATGCACACCCTTCCCCTATCATAGATGATAATGGAGTTAAAAGCAAATGAACTGCTAAGATCTAAAATCTCTCAGACATCTGATTATGTGAACTTCTCATTGTATTGATCTCATTCTACTAGAATATTCTTGTGAACTGCCTCTTTCTTCTGAACAATGAATGTGAGTTTACAGTTAGAGTCAGTTCTACTTTTAGAAAAAGCATTGCAGATTGAAATAATGTATCTAAATTTTTAATAGAAACACAAACGAAGGTACCATTCTAGGCTAAAGAAATAATGTCAGTTTTTTTAAGGGATGAATTTAATTAACCAATGTGTACAGCAAAATATTGAAGTATGGTTCTTTAAAGTAAATGATAATCCACAAAACTAGGCAATATGGCAATCAATCACTACAGTTATATTCAATATCATTTATCTTTTAACTCCTCTCTTGTTTTATGGAAATAGACAAGCTGTTAATTAGCGTAAAGAAGTCAGAGAATTTTCTCAGGGGAGCGTTTAAGCAGCATGTTTTAGGAGATTTGGAGTAAGACTTTAGAGTCAGTTACAGCTATGAATCCAATAAAAAGCTGTAGGCTTTTATGTTCTCATTTCCATTTTGTTCTCTCTTGGTAGTATAGATATCAAGCTGTGGCTCTGTTATATGTAAATTTAGGATCCATTTCTTCAAAATTACATGGGAGCCATATACTCCCTTACTCGTATTTTCCGGCGTATAAGACGACCCCCCCCCCCCGAATTTTAGTTAAAACATAGGTTTAGGGCTATATTCGCTGTATAAGACTACCCCCCACTTCCGAAGCAACACCAGTTCTTTTTTTAATAGACAGCCTCTCTGACTCTGGCCAATCTGAGCAGGTTTTTTTTCATTTCAAAAGTCGTCTTATATGCCGGAAAATACAGTATATAAAATTCCTATGGATCAGTGACTGGCAAACCGCGGCTCGAGAGCCACATGCGGCTCTTTGGCCCCTTGAGTGTGGCTCTTCCACAAAATACCACGGCCTGGGCGAGTCTATTTTGAAGTGGTGTTAGAACACTCAAGGGGCCAAAGAACCGCATGTGGCTCGCGAGCCGCAGTTTGCCGACCACTGATATAGGTAATACAGGGGTTATAATTAGTAGAAAGCTCAAGGTACATAGAAATTGTTATAAGTAAGGAACTATTCCTCATAAAGAAAAATTATTGCAATGGAATGACCTTGTAATTTATTAGTGTCCTCTTATCTTTATTAGGGTTCTCATACTCATCTTTTGAGGAGGGGGAAGCAGGAAAGCATGGTGACTTTTAGAACGACTGTAGGAAATGATGCAGCCCCGGATACTAATAGATCTGGGGTCTCACCTTCCATCTGGTTGGTTGCTCATCAAGCAATCTTGTTCAAGGAGTGGCCACTTCTCCTGAGTCTATCTCAACTATGGTGATCCAAAGTGAGAGAAAATCATTCCTAACAGAAAATTGCCACTGAGTGTGTGGGCAAAGTGCTGGGAGCAAAGATGCAGACTGGAGAATGCAGACACAACTCCCAGTGCAGAAGCCCATTAAGCCTCATTAAGTCTCAGCTTACCAGACCCCTAGGTGGCTGTGTTACATTGAAGTTGCCTGGGAATAATATAAATAAAAATTGTGAAGTTTGAAGTTAAATGTTTCTAGGCTCCGTTCCGACACATTCTTTATTTGTGAATTCTGTGAACACACCATTTTCTCTGTCTCAAACGACACTGACTGTGGGGTTCGGCTAGCGAGGTGCCAATGAAATATTTCAAAAATGGCTTTCAACTTGTGCTTAGTAAGCCGTCGTTGTCAGCTCTGTGACCTGGCACAAAAATGGCTTCAGTGAAGCAAGTTCCTGCTCCAGCTTCTTCCTTTGGCCCCACTGTGGAAGGAAAGGCAAATCAAGCCTGAACACACTGATTTCCACCCCCCCTCCCAACCCCCCCAATACAAACAATATTGTTTTCAAGCTATGGAGCCATGCATAAGATACATTATTTACATGCATCTTAGAAGGCTAGAGAGTAGATTGTCACTCACATTCTAAGTCTCAGCAGTAAAATGATTTTAAAAAATTTTCCTAAATGAAAAGCTTGAAAGAAAGTTAAGTGTAAATGTCTGGCAAGGCAGCAGAGCCTTCAAAAGCAGGCTGGTGAACATTAGGGTTTCCATAGCAACATCTTCTTGTCCAGAATGTTTCTTCTTTTTTCCTAATTTATCTACCATGAGATATTTCTCTTTATTTTGACCTGTAGACCCCAAATGATACTTATTATAGGCACAATGGAATTATAATTGGAAATGCTCTGATTTATTAGTATAATTTCTTGCAGTCTATTTTAGATTATTGCTATTTGCCTATGTTACATACCCAGCAATATGCTATGGATGTGATTGTATAAAACCTGCATATTAAATAGTTTCTGGTAAACATACTTTTGATAGACAAGAGGAGATAATAAAATTAGATAAAATTTAAATATACACCCTATTTGTTCAGCTATTTTAAACTACTCAACTTTAACTTAGAGCATTTGGTTGAATATAACAGTTTCTTGCCTTTGGATATATGCCTTGTATTTTGCAGAGAAGTTTGAGGTGAGAACCAAAAGATGTCACTTTACAAAAACATTCTTGCCAGTTGTGATGTGGTATCTTCTGCTGATGGCTCTTGGCACTGTGCACAGACTTAGCCAGCAGCAAACATGGAGTACCTGTGACAAAGTGCCTCATAGGTGCTAGTGAGGACTCTGAGAAATATTTGCAGGGGCCATCACTTCAGTTAGGAAACCATCTAGTTGGAAGGAAAGAGAAAAATAGAGAAGTAAAAAAAAAAACACATGTGTCTCTAAACAGCCATAGCTAATATGTATTATTTACCTATGTCACATATTGTTCTAAGAACTTTATGTGCACCATATTGATCATTATTATTCCCATTAGGTTGCATCAAGTGACAAAGATAGGATTTTTAAAAAAATATACTTTTTAAATATATTTCAAAGAAGAAGGAAGGTGAAGAGTGAGAGAGAGAGAGAGAGAGAGAGAGAGAGAGAGAGAGAGAGAGAGATCTTTTGGTTGGTTCATAGGTCAATGCTCAACCACTGATCCATCCTGGCCAGATAACAAAGATAGGATTTGACTTTACCTCACTGTAAAACTTCTAGCTTTATCCATAGTTTTCTGCCAGTGATTGTTACAGGTGTTCAGAAGTGAGACTTTTCAGTGTCTACCAAGGAGAGCAGAGATTTCACAGAAGAGGAGGGTCTGGGGCAAAGACATGGAAGGTGTGCTGTAGATGTCCTTACCTAAAAAAGACAAGAAGAATTTTTGAGAGCTGAGAGAGAAAAAAAAAATGGAATTGGGATAAAAGACACGTGAGCACAAGGCAAAAAATTCCCATGTAGAAAACCTGAATGAGAATGTAGATTGGGATCAGATGAGGAAGGGACAAGGGGTCTGAAATGTATTCTGTAGACATAGATATGTGAGTAACATATTTAGTAATTTGAAGACATGTTGAAAACAAAATTCTAACAAGGCAACAGAGCATACAGAAAATCAGAGTGGAGGTGCTAGAGGCAAGAAGCCATGGTAAGTAAGACTAGAACTGGAACAGAGAGGCAGGGACGAATGTGAAAATTCATGGTTGCATTCAAAGAGATCATGAAGAAGTAAATAAATAAAACCCCACCAATCTTCTTCCACTGGACATTTCATCTAATGATCTCATACTGTGAGATCCTATATAATAAAAGGCTAATATGCAAATAAACCGAATGGCAGAATAACCAAACAACCAGTTGCTATGACTGATATGCGCTGATCACCAGGGACATGGTGGGCTTTGGCCGTAGTGGGATGGTGGAGCAGGTGAGGAGGGGAGCCAGACCAAGGCAGGGTGCTAGACACTGTCATCAGGGTGAGCCTCTGGTGGTTACTGAAAATTCTTTGCTCCCACATGCCACGGTCCCATCCAGCAATTGCACCTGCTGCTGGCACAATTCCCATTTGCACCTGCTGTCAGCACCAGAGCTGTTGCTCACACCCACTGCTGGTGCCTGGTGCTGGCCCCAATTGCTTGGTGTCATCAGTGGGTGCAAACAGTGGCTGCTGGTCCCAATTGCTCCTCAGGGCTTCTCCACCTCCCCCTGCTCCTGAGGGGCAATCAGGGCAGCAGCCGCTGCTTTGCACCCACTGACGGCACTAGCCCTGCTTATACCTGCTGCTGGCACTGTCCCCAATTGCTCCGTGCCCTCAGCAGGTTCAAGTGGGACTGGTGCTATCAGCATGTGGGAACTGCATTAGGAGCAGGACTGCCAGCAGATAGGGGATAGGGGCAGTGGCAGGAGGGACTTGGTGGGGGGCATGGAGGATGGGCTGAGACCCTCCCCCATGCCTATCACAGCCTTGTGTCCCACAGTTCCTTGCAAGGTGCACAAATTTGTGCACTGGGCCCCTAGTATGTAATAAAACCAGTGGAATCTTATTATTGAGCTGAGTGAAGGGAAGGCGTAAGTAGAAGGCTATTCTTTAAAAAGGCATAAATTGCACAGTGATGTACAATAACAAGCATTAATTTCAATGATATATATGACATGGAACAGATCCTTGCCTTACCAGGTCCTCAGGTCACTTGTTTTAATGACTAGATAAGGAAAAATTATAAATTGCTACTTCTCTAATGTATTAAAATACTTGAAGATGTCTTATTTTAATATGACCCTTACTCATATTAAACAATTTGCCTTCATTTTGAAGAAATGCTAATGAATTCAAGGTAAATTTTAGCCGGGTTCTGACTCACATCATCTTCTGCCATTCAGTAATTGTTGAGCTTTTTATATTTTTCTTTTTTACTTTAAATCTTTATTTTGAAAGTATTACATATGTCCCCTTTCCCCCATTGATCTTTTCTAGCTCTGCTCCACCGCATCCTAACCCCAGGCCTTCACCACCCTATTGTCTGTGTCCATGGGTTATGCATATATTTTGGATATTAAACCTTTATCAGATGTATCACTGCCAAATATGTTGTCCCATACAGTGGGCTTCCTTTTTTAAATGCATGACAGAAACAAGGTCTGAATTATCCCTCTCTACACGTCTGATGGAAAACTATTGTTTTAAGAGAATTCTGGAGTTCATTCAACTTCTTACAGTGGTTCCGGGCTTAAATTGTGGAGAGACACTGACTCACTTCCTGTTAAAGACGGTTTTTTATGTGAATGAAACAGGTTATTCTCTAATGAGATGGAGACTGGAGTCACCTTTTCAAAAAGTGACTAGTATGATTAATACAGGCATATTGTTGACACTTTCATGGGAATTTGAAAGAGAAGATTTACTTTTGCCTCAGGCCAACAGGCTGATAGGAACTCTTGGTTGTGTTGGGTCAGTAAACATAAGGAATGGGAGGATAACTTGAGAGAAATTTGGTAGATTAATGTGCTCAGTGAGATAGTGTGTGAATGACCTTGAACTTACTTTGTTGGAGGGGGAGTTGGTGGGAGGAAGCCTTTCCCCAATGAAGAGAAATAAGCAAGCGTCTATTATCCTTTAGAGAAGTCGAAAGCTGTCAAACTGAAGAATGATGACAGTTCTTAGAGATATGGCCAGTGTGAGTTGCAATTAATTGAAAAGAAGAAATTACAGTTAGATCATCTGTTATTTGTGCTTAAAAAGAAAAACCTCTTCTTGTGAGAAGTTTTGACATTGTCTTAAAAGTCCTTTTGCCTTATCCAGAAGGCTACTCAGATATATGATTGCCACATTATAGGGCTCTGCAGAGAGGCATAAAAGCTCAAAGGTGAGCTTGTCAACCCTGTAAGTCAGGATGAAAATGTGTTTTAATTCCTAGCTACACTAGTTAAAGTGAGTGCCTCAGAGGGGAAGGGAGATTGCTTTGACAGGTTCAGAAATGTTGCTTCAACTTAGGGAGTTATATGTTTCAAAGAAAGCTGGGTTCCTTATACAACAGCAAACCCTGTGACCTCAGGCAGGATTCTTATGTCAGTTAATTGCTGATACTTATTCTACTTCCTATACCAGTAAGGCATGTGTGCAAGCAATTAAAAAAAAACAAACACCCTCTAATTATAATCTCTTTCTATATAAAAGCCTAAGTGAACTACCAGTGGATGGACCAGTCACTATGACACGCAATGACCATGCTCAATGCAGGAGCTGCCTCCTGGTAGTCAGTGCACTCCCACAGTGGGGATACCGCTCAGCTCAGCTGACCCATAGGCACCAGATGCTGGGCTCACAGATGGCAAGTGCAGCTGCACAGGCATGAGCCTCTCCCATTTCTGAGGCAGGGCTCAACAGCAGCAGTGGCAGGCACAGCTGGCTGGGATGTGCCAGAGCGGTGAGATGCCTGGCCCAAGCTCAGGCTCTTCCCCAGCTGCCTGCTGTTTCACACACTACTACATCCCTCAGTGGATGTCAGACCGAAACTGGCAGAGAGGGCACCAGGCCAGGCTGAGTGACCCCACTGGTGCACGAATCTGTGCACTGGGCCTCTAGTGTCTTAAATAAATAAGGATTCCAATTTTTCTCATATAACAACTCAAAGATATGAGTTCTAGATCTGGTGTAGCTGATGATTATATCTTCCTGCTCTGGCATCCTTAGTGTGTGGATTTCATCTTCATGATCACAGGAGGGCTGCTGAATGTCTAGGCACTGCATCTTTACTCTGGGCAGGAAGAGGAAGGGCAAAGTGACAAAGAGAGGGCTGGTTCTCTCTGTTGTAAAAATCAGTACTGGAAAGTTGATCCAGAAGACTTCCATTTACACCTAATTAGCTAGAAATGGGTCACCTTCGTGAGAAATCAACAAAGTAAATTTTTTAAATTAAAAATTTTAATTTCTTAAAAAATGGATTACCACATTACAAAATTATAGTATTGCTGGTAAGGAAGGAGAAGAAAATGGATATTGCGTGCCCAGAACATGTGTTTTGTTATGGCATCATTCCAGTTTCTTACTTACAGTTTGACTGCATTGTTACTCATGTTTCCTGCTTATCTTCAGAGTATGGAAATTAATCTCACTTCACACAAAACAGAGATTGAAGAAACTCTATTGCCGACATGCATAACAAAAAGAAACAACACCTCAGGGACTTAATAAAAAAGGCTGATAAGAATTGTCTAAGAAGAAATATTTGTAAAAGGTTTTGGGCAGAAGCAGTTTTCCAGCTAACATAGGCTTTCTAGAGCCAAGATGCAGGCAGAAACTTGGGTGAAACATGAAAAATGATTCAGTGCACAGATAATAGAAATACTAAACTACCCTAATATATTTAGCCAAAAGCAAGAGGTGAGAGTCACTGACCTAAACACAAGGACCACCCAGGAGGTAAAAGAAGACAAGTAGAAGAGCTGTAGAAATGAAGTGAAATGGTCAGGAAGAAGGGTTATTTCCTCCAGAACTCTGCCTATGGATGAAAAAGAAAAAGAACAAGAGAGGTATTAAATATTAAAAGCATAGACTATCAATACATGCAAAAATGACCTCATAAGTCTAAAGTGAAAATATCTTTATATTTCTATAGGGGATTGTGGAATTACTTTCCATTGAAATGACATCAGGCTTTGAGTACTGCCTGTAACAAGCAGCAAGCAATGATAAGCTATGAAAAGTGTGCTGGTTCTTTCTTCAGACCTTTAATGGGAAATACATAGTGTCAGGCAGGAGATTTTGATTTTTGTTTTTTTGTTTTTAATCTTGATGTGTAAGTTCTACAAGTGGGCTTCTGCTCTGGTCTGGATTTGAATCTTAGAGCCATAATTAAAGCTTCCTGGATATGTTTCTACATCTGGAAAATTTCCCCTAAGATTATTTAGAGAAGAAAAAAGGACAAAGGTGAAGGACAGTGACTCCTAGATTTTTTTTCTTTTTTCTGCTTCCTCTCTAGCTCTTTGGATACATGCATAATAAAAAAGATACAGGAAGGAGAAAGGGAAGAGCAAATGCTCTTTCCCATGCATTTATTTGGCTTCTTGAGTTTGATGATTGGCAAAAAAATTAGTTCTCTCCCACTTATTCCCATCAGTGATCTTTAAGTCAATAATTTTACTGAGCTTCTAGAGAGATGAGTTGGTGAGGTCCTTATCTCAGCATTAAGAGGGAAGTGACCAATAAAACTCCCCAGTGAAGAAAACTAGAATGGAAAATGTAGACTATAGAATTCAGTTTTCAAACTCTACATCTATTGTGAGGGTTTTATTTCTCCATCTTTCCATGGGGCCTATCAGCCATCTTTTATTTTCCAGGTTCCTTTGTTCTAAGATGACTGTCCTGTCACTAAAAAGAGAGAGATAAAAAAAGAAGGAAGGGAGGGAGGGAGGGAGGGAGTAAGGAAGGAAGGAAGAAAGAAAGGAAGGAGGGCAAAAAAGGAGGGGGAAGTGATGAAGGGAGGAAGAGCAAGAGAATAATAGAAAGTACTAGTATATCCACCAACCTCATGGCTACCCAAACCACAGACCAATTTTAGGGACACATTTGTCTTTAAACACACTGTATTGTCACCAAACATAAGCTGGTATTCAGTTGGCAGTCCTGAGGAGATTTGCTTATGATTGCACTAGAAAAGATAGCTGATGTCCAGGACTCTAAAAACAGTAAAAGCTACTTACTTTTTGACACATTTTTTTTTTTTTTCTTCAGGCCCTTGACTGACTCCCAGCATCAGAGGGGAGAAAAATCAAACAGCATTATCATTTCATTTAAATTTAAGAAACAAGAAAGGGATGTCTTTTTTTTTTCTTTCCTTTTTATTCTTTTTATCAAGTAGACAAGTACACTCAAAAGTAAGAGAAATGGAGTCTGCAAAAGGCTCCAACACTGCAATCTGTGTTAAATTACAGATGATTGGCCTCTCAGAAACCACTGTGATTGAAATTGCACATGCAAGCCCACCCACAAAATAACAAAATCTCCTTCTACTATCCTGTAAAACTGTATATCCGTTTCCCCTAAAATTAGTGACACCTAAAGTGTAAAGGGCCATATTTTGCCATTAATAAGGATTCACAGAGTTTTAATAGCAAATCAAGGTAATAAAATTAATTCATAGCTATAATGGGTATTTAAAAAATGATGTAATTTATGATTAGATTGAAAGTGCTAGGTATTGTGCCCATAGCAGGCAGGAAGGAAGAAACATCACCTAAAACAATTCCTTCCCAGAGGAATTTTTAAAAATAGTTTAGGAAATTCTGAGAGGTTTTGTTGACTAGATAATGACTAGAATTTTCTTTGTGACTAGAAAACATCTATAGTTTTACCAATTCTTTTTTTATAATTTGGTTTATGTTTCCTCATTTTCTATAGAACAATTACTGATTTGTTGACTAATCAATTTAGCTAGTAGCTAATTTACAATTCTCATAACAAGTTTGATTGTGTTGCTTTATTAGGTAGCAGAGTTCAGGTTTAAGATGGCTGATTGAGTGCGTATTGGTCTTTCTTCCTCTTGAGAACCAACAAAAGAAAACCTCTAAGAAAGTATCATCCCAAAATAATGAAGGCAGTAACAGTGATGAAATAGCAAAGAATTTCAATAGATGAGAGATTTTAACAAATATCTCAAATATGGAAATTTAAGGAAAACTTGTGGAATGATGAAACAGAGTAACAGAACCTTTAGCCTAGATTATTCATGGAGCAGATAAGAAAGCTAATTTCTCCTCTAGTCCTAGACCTCATAGAGCCCTGGGCTCAGTTAGTGTGTAGAACAAAGACCCAGTTTGAACAGGATACTGAAAGGAGAGGCATCTATTGCTGAAATTCAATTCAGAAAAAGAAATAAAATATAATGACACAAATTGCTAAATTTTGGAAAATCATATCTAAGAAATATTCCCAAAGAGCATAGAGATGGGAAATACAAGATTAAAGGTACATCTTAATTTTAAAAAGTTACCAAACCAAAAAGAAAAAAAAAAAAAGAATACAGATAAGACACATAGAGAATCAGGTCAGAACATCAAATTTCTTTTAAATTAGAATTCCACAAAGAGAAAGCATAGAAACTGCAAAGAGGAAATTATTGAAGAAATAAAACAAATACATCTCTCCAAATTAAAGAGAGATGTCAGTATTTAAATTAAAGGACTCATTGATTACTGAGACGATTGAAATAAGGGAGACTAACATCTAAGAAATAATGAGGATATGTTGTAAATGCCCAGGAAAAGAAACTTTTAGAAAAAACTTTCCAAAGAAGAAAAAAACATACACATTAAGAAACTACTAGGTGTCTAACTAAGGGGAAAAATCAGAATGGCATCAAATTTTACTTCATGGAATTAGATGCTGAAAGATAGAGCAAGTTAAATGTTTGGAGGGAGATTTAATTTTGATCAAGAACTCTATATTCAGTCAACCATCTCATCAATGGGACTTGGAGAGAAAACAAATAATTTTTACTCGTACTTTTATTTTTACATCCAATGAACCTTTTATGCTGTCATTTCTTGATGATGAACTCCAGGAAAATGAGGAAGAATAATTAAAAAGTAGGTAGACATAAGCTATAATAAATGGTCAGAATAGTCCAAGATCCAAATAATAGGAAATATCAACTAAACATAATAGAAAAGGAAATCAATGGTTGTTAAGAAGTCTATCTTCTATACAAAGACTTGACAAACCTAAAATATACTTATTGATGGCTTATCTTTCTACTCACCCAAATAAATAAAGGCCATGAATTATTTCAATAGATTTCGAATGAGATGTAGAAGAAAATAATTGTCTCAATATAAAGCAAATTCAAGCATGACATGATTTTAAGCAATTGATGGAGCATAATAAAGGAAATTCCATGTAATATTTAGTTTGAGGAGCAATGAGGTTAAAACATTGAGCCCATGGAGAATAGACCTCTATTTGGCTCTACAATGAACGACATTCAGATATTCATAATAATGTGTATACTGTTTATGATCTATTAATGCTGGTGTTCTTGATCCAGCATCTAGAAGGGTTCAGAAATCTGGAGAAGGGGTTGTGCATAAATTAATCAAGAGTCTAGAAATGAAACATAATTTTAGAAGGCATTTTGGGGAGTCAGAAAAGACTTAGCTAAAGGAACTAAGTTCTCCTTGTCTCAGGACCCCTTGGTTTTTATTCACACAAATTGTCCTAAGACAAGGTGGAGATATACATATCAAAGGCCAGGGTTTAGTACACAAATCCATTGCCAGAATGGTGAATTACCTATGGCTGTTCAGGCTGTTCAGGTGTTTGGCCAGGAGGATGCAATAACATGTAGATTAAGATGCTCTGATCTCTCTCAGTAAGCAATCAATTGAATGCATCCTTTTCAGGTTTGGGGATATGCCCTCAGCCATTTCCAGGTGATTCAGCCCTCTGACATGCTGAAATTGGCTTCCGGCATATAAACTATTAAAAACAATGTATAGATAACCCTCAGATGATTTCATTGATGTTGCAGAATAGAATGTAAACAGAACTACCAGATGTCGAAATGAAGATTAATTTTCTAGTGCCAGAGGAGGAGGTTGGAATACAAATTTTTGTACAGACTCAGACCCACAGAGTATGATAAGAGTAAAAGAAGTTTAGTGCCATCTTTCCTTGTAAGCCACAGTGGGAAGAGCAAAGGCAGCTTCCCAGACAAAGAGGGGTATTCAGGCTGATAGTTTCTCATCACTCCAGGCAGAGTAATACCCAAGCTGGAGACACGGTGGAGTGGGATTTTTCCAGACAGCCATAGTGATCAAAACGCATGTCCTCCCACAACTTCAGAATAAGAACAAGAATATGCCAAGTGCTTATGCCTGCCTCAAGCTATCCTGAAGGGAGGGCTTTTCTTAGTTGGGTGGAATAAAAAAACCCTTTTAAAGTAACTGACGATGGCCAGATGCTTACGTGCCAATCAGCTGTGAGCTGTGGTCAGACAAAAATGGGTTAGATTAGGTTTACAACTGAGTCTCCTACAGGCAACAGTTGCTTGGCATTTGAGAGCAGATCTCTAGGAGCCATTCCCATGTTTATATTCCCAGCACTGGTGTGTGCATTCAGACTGAGCTGTGTTAAGTAATAAATCCTACTTTCTAAGGCTTCTGGGCCTTAGGAGATAGCTCAGTGACCGCAGAAAGAAAGACTTGTAAAGTTCCCCTTTCCCCCCTTGTTGGACCCTAAATTCTGGAAAAGATAATTACTCCAACCAAAATATCTTGACAATGTAAAAATAAAGGTATAGATCACAGAAGTTGGAATGTGTAGGTAGGGCCGACAGTTGAGGTAGAAAGACCAAAGCAATCTTATAAAGTGGCAGTCAAGAAAAGTTATCAACACCAGCGGATCATGAAACAGAGGTTTGAGTGTATTATTTTGAGTTTCATAAATAATTAACAGACAAACTAAAAATACTGATAAAACTATCAAACTTAGGAAGTGGGTGTACAAGGAGAGGTGGTTTTAGTGCACATGCTGTCATTCCAGCAATGCAATAGATAACATCAGAATTAATGAGCTCCTTACATGGCTTCTAAGCGTATCAGTTCGAGATGGGCGGACATTCACCAGAACAAACAACATGGCGGCTTCAGCAGTGGGACTGGGGATGGAAGTGGAGGACAGGGGTCTGTTGCTTTTTCTTTTAAGCTTATTTGTGCTATTTTCTTTTTCATCATAAGGATGCATTGCTTTAATGAAAACTAGGCGTATGTTTTGAAAAGGCAGGAAACGAATTGGACAAGTTGTTTGATAAACATGACTAAAGCAACAGTGTTTGTCTATTTATTTACTTATTTAATTTATGTCCTGAAACTGACATATCATCTCTGCCTCCTTTTCTTCTCCTCCTACCATATTTCCAAGTCTACTGCTATTCTCCCTGGCTCGAGTCACAACATGCTCTGAAATTCTTTGTGCTACTCCACTAAGCGTGTAATAGTCACTGACATGCCTACTGAATTAATCTTGTATTTAATACATTATTTTAATGTATTCCATATTGCACAAGGTGATTGACAGACTAGCTCAATTGTTATTGTTATTTTTGGGTAAGAAAACTGATAATCCTTGTCAAAAAATTTTTTTAAGGGGAGGCTGAACATTTAAGTTATTGCTATCAGTGGAAAGATCATAAGAAAATTAAAAAAAAAAATTTGAAGGGAAAGAAGGGTACTAGTTCCCAAAGAATGGGTGATTCAACAGAAACAATTACTTTCTTGTGAAGGCTCAGAGCCTCCAAAGACAAACCAAGGCTATTTTCAGCAAAGAAAGAATAACCTTGAAATTGGTCGATAAACTTCTCATGTTCCCTGTTTGCCTCTAGAAAACTATCATTTCATCCTAACTTCTGGCTTTTGATGTTTTAGTACATAGTAGAATTGTCAAATAACCTTTACTACTACCCTGACTTTTATTGGGGGCACTTTTCTGCAGCATCTCTTCATTTATTTAATAAGTTTCCTGTTGCATTGCCACTGCTGGTCTTTGGTGAACTAGATTCTCTTTATTTTGTCTTAGGTCCTGGATCTTCTAATTCTCTAGCTCTTCCAAGTCATTATACTTCTGCCAAGAGCCCAATATTCAAGTGACTAAGTTACTAATATGCTGGACCAGTTAAACTTTCAGATAACTTTCCTTTTAAATCTGCCAAAGTACAGATTTACAAAATGATGGCTCTTTCCCTGAACTTGGCTTATGCACAGCTCCAGATTAGCGTGGTCCTATCAATCTCTTTGGCTCTGGCTACTCCCTCTGTTTTCTCCCCCGAGTAGCCCCAGTGACTGCATGGGCAGTTGCCCTGCTCACAAAGCATGGCCATCACCTCAGATCTTCTCTCAGCTTCTAACACTCCTAGTTGTCTTCTGGTGGCAAGGGCCAGTTTCAGCAGAGGCTCCAGTGCAGTCTCTGAGTTGGAAGCCACAGCAGTGTTCTGGTCCAACCAGTGAAGCCCAACAGTCTTTTGGCTTTCTCAGCGGCTGCCTGGAGAAGCCAAGTAAAACAGCCTGGGAGTCTCAGAGAGGAATGCCTTATAAGGAAAATTTGGCCAAAGAAAATATGTGGAATCTAATGAACGAAATAAACTGACCAACAAAATAGAAGCAAAGGCCTGGGTATATGGAACAGGTTGTCAGCAGAGAGGGGCTGAATAAAGGAAGGTGAAGGGATTAACAGAACATATATGCAGAGCCCACGGACACAGACAATAGTGAGGTGAGGGGCAAGGGATGAGGGTACAGGGGTTGGATGGAAATGGGCAAAGGAGGGAACATCTGCAATAGTGTCAACGATACAAATTTAATTTAAAAAAAAAGAAATAAAAATCCAACTCTATTCTTGAAAAAAGGAAAGAAGGAAGGAAGGAAGGAAGGAAGGAAGGAAGGAAGGAAGGAAGGAAGGAAGGAAGGAAGGAAAGTTCGATTCCTGTCAAGGGCATGTATCTTGGTTGTGGGCAAATCCCCAGTAGGGGGTGTGCAGGAGGCAGTATTTAAGATGTGGCAACAACAGCAATGGCAGGAGTACGAAGACTGAAGAACGTTTTGAAAAGGACCACTCCATCTGAGAAGCAGGGCAAATGGACTCAGATCCAGTTCACTCAGTTTCTCCCTGTGGCATGTTAGCTAGAGTGCGGGCCATGTGGCATCTCTGGCACCCCAATTCAGCCTGCCTATACCTATTGACACTCTCATTTCCCAGGGGTTACCTGGAGGGTCCAAGTAGAATCCCCAGGAGGGTGAAGAAATTAAAGCCTTGTGGGCTGATACTTGACTCATGAAAAACAGGGCACAGGAAGGAGCTGTCAGTTCAATATGCTTCCCCTTTCTCTCCTTGGACAGCTCCTCCCAAGAAGCAGTGGCTCCATATGGCCTCTCCTTGTTATTAACATGCATTTTCTTAGAAAACTGTGGCCAGCTGCTCCATGCAACATGTTCTCTTGTCTTCTTTCCTTGAGCCATGTCCTTCCCGCCCCCACCCCTCCTCACTGTTTTCCTGGGATTCCACCTCCCCATGAGGCATTAGGATACGAACCCTGCTCCAGGTGCTGTTTTATAGGAAATCAGGGGTAAGGCAGCTTCAAACAAACAAACTCACCAACCAAGCGATGTGGAATATGGGAAGAGTGTAAAGGAGTAAAAATTAGGTAATATTTTGGGAAAGATGGTAGGAAAAGTGATATAATCTTTCTCTTTCTGTCCTTCTCCAAAACATGAGATAGGAAGGCGTGGAGCTGCGTTTGGCAGCGAGAAGACTTGCTCTGTTCTTGGTGAGGCAGCTGAGAGTGAACCGAGGATAGGAACAGAGCCTTGCAACACATTTGTTCTTGAAGGAGAGATGGGAAGGGAAGCAAAATTTCGTACTTTTCAGTCTAGACTATAGATATGTAAGCAGACATTCAGGGCATAATCTTTGTAAGAGTTTCCCTAAACCAGTATTCTCTGAGTTCTATCAGCCTCAGCAAATGGTAACTATTATTTCTGGTACTTAAGTTGAGACTCGGGTATTACCGTTGACTCTTCTCTTTGTCTCGGAACCCCTATTCAAGCTGTCAATAAATCCTGTAAAATTCATCTTTATTTTATATTTATAATCTAACCAATTTAAAATAAAAGAGAGCTTATATCACACGGTTCAAAACTTTACAATGGTTTCATGTCTTCCTTAGAATAAAATTCAATTCTCTTTTTGTATTGTTTTACTCAGTAATATATCCTCTACAATATAATTCTTGGTTCATATTATAAACTTAATAAATGTTTTGTGAATGAATGGATATATGTGAAGCCTGTTTTTAAACCTCCAGATATAAAAAGGACATTATCTGAAAGTTTAACTATGAATTCATGGATATTTGGACCAATGTCTCTGCTGCTGAAAGATTTAAGAATGTTCTAACTTTAGAAATATTAAATAGCTGTCAGTGACATGACCTTGGTAGATAACAGTCTAAGATAAAAAAGAAAAGTCTTAGTTTCACAAATACAATCTAAGTTTTAAGGTGAGACTAACCATGATTAGATTGACCTATTGGATGAATATATCCAACACCTCCAATTAGCAAAATCTTGTTAGTGACCAAAATGTCTTCCTGTTTAATGCCAGCTGATGATGAGACTTTGTGGCTAAAGTGAAAATAAAAATCTTAAAACACATCTATTATTAGCCTCATTAAGAATAATTGTGAAAGAACACCTATATCTC
This sequence comes from Pipistrellus hanaki, assembly GCF_964339955.1. Lineage (NCBI taxonomy): Eukaryota > Metazoa > Chordata > Mammalia > Chiroptera > Vespertilionidae > Pipistrellus > Pipistrellus hanaki. The sequence continues at coordinate 24,010,315 of NC_140514.1, forward strand.
CAAGCGATATAGACAAATTTAGTGCCCTAAAAGGAACATGTAACAAAAAAAAAAAAAAAAAGGGGGGGGGGGGGGGAAAGAAGAAAAGAAAAAAGAGATGGGACAAATGACATTTAAATAAAAACAATAACAAATACCTAACATCTGAGAAATATGTTTCCCCTATATTTAAAGATAGCTTTTTTTGCAATATGTAACTATTCTGACATTGAAGTTTAATAGTGGTGTATAAATTCGTGCACCAGTGGGGTCCCTCGGCCTGGACTGCAGGGTGGGGCTGAAACCAGCTCTCCAACATCCCCTGAAAGATCCCGGATTGCAAAAGGGCACAGACCAGCCAAGGAACCCCACCAGTATACAATCGGGGATGGGGAGGGATGTGGGAGGTTGGCCAGCCAGGGAGGAACTGTGGGAGGGCTTCATCCAATCTCACTCAGGTCCAATTAGTCAGACCCCAACAGCAAGGTAACCTACCTGTTGGAGCATTTCCCCGTGGTGGTCAGTGCAGTGAACATCATAGTAAGTAGTTGAGCCAACTTATCATATCATAAGCATATTATGCTTTGATTGGTTGAACAGCTGACCAGGGGACCAGACACTTAGCATATTAGGCTTTTATTATATAGGACTAAAGGCCTAGTACATGAAATATGTGTACAGCAGGGGGGTCTCCTCAGCCCAGCCTGCACCCTCTCCAATCTGGGACCCCTTGGGGGATGTCCCTCTCACAATCCAGGACCACTGGCTCCTAACTACTCACCTGCCTGCCTGCCTGATCACCCCTAACTGCCCCCCTGCCAGTCTGATCACCCCTAACCACCTCTACCTGCTGGCTTAGTTGGCCCTAACTGCCCCTTCCCCCGCTGGCTTGGTCACAAACAACTGCCCCCCACCAGCCTGGTCACCCCTTACTGCCCCCCTCCCAACCTGCCTGGTTGTTCCCAACTGCTCCCCTCCCCCACTGGCCTGGTCACCCCACATAGCCTTCTGTTCAGTTGTTTGGCTGTCCCTCACTAATCCTCCTGCTGGCCTTGTTGCCCCACACAGCTTGCTGTTTTGTTCGGTCATCTGTCCAGTTGTTTCAGCCGTGATGGCCCCTGGCTTTTTATATATTAGGATTGTTCAATGTCTAATTTGCATATTCCTAAACTAGGATTCATAGTTACCCTGATGTGTTAGATAAATAATATTATACTTTTCTCCTATGGAAAATTGAAAAGGTTCAGTCGATGTGCAATCTATCTCTGTAATGCTATAGCTAAAACAGTAATGAAAAACCTATAGGCTTCAAAAAGTAGACAGTTTTACACTCATATTTAGAATCATTTCCCTAAACTGTAATTGAAGTTTGGGAGAAATTTTGCTGGAAATTTATAACAGGAACCTCATAGAATTGATAGAGAAAATAATTTGGCAACCTGAAGAAAAAGCAAATTGTTATAAAATTAAGTCACCCGAAATCATGTAGTAAACCAGTTCCAAAGAGAGCTGAAAGATGGGTTAACTGTGATAAAGTGAGTGATATGATACCTGTCATATGATATCTATATATGCATCTTAATTAGTCATGAACTCCAGCAAGCTATAATAGCAGATAAAAAGAGATTTTTAAATTTAGCAGAGCTCCTGCATAAAATAATGTCAGCCTCTTTTTGCATGAGAAAACTTAGTGTGCCTGTGAGTCATCTGAGGCACTTAGCACAAGTGTAGGTGAGTAGGCACTATCCCAGAGAATTTGGTACAGATCTGGGGTGTATTTTCATCCTGCAAAGAGGCTTTTAGGTAATATCCAAAAATGTGATATTCAGATCACATTTTGAATATGGGTAAACATAGATTATGCTCTATTCCTATACCAATCTCTAAGATTTTTAAAAAAATAGTATTTTCCCCCCATAACAGCTACTACTAGTTTTCCTAGAAAAACTGGTATAATTCAGGCAAAAGGGCTGTGATTGTATATGTATATATACATAGTATAGTTGCTGTTTAAAATAGCTTTCAATATTTTATGTGATTTAGAATTGAAGCAAATTTTACAATGTTCTCATAAATGTACATAAACCAACATTGTGCAAGTTTGGTATTATGGAAAAAAATTCTTGTCATTAGAGGAATAACAATAACTCATATTTCCAAGTGCTTTCTAGCAGTACTTTTCATGCTTTACCTTGGAAAAAAAAAATCACCTGGGAACTTCATTAAAATGCAGATTCTGATTCCATAGGTCTGGGTTGGCGTCTAAGATTAAAAATTCCTCACAAACCTCCACACTTTGTTCATGCTGCCAGATTCATGAACCATAATTTCAGTGATCAGGTTACTCAGAGAAGATTGATATAAGTATATAAATCTGTGTTACATTTTGTTAACATACATGTAAAGGGACAATCTGTCATATATTACTTTACATTTTGGTAGCATCTTAGACATTTGTTATATAAATATGATAAATTTGTAATAAATATAATTTTTTTCTGTTCTAGGTATACATAAGAACAACTGATGTATGAAAAAAATCTCTAATCTAAGAGTTTTTTAAGTAAGTATTAAAAATCCTATACTGAGAAATTATTTATTTATGTTTATACCCCCAAAGAATTGGGTCTTAAATAGAGATTTTTCTACCTTTTTTATAATAACACTAGAGGTCTGGTGCATAAAATTCATGCAACAGTAGGCCTTCCTTCCCCTGGCTTCTGGCACTGCCTTTCCTCTGGCTCCTGGGACCCAGGCTTTCCTCCAGTTGATGGCACGTACCCGGTATCTGAGCTTTACTCACAGCCCCAGATTCATCTGGAAGGTCTTTGAGGAGAACGTCCAGAAGGATATCTGGTCTAATTAGCATATTATGTTTTTATTATTATGGATTATTCACAATAGCTAAAATGAGGAAGCAACCCAAGTGTTTGTTGATGAATGAGTAAATAAGCAAAATGTGGTATATACAGACAATGAAATATTGTCCTAAAAAGTGAATTTGGATATTCTGTACTATACCATGGATGAAACTTGAGGATATTGTTAAATGAAATTAAGCCAGTCACAAAAAGACAGATATTGTATTATTCCACTCATATGGGCTATTTAAAATTATTAAAATCACAGAGACAGGAAGTAGAATGGTGTGTTGCCAGGAGCTGAAGGAAGGGGAAATAGGGAGTTATTGTTTAATGGCTATAGATGATCAGAATTCCAGAGAGGGATGGTGGTTGGTGATGGGTGCACAGCAATGTAGATATTCTTTACACTACTGAACTGTACACTTACAAATTGTTAAGACAGTAAATTTTGTGTTATGGATATTTTATTCCAAAACAAATTAAAAGAATGTATTAAAGATTTTATTTTCTGGTTTCTCATTTAAAAGGGATCTTATGTCTGAGTGACAGATGAGTTTCTTGAATGTGGCGCTAGCCAGTGTGGTTCATTTGTTTGAGTGTTGACCGGTGCACTGAGGGGTCACCAGTTTGATTCCTGGTCAGGGCACATGCTCAGGTTGTGGGTTTGATCCCTGGTCAGGGTGTGTGTGGGTGCCAACAGATGGATGTTTCTCTCTCTCTGCCTCTGTTTCTCTCTGCCTCTGTCTCTCCCTCCTCATCCACCCATTTGCTTTCCTCTCTCTCTAAAAGGAAATTAATAAGAACATTTTTTAAAAAGTTTCTTGAATATGCATCTAAGGCATATTTGAGCTTTTGTGAGGTCTAGCTTCCATTTTATTTTATTTTTTTATCTAGAGCACATTTCCCCCATATCCATAGTGCATTTTTTATTAACCACTTTGGAGTATGCTAAAATCCTGCTTAGAGTACCTGTGAGCAAACTCATTATTTTAACTCTTCATATGGCATATCTGTTGGCTATTTCTTAGAGAAATGGTCCTCTTCTAGGGAAACATGTAAGTTATCTCAACATAGTCCTTGGTACTAAATAGGTAGTCATTCCCACTTTGTGTCTTGGTATGTGTGTGATAAGATAGCCTTGCTGCTAAAGGATTTTATAAATATGAGTCTAAATGCTATAGGATTCACTTTGAAATAATACTCTTGGAAGAAAAACATTACTTTCAGAGATAACTGCAGAATTCCTCTTAAGGCTAAAATAATCTCCTTTAGAGATCTACCTTATTGAATGTATCTATTTTTGGAAATGGGGTTCTCTTTTTTTAAGAATTGGAAAGCTTCCCCAGACCTTATACCAACACCCTTATACTCCCTCCACTAAAGACAGAGAAACAATCTTAAATGCAGCAAAGTCATAGCTCAAGATATATAGCAGTTGCAATAAAGTAGCTCAATCATTGTAGCATCACATTACATCTTTATCAGCTTTGTGATTCAACCCATCCCTCCTTTGCTTTTCTTTCTATTTCTTCCTTCTGCTCCTATCTCCAGAACTTTTTTTTTTTTTTTTTTTTTTAATCCTCATCGGAGGATATTTTTCCATTGATGTTTTAGGGAAAGTGGAAGAAAGAGAGAAAGACAGAGAGAAATACTGATGTGTTTCGATTGGTTGCCTCCTGCATTCACCCTGACCAGGGCCTGGGCCAAGGAGGAGCCTGCAACCGAGGCATGTGCCCTTGACCGGAATCACACCTGGGACCTTTGGTCTCTCTATCCACTAAGCCAAATGGGCTAGATCTCTCTAGAACTATTGCTTGTGAATCATGAGTATCTTCAAAAGAGATATAATTGATTAGTTTGTTTCTATTCATCAGAGAGCACCCCTTTTGGGCAAAATTATCCCTTCATGCTACATCTTTGCATGCTGGCCAGGCAATAAAGAGCTGCTTATGTAGTCACTCACCCATTCCTAGTCCAACTAGGTTTGCCATATGTATTGGTGTTGGTTAGTTTGAGGCACAATAATCTATGCATGAGAAATGCATATAGAAGGACCAGTGGGTATGTTAGAGCCTCTGAAGCTTCTTACAGGATCATTGTAACAGGTGGACAACTGTCCTGATCTATTGAATACATATTGCCAAGATTCAAGGTGGTCTTGGTTAACTGAGCTTTAAATAGATTGCAGTGAGCTACTAATACTGGAGACTGTCACTCTTTGTAACCAATTCAAATACTCAAAATATTTGTCTCCTAGGATTGTATTCAACTAAATTTACTCACAAAATTTCCTTCTGTCCACAAAATGTTTTTATAAAAAGAAAAATCTCTATACCTGCAGACATGTTGAGGTTTATTCTCTCATTAAGAATTGCCAAGGAATTCAAACTGGAATTTTATTCAATTATACATAAATGATATGTTGGTGCTTGAGAATACTTGGGGTGATAATGTACTGAGATAATCAAAACATCGTCAGGAAAATGAACAGGAATTAGGAGTTTATGTAAACAGATTACACCCCCAGAAAGGTTTAACTAGGCAAACAGCAAATAGTACAATCCTTATAGTTCAGAACTGAGCAAATGCTTCCAGTAAAGCAAAGGCAGGCTCAAATGATATTGACTTAAAATAGAGCAGGGACAATTTGGCAGTCGCTTATAACAGAGAAGAGAGAATAGGGCAAGAAGACAGATAGAAAATTCTATTTAAAGACATACTTATGTCCTCTGCCCAATACAGGGAATCATCTCTAGACCTAGAGTAAATGTGAAAGGCTGATACCCTTGAAGAAGTCTGACAGGGCCAGCAGAGACATTGTTACATCACTATCAGTCCTCAGTCACTCAAAAAGAAAATCCCTATAGCAGGTAAGGAGGTCAAGATTGGGGTCAGACCTGGGAGAATTCATGCTCTTCAGTTCTGAAAGTTTATATTCACTGCAGAGAAAAAAAAATTAATTGAAGGTACAAAAAGTTTCTTCCAGAAATGTCACCATACAATGGCTAAAGAAAAGGCTTTAGGAGAATAATCAAAACTTTAGTGTACTTTCCCAATGCGTGTTCCTGAAGTGAACATATCCGAGGTCATATCTGAAGAGGAAGCCAGCTTGAAAAATGCACAGTCCCTGCCCTTCCCTACCGTTTATACAAAATGATCATTGTTTGTCTCTCAGCCTACTTACACATCTGCTACAATGCCTTGCTATTGACAGAAGAAATAAGCAGAATACAAGTTTTAGGGAGGCTGTGAATTTCATAATAATTTTTGAATTAAGTGGTAGACTTCTCAAGATCCATGACAATGGAAGCTGACATAGAATTAGAGCAAGTTATTTTCAATAGCATTCTTTTTAAGGCAACTAAAAGGTAATTTGGTAATCATACACATACCTGAAGTATAATAAAATGTACCCCCAAACATGTGATTTTCAGGTTAAAAGTATTAACCTATTTAGTCAAGTGAGAACTTTATTTCAACTCGTACAATTATTCTAGTGACCCCACAGTTTGATCCAATATATGAGTCATTTTTGTGCAAGTGAATAGTACATATTTCCTTTTAGTTATAAAGCAACAGAGTGTAAGAAAATATAGCTAGAAGCTGTCTCCTGGTATTTTACTTTTTTTTTTTTTTAATTTGCACTTTGAAATCAGTGAGATGAACTGATTTTAATTATCCAAGTTGTTGATAATTTTAATCTGGGGTGGCAGGCTGTAGTTTCAGGAGCAGTAACCATTTAATTCAATTTGATTGTTTTATATATAAATGTACTGCATATACAGATTTAATAGCTGATTAGATGCTGTCAACTCAATGTGAGAATATTTGTAATAATTCACCCCAGTTCTATATCAGTCAAATGAAACATCACCAAACCTGTCAGCATTGTATCCACAATACTTAGCTCAATGACAAAAATAGTGACAGTATTTATAGATAAATATCATCTACATGATTGACTAAATTGATCCCAGATTTGGCTGTGCAAAATTCATTATTTAGAAAAATATTTCACATTCAACCTTATTCTGACTTTTCTAAAAGGGAAAGCTATTGAATAGCCTGACTTTCCAAAAAAGAGTTCTTCAAACACCCTGTTTGTAATAGATATTATCAAATATGTCTGTGGAGATGAATGAGAAGAGATACCCCAATACTCTAGTTAACTGTATTGTACAAATTTAGATATCAGCATGTCTTAATTTATAAAGTCAACAGCCACATTTACTATCGACATAATAAAAATCCAGTGGTCCTGACGCCATAACGACCAAAGACCAGTCACCAGGAGGTGCATTGATGGGTCCCGTGGTGGTGGTGGTGCCGGTGGGCAGAACGCTGCTCTGGGGCTTGTGGCTCATGCAGTGAGGCGGGGCCTGCAGTGAGACAAAGCCTGTGGCTCACACGTCAAGGTGGGGCTCACAGCTCGCATAGTGTCTCAGGGAAGCGGGCTACTCTCGCACGATTTTGTGTGCGCTAGGCCTCTAGTTATATAATGATTAAGGCACTTTCATTACGAAAGAGCAAGTTTTGAATATAGCAATGGAGGAGTTGAGGAAGACTGATTAACTTTCAGAAGTTTCTAGAAGAAAAAATGTATCCCTTTTTAAAAACCATTAAGACCTATAGGAAATGCACACACACACACACACACACAAACACACATACACACACACAGACACATACACGCACATGGAGAAAAGTTTTTACTCAATAATAAAATATTTAACAAATGTAACTCTGCTTTGGAACTCATACCATGGATGAAAATGATATAATTGGAATTAATTGACTCCAAACATGTGCCTGTTTGTGTTTAATGAAAAATAGATAAAGGAAGTTCTCTATAAAAATATATAGAAATAGTATATATAGATTTATATATTCCTATATTCCAGACACATGAGGGTTTTCCTATATCAAAATCTTTTTACTAGGTATAACTCTTCCATACCCATTGATATGATATGTGTATCAATGGGTAAGCTACCTTTATGACTGAATGACTGGAACGACTGGTCGCTATGATGCACATTGACCACCAGGGGGCAGATACTCAATGCAGGAGCTACCCCCTGGTGGTCAGTGAGCTCCCACAGTGGGAGCACCACTCAGCCAGAAGCTGGGCTTACAGCTGGTGAGTGCAGCTGCGGCAGCAGGAGAATCTCCCACCTCTGTGGCAGTGCTACGGAGCAGAGGCCGCAGACGCGGCAGGGCCGGGATGGACGGCAGTGGAGCTATGCTTGGCCCTCGCTGGGGCTCCTGTCACTTCGGCGCTGCTACATCCTTTGGATGGATGTCGAACTCCCAGGACCATGGGTGGGTGAGGATAGCTCCCATTACAACTAACCAAACAAGCCTTGAAGGTTCCCTTGCTTATTACACCTGTCACCTCCCGAACTCGAGTGGCCTGCCTCTTCTTTATCCACCTCTCCTTGCCTTCTGTGTATTGTCTAGTTTGCAAACTAACATCAGTGGATTTTTATAATCCAATTGTCCAAACTAACTGTAATTACGTATTAGGTAAATTGATGAAATATCCTCTAAAAATTCTACATTTAAACTCATTTACCTGTCAGTCACAGGCACATAGAAAAAGCCTTTATCATTATTAACTGCCATTAAACACGTAACTATTTCCATGAAATAAAATGAGCTATTGGGCCAGGCCAACTGACATTCAAATGCAGATACTATCACTGTGCACAGACGCAGAAATGCTGCTTTACTTTTCCAATCCCCAGCTTTCTATTTTGTAAAAACAAATTAAAGATAAATACCTTACATGGTTGTTGTGAGGTGCGAATGAGATCACACACAGCTCAGAACCTAGAGCCTAGCTTCCTGCAAGTGTTTATTTTTTTCATGGTAGGAAATTGAATTGAATTGTGAAGAGCATCAAGCTACAGAGTTGACTTTGGAAAGTCTTTCCCCCAAAATTCTCTTATGTTAAAATATGATTTTCCACTGAATCTCTGTTGAATAAGAGCATATGTTGTTGTCTCCGGGAAACTGTAGATATAACTGAGAATAGCTCTTTAGATCCAGGGTTAGTTTGTAACTTTCTAACTGGCTAGCATCTTTTAAAGTCAGAAGGGTGCATTTGGAAGGTGCCAAGCTAAAAAAACAACAGCGAGGCCTTGAAGAAGCAGAAGGAAATGGGCACAAAAGAGAACTTGGCCCTTGAGTTAAGGATAGCGTATGAAATGTTTATAGAAGTGCACACCTTTTTACGCCTGATATTCTTTGAACATTTTAAATTAATGTCCTGTTTTTCTTAAACACAAGGTTATAGGTTTTGATTTTTACTTTGTTTAGAAAAAATGACTGCCCTACATTTTCTGTTGCTTCATAATATTTAGTGTACTTAGTTACAGATATGAATATGAATATAGACATATAGAGATATATATACAATTGGACTTTCACAACATCTGAAGTGTTGTTTAGGTATTATACTATTACTAGAGGCCTGGCAAATGAAATTCGTGTGCAGGTACAGTCCCTAGGCCTTCCCTAGAATCAGGGCCATCTTCCCTGGCTGCCTGCTCACCATCCCCACCCTCTGCAGCCACTCATCCCTGGCTCTCTTTTACTATCAGGTGATAGGAGCCTGATGGCCATAGAAAGGGACCAAAAGGTCGGCTGTTCCCACCCCACTGCGGGTCACCCTCTGTGTGTGGGGTGACTGGTGGGGAAGGGGCCTTGGCCTGGCACCACCCGCGTCTCCCACCTCCCACCCCCGGTTCCTTGTTCATAATCATGCAATCAGAGCCTGACTGCTGGGGAAAAGGACTGAGAGGTGGTCAGTGCTCCTCATAGTGACTGGTCGAGCAGTCATTCTGGTCATTCCGCCGCTAGAGTCATTTTGCATATTACCCTTTTATTATATAGGATAGAGTCCCAATGCAGGGTGGGGGCCGGCCAGCCTGCCCAGATGGGGGCCTCGAATCAGGGTGGAGGTCCCCACTGAGGGGCGGGGCTGGCTGGGCCATTGGGCTGTGGTAAGTTTGCAGGCTGGCCATGTCCCGGATCAGATTGGGAGTCGCTGCAGGGCGGCGTGGCTGACTGGGCAAGGGGCTGTGGTTGTTTTGGTCTCTGGTCATTCTGGTCCTTCTACCATTTAGGTCGCTGGACTTTTATTATATAGGATACCTGTGTAAAAACTAAAACCAAGAAACTTATTGATTTATTTTGGTTTATTCTGAAGGCCTGATAGGTTCATATTCACCATTTAAATATCACTATTTCAATTCATAATCCAAATACCTTCTTAATTAATAACTTTCTTAAAAATAACACCATAATTACTTTTTCTTTGTCCTACTGCACAGGAGAGAAATATTTTGTATTATGAGAGTGTTAGTATCATTTAAAGGAAAATATATTAAAATTAGATGCTCAGTGTATATTAAATAGTAATTTTCTCTTTGCAAAGTAGGATTAGTATGATCATTCCCCTTAATGCAATCTAAATTTGTTTTGGCATATATTTTTAGCTATAATATTGCCATAGGAACAATGTGTAAGGAAAACACACATACTCATTATCTCTCCCTCTCTCTCTCTTTCTGTCTCTTATACACACACACACACACACACACACACACACACACACACACACTTGCGTGTACATACATACACACACTTGAAGAGACACAGAATAATAATTTGTGAGTCCTTGGAAGACAACCTCTAGAAATTCCAGAATTTTTGTGGGCTGGGCTTCTGCATTAAGGACGGGAACAAGAATATAATAACAAAGGCTTACATCCTAAGGTAATAAATCTAAATATGAAAAAAAGCATAAGGTTGTTTATGAGGGTATTATTATAAATTTAAATCCCATGACAGCAACCTAAATGTCTAAATATGAGTAAAAGTAATATAGGCTATGGAATGTTACATAGCTATTCAAATAATGATTATGAAAAGTTTGTAATAACATAAGAACATAGTTTTGATTTAAAGTAAAATAAAACACAGGAGACAAAGGCAGAGATGAAATATGATGATTATATTTTTGAAAAACATATGTGCCTATCTGCAAAAAAGGAAATATTGTAGAGAAGAGAAGCAAAATGTTAGCATATGATCTATATGGGTAATGAAATAGAGTGACAATCTCTTTTCTTCCTACATTTTTTTATTCTCAAATTTTTATAATAAAAAATTGAATTTATTTTCTTTTAAGCTTCCATTCTACTTTTTACATATAAAACTAAACATGGATGTACCATCAGCTAGGACAGTGGTCAGCAAACCTTGGCTCGCGAGCCACATGTGGTTCTTTGGCCCCTCGAGTGTGGCTCTTCCACAAAATACCAAGGCCTGGGCGAGTCTATTTTGAATAAGTGGCATTAGAAGTAGTTTACATATAAAGAATTTGGCTCTCAAAAGAAATTTCAATTGTACTGATGATATTTAGCTCTTTTGACTAATGAGTTTGCCAAACACTGAGCTAGGACAACAGAAATGAGATACTGCATTTTAAAGGCAGGAACCTCCATGGAGAATTAGTTACAGGTTTTGGGTGTTGGTGGCTCTGCTGAGTTGAAGTACCATTGTTGGATTGATCCTTACAGGAACAGAAAGTCAACACAAAAGAAGTTCCTTCTCCCACCCTTCTGCCTATTAACCTCTCCTTGTTGCCCCCTACCGGCAGAATAGAGGAAAGATGGTTTACATAGTGGCAGCCAGAGCATCAGGAAGCAGGGTATAAAAGGGTGAATTTGGAACAAAAATACTAAAATCTAATGACAACCACAGGCTTCTGCTGAGTAAATAACAAGAATAGTGCATGAAATGCATTGTTCAAGACTACCAATCTTAGAGCAACAATATTGAGACTCAGAACCTTTATTAATGACTTTCGTTAATTTGATTACCAAAGCCAAATGCTTCTTAATGGGATGAATTGAGTACAAATACGTGATGTTAAACTTTTAACATGTATCATTTGTTTTTATTAAAGTGACTCAGCCATCACCATTCTACTCCAATAGATATTTTATTAAGGGAACTAATTTAAATGTACATGATAAATGAACTGTGTTGAAAATTCTATTTTCCTTCAATTCTAACCTCCTGATCTTAATTAACTTCTCCACTACCGTTCCCATAGAAACCAGAAATGCAATCAATAAGATGCAAAGGTAGTAATGTACATGCAGAAGCATTCTACAAGTACAGTAACAACATTTATTTTAAATCATGGGACAAATTAGTATTTGCAATTAGATTAGAGGTAATATACTTCAAAATTCAAAATGGAAAATGCAGTCTAATGGTAAACAAAGATGATAAACTTTCCCTGAGGTTCCTGCTTTTCTCTTTTCCAGTGTAAAATAATCATGCTGCCCAGAAAATTGAAGATCATATTTCTGTATGGTAATTCTTTTGACTTTATTTTATTATTTTATTTTATTTTATATTTCATTTTATTTTTATCATGCCATTTCCTTTTTCCTTACCCCACACCTATTTTCTCACAAATAAGTAAAAACAAAGCATCATCAACAACAAAAAATCCAAGCTCCTCTACCTTCATTCTATATTCACAGGCTGGTATCTGCACATTTGAGGCAGAGATCAAGACAATTTCTCATAGAATTGCCCTTAACTAATTAAACAAACAAAAGAATCAACACCAATTGGATTTACCCTACCACTTAGACTATGAACCAAAGGTTGAGTAAAATAGTTAATACTATGTCACGACTGTGTCCAGTTAGAGCACCCTGGTAACAATTCAGCATTCAGAGTTCGGGTGTGAGGATATTAGCATGCCTCTGTCACTGCTGCTGTTGCAAGTAGCTTATTACCAACTGTAGTTGACAAACAAAGAAAACAAGAGTTATAAATGTTTTACTAAAAAGGTAAACTGTTTTCAAGGTTATTTCTATATACTTTAACTCTCCATCCTTGTATTTTGATTTGGTTTCATGAATGCAGAGAAGTGGATTAAGAGTTATTGGTTAAAAAAACACACATTGATTATAACAACTTTATTCGTCCCATACATTTTGGAGAAAAAAATGATCAGAACAACTGTGATAACCCATGATTACAAATTCCCTTTCATCTTTTCTGTCTTGTCCTACAAAAAAAAAAAAAAAAAAAAAAAAAAAAAAAAAAAAAGGCTTATACCTAAATTAATTTTTACAGATTCCACAGTTATCTCAATCTTAGTTATATGTAGCACCATGCTGTTTTTCTTCAGCCATCTTAAATCATATCACTTTGAACTTCTCAATAATCTAAAAGTGCACCATCAATAATTTTTAAGCTTAAAATTCTCTTCTCTGACCACCAATCCTTGTACTTTGTATTACTGATCACCAATGCTATGTTTCTCTCCTCTGTAAGATATGAAGACTTCTCTGCCTTGGTTAACTGCGGGGTGAGCATGTGATCTGCATGAGCTGATGAAATCCAAGTGAAATGATATCTGCTCTTTCTGACAGAAACTTGAGAACAGGTGGGTAGGTACCTTGTAAGTTCACGTTTCTATTTGCTATAATTAGAATTATTTGCAGACTGGTTCTTTCATCAGCTTGGACCCCAGAGTACCAACAATGACAAGGTGGTGAATAAACCACCCATCTTACTTTTAATGCATTTAATGTGTTCAGATTAAATCCTAATGCAGCCACTTTGTAGCTGTATGCTTTGGTGCAAATTGCTTAACCTCCTATTATTTTACTTGCTTTAGTTATACTTTGGAAATAATATTATCTATTTTATAGATCATCATGAGGATTGACTAAACTGAAAGATGTAATATTTTAAAATTGCTTAGCAAGGTTCCTAGACAAAGTTTTCAATAAATGACCACTATTGCTATTAGTAAACTGATTTCCATTGCAGATAGTTTCAATTTCTTCTGGAGTAGAACCAAACTTCAGAATGTCTGTGAGGGGAAGGAGAGGGAAGTGGTTGAGATTATGGAAATGAAATGGGTGGTGTGGGTGCAGTAGAGTAGTTTTGGGAAGAGAGAGCACAGATATTTGGTGGGGGAGGAAAAATAGGTGACAGGTAAGGGACTAAGTACAGCCTATTGACTCTAGGCATGAGTGGTGTGGAAGGAGTCACCTGAGTTTTAGATTTCCATCACTCTTGTAAAGTTGCATGGGCCCCAAACTGGAAGAAGATCCCAGGCAATTTTCTGGTGGGGTTTGGGAAGACCCTTTTTTTTTTTTTTTTTTTTTTTTGCAAGATAGTAAATTCCCTTGAAAAGAATTTCTATAAACTCTTTCCCAGATGGTCAACAGATATGCCTGTGTTGAATCTCTGTAGTTCTACTTTGAGAATCTGAGCTGCTGTGTATTAAGCTAACTTTACATACAGGGACAGACAGAGAAAGAAGCATTGCTGCCTTGCTTATCCAAGAAGCCCAATTGGATGGTTGTAATTTGATTTGCTGTATTGTTATTATTATTTTTTTCATGTATCTCTATATTATCTTCCTCTGAAAATCACGTATTAAATATTTTCTTAGGTTTTACAGTCTGCTATAATGCTGTAAACTGGATAACGGATAAAAATAGAAATTTATTTCTTAGAGTTCTAGAGCCTGGAAAATCCAAGATCATGGCGCCAGGAGATTTGGTGTCTGGTGCAATCTAGTTGGCCATCTTTTTTACTGTAACCTCACTTGGTGGATGGAACAAGAGAACTTTCTTCTGTAGTTTTTCAATAAGGGCATTGAGGGTTTCACCCTCATGATCTAATCACCCCCAAAGCTTCACCTCTTAATACTATCACCTTGGGTCTTAGGTTTCAACATATGAGCTTTTAGAGGGACACAAGCATTTAGATCATAGCAAATATTAAGATCATATTCTAGTCTCCTTTATATAAGGCTTTCTAGGCATTCAGTGACATTACAGTGTTGATTATAAAAAAAAATGTTGAAAGAATGAGTCAATGAGTTTGAGTGAATAAAGACACAGGAGTTATTTTATTAGGAAGAGATTTTATTTTTCGTGATATTTGCTATTGCATTTTACCTATGATTTTTTTTGTATAGCTGAGCATGCTGTTTAAAGTCTTTATATTTATGAACTTTATTGTTTCAAGATATGGTTTGCAATCTTTAAATGGAGAGGAGAAATAACATCCTCATGTTGGTTTTGTGAAGCAAGTTTGCATAAAGCTGTTTCTTTTTTTAAAGAGCATAGGTTCTATTAAGAAAAACAGGGTACTAGCGTTATTACTAGGTGTAAGACATAAAAATGACATTAATATTCACCTTCATAAGGCTCATTCTCTTCTCCTCTGACTGACTTTAAAAATTAATTTGATCAGAGAACTGTCCTAAAGGGTAATCGAAAATGATTCTGTCTATTAAAACTAGCAAAGGTATAAAGAAATGGAATTAAGATGGCTCCTACCTGGAAATTGTGCTTACAGATCTGCAGGATATTGACTCAGTAGTATTACACTACCTCACTCTGTGAGTGCATTTTCTTAGAATAATGATATGGAGTGTATACCTACTGTTCTAATTAAAACCCATGGTCATCCATCTATCTAATTGCAACAATGCCCTCCAGGATACTTCCACTCCAAATGCACCATTCTTCTTTTTCTTGAGCAAGTGACTTTAAAACTACCTGGCTGCTCGCCAAGACCTGAAGTGAAAAATTTACTGACTGTGATATCGCACTAGAAACAGCATTATGGAATGAAAAATTAAAGAAGACAGGCGAAGAAGTAAGATTTTCTATCAGCTTTCTGGAGCTATAGCTTATAAGGTTTCAGCATTAGCTGTCATAATATCTAATTTTCTCCACAAATTAATAGAAGTCATCTGTTAATAAGTAAAGACTTTCTAAAATACACTGAAACCTCTGAGCTTCCAAGCTAAGAGAAAAATGAAACTTTAAAGAAGCAGACATAGTTACTGGGTGTGCTTTGTTATAGATTTCAACCCTGAAGGCTGGGGAAATGCATCCAAGAGCAGTCAGGGCCAGTACCCAGGCAACCGAATGATGAATTTACCCCATACCAAAATATCTAATGCTAGAATGAAATTCCCTGTGCAACATACTGTGGGTAATAAGTACATAAATGCTTTTTTCTGTTAGCATATATTGTGTTATTAGTTTTAATGATTTAGGTAATATGTGGAGGTGGTAAGAAAGTACTTTTTTGACATGAATAAGAAGACATCATTATCATCATTAAAATCATGAAATCTGCCATTCATTTAGTGATTAACTATGTACCAGGCACTACACAAAATGACTTACACATTTTAGCTCATTTACCATAATTCTCAAGACCACCATATGGGATAGGTCCCATTTTTATCCCATTTTAAAAATGTGAAGCTGAGGTAAAGATAGGTTGAGCCACTCGATCAATGCCATGTATTCAGCAAGTGACAGAGCTGGATTTAAACACAGACTTCTGGCTCCATAACCTATATATATATATTGCTGCCTATCAGCCCTCAAGTCACATTTTCATTTTTATCTCACAGTGTAAACACAAGATATTTGCACCAAGACTGTAATAGATTCCATTAGGCAATGACATTACTAATGTGTCTCAAATTGAGTAGTAGTGTTAATAACTGGAACAACCACCCCCGTACTTATATAGTTGTAAGTGCGGAATGTTTTATAACTTGCACACTTATTTGCTCAAAATCTTGCCTTATCTACATCAAACAACCCCAAGACTTTACGTCACTTCTGATACTCCCTCCTCACATGCCCCTTTTAATGACCTCTGAGTTTAACTCATAAGCAACAAAACCAAGCCTTTATTGTTCTAGCTAGACTCCATTTCAGAATTGCCTTGGTGGCATTTTTTCCTCACTTAAGGAAGTCAATAAAACTCATGTTGGTTACATCAAACAGGTTTCTTTATTTAAAGAGAGAGCTCTCCACAGTTTGAAGATTCAAAAAATTCAGCTGAGATGCCCTCACCTTGGCTTGTGTAAGCGCTTCTCCTTCAAGGCCTGTTTAGAGCAAGGTCCCCAGCATTCCATGGAGAGCGACTCACATGCTCAGCCTGAGCTCTGATTTTATTGGACATAAAATGTTTCTAGAACAGAGAGTTTATTTTACTCTGGGAAAGTGAGATTTCACCCATTGCAGTCTTTGTTATCTAACACAGTGTTTCCCAACCTTCTCTCATGATGAGAATCACCTGGTGGAGTTGTTAAAACACAGATTCCTGAATCCCAACTAAGAAGTGCTAAACTAGAATTTTTGAGAACATATAGGTAAAATTGCATACCTAACTAGTGCTCTAACACAGATGTTATATACAGAGCACTAAGTTAGGTATGCAATTTTACCTATATGTTCTCAAAAATTCTAGTTTAGCACTTCTTAGTTGGGATTCAGGAATCTGTGTTTTAACAACTCCACCAGGTGATTCTCATCATGAGAGAAGGTTGGGAAACACTGATCTAACAGACCTGTCTGTGGTAGGAGGCTCTAAATTGGCCACAATGACCCCCACCTGCTGTGGAGTCCTGGTACATGGAATGCAGCTGGACATGGAGGCTTGATTCTAATTAACAGAATATGGCAAAGGGTTTTAGTTCCAAGATTAGGTTGTCATAATAAAAGTATGACTTGGTTTTTGTTTTGTGTGTGTGTGTGTGTGTGTGTGTGTGTGTGTGTTTGTTGTTTGAGAGAGGAGGAGAGAAATAGATTGAATCTCACTCAATTCTGAGTGAAGACAGTTGTCATGTTTTGAGCTCCCCATGGAGAAGCTCAGGTGGCAAGAATCTAATGTCCTCAGCTAACAGCTGGTGAGGCCTTAAAGCCTGCTCACAGGCCTCTGAGTGAGTTTGAAAGTGGCTCCTTTGAACCGCGATGTTGTCTGTAGCCTCACCACACAACTCCACAGCAGCCTCGTGGGAGAACTCAGCTAAGCTATCCCTGGATTTCTGACACACAAAACTGTAAGACAATGTCTCATGTTTCCGCTTCGGGGGAGGGTGTGGCTTGTTGTGTATTGCTAGGTAAAGCACACAGATTTTGGACCTGAAAGTGGAGTGCTGCCAGTATAAAGTCCTGAAACGTGGCGATGGTTTGGAACGAGGTAGTGAGCTTTGAGGAGAATGTTAGTGAAAGCCTTGATGCCTTGAACTCACTTGCAGTAGAAACACAGACTTTGTAGATACCAGCGGCGAGGCCTCAAAAGAAGTGAGGGGCATGTGTGGACAACTACAGGAGGGGGAGGAGGAGTTTTTGTGATATACTAGTGGGAAGCCCAACAGCTCTAATCCTGTGGTAACATGGAAGGTAGAAAAACGTGTCCTATGAACAGGGCGATCTAGCTCAGAGTCTTACAAGCAAAGTTTTGGAGGTGCTCCCTGGTTTCCTGTTGCTGCTTACAATGAAATGGGAGAGGAGAGACGTCAGCGAGAAAAGAATGGTATAGGGAGCCAGGCCTTGATGTTTCCTGAAAATTCTCAGCTTCTTCCAGGTGGCAGGTGATGCTAAAGTTACAAAATGTATTCTGAGCAAAAGCTGAATCCCTGATGATACCCTGAAAACGTGACTCAGAGAGAAAACGCGAGGGTGTGCCTCTAAAATCTTTTTATTAGAAGCTCAGTCAGATGCAAGGAGATGCCCTGGAGGACTATTCAGTCATACAAAAGGCAATCTAGAGAGGTTAAGTGGGCAGCTCCTAGGTTATCTCTAACAACAAAACCCACAGCAAACAACTCCCAGCTTTCAGAAATTTGTGAGTGTGACTCTTGTCTAATGAAGTGAACCTGTTCTGCAAAGTGCTGAGGTCCCATAAAACCTCAGCGTGTTGTTTTGGATTCACAAAGAAACCGCCTGAAGGACTGGCTGTGAAAGACATGGGTTTATGAGGAATAACATGCACAGCTGTGGCAGCCAACTGGCAAAGTTTATGGCTACCCTGGCTGCCACAGGTGAAGTTAGAACTGCTAAGTCCCATCAGGCCAGTGGACAGGCTGCAGTGGGGTGACCGGCTGGGGCTATTGTTTAGCTGCCATTCAGATTTTCCCAGGATGAGGTTTTATAGAGTACAGAAAACAGGGAAAAAAAAAAAAAAAAAAAAGCTATGCCCGGGGACAAGAACGTGTGAAAAATGTGAGAGATCAAAACGTTGTTTTATTGACTAAGGAACTGGGCCAGGCTCCCAAGGTCTCAGTCTGCCTACTGATGGCCTTCACTGTACTTCCCATGGGGTAGGAGGGGGTGTTGGAGCATGAGAAGGGGCCCATTTACCATATAGAACCACAAGGAAATGCAAAGGAGGCTCACCGTTTTTGAATACATTGCTTCAATAGTTATGTTGCCAGCTTGAACTGAGACTAGGCACACCTCAAATAAAAGGCAGCAGTTGAGCCTCCATATTTTTACCACAGCACTGTCTGCAAGGTTGAAGACACACAGGGCTAGGAATAAATATCAGGGCTATTCTTCTTAGTTCAGTTATTTTCTTACAGGTTTTCAATCTACTTAATAGGAATTATTAGCCTATTCACCGGTATTTGCTATCCTCAAGGAAGAGAACTGGCACATGCTTGTTATGGTCAATGACCCTGAACCCCATTAGAGCACTATGGTTATGTGGACATCCAACCTTTATTAGTTTCCCTCACTGTAACCACATCTATGTCTGCAGAGTAATTGCCAGAAACTTTAGGAATTCTTTTTTTTTGGACAATGTCTCATTGAAGCATGTGCCCAGGAGTTTATAGATTGAAGCCACTATAGACTATTCTGGAGAATTACCTCAAGGAAATACTGACTCGCTTTTTATGCATGCCATCTACGTGATGGTTTCTAGGATGGGAATTATGTTATTGGAAAAGATCACAAAGTTAGCATTCATCTTACCTTCAGTTTTAAATGATACTCTCACAGACTTTAAAGTTCAAAAGACAAGTGTAGACACTATGGTCCAAGTGATAATAGAACATCTAGTAGCATTACATTTTCTGTTAACCAGTCATGGTATCTGTGTCATTCCAATAATTTGTGTTGCATTTGGATAAATATTACTAGTCAAGTAGAACACTGCCCTAAATTAAAGGAGTTGACCACTTGACCCTCTAAGGTAGATTCTAATGGGTTCTGAGCATACTTTCTTATCCAGCATTCATTAATTTTGCCTATGGCTTTAAAGCATTCTACAAAATCCAGTCATCACTCTTCTTTTTTAATTTGTATATATTTTTGGTCTGAAGCCACTGTCTTATCAGATGACCTGACATCTCATTCTTTAACAAAAGAAACAAAAGGTCAGACCCTCGTTTGAATCTAACCTATTTTTTTTTTTTAGAAATGATGACATCAGAGATTATGATAGTGCTGTAGATGAAATTGTCTTTATTGCCAACTGTGGCCTGGCCAGAGATGTCCAAAAGCTAGTGTGAGTGAGAACTGGATCTCCACCCCACACCCTATTATCAATTATGCAGGTAGAACCATGTAATATCATAAGACTTACACAATGCTTCCATCTTTACTCAGAACCTCACCTAGTTGCATAAGTCCTTGTAAAAAATCAACCAATTTAAAACTCACTCTCCTTTCTGTATCTCAAACTAAGGATTTCTGTTCAATCCATAAGCAAAAAAATTGTGCATTCACTTTCTGTGATGAAATGCTAATCCACAAGATTTCTTATGTTCTCTCCTGCTGAAGTAAGTGAATAAAACCCAATTTGTTTATATCAGCAGATTTATTTATTTAAGGAGTATGTTTCCTACTTTTGTCACCGAAATAGCTCAATTTAATTTAGTTAGTCATTGTCTGAATCATGCTTTTTAAGATTTTAAAGTTTCTTTGATTGTCATTAATTAGTACTATAATTTTATTTAGTTTTTTATTTACAAAGAAGTTCGAATGAGTGTTGACAAGTACCTGATGTGGCACAAGAGAAATATAGATAGCTTCTCCTTCAAAAAGTTTACCATTTTGTTAAGAATGCAAAACAAAGATGTGGGAAACAAAGAACAGTTTGGATTTTCATAGGATCAGAGCACATTTAAGGTGAAAGAGCTGTTTAAGCATATGATGACTCAGCAAAATTGAACCAGAATAATACCAGGAGAGCCTAGATTCTTGATGTTCCCCTTTTCATATGTTAAGTTCTATCTGATTTTGAGGTAAAAAGAATATATACAACTGGTGAAATTCTTATTACTTTAAGATCACCTGATTGAATGATAGTGCTTTTTTTTTTTTTAAGTTTATCTTGATTCCTTTCAAAGCATTGATCATCCATTTTATAAAATTTATTCTCCCTGGACAGCCTCTTCAACATATCATCAGATCAGAAATCCTTGTCAAATAAAATTTTTGAAGGTTTGCATCCACAAGTCTCCATTTATATTCACTTTTCATCTCTTGCTAATACTAATTTCATGCTTGCTTCCTGTTGGGCCTATTTTTTGACAATATGGAGTGTTTTTTAAAAAAGTAGTAATGTCCCAATATAGGTGTAGATTTAACAATGTAAGAATCTTTTCATATAAACACTTTAGCAAAGTCATGAGCAAAGAGTTGAGGAAAAATAGTAACTGTGAGAAAAGTTAGATATATTGTAAAAGTAGGTCATCTTGTATTCTACTTAAAGTTCAAATAGGCCAGGGAACATTTTTGTGCTGAATTAATCCTGTCCTTTGAAATGCATACCAAACCCCCAGGGAAGGATGATGATGTAGCTTAAGGGCATGTGCTAAGAGGTCAATTGACTCCTTTCTTGGGTTATGATCATCATTAATGATAATGGATGTTCTGTTCTGAGACTGAGGTAAGGGCATATTTTTTTATTGTCCATTGATGCTATTGAAAATATTAGAGACACTTATATGGGAAAATTTAGGAGCATCTCAGGGAAGGTGACCAGAACAGGTCAATTCATCAAGACAGCAGAAATCCCACCCACCATTCAAAGGAGTTTGACTGCAGCATGAGTTAGAGGGAAGACGTGTTTCACAGAGAAGAAATTTGCCACTTTCCAATTACTTATTTGTGTGCTTTCAATATATTCCTTCCATAGAAACAAGTGTTTTTTCTGTGGTCCTTTATTTGTCCTAGTTGGAAAGGTGAAGTGAATAATAGTTTTGCAAAATCAGGGGTTTTAGGGGAAAGCAGGGGACAAGTAGGGGAACGCAGGCCCTTTGCCTTACATATGCATGGTGTGTCTAGTTCTTCCTGAGAAGATGCCTTATGGATTCAGGAGACCCAACCCTGAGTGAGGTCCGATAAGTGGGAGAATATTTGTGGTGTCACTGAGTTGAGGAGGAAAAAATGAAAGCTCCAGCTAGACAGGGAACTGAAATCGGAGACCTGGGGAAACTAGGGAGAAACAAAAGCATAAATAGGGATTATCAGGGTCAACAGCACAAGAAATTGAGAAAGTGAAAAAAGGAGTAGAAGGATGAAACAGGTTAAATCAGGCAGTTTGAGTTTCAAGCATCCAGGAGATCATTTCTATGGGGCTTATAGGACATAAAATGTGGTTTGTGTGTGAATGAAAGACCCCCCCCCCTCACACACACACACACACACCCCCCAGCCACCCACACACACATAGGCTGAAACAGATTAGAGTCTTGTTCTAACATATAAAAGTTTGCATTGGGACTCAAAGGCTTTGGAATTGTATGGTGTTGGGCCATAGGATTGTTCTACCTGGTGATATGTCTCTGTATTCCCGACATGAGAAAGACATAAAGACAAAGGCACATGCACTGTTTCTTAAGAGTCTATGAAAATAACATTATTTCTTACTTTCCCATTGGCCAGAACACAATCATGTCTAGCAAAAAAAAAAAAAAAAAATGTATTCTTAGTCTGGGAAACCATGTGCCAAATTAAAACAGAAGAGAGGAAGCTCTTTTACTGAAGAATAAAAGGAGATGCTATATTATGAAACAACTTTGAGATAGAGTTAAACTGGAGCAAATACATCATCACTGTATCCCCTGGCAAAAGGCTGATCTGTCAGAATTGAGGTAGACATAGAGTCAAGATCTGGGTGGGAAGCAAGAGCTTATGAGAATGACAGACTAAACTATTTTGATGGCGTGCCTAGAAGTTTAAATTGAGCACTAGAACGGCCTTCCCTGCCAAAGATACCCTGGTGTTCTGTTCGTGTACCATAGTATTCATTGAGAAAGAAAATGGAAGGGCTAGGACATGCTTAGAATATAGCTCTCTCCTAACTTTCTGTTGAACACAAACCATGTGTACATGGTTTACTGGGTACACAAGGTCAAAGTTCCCTGGACAGGGTCAAAGTACTGGGAATTCGGCATACTGTCATGAGCTTCTTAATGACCAGGATGTATTCTGAGAAATGCATTGTTAGGTGATTTTGTTTTTGTGCGAACATTATAGAATGAACTTACCCAAACCTAGATGGTGTAGCCCCGTGGTCAGTAAACTGTGGCTCGAGAGCCACATGCAGCTCTTTGGCCCCTTGAGTGTGGCTCTTCCACAAATTACCACAGCCTGGGTGAGACTATTTTAAAGAAGTGGCATTAGAAGACATTTAAGTTTTAAAAATTTGGCTCTCAAAAGAAATTTCAATCGTTGTACTCTTGATATTTGGTTGACTAATGAGTTTGCCAATCACTGGTGTAGCCTATTATTGTCATAGTATTTGATATATTTTTATATGACTGGCAGTGCAGTTGGTTTGCTTACATCAAACTCACCACAAACACATGAGTAATGCATTTTGCTAGGAAATTATGACTTTATGGAGTCAGTTGGTGATAGGAGCTTTTTAGCTCCATTATAATCTTAGAGGCCACCTTTGAACATGCAGTCCTTCATTGATTGAAATGTGATCTGGTGTATGAGTGCATTTAAATGTGGAAGGTTAATGGGTTGGTATATGCAAATGTCATGGGAAAGGCAAATGACTGGATCTTGAAAATATATAATGGATTTTAGGATTAAGTTTCCTATGTTATTAAAGGAAAATATTGATAAGAAATGTGATTGATTAAAATTGACCCTCCCACTCCACTACAGAGAAATAAAGGTTAGGTATACAGTGTTTTGTTCTGTTTTAAACACAGGCTATGTGGTCAGAGGCGAAGAGAGACTCAGTGAATGTAAAGGAGTATAGTGACAATCATTGTCTTTTAGTCTACTGAAAATTCTCTAAGGTTAATTTTTTAAATATTTCGATGTTATCCTTTCTTCTAAATAGTAGTTTTACTGGCTCCATGATTCTAAATTGACTGATAATTCCTTTTTTTTTTTTAAATTGTGCTTTTGAGAAATCTGCTTTTATTCCACACCACCCAACCCTCCCCTCCCACCCCCATCTCTCCTTTTTGTCTGCATTCTTTTAAGAAGTTTTGTCTTTGGTGTTCTGCCACTTAATTTCAATTTCTACCTAGGAAGGATCTTTGAAGAACTGTGGATATATTTTTTTATTGGTGCTAGAAAATTTATACCATTATTTAAAAAATATTGCCTCTCTTCCATAATCTCTAATATCTCCTTCCAGGGTCTCAAGCATATGAGTTACTAGACTTAATATGTCCTATATATCTTAGGTGTTTGCTTTCATATAAGTTTTCCCTTAGTGCTAGATTCTGTATAATTTCTTTAGATATATATTCCAGCTCATTAATTCTATTTTTAACTATGTCTAATCTGTTTAACACTTCCATTGTTTTTTCAACAATTATATGTCCTATTTTTAGAAGCTACATTTTTAAGTTTCTAATGTACTTGTTCATTCCTGGTTATGTTCCACTGCATGCTCAATGTTCTGTTTCCTTGTGTCTTGAAGGATTCATACATAACTATTCTAGGCTCTGTATTTGACCTTTTGAATATACAGTCCTTGGAGGTCTAAATATATTGGTGTTCTTTTCTCCTGCTGATTTTTATTTCTTTTTCCTCATGTGCTTGGTACTCTGTAGCTATGAGCTCATTGTCTTGGTTGACTGTAGTCTGCTGGGACCATATGAGGAAATATTTTTTTCTCACAGTAATTTTTCTCAATTATCATGTGGTTAAGAATCACCTAAGGACCTTATTAAAATGTGGATTATAATTCAGTAGATCTGGGTTGGATCCTGAGTCTTGGTTTCTAGTCTGCTCCCAGGTGGTGCTAATGCTATTGGTCCTCGGGTTATATTTTTAATAGCATGGGCTTAGAAGAATTGCTTCAGCTTCTGTGTTTGCTGTAGTCAGAAGCCTCTACTTCAAAACTGGGGTCATGACAAACCCCATCCTCCTTGACTTAAAACAGTACCCAAAGCTGCCCTCCCCCACAATTAACTCAAAGTTCAGTATCCTGATAGCATCAGGGTTATTGGTGTTTGCTCTCTGTGAAATCCTGCATCTCTCCTTTGTAAATCTTTCCCTAGCTCCACGCCCCTGACTCTCACTGCTGAAGATGTGAGGGAGCATTATGAGTCATTCATGTTAGACCAGTGATAACACAAAATATATGTTCTGTATAATACCTAGTGTTTTGCTGCAGAAAGATTCCTAGAGCACCCAGTCATAATGCCAGAACCAAAAGTCTGATTAACTTTTTAAAAAAATTTAAAAGAGAGAGTTTGTAATAGAACCCTATTTACTTAACTCATCAGGACAATCAGTGGTGATAATAGAATTGGAATAGTATTGTTAATGATAAAGGGTTATAGAAATACAGAAGTATAAGGAGGTGGTATTTTTCATAATTATCCATCATTCTCTGAAATGGACAAATCATGTAATCTTGTCATAGGACAAAACAGTGCTTAGTCCTTTGCCTCCTGTGTATCGTCTTTGAACTGAGACATTGCCTTGGGGCCTTTGATTCTTTCATCAACTTTGCTTATGTTTAAGCTCTCATTACAACAAACTTATTTTACCATAATTTTTTCTAACAGTTTTTCTCCATTTTATGGAATCCATACCACCTTGAAATATGTCCAGTTTAAAATATGGATGCAGTTTAACCAGAAAAACTGGATTGTGTTTTATAATGAAATATGGTCATAGCCCTGAGTTGGGATAATTTATATTTAACAATTCCTCTGGTCCAAAAATTTCTACATGTGCCTGCTTTAAACATTTTGTTAACTGATAACACTTTCTACTAGCCTGGGGCACAGCAATGTCATACCCCCTTATACAATAGGTAAGTGAAGGTGTGCACAATTCAAATCATAGTTCACCAAAGCTGCCAAGCAGTATTCCATATATAAGAGCTTGTTTTTAACAGCTAACTAGCAACCCTTATAATGTATGTCAGGTGTGGTACCCTGTGCTCACCAATCCACCCAGTCATTAAAACATTGCTAAGAGCACATTTTTCTCCACTAGAATTTTCCTAGGGGCTCTATCCAGGTGCATGAAATAGTTAGGAGGGCCACACATACATTTGCTTTAAAATTGGATTCTGATTTGCATATTATTTAAATACACTATCTAGACTGTGCCATTTATTCTTAGGTAGCTTTTAGCAAAACATTATTTATTGCTACCATTATAGTTGACACTTTTTGATTTTTCTCCTTTACTTTCACCCTCATCCAATCTTTGACACAAGTTTGAAATCAAAGAAATACATAAAGATGGAGCTTTCTCTGGATTATGGTCTGAAGAACACAAGCAAGATATATTTCAAGGAAACTTTCATCTATATATCCAAATTATACATTGCTTTTTATTTTCTTTTATTTAGAGGGGAGAGTAGAGTTGAGATTTTTCTTGTATGGAGAAAAAGAGGTACAAGAATTTTAATATTGTAAGTATATAAATTTAAAACAATTGGTGGAGTGATTCATTTATTTAACTAATAATTATTAAAACACAATTTTCAAGGGCTTCAGTTAGTATGGGGCATTCAGCAGCAAACAAAATATTTTTTTAAAACAACCTGTTCTCATAGAGTTTACATTCTAGTTGCTAACAAGTAGATTGGGAGAGAGGAGATAAACAAAAAAATGAATAATATAGTGTTATTCAACTATGAATAATATATATATATATATATATATATATATATATATATATATATAGTTTAAAATAATGATCAATTATAAAGATAAAAATAATTTAGAGGAGGATAGGGAATGCAAGACGTTGGGCTAAAACTGCAAATGGTAGCAATTGCAAATCCAATTGTCAGAGAAGATAACTTTGAGAATTTTTATTCCAATAAAACAGAAAGGAGTTTAAAAAAAGCAAGCCATGCTGGCATTCAAGGAACGTTAATGTCCTTGGGAATTACCTGAAAAACTTATTAAAATGAAAATTGCTGGGCTTATAACTCAAAGATCTGATCCAGGAGATTTTAGGTGGACTCCTGTTATTGAAATTGTATTAAATATCCCAAAAGATTCCAATGCAAAGGGTCCTCGTGCAACAAAATTGAGAGGAAGGTATAGATATTTCCCATAAACCGCTGCTCCCTGAACGCACAGCTTTTCCCATTAACAATATTCCATACCATGTACATATGTTATAATTGATGAACCTTCATTAGCACATCAATATCACCCAAAGTTCATAGTTTACATCATGTTTGCTATTGTACATTTTATGTGTTTAGAAAACTTTATTTCTCATATTTTTTTCTAGATTTACTGAAATATAAATGGCATATAACATTGTGTAAGTTTAAGGTGATGATTTGATATAGGTACATATATATGGTCAAATGATTGTCACATAAGGTTAGTTAATACATATAATAATAATAATAATACAATAATAATCACCTCACATAATTTTTTGTGTATGTAGGTTGAGAACATTTCAGCTTGACTCTCTTGGCAGCTTTGAGTACTAGTATATAACAGTGTTGGTAACTAGTTATGATGCTGAATCTTAGATTCTCAGAACAGCTTCATCTTAGAACTGGAGGTTTGTACCCTTTGACCAACATTTCCCCATTTCTCCAGGCCTCCCTGGTGGGTAGCCACCTGTCATGTGAGTCCCAGCCTCTTGATTGTGATGCTATTAGCTATGAATGCCTGAGAGGCTCATCCGGGCCTATACTCCTTGTGGAGAGCCCACAGACTTTTTCCTCACTGGAGCCAATGCTGATCTGTGATTGTCATTGAGGGAATCATCTCAGCAACAACCATCAGGAAACTTTTCAGAACAAGAGAAGGAATTGGGACATAGGAGGGGAAAATCCGGGTTACTCGGGTAGTCAGTTACCAAGGGCTTTCTAAAAGTAGAACTTCAGTTGAAACCGGTTTGACTCAGTGGATAGAGCATCGGCCTGCGGACTGAGAGGTCCTGGGTTCAATTCCAGTCAAGGGCATGTACACTGGTTGCGGGCGCATCCCCAGTGGGGGGTGTGCAGGAGGCAGCTGGTCGATGTTTCTCTCATCGATGTTTCTAGCTCTCTATCCCTCTCCCTTCCTCTCTGTAAAAAATCAATAATATATATATATATATATATATATATATATATATATATATATATATATATATATATATATTAAAAAGTGGAACTTCATGGGTCGGGGGAGCCTGCTTCTCTTCAAAATGGCTCTTTCCTTAGTCTTGTACTGCCCACGTTTTCAGTTTCCTGGATCCCAAAGCTCCCTCAAAGGCGCATTTGTCAATATATGGATGACAAACTTTGATTGATGGGGGAATAACGTAAAAGGGACATCTTATCCGGCCATTTTTCTAACCTGGATAAGTTTACGGTGACAGATGCCCACCACTCTAGTATGATAGGCAGTTTTGTTATTGTCCTAAATATCCTCTGAGCTCTGCCAGTTCATCCATCCCTACCACCTTAACATCTGCCAATTACTTACATTTTTATTGTTATCATGGCTTTACCTTTTCTAGAATGTCAGAGAGTTAGAATCATAGAGGATGTAGTCATTTCAGATTGGCTTCTTACTAATTTACAAAACCATTTCTTTTGTGTCTTTTCATGGTTTGGTAATTTATTTCCATGTAGTACTGACTGATAATAATCTTGACTTCTTCCAAGTTTTGGCCAATATGAATAAAGCTGCTATAAATCTACATGTGCAGGTTTTTGTGTGGGCATACTATTTTAACTTGCCTGGGTAAATACCAAGGAGCATGATTGCCAGATCACATGGCCAGAGGAGGTTTACCTTCATAAAACATCACCAAACACTCTTCCAAAGTGTCTGCACCCTCTCCTTCCCATCAGCAATGAGTGAGTGTCCTATTGCTCCACATCCTTGGGAGCATTTGGTGGTGTTGGTGTTCAAAATTTTGACCATTCTAATACATGTGAGGTACCCTGCTATTGTTTTAATTTGCATTTCCCTGATGACTTATGATGTGGAGAGTTTTTAATGTGCTTATTTGACATCCTATATTTTCTTTGTTCAGGTGGCTATTAGGGACTTTAATCCATTTTTAAATTGGGCTGTTCTCTTAATGAGTTTAAAGGCTTCTTTAAAAAAATTTTAACAGTCCTTTATCAGATGTTTTATGCAAATATTTTCTTAGTTTGAGGCTTGTCTTCTTATACACTTGGCATTGTCTTTCACAGATCAAACTTTTAAATTTTAATGAAGTCCATATTATATTAATTTCTATAATATCGATAGATTATGACTTTGGTGTTATATCTAGAAAGTCATGTGGAATCTGTAGTGTTGTCTCCTCTTTGATTTCTGACAATCGATAATAGTAATTTATTTTCTCTCTATTTTTAAATTAGCCTGGCTAGAGTCTTATCAAATCATCAGCTTTTGGATTTTTACTGATATTCTTTATTAATTTGTTTTCAAATTCATTGATTTCATGTCTAATTTTTATCATTTTTTTCCTCCTGCTTGCTTTGGATTTTATTGATGTTTTGTACTTGTCAGCCTTATTCTTTGTTCCTATTTTTGTCTTCCACACTTTCTCTGGCTTTTTTTAGTTTTACTTGAGCATTTTATGTAATTCTATTTTCTCTCATTTCTTGTTAGTTATATTTCTTTTAAATACTTTAAAGCAAGTGCCCTACAGTTTGCAATTATACATTTACAACAAATCTAAGTCCATTCTCAATACTATATTGACTTACAGATAGTGCTAGTGCCTTATTAAAGGTTTTTAAAATTCTTCCCTTCCCTCCCTTTGTCATTACTGTCATTCATTTATTTACACATAACTGTGTGTGTAAATAAATTAATATATGTATGTAAATACACATGAATAATAAGTATGTATATAATCACACATGCATACATAGTAAAGTACATTATTGCTATTTTGAATAATCTGTAATTTTAAATCAATTAAGTATAAGGAAAATAATTTTTAAATTTTGCTTTCACTCTTCCTTTACAATATTCTTTATTTCTTTATTAGATCTGATTTTTTGATCTACATAATTTTTCTTGTTTCTGAAAAACTTCTTTTAATAATGTTTACAAGGCAAGTCTATTGGAAATAAGTTTTCTCATTTTTTGTCAGATAAAGGCTTTGTTTCTCTTTTACATTTTTTCCCCTCAACTTAGTTATATATCTATCCAGGTGGGCTGTTCTTCTGCTCATATTGTTTTCATTGTGGATCTTAGGCTAAAGAAGTAAATAGTCCCTGTCTGAGACACTACTGTCTCAGTAGAGAGTCAGGGGAAAGGTGATAGAATAACACAATGTTTCTTAGAGCTTCTTCTTGAAAGTGGCCATTTTCTCTCACAATTTATTGGCCAAAGCAAGTCATACAGGATACCCATAACTTTCCATCAATTAAGGATAAGAAAAAGAATTTTTAAATTTGCTTTTACTCATTGACTTCCCAAAGCTTTCTTTTTTATTATATATGATTTAATATAAAATATTTTCATAGGAAGGGGAACATATTTTTAATCATAATACAATTTAACATAATCATCTATCATAATCCAAAACTTATATTAATCACTTATTATATATCAGGCATAGTGCTAAAGCACTTTACATAAAGTACTTCCATCACAAGGAACTTGAAGCTCGTAGAGGTCACGTAATTTATCAAGTCATGCAGCTAGTAAACAGCAGAGCCTAGTGATAGAGTTTAATTTAAACATTATGGGGAAGTTGCCGAAACCGTTTTGGCTCAGTGGATAGAGCGTCGGTCTGCGGATTGAAAGGTCCCAGGTTCAATTCCGGTCAAGGGCATGTACATTGGCTGCGGGCACATCCCCAGTGGGGGGTGTGCAGGAGGCAGCTGGTTGATGATTCTCTCTCATTGACGTTTCTAACTCTCTATCCCACTCCCTTCCTCTCTGTAAAAAATAAATAAAATATATAAAAAATAAAATAAAATAAAAATAAACATTATGGGGAAGCAATATGAAGAATTAAAAGATCAATAAGTAAATATATTTCTCAAGAAAAATAGCAGAACTAATAGCAGCAAGCTGCCTATATAAATCACGGTAGTGGCTGCTAACTAGGTGATAGAGTACCCATTTTCTGTCACATATCTTGTATGGTGCCAGGTGGGTACTGGATTTATCAGGGGGATTTCCTCATAAGGCCTATAAATGTTTAATCACTATGTTGTTTAATCATAACTGAAATTAATGTAATATTGTATGCCAACTATAATTGAAAAAAATTATTTTCTTGACTAAGTAATGAGTTTACTTTTAATGTCTTATTTTGTGTTAGACTAATTGGGGTGACAGTGGTTAAGATTATATAACTTCCAAGTGTACATTTCTATGCTACATGGTCTTCATATTGCATTGTGGGCCCACCATATCACCTTCTGTCACCATATATTTGACCCCCTTTTTTACATTTAAAGGTGAAATACATATTTTACCCACCGTGGCACTGTTGACATTTTGAGCCAGATAGTGTTTGGATGTAGTGCAGTCTTGTGTTTACAGGATGTTTTCAATGATCTTAGCTTCTACCATTGGAGAGCTGCAGCAACACCCCCCTCCCATTAGTGACAACCAGAAATTTGGCAATGCCCCATGCAGGGCAAAATTGACTGTGGTTGAGCACCACTGCCCTAGACAAAAATGAGTGACAGAGTGTGTGTACTTGATTATCTAGTTAGTAATTAACAACATGATTTAGGTGGGCAGGAGGCTGCTGTGAGTCCTTCAGTTACAGAGGGTAATTTCACAAGATACAGATGGTGTTCTGCATTTTCTTATTTCTCTCAAAACTTCAAATATTTCAGTCCACACTCTTCTCACTTGCATGTTTTCTGAGGCAAAGTCAGATTTAATTCTTATACTTGCTTTTTTTACATGTAAAATATTTTTTGTTTTTTTCCCTCTGACTTTTATCATTTTTAGAAATCTTTTTTGAGTTCTTAAAATTTCAATACAGTATGCCTAGGTATAGTTATTTTGGAATTTATTCTGCTTGGTGTGCTTTGAGATTCCTGAATTTGTTCTTTTGTGTCTAACATTAATTTGTAGGAAATTCTGTTATTGGTTTCCAGATATTGCTTTTTCTTTTTTTCTCTTTCTGATGTTCCCATTATGCATATGTTACACCCTTTATAGTTTTTCCACAGTTCTTGGAATTTCTGAATGTTTTTAAAAATCCTTTTGCTCTTGGCTTCTCCAGTTTGGGAAGTTTTTATTGTCATATTCTTAAGCTCAGAGGTTCTTTCTTCAGCCATGTCCAGTCTCATGATAAATTCTTTATTTCTGATACAGTGTGTTTTAATTTTTTTTATCTATAGCATTTTTTAGCCTTTCTAAGAATTTCCATCTCTCTTTACATTAACCATCTGCACTTGCCTATTTTTCTACTCCTTTCGTTAAAGCCCTTAGCATATTAATTAAGAAAAAATATCTTCATCTGATCCTTCCAATATTCCTTCCAATATGTGACTCTGGTTCTGATGATTTTCAGTCTTTTCCAACTATTTTTTTTTTAATCTTTTATAATGCTTTGTAATTTTCTAGGAAATGTAGACATGATGTGCTGGGTAAACAGAACTGTCCTAAAAAGGCACTTAGTAATGTGCAGTAAGATGTTGGGGAAGGGGATGTGTCCTAAACTCCTATGATCAGGTCTCTGTGTTTCAGTGAGCCTGTGCCCCTGGACCATGAACTTCACCTGTGCTTCTCAGTCTTTCTCCCCCCCTCTCCCCCCTTCCTCTTAGTTGGAACAAGATACAGGATGGCTAGAGATGCTGGAGTGGGGTATGTCCCTCAGGAAGTTTAGACTCTGACAAAACTCTAGCAGGGTAGGCTCTGGTTCACAAGTTTTCCTGGGGGCAGGCATTTAAGAGGAAAAGCATGCTCTGGTGGATTTCAAAATCAGTACTTTCCCCTGTCCCATGCTGGAAGCAGATGTTTCTCCAATATTCACTCTGAGGATCTGCTAGAGCTTCTGGAGGTTAAACTGACACAGAAGCATGACCCTGAACTTCATCACTAAGATCCTCTCGAGTTTTTAACTGTCACAATTGTCTACACTAAGTCTCCTGCTCTTCGTCAATCACAGTTCAGGTTTTCCTACCCAGCAGTGGTCCTAGAGGAGTGTCTGTTCCTGGGCTTCTGCTCTGGTAAATGGTGATGGTTCTGTATCCACCTGTCTGTCTCCAATTTTTGTTCAGTGGTTTGGCCCTAAGATCTTCTCTAAATATCTAAGAATTGTTGACTTTTCAGTTTTTTCCAGATTTTTACTTATTGTTATGATAGAATGGCAACTTCTAAGCTCTGTACATGCCAGACTGGAACTCATACTCTGTGTGCCATTTACAAGTCTCTTTAATGCCTCCAGAAAATACTTCTTGACTTAGGGCAAAACAGAACTTGTGGGAACACTTGTAGGTCTAGGTTTTAATCATCTCATAGGTAGAATGTGCTGGGAAAGTTACAAACTCCTGAGAGGGCTGGAGACCTTTCCTCACCTCCAGTTGGCCCTGGGACTAGGCAGTTTGGAGAATTTCCTAGAACTATTTGAATATAGTAACCTTTTCAATTGCAAATGTCATGCATTCAACAGGAAAAAAAATCATATTTTAGGACAGAGGTGTTGGAAAAAGAAATACAGCAAAAGTGTCTCAAAATTTCCAGCTGAGGGTGCTATGTATTTCTGGGATCTTGATACACTTTAGATTAATATTATACCCCATTGTTAATACATTCTGACTCAAAGTACATACAATTTTAAATAACCAAATCTTCAACCTAGGACAACTCTGGACAATGGATTAAAGACACCGTTTAGACACTCCCAAATCTTGGTTTAACTTAGCCTCACTATAGTTACTCCCTTCTCTTCATATTATCACTTCCTCATTTACTTACAGAACACAGATAAACACGTGTTTTCCTGGAGTAAAACATGGTTTCATTTCAGCCACAAGAACAAGTGTCCAGAAAATCCTGCTGGAATGGTAGGAGGAAAGAAAGATAGAACTTATTACCTTTTATTAGTAACTTTATAGCCCAATTTATCTTAGGCTCAGAGTTCATGATAATATTCATGATTTCAATAGCAAATCATTGCATCCTCAAATCTCATCTTTAATGTCATATTGAATCATTTAACAATTATTCATGGGGTCACCTCTGGAGATAGACAGCTCATTTCTTTCGGTAGCAGTGTCTTAAGTACATGCTGCATTTAAATTGCATGATGGTTAGGTTACTTGAGATGCTTCATCTAACATGCACTTCCTCTCCAAGTTATTCCATCTTTCAGGGCCTGGTTCAAGTTCGGTCCTTTCCCTGAAGATGCCCAAACTACTTCTGTGCATATTTGATTTCTCTCTTCTCTGAACTCAGTGAATAATTTACTACATTGTTGATATGCTATCTCTCACTGTCTATTTTTCAAATATGATAAGTCATTGTGTGCTTTATTAAACAAAAATTTATTGTTTTTATTATTCACAAGATATGAAGTTTAATTGTTGAACAAAAGTATAGATTAGTATAAAAATCTATGTTCCAATAATCAATATTTTATTTCAACTTCAGATACACACTAACTAAAAATCTTGGGAGCTCACCAACCTTTTCATTTAGGAGTTGGAGTTAAAAATACTTGTCCTATTTTCTGGTATTAATTGGGGGGGGGGTCGATTCAATAATATGTACATTTGAGTATTTAGAAATGTTGATAGACACATAATGAGGATGTTAGTTATTATACACCCACACTCAAATATCTTTATTTGAAAACAACAAGTTACATAACATTTTAAACTCTTTAATCTTTCCATTTTGCATCATGGAAAGGCCTGCAGAACTAAATAAGCAGATACCACATCTGAGGAAATAAATGATGGGTACTACTCACAGAACCATAATTGGAAAATGTGAAGTTTCTCTATGACTTACAAAACCTATTGTTATTTGTTACTCTACCTCTTAGCTTCATCCAATTTACCAAAAAGCATTAAACCTTCCATTGTACAATTTTTGAGGGCAAATGATAGAGTGTAAAGTAAGACATTGTACCTGCCATTGACGCTTCACATGTTGACAAGATGACATGTCTGCAAAGAACCAGAGCTCTGGGCAGGCATGCAGTGTTTCTCAAATCACGTCCAAGAGAATGCTGGGTTGCCACAGAACAGGCTGATGCTATAGGAAAGGCAGCGTTTTACCTCCACTTTCCTAGTGTTTTAGCTGGAGATTAAGTTGACATAAGACAAATTAACAAGAGAAAAGCATACAAATTGAATATGCTTTACATGGCATGCCAGTCTTTGAAGGAAATAAAGGCCCAAAGAAATGACAAGATCTAAATGCTTTTATACAAGGTTGAACAAGAAGCAATTGTGAAAAAGCAACTAAAATATAAGGGGAGGCTAAAGGAGGATAATCATGTTTAACAACGTCTGTTCATACGGAATTCTCTTAGCTTCAACTTGCCATCCTTGGCTGTAAGAATAATACCTTCCTTCTGGAAAAAGGACATCTATTTGAGGGTTTTTTTCTCTTGATTTTTGGGAAGGAAAAATAGAGGTTGAATGCATCCTATTGTACCTGCTGTGTGTGTGTGTGTGTGTGTGTGTGTGTGTGTGTGTGTGTTTTAAGTGATTTTAGCTCAAGATAGTCCTTATGCCAAAGTGGCATATTTTAATGCTATTTTGATGTCATCAGTTTTTTTTTGGTCTTAGAATAAATATTTTGTTAGCTGTCTTTAAATACAAATTTAAGTAAAGAACTTCTGTTTTAAATTTGTGCCTTGCTTCCCTTCACACATAAGGCCCCAAATAAGTGAGATAACATAAATTATTTCATAACAATAAGCATAATAAGGAGGTCACCATGAAAGGAAGGAAATTTTACTATATCTTTGGGAGATATGAAGAAAACATTCAGCTTATCACAAAATTAAGTAAAGTTTATAAAGGTGTAGTCCAGAATAGGTGAACCCACCTATCTGGTAGAAATCCAAGAGCAGTCTTCAATTCAGAGTGAACGGGTATCATTGAAAGTGAAAGGGGAAAATGTGTTGAAACTCAGTGTGAGAGTAGTAATTCAATATCTCTCTTCAGAAGAACTACACCCCTTTGCCTTACATTTCCATACTTTCCTTCCCTGCCCCTCCCATCATACATATGATAAACAGCCTACACCAGTCAAAACCTATGAACTTATTACTCTACCCAGTTTGTCTGTTTCCAGGGAATGGAAGGCACACACAGTATGTTTCATAGGTAGGCTTGCATTGCATTTGAAACTCTTGGAAGAAGCAGCCATGAAGAACTCACAAAGGGAAAGGGAAAAGGAAAGGGGAATTATGATATTGTAGTGGAAAAATAGAAACATCCCAGATATTCAATTCCTAACAGCGTGAGATTCTTTACAATAGTTTCCTCTGCCTTCTTACTCCATTCTCGTGATATCTTCATTTTCTGAGAAAGGAACTTGAGGTTCAGGGGAAAAAGCGATTTGTGAAAGGTCATGTGCTTGGTAAGCAGAGCATCCTGTGCTGCGATCCATGCTTTGTGGATGATACTCTTATTCTCAGCTCTGTCACCTACTACCCTGTGTCCTTGGCAAGTTCCTTTGCCTCTTTAAACCTCATTTCTTTAACTGTAAAATGGGAATCATTGTCACTCCTTGGAGTTGGGAGATTTAAATAGAATAACCTATTTGAAACATTTAGAATGATATTTCTTACTTAGAAAAGCTCTCAATGTTAATCATATTAGCTGACTTCTACATGGCACTCTTTATTTCAAACACTGAATCATAACGAACTCTAGCTTAGAATAGGGATATATTTTTTATACATAATGATGTTTGTTTTTTTGGGTTTTTTTGGTTTCTAAAAATGTTTTCCCCAAATTTATCAAAATATATGCCAGAATATTCATAATATAAAACTTTTTTGTGTATTTATTTGTGAGTGTGCAAGTGTATGTGTATATGGTACACATACATACTAGTAAATATCCAATTTGCTTAACTCTAAACAATGTACGTATATGTGTATAATCTATTTATGTATGGTGTGTGTGTGTGTGTGTGTGTGTGTGTGTGTGTGTGTGTGTAGATGGCCATTAAGCAAATTGGACGGTTAAGCATATAAACAGGAATTGTATTCTGGTCACTGAAGAAACTGCTTTTTATTATACTCTCTCAGTGGCTCTTCTCCTTCATGGAGGCTACAGGTTGGAAGGGATTGCAAAGCTCCAGACAATGTGCATATGTGAAAGTAACAATGGAACTATTTGGAGAAATGTTTTAAGAATACTATACGTTCCCCTATATGTTCCCCATACAAACTTCTGCCCCTTTATCTTTTGCATGCAATTAAAAAAATACTTTTATTTCAAAGTAACTGATTTCATTTAGAGACAAACACTTTAAAGAATGTAAATTGATTTTAGAATTGTACACCTTAAATATTTATATAATCTTATGAACCAATGTCACTCAATAAATTCAATAAAAGTGAAAAAAAATAAAAGTAAACTGCTCAAAATCATAGCATATATAGAATCACCAAACCCCACAATACTTGAAATTGTTTCCCTCTTGGCCATACAGTTTAGAGTTTCAAGGGGAAATAGATTATCGAAGGTGCTAGCGGTATTGCAGGAAAGATACAAAGAGAATGGCTGGGTCTCTGCTGTAATGGAGATAATATTTGTCCAAGAACCAGATCCTGAATGAGCACATTGTGTTCTACTAACTCTGAACGCCACTTAAGAGCACTAGGCAGAAATTCAAGGCCAATGAGAAAGCGTTTTCTCTTCTTACCATTATGCTCTGATCACAAACCCTGTGCATTCCTTGGGCAAGGGATACTGGGCTCCATTTCATATCCTAAAAGGCAGGTTTAAGATAACATGTCAAGGAAGGAAAGTTGTTAGAAAGGAGCACATTTAAGGCAGACAACCCCAGACTTTTTATGGACAAGATAGCTTCTAGGTGGGATCAAATCCTGTCCTTTCAATCTTTCTTACCTTAGCCACAAGATAAGCCTAAAAGACAGACGATAGCCATCTACCTCAAACATAGAGATTGCAGTGTTTGCCTAACATTGCCTTTGAACTTGACCTTTCCTCCCCTCAATTCTCAATACCTCCCTTTCTGGATTGCAGAGGATAAGAATAGGGCCCAGAAACCAACATGATCATATTTACTCTGAATCAGACAACATTTAAAAGTGGCGACCTCTTTCATTGTGACACTTCTCAATTCTTTCTATCAACTGCTCCATAAATCTGCTGAATGGACCCAATACAGAAGTTTAGATTAGTGAGATTTTAGATACAATTGTATGACCAAATTTTGGTCTAATTTATCAACCCCTTCACCTCTCAAAAATTAATATTTTATCTCAATCCTTTTAGTTTCCCTTTATCAAAATAGAATCATTAATAGTGCAATTTTGCATTTTTTTTTGAAATTTTTTGAAATTTTTATTGTGATATAATTGACATGATTTCAGGTGTACAAGAGAAGGATTCAATATTTACATCTGTTGCAAAGTAACCACTACAGTAAGTTTAGTTACCATCTACTTATTTTTTTAAAAAATATATTTTATTGATTTTGTACAGAGAGGAAGGGAGAGAGATAGAGAGTCAGAAACATCGATGAGAGAAACATCGACCAGCTGCCTCCTGCACACCCCCCACCGGGGATATGCCCGCAACCAAGGCACATGCCCTTGACCGGAATCGAACCCGGGTCCTTCAGTCCCCAAGCCAACGCTCTATCCACTGAGCCAAACCGGTTTTGGCTAGTTACCATCTACTTAATTGCACTATTAAAAAAAAAATTCTTGCCGAGACCGGTTTGGCTCAGTGGATAGAGCGTCGTCGGCTTGGGGACTGAAGGCTCCCGGGTTCGATTCCGGTCAAGGGCATGTACCTTGGTTGCGGGCACATCCCCAGTAGGGGGTGTACAGGAGGCAGCTGATCGATGACTCTCTCTCATCGATGTTTCTAACTCTGCATCTCTCTCCCTTCTCTGTACAAAATCAATAAAATATATTAAAAAAAATTCTTATATCTCTTAAGAATAACCATTAAATGAAAGAAAATAGACTTCTCTGCAGCAGATAAGAAGCAACAAGTAATTTTTTTTCAGAATATGCTGACAGAAAATAATCTTTTTGCATGTTTGTGTTTTCTTTTCTTATTTTATTATTTTTTTTTTTTAGCCTTTATCTTCAATGCCAAATATTCCTCATGATTGCTGGTCAATATTGTTCTCCTCCTCTCTGCTTTAAAGCCATAGTAAGCAGCTTCTACATAAACTGGGTCAGTTATATTTGTCTGCAATTAGAGTGATTCAAAGTATTTATTTTAGTTTCATATGATAAAGGAGCAGAGCAAATGTTTTCTTGGCCACTGAAGAGTCCAGAGGCAGAGTTAGCTACTTGAACTTACCCTTTCTCCCAGAAGTTAATGATCTGGTTTAAACCAAAGGATGATGATCAGGGAGCTTATTTGTGAACCACGTTGACCATCTTGATGATATATTACGTTCGCTTTTCACTAAAGCACAGTATTTGTAAGAACTATTAGGTGCAGTTGTATATGAATTTGGTTATTAAACCCGTAAAATGTTTTCATTGTATTCAACCATGTCCTCCCACACATTTAGATGCATAGTGAGCCCAGAAGCATGTTTTCTCTAGTGGGAATGAGGTAAACATGAAATTGGATTGGAAAGCATACATGCCTTTGCTCTCTAACTCACCTGATAAATCAAAAATCAAATCGACAAACATTCCTCAGTTGCCGCTGTTACCCATGAGCTCTGCACTGTGCAGCAGCAGGTGTTTGTATTGGGCATTGCACATGGTCTTTACACGTGTGACGTACAGTCTATGTACTAAAACTTGGTTAGGTGAGGCTCTCACACTAATTTTGAATTGAAATCTAAGCTAAGGACACATACTATACATTACAAAGAATATACTTAAGCAATTTCGAATATTTTAGCAATGTGAAAAACAGCACCCACATTGTTTCTATTTAATGGGCTGGTTGATTGAGTCTTTTATTTAACAACTATTTATTAATACTTACTCAGTGGCAGGCACTGTGGTAGGCAGCATGGATATAGCACAAAGTCCTGATCAAATGGAGAAACTAAAATTTACTTTTAGTCAATCAATAGAGCTGCTGACCGATACTGGTCCTTTTGTGCAATCGTTCGTAAGGACACACCGCCAACAAAACTCTGAAAGTGAGGCAACTGAAAAATACTCTTCTTTTAATTAGTCCCAGTGGAGGAATTTTGTGTTAACAGGAACTCAAAGTTGGCAGAGAAAAGGGTCTATGATCTCTCTTTTTATAGATTAAATTAATGTACAGAAGGATTAAATGACTGACTCCCACAGTTATTAATTGCAAATAAAACTCATCTGTTTCTAGTTAGGATGACTTCATAGGCTGCTTTTCAATACATTGGCTTTAAAAATTTTATAAACTCTGACTGACCCACACCAAAAAATGTTACATTGCAACAAGTACATACATGTGCACATTATTGAAAGAAAAGACTCATGAATAAAAATTTATTTTTAGTACATACAATGTGATATCATATCTCCTATTCTGTTTAATTCTGTTTCATTTAAAAAAAAAATGCTGGTTACAACCCTATTTTTCACAACCCACTAATGGGTATTAATTTTATAAGATTAATTTGACTAACTTGAGATAAGAGATAACTATGTTAAAGTTCATGGTAATGGGGGCATATGGCAGTTTCTTTATGTATGTATTATATTCTATTATGACTTCATTAAAAAACAAGTGGCTATTTCCTTGTAATATGTGTAATGCTTCATAATTGATTGTAAAGAATCCTAATTTTTTTTCCTATGATAAGTTGCTTGAGACACTTAAATTTTGTTGTTCTTTGAATTCATTAATCATCTATTTGAGTGTTTCTCACCCATTTCTATTGTCTACTCCTTTCATAGTTATTTTCTTAGAATCTAGCACACTGCTTGGTGTTAACAGGTGTGTGTTGAATAAATGGATGATGAATGAATGAATTCTGAGCTCCACTTCGCTGTGTTTTGTTGGATAAACTTGTCTTTAAAGGAGCCTAGGACTGAGTGAGAAGGACAGGTGGGAGGGACAGCTTAAGCAAAGACCTAGGGATAGTCCGGAGAGTTCGCTGCTCATCCACGGAGTTGAGAGGTGGTCTCAAATCTGAAACCCGAATTAGAGAACAGATGAAGGAGTACAACAGGGGGGGAAATTATAATTTGGGAGGGAGGAAGATAAGATAATGATGAGGAAGATAGATGGAGCCTGGAAAGGGAGAGAAAAATGAAACCTGAGTTTGATGCATTTTAAACGGCAAGCTGCCTAGAGGCACTTGGTGGCCCTGTAGTGAGGCTGCCCCATTGCCATCAGGGCTAACAAAGGAAAAGCCATTCATGTGGTGGGAAAGATTTGGGGAAGGAAGATTTGGTTAACATGGGCTTCAAGTCTTTAAGATCAGTACAGTACTTAGAAAGGCATCCTCAATCTTATCAAAAATAGGTCAACCCCAAATAAAGTCACCACCTTATTTGTTGCTTTTATAGCAGTAACCAAAATTTATCATAATTTTAAAATATGTTTTTTTTTATTTTTAAAGAGTGGAATGTAGAGGGATAGAGTGTTAGAAACATTAATGAGAGAGAATCATCGATCAGCTGCCTCCTGCAAACCCCCTACTAGGAATGTGCCCGCAACCAAGATACATGCCCTTGACTGGAATTGAACCTGGGACCCTTCTGTCTGCAAGCCGAAGTTTTATCCAGCATGCCCAACTGGTTAGGGCCATAATTTTATTTCATTGTTGTTATTATTATTATTATTGTGGTCACTCCCTTAAATGGTACGCTCCATGAGGTCAAAAACTTAACTTCTATGTTCACTATAATATCCTCAGGAATAAATACAATGCTTAGCATAAACTACTTGCACAATATTGAATCCATAAAAGAATGAAACATACACAGCAAAGCTGGGGGTGGGGAACTAAGCATGCATAAGATTGCGTGCAAGCTTGTTTTACGTTCGGTTGGAAAGCAAACATTGTCACACTGAGCAAACACAACAAACAATTTTATAAGTGGTTAAAGCAAGCCAGAACACAAATTGTTTATTGTAGCATTCACTAACTGGCTTAAGGACTGCCAGCAAATCCATTAGAAGCCCTGTATATAGAGCATCATCATTCTGACATAAAGTAAAGGAAAACTACTTCAGGATGAATTGTTTCTTATATCTGGAAGAATGAATGATTTTTCCAATTAATAACTGTGCAGTAATTTTAGAATAGTTTATAAATATAACATGTGCTATACATACCCATGCTTCTTTTTATTCCACACATCTACTTCCAATAAAGACAATGCATTATTTTACACAAAAGTCCTTATTCGATGAACATGACTTGATGAAGTGACCTTCTTACTATTGAATATGGTAATTAACTCTAGAAACTTGCTGATGAGCAGTAAAAATTCTTTGGAATGAAATATACTAGATTTTAATCCAAGCTTTGTGGTTCATGATAGTTATTATCCTCTCTGAATTTGTTTCTTCCTCTGATAAATGGAAGTAATAAAGCAATTTGCCAGCATCCTTCTGAAAACGAGCAAATAACATATAAAATCCTGGGCATAAACTATGAAACCAGTCTAAGGAAACAGGTATAAAATATTTTTAAATTTTAAATTAGCTTGTTTTTTTTGTTTTGCTTTTGTTTAGAAAGAAAAAATAGTGCAGAAGAGGAATAGGGAACTGGCATTATTATTATTATTATTATTATTATTATTATTATTTGCTAATAATAGGGACACTGTCAAGATTATTTTACTTAATCTATCAGATAATTACCTTTCTATCATTCTCTTTTTCTTTCCTTCTAAAAAATCTATTAGACTTTATTTCCGCATTCAACCTTCTATATCTCTCAACACCAATCTCTATTAATCTTTCTTTAAATATTTAAAATTTCTTTATTGTGTGTACTCTATCCTGCCTTTTATTTCTCTCTCTAAAGCTAGCTCTGCTTCTCAAATTACCTTTTCAACTGTTATTTATTTGTTAGTAATTCCTTTAATAAGTTTCAATCTTCAATTATCTATTATTTATTTCTATGAGTCTCCTTTAATTTTCAAATGTGCCTTATATTTAAACATTTTCATCAGAGAAGATCTTATAAAATATATTTTGTAATCTTTTAAAATTAGTTGCTCTTTCAAAGTTGTTTATTAATTTTCCTCCTCTGCCATTGTTAGTTTGGCAAATTGCTTTATAATCTCTGTGGTATTTTGTGGAAGAGCCACACTTAAGGGGCCAAGAGATGCATGTGGCTCGAGAGCCGCAGTTTGCCAACCACTGCTCTAGAAAAATAATAGTAAATGGTGTTTTACAAACATTATTATAATTGTATTTATTAGCTTTTAGTGGTAAGATTAGTCAGTTTTATATTTTCAAGCATTAATATTTTCTTTATTTTTCTAAAATGAACATTTTCTTGTGGGCTGGTGGGAGCCGGCTTCAGAATACCGCTGATAAGTTGTTTTCTTAGTTAAAAACAATGCAAAAGCAAAAACAAATTGCTTGTCCATTGCCTTGATATCAGTCTTTTTCATACAGAGTCAGGATAATTTTACAACTTTTAATCCCCAAAGAGGTAAAAGCCGCTTAATAGAATTATTTAAATATACTATAATAATTCTTCAAAGTTAAAATTTCTTGACAATAAAAAAATCAACAACTTCAAAATTAGTTCCTAATTTAAATTTTAAGATTGCAATTGGCACTTTTCACGCCTTGAGGAAAGTCACAGGAACCTTCTGTATATATCCCCTTTGTGTTTCTTCTGTTCAAAAATTTCCTTTGTCCTGTGAATTTTAAGTCACTTTACAAGAAAGCAATTTTTAGTTATTGCTAAAGCAAATGCTCAATGGGATATTAGTTGATTTTGCCTTTTTTGCTAGGTAGAAAGAGCGTTACATTTTGAATCTGTCACTTTGACCTATCGCTTTCTTCCTATTCAGTTCCCCGGGGGTCTCAACTTTAAAATAGACTAACAATGCTGAACTTTAAAAAAATGTTGGTATAAAGTCATTTGTTTTCTATTTATAGGGAAACTAAAAACACTGACTGGACACAAAGGCTTTTGATGCTTCTTGTATTCCTCTCAGGTGGGAATTCCATTGTCCAGTAGCATATCACAGCTTTGCTTATAAACTTGGGCTACATGCAGGGAGCTACATTCATGTGATTTTTCTCAGTAAGAAAATAATAGTTTAAGTCATTGTTTAAGCACTTATAGCTTTGTTATCCACTTTGGATTTAATATCAGAGTATTTATCTGGTTAACTTTGTCACTGGTCATTTTTACATGTATATACCATGTCATAGAAAAATCAAGTTTTAGTCCAATCTGCTACTCATAAGCTTTATAAGCTTCGTTATTGTTAAGTGCTCTGAAACATTGGGATGTTATAGTAGCAGTTGGATTTGTTTCATTCTTTCTGT
Organism: Pipistrellus hanaki; assembly: GCF_964339955.1. NCBI lineage: Eukaryota > Metazoa > Chordata > Mammalia > Chiroptera > Vespertilionidae > Pipistrellus > Pipistrellus hanaki. Next base: position 24,055,035 of record NC_140514.1, read on the forward strand.
AACAAGCTGTAGGCAATGAAATGTAACAGCTCCCCAGGGTTCTCTTGAAATCCAGATAATCAAACTCTATGGACCAGATGGACCAAGAAGTCAAGTCCATGGAAGTGGCTGCATATGTCAAGCAGAAGTAGTACAATGGCAATGTCGGAATCAAAGCCAGAAGGATACTGTTCTTGCTCAGAAAAGTGTCCTGAGGAACAGATAATGCATATGGAAACATTTTGAAAATTGTAGGGTAGCATGCAGCTGGAGGGCGATAGCATTATTATGGAATGCCAGTATTATGGAGGGTTGTTGGGCTGAGGGGAACTTAACAATGTGCTGTTGAGAAGCAGTTAGTGTTTTGATTAGAGTGTGAGCTCTGAGCTAGAATGCGTGGGTTTGAATTCTGGAACCACCATTCACAAGCCATGGATCTGTGTAAGTTACTTCATATTCCTAGGATCTAGGTTCCCTATTTCTGTAAACAGAACTTACATCACAAAAGTTGTTATGAAGTTTAAAGTGAGCTAATATATATAAAGCAATTGAACAGTTTCCCTGCATGCTGTAATCAGTATATAGTGCTTTTTGCTATTTTATCTTGTCAAGCTTCAAATTATTAAAATTAAATATTAATGCTTTCCTGTTATCAATGAATAATTATTAATTTTGATGTTAATAATGAAGATATTAAACCCTTACGGTTGCATTTGTGGAAATTTATTTTTCCATCTTGTAGTGGTTTGCCTTTTCCTTTAAAAATGTATGTAGTCAAAACAATTGCTCCTTTCTAAAGGAATGTTTAACAATAAAAAGAGCCCCACCAATGTGGCTCAGTAATTGAGCATCAATCCATGAACCAAGAGGTCCCCAGTCTGATACCTGGACAAATGCCCAGGTTTCAGGCTGGATCCCTGGTGTGGGTCTTTGACGAGGCAGCCAATTGATGTCTCTCTCATTGATGTTTCCATTTCTCTATCCCTTTCCTTTCCTCTCTCCAAAATCAATAAAACCATATTAAAAATAAATAAAACTTTTAATAAAGATGAAAAGAAACTTTGGAAGTCACACCAATAAAATCTTAGCTTTCTGTATTTCCTTCTATCATTCACATGTGTACAGTTTTTACATAGTTGTGAATTGCCATGAATATTATTTCATATTCTGCTTCATATTGCATGAAAATATTCCATAATTTTCTTTAATCTTCAGAATCATCACCTGCAATGAGAGCAACACATTGGCTCACATTGACATTGAATTTTGTAACTGATTTTTCTTTGCTTTGCTCTCTATTAACAATCAGAGTTGAATTGGTGACCCAGCTTTAACCCTTGTGCAGAATACATTTTTAGGACTAAAATTGTGTTACTAATTAGTCATTACTGTATTTTGGTGATTTCATGTTGTAATTTATTCACTGCTCTATTTAATTGCACAATAAACCCTTTCACATTTTTCTTTATTCAGTGAATCCTCTTAAAATAATAAGAAAGCCCAATAATTAAACTTGTAAGCGAGGAGCTGCTACTGGGCAAAACAGAAATAGAATCCTAAAACTCCCCCATAACTACCACCAGACACGCTCTCATCCTTTCGCTGACATCGATGACAGATTTGGGGAATATGGATTTTAAAATTATTAACCTAAATGCTTTACAGTGCATTCAATCTTCCATGTTTTCTAAATTTGCTCTTCGTTCAAACAAGGCCTTCAGGGACCTCACCACTTTTTCCATTGTTTGGTCCCTGGTAGTATTCTTTCATTGAACTACACTTCAGGATAGAACTTCATCTGCAGTATTTGCTATAAGCAGCCATTGAAGACCTTGGTGAGTTCATTAAGGAGAATCACTTTGAGGCTCCATGGGAGAAATTTTTCTCAAACACTAATACCAGCAAGGAAATACAGGCTAATTCTGTCCATTGGTGTTTTATATTAGGGACACTGAATCTTGTAATTGACTTCTCTATTAGCTTTGATCTCTAGAGTTGAATTTATAACCTAACTCTAAGAACTTTACACACTACATATTTGTGTAGTAAATTCCCAGTGACTTTCATTTACTACTTTTACTTTTTATTTCACTTTGATTCCTTTGCTTTTGTCTCCCTCGCCCTCCATGGCTTATGCGAGCTCTTTTGGAAACAACATACATGATTATGTATTGGGCTAGGTTCCCAGTAGTGGAATTACTGAATTCATGTAGCCTTTGATATCTGTTGTAGTCTTTGATGTGATGGGAGGAAGTATCCACCTTGTCTCTAGGCTACTTTCTTTATAAATTTCATAAGTGAAATTCATAAAAATGAATCTAACATGTTGAAAATAAACAGTGACTATCTCAGATGATTCTTGTGAAAATTAGACCAAATGATAATATGTGTAGCATGTTTAATATCTCTTGATATATACTGATACATTAATAAATGTTAGCCATTATTACATGGCTAGCCAGTCACTTTACTGGTGTCTTTGGTTTCCATTTACTAAAACAGGTTAAGGTTACATTTGCAGCAAAGAACTCAGCAATAGTTATTTTTCTTAATTGGCTTACAAATGTCTTAGAGTCCTTGGGCCCATAATAGTTTTCTGTGGTGTACATTTTAGACAACTGGGTTTCCTCACACCAGTCTTTCTGTTCCAATGCTGTCATTGTCCTTGTGAAATGATTAGGAGACACGTTGGAAAAAATTAATGTCCGTTAGCCAACAGACGACAGGTTCTCAAATACATAAGCATCGTGGGGCTTTGTTTGCTGCAGGTTAAGAATGAAATTACCACACTGTTTATTTTCAGACAGTAATTAGTCTTTAATTGTAAAATACAGGAATTACTGCCAGGGCTTTTGTTTACTGAGTTGACTCCATCATTTCATTTGGGGAGAATGCAGTGTTGACTGTGGAGTACACGCAGTTTACCGTGCGGATTGCTTTCACATGCTCATAGTTCTAAATGGCAAATTAACTCAGGTTGAGGCTCTCCAGTAACATGTGCAGCTGAAACAACTGTCCACAAAAGGCAAACATAGGTTTCCATTATTCAGTGACAGGCTGCCCAATAAAGATGTCGACTCCCAAACATATGTACTCCACTGCATAGGACAGAGGTCAGCAAACTGTGGCTCGCAAGCCACATGCTGCTCTTTGGGCCCTTGAGTGTGGCTCTTCCACAAAATACCATGGCCTGGGCAAGTCTATTTTGAAGAAGTGGCATAAGAAGTTTAAGTTTAAAAAATTTGGCTCTCAAAAGAAATTTCAATCGTTGTACTATTGATAGTTGGCCCTGTTGAGTAATGAGTTTGCCGACCTCTGGCATAGGAAATACATTCTATCCCTGTTTTCTTTGTAAGAAAGAGAAAAAGAAAAGAACCCACTTGGTATTCATCCCTGCTCTAGAAAATGAATGTGTCTGTGGCTCGCTATGCTTTAGTTTTTAATTGCCTGTTTGACAGTGAACCTATTTCCATAATGCAGTGTCTATATTTCATGTTTTATTTGAAGTATGTGCTCCTAATTTCAAATAACAGCATTTAGCTGTTTTTGTTGGTACACTTTATTTTTGTCACAGGATTGTCTCTTAATAAAAATCACCATTCGAGAGGATTTTTAGGATCCTTATAACCTTCTGAAATATTTGCATTCTTTGCCCATTATTTTTGAAGAATGTCCAACTGAAAAATAAGAATATGGCCAATACATTTTAAAAATATATCTTTATTGTTGAAACTGATACAGATATCCTCTTTATTTCCCCATTGATTCTTTCCACCTCCACTTCTTCCCCTCCCCAGGCCTTCACTGCACTACTGTCTATGTCCATGAGTTATGCATAAATGTACATAAGTTCTTTGGTTAATCTCGCTGCCCCCTTCCCTCTAAGAATCATCAGTTTGCTGCATGATCCCATGTCTCTGGGTGTGTTTTGTTTATCAGTTAATTTTGTTCATTGGATTCCACTTATAAGTGTGATCATAAGATATTTGTCATTCTCTCATGGGCTTATTTTGCTTAGCATAATAAATTGTGTGTTTAATGGACATGTGTTCATTTATCTTAGAGAAATACTTAGAAACAGAATTGTTGGGTTATAGTAAAGGTGTATATTTAACTTTATGAGGAACTGTCAAAATATTGATGTTCAGTATTTTTCATATGCTAACTGGTCAATTTTTTATTTTTTGAAAAATGTATTCAAGTTTCATGACCTTTATAAAATTGGATTATTTCCTTTCTGTTACTGATTCTTAGGAGCTCGTTGTAAATCCTGAATATAAATCTGTTGTAAAATACATGTTTTGACAATACTTTCTTTAAGCTTCTGATTTGACTTTGTTTTATTAATTCCAGCTTTTGATGAACAGAATTTCTTAATTTTGGTGAAACTCAACTCCACCCTTATTTTTATTCTTTTTTAATTAGTGCTTTTGTGGCTAGGACTTTTTTGCATACTCCAGAATATAAAGTTATTCTTTTATGTTCACTGAGAAGTTCTGTGTTTTAGCTTTCATGTGTAGGTCTATAAATCATATCAATTAAATTGGTTCATATGGTGTGAGTTTAGGATTGAGGCTCTTCTTCCTTCAGACCCTTAACCGGCATCATTTGTTGAACTGTATTTCTCCATTGAGTTGCATTGATATATTTCAGTTGACAATATATGTGTTAATATATTTCTGGATGTCCTATTTTATTCCTTTGATCTGTGTTGTGTTATGCCATTACTACAATCATTTTTTAAATTTTTATTGTTGAAAATTTTATAAATGTACCTTTTCCCCCCTATTGACCTCTTCTAACCTGCTCTGTCCCCCCATCCCAGGCCTTCACCACTCTATTGTCAATGTCCATGGGTTATGTATATATGCATATAAGTTCTTTGGTTGATCTCTTCCCACCCACTCACTCACCTACTCTTCCCAGCCTTCCCTCTGAGATTTGACAGTCTGTTCTGGGCTTCTGTGTCTCTGGATATATTTTTTTCATCAGTTTGAAAAAAATTCTACATGTTAGTGGGATCATGTGACTAGCTTATCTTTCTCTGACTAGCTTATTTCACTTAGCATATTACTCTCCAGATCCCTCTACGTTGTTTCAAATGCTGAGAGTTCTTTCTTTTTTACAGCTGCCTGGTATTCCATTGTGTGAATTTACCACAGTTTTTTAATCCATTCATCTTCTTGTCACACGGATGAGGGCTCAGGATCTAAATGATTGGCTGTGCACAAATGAAAATGCTATACAAGAAATATGAATTTAGAAGGCCTTGGGGGCCAAGGGTGTCTTTTTCGTGAAGAGTACACCAAAACTCAGGCCAGTCTGCTTTTTATTCAGTTATAGATACACATCTTGCCCTTAGTAAGGCATGGCACACAGGTAGCAGACAGACCATCTCTAAGGTTAGTAAAGATCAGTAAAGATTTACTTAGCGGCTATCAGGTCAGGAAACTGCTTTGAGCCATCACCATCTCAACACAGAACAATTGGTGCATAGCTTTAGCCCTGCTAAAGCTCAAGGTTCATCAGCCTTCCAAGTTCCCTGATGCCCTCTCATGATACCCTGTTTCCCTGAAAATAAGACAGTGTCTTATATTAATTTTTTCTCCCAAAGTTGCGCTAGGTCTTATTTTCAGAGGATGTCTTATCTTTCCATGCCCTAGGTCTTATTTTTGGAGGATGTCTTAGTTTTGGGGAAACACAGTAGTTTTGGCAATGGATGGCTCTCTGCACTGCTGATGGACACTTGGGCTGTTTCCAAATCTTAGCTATTGTAAATTGCGCTGCTATGAACATAGGGTTGCGTATATTCTTTCTGACAGGTGTTTCTGATTTCTTAGGATATATTTCTAGAAGTGATACAACTTGGTCAAATGAGAGTTCCATTTTTAATTTTTGGAGGAAACTCCATACTGTTTTCCACAGAGGCTGCACTATTCTGTATTCCCACCAGCAGTGTATAAGGGTTCCCTTTCCTTCATATCCTCACCAACACTTGTCAATATCTTGATTAATGCAGCTTTATAGTACATCTTGAAACCAGATGTATAAGTCTGTCAACTTTGTTAATTTTTTTCAAGGGATTAGGCTTGCTATTCCAGGTCCTATTTCCACATATATTATAGATTCAGCTTACCAATTTCTATAAAAAGATACTAGGGATTTTATTAAATTGCATTAAGTCGATAAATAAAAATTGCAGAATTGAATCTTAATATATTCTAATCAGCATTATATTAATCAATATTCAGATTTTTTAAAGTGTCCTTTAACCAATGTTTGCTTTCAGTGTAGGGATCTTACACTTTCTATGTGAAATTTAGTTCTATTTTATGGATTTTGGTATGAATATAAATGCTATTATTTCACTTTTCCAATTGGTTGCTGCCAGTCTTAGAAATACAATTGATTTTTACATGTTGATTTTGTATCCTGTCATGTTTCTAAATTCACTTAATTCTTCTAGTTTTAAATATACTAGTGTTTCTTAGGTCTTCTACGTAAACTATATGTTGTTTCTAAATCAGAGCAGTTTGCATCTTAACTGCCTATAAGCTTTTGGCTTTTTCTCTTTGCCTTATTGCACTGGCTGCGAACTTCCAGTGCAATGTTGATTAGAACACATTTTTGCATTGTTTTTGACACAATGTGGAAAACGTTCAGTATTTTACCATTAAATAATATGTTAGTTGTGGGCTTTCATAGATAGCCTTCTTTTAGGTTGAGGATACTCCTTCTATTCCTAATTTACTGATAAATGTGTTAAGTAGAGTAAATGTATACATTTTTTCAATTGCTTTTTTTCTGTATATGTTGTCTGTTGTGATTTTTCTCTTTATTACTGTGGTAAATTACATTGGTGGAATTTCACGTATTAAAACAGCCTAGCATATCTGAAATAATACTTCATAACCAAGTGGAGTTTATAATTTTGATATATTTTGTTGGGTTTGACTTGTGAATATTGTTTTAAGATATTTGCATCTATTTCCTAGAGAAATATTTGATTTCTAATTGTCTAGCCTTATAATATCTTTATTCACATTTTGTATCAAGGATATGCTAGCTTTATAATGTGTTATTCCTCTTCTTAAACATTCTGAGTTTGTATAAAATGTATATTTTCTTCCTTAAATGTTGGCATTACCGATAAAGGTAAATTTCTTTTTTGATCTGCAGTAGCTTTCTCATTAGTGAATTTCTTGTGTTCATTTAATGCTTTTCTCCTTGTGACCTCTAATAGAAATTATCATGAGGATAATTAAGTTGGCAATTATAATGTATTTAATTATAAGACATCTACTGTGACTGTCTTAAACTATTTTTTATTTTTCTATTGCAGTTTAATTTTTTACATATTTTTTCTGAACCTTTCATGTGTAAATTTCTTCATGGTAACAGCCTGTCTTCATCGCCTGGTCTTATTCACAATTCTTAGCACATTGCCATGGGATCTGAGCTCTTGGCAAATTCTTCCCCATTTGCTCTTCTGTCAAAACTCTTTGGAAAAATGTCCTTTATTTTCTTTAATGAACTCTTTCAGGTGTCAAGGGAGTTCCCTTAATTCTAGTATTATTAAATTTGCAGTTTATCAAATATCAACCCTTTAATAAAGTAAATTTTATGATATCCATTTCTCATTCCACAATAAAACTTAAAGTATAACCAGTTTATATAAACATACTCGTATACCTCAACATATGTGAATTTAAAATGTTTTAACTTAATTTTGGTCATTCATTCATTTTTGTTCATCATTTACTTCTAAAACAAAGAACCATTTCTGTAAATCAGCCCTTTCATTCCTTATTAAATTACTTATAGAAAATTATCAGAAATTTTCTGATAATTATTTAAGATAATTATCAGAAAAATGATGGAATGGAATGGCAAATTAAAAATGGACCTTGAATAAATAAAAATTACAGGATATAATTTAAAAATTTTGAACTCAAATATACTTAAATGATGCTAACAAAATAAACAAACATTTTATCCTCTTGCTTGAAACAATTTAGAAATGGTTATGTGGTCCAATTCTGACAATGAAATGCTGGAAGATGATGGCAGAAATTTGGGAAAGAGTCATTTTTACTATTATAGGATATCTCCCAGGATGCAAGTATCTCTATTCTTATGAATATAAAGGAGAAAACATATAGACCTTCCTCTTTCTCACAGCAACTAGAAGAAAATTAGGTGAAAAATATGTAAAAAATTACATTGAAATGGCTGCTGTGGTTAGCATAAGGAAGCAGTAACTAGTGCCTGGACATTTGATGATGATATTGAATTTCTCAAACAAGTAATTCTGAAAATATCCTACCTTTGAACTTTGTTATTTGGGTTAATTTTTATTGTTGAAGGCAGTTCGTTCTTCCTTGCAGCTAAAAGTATCCCTGATGTTGTAACTTCATTATCCAAAAATATGACGAAAATATTAAAAAATAATAATGTGTGTGTGTGTGTGTGTGTAGTATGGTTTGGAGAAATTCACTTTTTGAAGTTGCAACACTTTGGCAACAATAAAGTTGAAATCACTGGAAAATGTTTAAGAGTAGATTTTTGAGAAATATGGAAGATCTTGAGAGACTGTAGAAACTGTGGTTTGGGTATTATGTTTAGGAAAGAAGCCAGACTGAAAAATATCAAGGAGGAAGCTGGCTCAGAGGAAGTGGGTAGGTAATGTTAGAGTCATTTTAATATGGATATGAGTTACAGATTAATTACTTTGAATGAAAACTTGAGAATTTTGTTTTCATGGTTTCTAAAATGTCCTATGTGGCCAAAGCTAAAAGAAAAATATATTAATTACTAAGTGGATGTGGTATTATATCAATAACTGCTATTTACCTAAATAGAACATACATAGTTGAAAACAATTTAAGTCATCAATAATTGTTATTTGGTTCTTATTTTTATCTTTAATTTTTTTCCTGAGTGTCATGTGGCTCTGAATGCTATAGAATTTTGATGAGCAGTAAAACCAGATCTAAAAAAGTTTGACTATAAAGAAAGCCCTTCTGTTAACCTTCCTGGGATAAATAATTGGGAGGTAAGCAGAACAAAACATAATTGGCTAATATAATAAACCTCTAAAATGTTTATAATGTTCAAAAACAAAAACTACCCCTTATCAAAGTTTGCTGGGATTTTGAAGAAAAGACTCTGGAATATATTCCATGTCCACTGTATCTAATCCATGGCAACTAATGTTTTCAGTTTGCTATAACTGAATTTCTCATTCTGATATCTATAACCATACTCACTCTTATCTCTGTAATGGCATTTTCCTTTGTCTCATTTTTCTTAGTAAATAGTTCAGTGATAAAGTTTGCAAAAAAAAAAACAAAAAAAAAAAAAATTAGCCATTTCCATTGTTGCTTTTTTTTTTTTTTTTCTACAGGATTCCTTGATTTTTTTTTTTTTCAAAAGAAGAAAATAATGAAAATAGTTCTTTAAGTTAGCAAAACTTGGGTACATTATATATGCATCATTATTTTGTTGTTTTCCTGGAGTGATTTGACACAGACAGACCATCTTGTTTGTCTGGAAGTCTAGACATTTCCATATCTGCTTCTTTCCATTGTTCCCCCTTGCTTAGTATCCTCTGGCCTGAGGAGACCAGCAAACTCTTTGTTTCTGCTCCTAGTTTCACCTGATTTCTGCCACCTCTCTCCATATACAATTAAATGCAAATAATGGAAAGGAGAGAAATGGTACAGTTTAATCCATTTTCTCTTAAGCATCCCAGTATTTATCACTATAGATAATAACAACCTGCAGAATTTTATAGTGCAAAATTTTGAGATAAATGGTTTTTGATGAATTTTTACAAATATCCAATTTATAAAAAATAAACATTCTCCCAATTTAAAAATCAATGGAGGGGCGATGACAACAAAACAACCTACCACCATATCTAAAATTGGGTCAAAGCCGCTGACAGCTTAATTTATAACAAAGCACAATTTATATTTTCTGGGTCAGGGAAAGAGAAAAACAGAGTGCAGGGAAAATTCATCTACAATTTAAAAATACTTCTCTACAAATGTGTCTTCAAATCTTTGCCAATTATTCTTGGATCATCAGAGTTGCTAGTTATTTTCCTAGGAAGAAAAAGGGCTCCCTTGTTGAAAAAGAATATTAGCAGATTCAATTAATTAGGGGAAGATGTGGAACAGATACAAGTGGTTAAATATTACAGTTTGTGATTTAGGTTTTTATATCATTATTTTGTGCCTCTGTTTACTTCACCATTCCAGGCTCCATGGCTGTCAAAGATAGCATGCCTCAGAGAGGACCTGCAAAAGCAGGGTGTGGGGCTCTGGGCTGTGATAAAGATATGTGGCCTCAGTTTCTCCTGCTCTCACTCTGCTCTTAACCTCTGTGACTGCCTACTCCAAATGACATTCATGAGCTTGAAATGTGGGGAGAGTTTGAGTCTTAATGATAGAAGACAAAAAAACAAACAAACAACAAAACAAAACAAAACAAGTCAGGATGATAGCTCTGTGATGTAGAATCTATAAAATGCTTTTAAAGCGGAAGTCATGAACCTCAACAAGGGTATCATATTTGCCAACAGTTTATGACATAATTGGACAATTTCTGCTACTGTTTAGACTTCTGTAAATTTGCATAAGCTTCCACTTTCCAAGACTATGTCCCAACTGGACCAGGGTTACAGAAAGAATTCAGTGGCTATGATAATGAACAATTAATATACAAATGAAATTCAATAAAAGACTAGGCTTCATGAAGGTCATAGCACTGAGATGAGATTTTTCTTCAGAAGCTCAGAATTCTGCACGTTGGACTGATAGAAAATCTCAAAGATCAAGGTTACCTCTCCTAGTGAAATGATGCAGCGTTGACTAGGTGGAGTGTCACGCGGGTACACTTTTAACAAAAAATGAATAAGAAACAGAGTTCATGCATGATGACATTGATGATAGCGGTGATAGTGCTCAACCAGCATTCTCTAAATGTATCAGGGAAGTTCTCAGCCCTTTGGTTTCATTGTCTTATTTGAGCCTCATAACAATGGGAGGCAGAGGCTAATTTTATCTCTCTATATGGGAAACCTGAGGTATAGCAAAATTAAATAATTTACCTACTACCACATTGTTAGCAAGTGGTAGAGCAAGCATTTGAATGTTGTATTCTTCCCATCTCCAAGATGGCACAGTGCCCCCGAGTTTCCCGCTTCCACACACGTGCTCCAATTCTGAGGCTTCAGTGAAATGGACAGACAGAACACAAGATTCTGCTCTCAGGCTGTAGACCAGAGAGGAAACCAAAGAGATCTCTCCAGGGAATAATGAAGACATCTCCCACAGAACATGACAGCTAACAAGCCTGGACAGAGCTGTGAAGGATGAGCAAAATGGAGGAAAATGGCATGGAATTTTGCAGAGAGGTGACCAGAAAGGAAAGACGGGGAGAGAGATAGAGAAGGAATGGAGGAAGACTACCAATTAGATTAGTATTAGCTGTAATCAAAACAAACTCCAGGAAAACTGTGGCTTAAACAATTTTTCAGTATTTATTTTTCATGTTCAGAGAGTCTGCAGATAGAGGTTCTGACTTTTTTAGGGCTACTAAACAGTATAATTCGAGTCAGGTTTTAACACGTAATTAGGGAGCCAAAGTGACCATTGAAGTTATAGGTTCTATCCACCTATTAGGCAATAGGAAAAGGGAAGGAGAATATAGGGTTTTCTCCACTTCTTAAAGCAGACATTACATAAGTTAAAGACATTTCTAATTAGATCAAAGTGGCCTGAACATAACCTCAAGCCAAGCCTAACTCCAGAGAAGGCTGAAAAGCAACCTTTAATCTAAACAGCCATGTACCTGAAATTAGGCTTTTTTTACTTAGGGAAAATGGGAGAGTTGATATTAGCAGGCAGCTAGTATTTTCTGTATGGGGAAAAAGAAAAGAAAAAAAAAACATAGTCAATACAGTCCAGGAAAATAACACAACATGAAGTAAAACATGCCCAAGACATGCTAGATAGGTACTCAATGCTACTGAACAAGTTAGTAAACATATTATTATAGTAAAATAAGAAAGTTCCTTCAGAATGAGATTGCAAAGGAAATTATAGAGCAAGGAAAGCAAATTGAAAAGTCAAACTCATAAATACATTTAAAAAATAATAGAATAGGTAGATCTGAAATGGCACTAATAGCATAACTGAAAGATTTCAGGAAATATAAAAAATTCTGAGGAAAATAACAAAAAAATATTGGGTGGATACGATAATTTTACAAGGTGACAGATGATTACTAGAATTGAATCACATTGCAAGATATAAAAATGTTGAATCTATTATACATCTGAAACTAATATAAATAATATATAGCAACTATGCTTAAATAAAAAATAAAACAAATTAGAATATTATAATATGAAAGAAAGCCCACTAAAAGTCAAGCATAAGGATAGCCATGTCTCCTCAGTAGGAAGTCCAATGGATAGAAGAAAATAGTATCATATAAAATTTCCCCCAAATGAAACAAGTTGAGAATGTAATATTTAAATATTTTCCTGTGTTAGAAAAAGAATACAAAATAGTTGAAATTACTGTATATTCTCATTAATTTATCATGAAGGAATCAGGGTTCTGGGTAGGTATCAAAAGAAAAAAAAAAGCAGAGAGGAATTAAATTGGCTTTAGATGAATCCACCACAGCATTCAGTGGCAAAATATAATGGAGAAGCATCTATTTAGTTTATTGAAAATAAAGTATAATCTATAAGAGTATATTTAGCAAAGGTGTTCAAACACAAAGAAACAAAAACAGTTTTAAACATGAAAGAACTCAGGGAATGTAGCACAGATGATCCCTTATTGAAAAATATGAAGAAAAAGAAATCCAACCCATTAAAAAGTAAATAGAAATAAAAATTAGTAATGGAAAACTGGTTAATTGATAGTAAACAGAATCTATTTAAACACTGAGTTAAAACTAAAAAGTCTATCATTATAGAATGGAACCTAAATACTAATAAGTACTGATAGTATAAAATTGATAGTTTAATTAAAATTTGGAAGGTAAAGCAAAATATGAGTATTATACCATCAGGGCAAGGACTACATTTAGGTCTCTAAATTAAAAACATGTAAAAAAATTTCACTTTCATAATTTTCAAAATCTTTTAAATCATTTATGGTACTTGGAAAAAAATGTAACTATAATGGTAAAGAAGGATTTATCCCATGTTAGACAACTTGCTCAGTTTCACTTCACTTTATTTTCTTAAAATATAATTTAATAATTTTCATTAGAAATATCATGGTAGTCACTCTAAATACATGTATCTTTATTTGCAAGGGCAATTACTTAGCTGATTATTTTTTTTATGCGTGGCAAGATTTGGCGATCAATTTGCTTTTTTCTTGCTATATTTAAGTGTTGGTTGAATTTTTATAAATCATTTAAATAAAACTTAGCTTTTATTTTTAAAGTCAGTGAATGACTCCCTGATAAGTTGACATTTAAGAAAAGATCTGAGAAAAATAAGAAAGCAGGAGCAAAGAAATGAAGGGAAATAGATCCTTGACATATTGGAGGGACATTAGAAAGTTGGTATGATACAGTGGATTCAGCAAGGTACAAAGCAGTAGAATGTCACATTACATGGTGTCATGTTGATACTTATAAGTCCATTGGATTTTATTCTGAGTGAGATGGAAACCAGCTAGAGAATTTTTAACATAGAAATGGCATGATGTGCTTACATTTTAAAAGTTCCCCCTCAAAATCAAAACAAAACGAAAAACAAAAGGAAAAAAAGAAAAATAAATAATTTCCCAGATTTCTTTGTAAAGGATACACTATGTAATGTAGAGCAACAAGACTGATAGGAATGAGGCAAGACGAGAGGCTATTGCAATAATCCAGGTGAGAAACATTGTAGCTCAAGCCCCAGGGGTAAAATTGGGGAAGATAAATGGTTAGATTCTGGAGTTCATTGTAAGGGAAATCTGATATGAAGTGCCCATGGTTGGATCTTAAGTTCAAGAGAAATTGGATAAAATAAGAACAGCAAGAATTTTGACTGCAGTAACTGGAAGTGTGCTACTGGACCATTGAATGAGACAGGAAAGTCTGGAAAAAGAACAAGTGGGAGAGTTGAACATTGTAAATTCAGTTGTAGAATTTAAAAGTTTTAGTTTCTCCTAGATATTTTGTGGGGTGGGTGTTGAATAGCTGTTTAGATAGAGGAAGATGTAATTCATGTTAGAGTTCTGTAATTAATCTGTTCATTTGCAAACCATTGGCATAGGAATGGTACTTAAATTCATGGGATGGTTTGAAATAAGCAAGGTGGTATCAGTAGAGAAGAGATTCTAGAAACTATCTAGGTGTATTCTGGAAAGAGTAGAATTAGCAAAACAGACTAAGGTAGGGCCCCTAAATGAGATGTTAGGAGAATCTAGAGAGTGATCTCAAGGATATCAAATGATCCAAGGATTTTACAAAGAAAGGAGTAAGTAACTGTGTCAAATGATGGAGGTAGGGGAATGTAAGGATTGAGGGGTGGTGGGTGAATTTGACAAGAGCTGCTTTGATAGAATGATGGGCAAGCTTCTTTCACTTTGCATGTTTTCAAGGCTCATCCATGTTGTGCCATTATCAGTATTTCACCCATTTTTATTTTTATGGCTGAATAATATTCCACTGTATGTATACACCACAATTTGCTCATCTATTATATGTCAAGGGCCATTTGTGTTGTTTCCATCTTTTGTGTGTTGTGAATAGCACTATCTAAAAAAATTGCTTACATGAATTTGTTTTCTATTAAATTAGGTATATACCTTCATATTTACAAATATTTAACTTTTTAAACAAATATTATCCACAGTGCTCAAACAATTTACATTCCCAACAGCAATGTATGAGGGTTCCAGTTTTCCATGTTTTTATCAAAACTTGTTTTCATGTTTGTTTGTTTTTAATGATAGCCAAACTAATAGGTGTGAGGTGGTATCCATTATGATTTTGATATGCATTTTCTTAATAACTAATGATACTATGCAATTTTTCATGTACTTGCTGGCTCTTTGCATGTGTTCTTTGGTAATTGTTTACATAAATACTTTATCCATTTTTTAATTGGGTGTTTTTGTTGTTGTTGTTGTTGCTGAGTTAAAATAGTGCTTTTTATATTCTGGATATTAATCTGAATATTTATTAGATATTGATTTGCAAATATTTTCTCATATTTTATAGGATATCTTTTCATTTTTTGATTAAAGTCCTTTTGATGGAAAAGTGTCTTGAATTTCAGTGAAGTCCAATTTATCCTCTTTTGAAAATTTTGTTTCTTGTGGTTTTGGTGTCAATCTCTGAATTGGAGTGGAGTGAGGCATAAGTCCAGGTTGTATTATATTTTTGAGTGCATGCTTCTCTTGTCTTATGCTGAGTTGAGTTGTTACTCTGCTGTGTAGGCTGTTGGAAGAAATTTGAAAGTCTATCTTACACTTTGATTGATCCCCCCCTTTTTCAGACCTTTCTTTCTTCCTATTTCAGAAGTACTTAAAATGAACATTCTCTGAACATTTTGGGGTCCTTAGCACAATTTATGCTGCCTCTTACTTTTTGTTAGTCTGGGTGTCAGTCTGGGTGTTAGTCTGGGTGTTAGCTATTTTCTTCTGATAAGTCAGCTGCCAACTTATCTTTCTGCTTAAAAATTTTCAAAAAGATTTTGCCATTATCTCCTTTATTACTTTTGTTCATTTGGTTTTATGCCTTAATCTTTTTACTGTCCTTGTAATGGACCTTTTAGAAAGGAAGGAGATAAGGAATTACTAAATCTGTTATTTACTTAAAGACTCTCCATTTGTTATTACTATTATAATGTGCCTCTTTTCATCAGTAGTGGATAGAGTTTCTCTTAGATGTGTACAGAGAATCAGGGGGGGAAAAATCATTCTTGAATTGAAGTTTCAAGTGTGAACCATATTATTTATCCCTTTGGAATCAGCTGTGGGAACCCCTTTTACATCCTGCGTGGTTCAGGGTTCAAGTTCAGAGTTCAAGTTCTGGAGAAGGCCACACACAAATGAAAACTATTAATTTGGGAATTTGGGGGCCAGGTGGGAGCCCAACTCTGGGGGAGGACTACGCCTTGCTTTGGCCTAGCCATCCTTTTTATTCAGGGTTGGGATACACCATCGCCCTTAGACAGGTAATTACTAAACAGGCAGATTATCTTATCAGTAAGGATTTACATGATTATTTGGTGAGGAAGTTGCTTCAGTTACCATTGTCTTAATTAGATAGGGAGTGGTTTGCTCTGACCTTTTGGAGCTTAATGGTTGACCAACTTTCCACATCTTTCTATTAGTGAGACAATGATTGGTTTCTGGCAATCAGCATTGGTGATACAAGATGGACAAAGAGAGACTAGCAAGAGTATCCATAACATGATTTATCCTCCAATGAAAACCTTCATAAAGGTTTTTTGTTTGTTTGTTTTTTTAGTGTGTGTGTGTGTTACCCTGCTAACTTGGGCAGTGTATTGCATTTTGTTTACATCAGAGACCCTTTTAATAGATGTTATACAGAACTTTTTGCCATCAAATAATGAAACAACAAAATGGTGAAACCCCACTGGAAGTCAGAAGAGTTTTCTTTTTTACTTCTGAGCATTTGTGATACTTTTTGAACCAGGATGAGATTACTTACATTACTTTGGTGGTACTCCTAGAATCTGAAAGAATTTTGCAAAGGAAAAGTCACTATACTAACAGTTATACTGTAATAATAGAAATGCCAGATTTTGCACCAGACAAAAGTTGACAAAAATTATTGTTGTTTTCACTTTTATAAACATACTAGAGGCCCCATGCATGAAATTTGTGCAAATGTAGGCTATCCTTCCTACTGCCAGCACTGGCTTCCCTCCAGCACCCAGGACTGGGGTTTCCCTGCAGCCCTGGCTTTGTCCAGAAGGATGTCTGGTCTAATTAGCATATTACACTTTTATTATTATACTAGTATGTGTGTGTGTGTGTGTGTGTGTGTATATATATATATATATATATAGAGAGAGAGAGAGAGAGAGAGAGAGACATGTGTAATTTTACTAAAATTTATTAGATATACTAGAAAAAATACTTAAAGATTTATATAAATAGGACAAAAAAACATTACCTTTGGGTAATAGTTTTTTCATTCTTATTTTTCTACATTCTTCCAAAATGTTCTACAATTAATATATATATTAATTGTAGAACATTTTATATGTATAATATATATTATGTGTGTTAATATATATTATGTGGTTGTGTATATATGTTAAAACTTCAAAAATATTTTCCACAGCTTGCCACATAAAAAAATATATTACTGACTCTTAACAGGGTTCATAATCATTTTGCTGTGATGAAACACAGAAATTGGCAATAATTCAACTACAATGTATAAAGTATATATTATGTATAAGTCACTGCAGTATGAACTGTGGCAGATGTAAAGAAAAATATGATACGATTCTTGCCCTCAAGAAACTAGTTCACTACTAAATATATATAGTCATTGAGGTAATAAAAGAGAGGTTCTAGGAAGAATAGCCCTTTTTTGAAAATCGCCAGTGCATGCGAATCACCTGGGGAAATTATTAAAGATACAGATTTCTGATCCCTTTCCCCATAGACCTCTATGAATTTACATTTTAGTAAGCACCTCAACAGGGTTCTGGTATGTGATCCTTCAAAGAACTCTGAAATAAATGATATTGACATGAGCACTGGTTTAAAAGATAGACGACACATATTTGTACGTCTCTTTTTCCCCTCCTGACTATTACCAAGAATGTATTTGGGCAACTTGTTTAACTTCAGATCTTCAAATTCCTTCTATGCAATTGGAAGCAATCATAATCACCTACATTCTAGGGCTATCATGAGTAACGTAAATACTGTCCCTAAGTTATCCATCCAAGTCTAAAGTATATAGTTGGTACTCTCTGGTATACAGTATGACAGTTTCTATTAACCTTACACAAATGCTAGTGTTGGAGAGAGGAAAGAAATGCCAAATCCAATGAAGCTGGGGAGGCCATCCAAAAACCTTCATGCAAAAAAGAGAATTTGGATTTAGTTTTAAATGATGAGCAACATTTTGATAAACCGAGATAAGGAAGAACTATATTCTAGTCAACAAAACATGGTGGTGAGCAATGAGGTGTGTTGGGAGAGCTCCAAGCTGAAGACGTGACTGGAGCAGAGAAAGCTGCGCTTGTCATAAAAGACTAATGTGGAGGAGGCCTTCTGGGAATATTATAAAGCATCTTGAAAATCTACCTAATGAGCTTTAAAGCACCCTTAAAGAGTGATAAGTTGAACATAATTTGAGCAAGGGAGTAATTAGGGCAGATAGAGTTTCAACATGATAATTTACTGCTCATATAGACGTTGAAGAAACAAGAGAATCGAGGTAGGGAGACCAGTGCACGGGCTATGGCAGGCATTCAAATAAGCCATTATGAGTGTCTGAACTCGGGTGAAAAGGAAATGGGAGAAAAGTAGAAACTTAAGAGGGGTATATCTGAAACCAATAGTTCCAACCAAGACATTGATGAGACGTGAAAGTTAAGGAATAAGCTATGAGGCTGGATGAATGGAAAGATGATGATAGTGTTTAAAAAGAATCCAGAACAGAAGAAAAGAAATAACCTAAGAAAAATATAAAGATTTCAGTTGGCAGTGCTATGTGGAGGTGCTGACAGAATAATCAGATGGCAATATGTAACAGGAATAAGCAATGCAGTGATGAGGTTACAACTGATGAAAGGAAAAGGGGAAAAAAAGTTAAAAGTTATTCTCATGATCACAAGTATTTGAAAATCACGATGGATGTAATTTTTTTCTCTCAACGTTGTCAAAATTATGCTAAAGAGTTAATAGTGCTGTGTGCCAGACCTTGCTCTAAGCATGCCATACTTTAAATCATGTATACTCACACAGCCCTGAGAGGAAAGCACTGCTTTTGTCACCATTTTAAAAAGTGTGGCTCAGAGAAAGTTGTACTTACTGGAGGTCATGATTCTATGCCTGTGGCAATCAGGATTTGAACCCAGGCAGACTGATTCCAAACTATGTGTTCTTAACCTTGACACTCTGCTGTTCCCAAGAGGAATTATATTGTAGATATAAGTCCAAGGCTAGAACTTTCAGGAATACCATGATAATGTCTAAGTGGAGAACACACAAACTCTAGTATTAGAGTGAAAAAAAGAAATCAGGACAACCAGGTGGTCAAAAGGGAAGAGAAGGGAGAGGAAATAAAGGACAAGAACAATAGCATCCTGTTTTCATTTTCTCTTATAGCAGAGGGAAGAGATCTCTGGTGATTGAAAAAATATTTTGAGAGCTTGTTTGGAGGTTCTAGCAGGGGAGCGCAGCTACTCGTATACCCTTGACCGAAGACCGGTCCTCTCCTCTTGGGGGAAAGTCGTCCTCTTCGACCGAGCGCGCAGCTTCGGGAGGGACGCACATGGATCGGTGAGGGAGGAGGGGGACACCCGCCTAGCCAGCCAGATCAGCCAAATCAACCCTGGCGATCAATGGGGTGACAGATGTCGCAGCCAGATCGCCCTCACATCCTGAAAAAATATTTTGATCAAATAGAATACAATTTTTAAGTTAGGGCCTACTTTATATTTCCCCCCTGCTTTTCAATCTAGCCATAAAGGAAATTTGTAACACTTAAGGAAAATCAATGTAGGATATGGAAGGGTGGCAAAACTAAATGATGAGAAAACGAGTCCTATGGCTGGATTGATGGATGCTGCAATCTATTTGGCTCTTTTTTTCCCCCACCCGATCTCTCCCCATTACTATACCATCCATCATTCTCCATCTCTCTGTCTTTTCAGAGTTTGTTTTGCATTGCTTGTTTTCAATATTTTTCTTGTGTACTTCTCCATAATTTGTCTTTAATGCCTTCACCTGGTTCACATGTAAAGTCTTTTATCATAACACAAAGTTAACTAAATATTGCAAAATCTCATGAGGCCAACTTTCAAAATAATTTATATTCTATACTAGAGGCCCAGTGCATGAATTTGTGCATAGGTGGGGTTTGACTGGCCTGACCCCAATCAGTGGACTGGGGTCAAGCCTGTCAGGAGGAGGAGGCAGTTGGAGGTTGGCTGGCTGGCCTGCTCTGATCAGGCCCATCAGGGCTGGGCCAGCTGTGGGGAGGGGCCTTGGGTGATTGGACAGTGGGCCCAGCCCTCAATTGGGGTGGGGAGGTGATTGTAGGCAGGGCTTTAGGAGCTTGTCCCACTGGCCCAATTCCCTGATCCGGTTGGTTCGCTGGCTGCAGTGGGCAGGTCTTTCTGGTCATTAAGGCATTCCCATCACTGGCTTTTTATATATATGTAGATATGATTATTTTTTTACTTTTTTAAATATATTTTGTTGATATTTTACAGAGAGAAAAGGAGAGAGATAGAGAGCTAGAAACATCGATGAGAGAGAAACATCAACCAACTGCCTCTTGCATACCCCCTACTGGGGATGTGCCCGCAACCAATGTACATGCCCTTGACCAGAATCGAACCTGGGATCTTTCAGTCTGCAGACCGATGCTCTACCACTGAGCCAAACCAGTTTCGGCTAGATATGATTATTATTAATCTGTCTTTAATGTCGTTTTAGGCAAATATATGACATTTAAACTGATTCCTCATATCCATTGTGACTCACGTATAGTATAAATTTGACTCCTTGACTAAACTATTTTAATCTTAACATATCCAACCACTTCACTCTGCACGTATGAGTTTACACCAACTCTTGGCCCTGGAGCATTTTTGTGTGCAAGTATAGAATACATGAGAAACTTTAGATTTAGACTGCTCACCAGAGCAGTCTGACATCAGTCTTCGTAGAGGTCCTGTATTAATCTTGACACTTAAGTTTTCTAAGTAGTATTGGGGTCTGCCTGCCCACTTTTCCAGTGCAAATCTGGTGTTAGCTAAAGGCTTCTCTATCCTTATAGAGCAAAGTGAACTAACTTGCATACCAGTTCTACAGTGGCCAATAGACCCAAATTATTCTCATGCTGGTTTAGAGATCCCTGGTATTTATTTTCCTTTGGTTACATCCATTTCCAGCTTTCTCATCTTTTCTTTTTTTTTTTTTTTTTTTTTTTTTTTTTTTAAATTTATTTATTTATTTATTTATTTTTTTTTTACATATTTTCTTGATTTTTTTTTTTATTGCCCCCCTCCCTCCCTCCCACACATCCCCTCCCTCCCCATAGTTTTATGTCCATTGGTTGTACTTATATGCATTTATACAAGTCCTTCGGTTGATCTTTTCATCTGTCTTGTTTCCACCCTGCCTCCCCCCATATTTGACACTCAGCCTTTTATTGGATTTGATCCATTCAGTTCTTTACTGAATTTGATTTAAAAATTTACTTACACCTGCACTGCAACAGAATAATGATTTTGCTGAAAAATTATGAGGTTTTAGGTGTGGAAAGGATTTTTAACTGAGTCCTGTTTTTTTCTTCCCTTCCTTCCTTCCTTTTTTTTTTTTTTTTTTTTTTAATATATATTTTATTGATTTTTTACAGAAAGGAAGGGAGAGGTATAGAGAGCTAGAAACATTAGAGAGAGAAACATTAACCAGCTGCCTCCTGCACACCCACTACTGGGGATGTGGCTGCAACCAAGGTACATGCCCTTGACCGGAATTGAACCCAGGACCTTTCAGTCAGCAGGCCAATGCTCTATCCACTGAGCCAAACGGGTTTTGGCTTCACTTCCTTTCTTAACTCTTCCTTTCAACTTATTTTTCTCTAGTTTTCCTTTTTTTTATTTTATTTTATCTTTTGCCTCCAGTAGAATTGGATTCACTTCTTTATCTAAAATCTTGGGCATCATTGATGCCTTTAGAGTCTGAGCTTTTTGCCTAAGAATACTTGTCGCTACTGGCCTTTCAAGTAAATGCCGTATTCTCCCTAAGAGACACTTTTATGAATAAAATATTCTCCTTTTCATGTTTCCAGGCTTTTCTAACAGCATAACCCTCTGGTGTCTATCAGCTGCCTTCCAAGTGAACTCCCTTTGATTTGTTTGCCTTACCTGAGGAGCACGTTGCTGTAAACCTTTGCTAGTTTGGTCTGTTTACCAGAGGCGTAGCCATCCTGCTTGTGCTACTAGGGAGCTCACCTTTCCTCAGATCCTCATCTGGTTCCTTATCCCTGAGCAGCCCTCTCTGAAATAGTTCACTTCTGGTCTCCATTCCATGTTCTGACACCTGAAATTGGCCTCTGCTTATGGATCTGCCGGGATTTCCAGACTTCACCTTTCCCAGTTCCATCTATCTTATTGCTTTCTGAGTTCAAGTTCTAGTACCAGGGGAGTGTGCAATAAATATTTATAAATGGTGATGAATTCACTGCTCTTCTGTTCAGAAGCTAGTGAGTGGAATGGTTACTGCAGAATGTGTTTCTCCTAAGTTATTTACTCTGCTGTGCTAAGATAGCATACTGGAGCATGTTTAATTTTTTAATTGTTATTTTGATTTTATTTTACTAATTACAGTTAGCCTACAATAGTCATTGAAGGTATGTAACAGTAATTAAACATTTACAAAGTGATGGATAGGTCTAATACCTATTTGATATCATACATGTTATTACAATATTATTGACGATATTCCTATGCTGTAATTTTTATCCCGGTGAGTATTGGCAGTTTATACTTATTAATCCCTTTAATCTTTTTCACCCAGCTGGTTACTATCAATTTGTTTTCTATATCCATGAGTTTGTTTCAGTTTTATCTGTGTGTGTTTTTTATTCTACATATAATTGTAATTATATAGTTCTTGTCTTTCTCTGACATTTCACTTAGCATAATACCTCTAGGTAAATTCATGTTGTCAAAATGGCAAGATTTCATTCTTTTATTGCTGAGTAATATTCCATTGTATGTATGCACCACTTCTTCTATATCCATTCATCTATTAATGAACACTTAGATTGCTTCCATTGTTTATTGTAAATAATGCTGCAATAACATAGGGATATATATATTTGTATGTCTTTTGGATTTCTTCAGATAAATACCTAGAATTGGAAGTACTGGGTCATATGGTAGATCTACTTTTAAATTTTTGAGGAATCTTCATACTGTTTTCCATGATGGCTACACCAATTTGCAATCACCCAGCAGTGCACAAAGGTTTACTTTATCTACATTCTTATCAATACTTTTGTTTGTTGATTTATTCATGATAGACATTCTAACAGATTTGAAGTAATGTTTCATTGTGGTTTTAATTTGCATTTTTCTAATGATTAGTGATTTGAGCATCTTTTCATGTGTCTTTTGGGCATCTCTATGCCTTTTGGGAGAAATGTCTATTCAGGTCAATTGCTCATTTTTTAATTGTATTGTTTGTTTTTGGTGTCAACTTGTATAAATTTCTCATATATTTTTGGATATTAGCTTGTTATGGCAAATATCTTCTCCCATTTAGTTGGTTGTATTAATGTTTTGTTGATATTCTGTACAAAAGTTTTTAGATTAAGAAGTCCCATTTGTTTATATTTTATTTGTTTCTCTGGGTCAAGGAGACATATACAAAAAACATTGCTATGAGTGATGTCAAATGTTTCTCTACGTCTTACATTTAAGTCTTTAATCCATTATGAGTTTATTCTTGTACCTGATATAAGAAAGTTATCCAGTTTTCCTTTTTTTTTTTTTTTGCATGTATCTGTCCAATATTCCCACCAAAATTTATTGAAGAGACTGATTTAAACTCATTGTATATAGTCTTGTCTCTTTTGTCATAGATTAATTGACCATATAGTTGTGAGTTTATATTTGGGCTTTCTATTCTGTCCCATTAATCTATGTGTCCATTTTTATGTCAGTATTATGCTCTTTTGATTACTGTAGCCTTGTATTTTAATTTTATAACAGGTACCATACATCCAACTTTGTTGTTCTTTCTCAAGATTGCTTCTGCTATTCAGGGTATTTTGTGCTTCCATATACACTTTAAAATTGTTTGACACATAAAAGCATTCTATTGGTATATTGACTGGAATTGCATTGAATCTATATATTACTTTGGACAGTTGGAGATTTTAACAATGTTAATTCTTCCTGCCCTTGAACATGGTCTTATATTTATTTATGTCTTTAATTTTTTTCTTTAATGTTTTATAGTTTTCTGAGTACAGTTCTTTCACCTCCTTGATTAAATTCATTTCTAGGTATTTTATTTATTTTAATTCAATTGTAAATGAAATTGTTTTCTTAACTTCTCTTTCTCTGAGTTTATGCAAATGACTTTTGAATATTAATTTTTATCTTACTATATTCCTGATTTATGTTTTTAGTTCTCATAGTTTGTTATTGGAATCTTTAGGGTTCTCTTATATATAGTTTTATGTCATCTGTGAATAATGATAGTTTTACCACTCTTTTCCCAATTTGGATGCCATTATTTTTTTTCTTGTATGATTACTGTAGCTAGGAATTCCAATGCTATGTTTAATAAAAGTGGCAAATGCGAACATCCTTGCTTTGTTTCTTTAAAAAAATACTTTCAGATTTATACTATTGGGTATGATGTTAATTGTGGTTCAGCATATATGACCTTTATTATGTTGAGATATGTTCCCTCTGTACCTACTCTGTTAAGAGATTTTTTCATAAATGTGTGTTAGATTTTGTCAAATGTTTTTTTCTGCCTCTATTGGTATGATCATATGGTTTTTATTCATTTAGCTTATGTGGTGCATCACTTCATTTGATTTGTGGATTTTGAACCAAACTTGTATTCTAGGAATAACCACTTGATTATGCTGCATAATCTTTTAAATATATTGGTGAATTTGGTTTGTTAATATTATGTTGAGGATTTTTCATGTACATTTAGCAGGGATATTAAACGGTAATATTTTTTTTATTGTAGTGTCTTTGTCTGGTTTTGATATCTGGATATTCTGGTTTTGTAAAATGAGTTTGGGAACCTTTCTTCCTCTTCAATTTTTAGATTTGTTTCTAGGAATTATTCATTTCTTCCAGGTTGTCTCATTTGTTGGCATATTTTTTGTAGCTATTTTTTATAATCCATTTCTGTGATGTCAGTTGTCACTTCTTTTTTCATTTCTGATTTTATTTATATGGGCCATATTGTTTTTCTTGATGAGTCTGTCAGGTTTATAAATTTTGTTTATCTTTTCAAAGAACCAGCTCTTGTTTTCATAGATCTTATTTCTATTGTGTTTTTGAACTCTATTTCATTTATTTCTGCTCTAATCTTTATTATCCCCTTTCTTCTACTCATTTTGGGCGTTGTTTCTTCTTCCTTTAGGTGTAAGGTTAGATTTTTTTAATTTGAGATTTTTCTTGTTTCTTGAGGTAGAATTTCTCGCTTAGAACTGCATTGGCTATGTCCCATAGATTTTGGATCATTGTGTGATCACAGTCCTTTGACTCATGGTATCTGTTTTTTTGTTTGTTTGTTTGTTTTTCTCTAATCGCATTTTAATCCATTCATTATTTAGTAGCTTGTTATTTGGTCTCTGCTTTTCTGTGTTTTTTAGTTTTCTTCTTGTAATTGATTTCTAGGTTGATATCATTATGATTGGAGAAGATGCTTGATATGATTTAAATCTTCTTTAATTTATTGTGACTTGTTTTTCAACCTAACATGGTCTATCCTGGAAAATGTTGCATATGTACTTAACACAGTATGCACTTGAAAAGAATGTATAATCTGCTGCTATTGGGTAAAATGCTCTAAAATTATCACTTAAGTCCATATGCTATAATGTATCTCTTAAGGCCATTATTTGCTTATTTATATTTTGTCTGGATGATCTATTCATTGATGTCAATGGTGTGTTAAAGTTGCCTATTATTATTGTCTTACTTTCCCTTTATGTTCCTCAATATTTGCTTTACATGCTTAGGTGTTCCTATGTTGGTGTGTAGATGTTTAAGAGTTATATCCATTTTTGTATTTTGTTGTTGTTGATGATTACCAAGATGTCCGTATACATTCATCTATATTTATAGCAGTATATTTTAAGCTGAAAGCCATTTAAGTTCATTTGAAATCTAAAAGCACTAGCTCCATACTCTCCAGGAGGTACAGCCTCATGTGAACACTCAGTAGCACCCCAGTATCTCTGCACTTTATCCAGGTAGGGCTGTCCTATAGGCAAATGCCACAGCATTTTGCAAGCTCCACACTCTCTTTAGGTGGGGGAGTCCAATGGGTGCCTGAAGCAACACTCTGCTGTACCTGCTATAAAAATATCCATGTGAAGGGGCCCTCCTCTTTATGCTAGACGTAGCTCTAGGAGGGGTACCTGAGGTCATCCAGAGAATCTAGATGGAGTTCCTGCCCACTACCTGTATGTATGGGAAATAGAAACAGTGGTGCTCGCTGGTTTCCTTAATCCTGACTTGTTTCCTCAGGTCCGGAAGAGTTCTCCCAGCTCCCGATCTTCTCTATGCAGTCTCTCTTGCTTGTTGTGCAGAAGCTGTTCAATTGGCTCACAGTTGTCTCTGAGGCAGAGATTTATCTAAATATCGGTATACATTTGATGTGTTCTTGGTGATGGGGGAGGGGAAGGACCTCAGTGTCCGCCTATGCTGCCGTCTTGGACCCGCCTCCTGGACCATGCCCACTTTATGAAATAAACACCTGAACAGCACCTTACATTTCAGACTTAGTCATACTTTTTATAGGCCCCTTAACACAATGATTTGGAATCCTATCTAATAAAGAGGGAACATGCAAATTGACCATCATACCATCACGAAGATGGCAGTGCCCATAGCTACAATATAGTGGCGCCCAGTCCCTTCAGCCCCAGGAGAGTCTCCCAGTCCTTTCAGCCCCACCAGGGGTGCGTGGCAGGTGTTCAGTGTGGTCAGACCCACCCTTAGCCCCCCAGCCACCCAGGGCTGCCCCAATGTGCAGGCAAGCCTCAGATGGCAGCTGCCCAGCTGCCCAGGGCCACCTGAGGCTCAGGTAACCAGGGCCGGCGGAGGCTTGTGCTGCCAACAGTGGCAGCAGCAGAGTTGTGATGAGGGGTGTCACCTTCCTCTGATCGCCAGGTCTCCTCCCACCCCTGAGGGTTCCAGGACTGTAAGAGGGGGCAGGCCAGGCTAAGGAACCCCCTTCAGTGCATGAATTTTCATTCATTGAGCCTCTAGTATTGGAATATTGTGGGTAGAGGAGTCAAAAGGAGATAGTTCTGATGAGGCTCAAGAAGCTTGGAAATTTAAGGAGGTATTAAAATGAACTCACATAAATTTGACTTCCACCATGGGTGATGCAAGTAAGATTTAATCTCAAATCTACTATTGATAGTTGATAACACAAGCCTCTTTATCCTGTCAGTCCTGTCACAATTGAAAGCCAAGTGATTGATTAAGAATTGGATGTGCTAATTATCATGTAGAATACAGAAACTCTAATTCTCTGGCAGCCTGGAAACACCACTTCCCACTAAGCCAGAATCACAGTAAATCTCCAATAATGTCATTGTTTCAAATTGGTGGTTCCTATAATTAGGCACATGTTCATGTCATTAGATTATGTGACAGACATTGTGGAAAAATATTTTGATTTTTTATTATAAAGAGTAAGCCAAATGCAAAGTTATACATTTACACATAGTCAAGAGAAGGTGAGCCAAATAAGATTCACTAACAAGTCTTATTGCTCAAATTCTTGTCTTTTCTTTTTTTCACTAAAAGATCTCCATCTTGCCGAAACCGGTTTGGCTCAGTGGATAGAGCATCAGCCTGAGGACTGAAAGGTCCCAGGTTCGATTCTGGTCAAGGGCATGTACCTTGGTTGCAGGCACATTCCCAGTAGGGGGTGTGCAAGAGGCAGCTGATGATGATTCTCTCTCATCGATGTTTCTCACTCTCTATCCCTCTCTGTTCCTCTCTGTAAAAAAAAAAAAAAAATCAATAAAATATATTTAAAAAAGAAAAAGAAAAAAAAATTCTCCATCTGCATCACGCAACATTTAGAGTAATTGATATAATATGTAGAAACATCAGAGCCATTTTGAATAAAAGCAGAGATACTGAAAGGCTATTTCTAGAATCTCATATTCCCAAGAGGGATTTTAAGGATGTTAAGCATACCTCTGAGTGTTCAACCATCATAGACCATAATCAATATCAAAATTTATAGGCCTTGAGGTACCAAGGAAAACATAAACACATGGAAACAATATAAACAAGGTGAGTTGCAACAACATAGAGAAAAATATATAAATAGTATGTGTTGATTTCACCGAAAGTTAGTTTTATGAATTATTTTTATTTTTAACAAACACTTGGATATTTTAATGGGCTGGATGGCATTTTAAGTACTGGCAGTTTTGAACTAAGTAACATCTTGAGGTAAATGAAAATTGCTGAAAAATTCAGGGAGGGTTTAGGAATAAAATATAACAAACAGTGTTATGTAAAATGAGAAAAAAATGTATATGTCTAATCTAGCACAAGTAGTTCTAAGCCATTTAAGGAATTGAATCAAATATTTCATAGTAGGTTTCATATAGAATAAGAAAAATTGCAAGATAAGAAGAACATTTTACAAAGGATTTGGAACTATTGTGAATTACTTGATAAAAAAAAATTTATTACTAAAATGATTCCTAAATTTTTTTGAGTTATGACAGAATGAAAAGCCAAATAAATCTAAATGTAGAAGAAGAGTTGGGCTATGAGACCGCCTCTGCCTTTTAGTAGCTGACTGACTCTGGGCAAGTCAACCTCTCCCAACCCTAATTCCATTACTGTGAAATGGTGACAATAATTTACCTGACAGCTTAAGAGGCTTTTATAAGTATCAAATATATCAAAATTAAATAATTGGTTTCAAATTCATTAGGCTGTAATGAGTTCTAAAAATGTAAAGTATCATTGAGAAAATAGCTATACTTTTTTTTAAATGGCCATATATTTCATCTCTTTATGAATTAAGTTTTGCAGAGGTAATATAATTTTAAATGTATTAGAAATATATGCTATTTAAACACATGGGATGTCATTTTGTGAAACTAATAACTGTCTAGATTTTCATATATTAGATTTTTTTAAAGTCAGATATATTGAAAGATCCAGAATATGGAACCTTTTACACCATGATATCAAGTAAAATATAATAGTTTTAAGAAATTTGCCTTAAAAAATGTGAATCTTTCTACTTAATTTTTTTACTGTTTTTTAAGTCAAATTTATTCATTTGATTTAGATTTATCATTTTTGTGAATAATAAGCTGATAATATTTTTAGGGTATTTGATAGGACCAAGATGAAAGATAGTGAGAATACCAACCTAATAGAACCCTTTCACTCATAATTATTTCATTTTATTTGCTGGTACTTACTTGGGATGTTTGTAGAGTGTAAATCTCATGTTCCCCATATGGTCCACTAGGTTCAAAGAGGTTGGTATTTATTAAATTTTAATTTGAGTATCCTCAGTGGTTAAATTCATGTAAAATTATATAATCACAAGACAACCCATTTAATTCCTCTAAGTATAGTACATTCTGTCCTTAGATAGTTTCCTCTTTTATATTTTATACTTTATGACAAATGTTATTGCAGAAAATTTAATTTTTTGCCCGGCCAGTGTGCTCAGTGGTTGAGCCTCGGAGCATGAACCAGGAGGTCACATTCCATTCTCGGTCAGGGCACATGCATGGATTGCGGCCCACTCCTGGTAGGGGTATGCAAGAGGCAGGCAATCAATGTTTCTCTTCCACTGACATTTCTGTCTCTCTATCCCTTTCCCTTCCTCTCTATCAACTAAAAAAGACATAATTAAAAAAATTTTTAAATATAAAAATCAAGTCAGAAAAGCAAATTTAACACTTTTCCCCCCATGACATTCTTCACATCAGTGCTTACAACTGGTAATCTTTAAGATCATTCTGTGAGGCTTCTCTCTGGTGCCAACCTCTAAGCTCAGCTCTCAGATTTCTCAGACATTTCGCAGTTGCCAGTTGGAAGTGAAGATGACATATATAAATGTCCATGTAAATAATGTATTTGGTAGACTAGATACGTCCTAATATGCCTGATATGTCTCACATGGAAAAAGAAATGGAGTCTATCTGAG
This sequence comes from Pipistrellus hanaki, assembly GCF_964339955.1. NCBI lineage: Eukaryota > Metazoa > Chordata > Mammalia > Chiroptera > Vespertilionidae > Pipistrellus > Pipistrellus hanaki. The sequence goes on from NC_140514.1 coordinate 24,085,181, forward strand.
TGCAAAGTGAGAATTTATGCCCACCTACGCATTTAAAACAAACAAACAAAAAATGTTCAGGAAACACAAGTTGTGCTGTTTTTTGAAATAAAAGTATTACATACAACACTATTTACTTTCACACAATTTAGGTGACCTAGAAAAAAAAAAAAATCACTGAAAACTTTGAGTCAGGTATTTTTTGTTTGATTTCTGTACAGATTATTATAGGCTTGATAATTTACATAAGCAAAAAGGTTCACTCTCTTTCCAAGGAAATACTCCTCCACATACATGTGTCAAATTTTATAACTATTGTTAGAGGTTAGTAAGTCCTGATGCCTAATCACTGGACACCAGTTCAAGAATCCTTCATCCATCTGTTTACTAACATATATAAAGTCAACATCTTTGAAATTTTGTACATTTTAAAGGTAAGATGAATTATATAGCCTTTTATTTAGACATTAAGATGGTGCGGATTGTTACCCCATTACATGTAAAAGTCGTGGGTTAATATTAAGACCTATCGATAAATAATGTGTCTAAAATAAAATGGTAAAGAATGGGTTAAGCGCTCATGTTCAAATATTTTACTATGGGAGAAGAGAAAGGCCACTCACACTTTTCTGTCAGAGGATAATTTTCAAAGGCCAGTATTTTAAAACATTTGCCAACTGATGGACTAAGACATACTAAAATATTTATGTATATTTTCAATGTGGGATATCTGTAATAATAAAAACATAATACACTAATTAGGCTGGACATCCTTCCAGCTGACCTTCCAGACAAAGCCCGGGATTTGAGGGAAGCCCAGGTCCCAGGTACCAGAGGGAAACTGGTGCTGGTAGCTGGGGGAAGGAAGGCCTACTCTTGCATGAATTTTGTGCATCGGGCCTCCAGTGTACATATACACTGGAGGCCCGATGCACAAAATTCATGCTAGGGGTTCAGCCCTCACAGCCCCAGCTGCCTCACGGCCTCATGACCCCCACTGCCCCTGACACTGGTCATTCTGGAAGGTGGCTCTACCCATCCAGTCTAGTTAGCATATTAGCTCTTTATTAATCGGGCTAGAGGCCCGATGCATGAAATTCAAGCAAGAGTATGCTTTCCTTCCCCCGGCTGCTGGCACCAAGCTTCCCTCTAGCACCCAGGACCCAGGCTTCCCTCGCAGCCCCAGCTTCATCTAGAAGGTCGTCTGGAAGGATATCCAATCTAATTAGCATATTATGCATTTATTATTATAGATATATATGAACAAGTATATTTCTTTACACACTTGCCTTTTGTACTTTTTTCATTTTTGACTTGCTTTCCCAAATTATTATGAAGAATAACATGATGCGAGTTACCACCTTGTCTTTGCAGTTAGTTGTGCTAGACACATTAAATATTTTTATCCTTACTACCCTAAGAAGTTGGTGTTATTGCCCTTACTTACTTTACTAAGGAGAAAAGGGAGACAGAGAAATCGAGTAAGTTGTAGCTAGTAAGTGAGTGTGTTGGAATTTAATTATAAATTTACTTAACTTGAATTACGTTGCTCTTTATAGAGAGAACCATATTCATGAAATCAGCACCTTTATATTGTTTTCAACTAGTTTTAGGAGTTTGTGGTTTCACATATAGCATGGTTAACAGATGTACACTAAGGTGCATTTTCCGTGGCTGTATCTCTAAATTTATGATTGGAGAGGCGCTTGATGAACATTAAAATCTAGGAAAAGCAGGTCAATATTCTTCCCCTCCTTCTCTCAGGATTTGTTTTCGTTTAAATGCAGTTTTCTGTGTCATTTGATGATGACACAAATGATGCCGCATATACATTTTTAAAAAAATCAATAAATCCACAGTTGTATTAAGAAATATTTTATTAACAAAACAGTAAATTCCACTTGCTTAGCATTTCCAATAATGGATAAATTGGCCTTGCAACAAAAAAACAAAACAAACAAAACCCTTGAATACCCAGTCACACAGAGCACTAGAAGGGGAGGGTCATGTGGCCTTTGACCACACCACACATTATTGTAGTATTTGTTGTTTTTTTTAAAAAAAGGCAACACATTACATGGATAAAAAAGAAGCAGATTCAATCAGAAAAGTTAGTCTAGAGATGTAATCAAATTTATGCCAGGTAGTGTGAAATCCTCTATTGATTGCAAACTGTGTATGGAACCCTGATACTTTTGTGTGAAGATTTTACTCGTGTCTTTTTCTCTCCCTAGCTCATGTTCCTCTCTTTCTCCACTTTAAAATAAAGAAGAAGAAAAAAAGCTAGATTTTGTGTAGGCCAATAACATTAGTAATATTTTTACTGACAATATAAGATTACATCATTGCATGACATCTTAAAATTTATGTTGGAAAGAAACATTGAAATCATTCCCCAACAGCACTACTTCATAGATATACTGCTTAAAAACACCATTATTGATTTTCTATCATAGTTTAGAATCTTTCCAGGTGGAAACTAGGTCAAGTCCCGTGGATCAAATGAAAAAGCAACCATTTCTTTTTATAACCTCAAATGTAAATTAGTGGTTTTATATTTACCTTCTTATTTCACTGGCTTTCCCTGAGTAAGACTGAATGAGAGGGGGGAAAAACACAAAACATGAATATTTTTAACCTAGCAAATGAAAAAAAAGAAATGTCTGAAACACAAGCAATGGATGTTAAATTTTAGTTTTATTCCTTTACTTTCTGGGTCACGAAAAGCCTTGATGACTTTTCATTCACAACAATTTCTTGGCAACCGTAGGTATTGGTGATTTGCTATGTTTCTAAGGTGCTGTATGTCTGAAATCCAGGCCACTTCTTGGCTTTTTATTTTCATCAACTAAAGTATTATAAAAGATGTTTTGCATTTTTTGCCTTTGCTGATTAAAGCTAATTGTAAGTGTTTTATTCTCTTCCTTGAAATCTATTAGCGTTTTTTGGAGATGTTAAAGTAATGCAATCAATTTATACTGAGGCATCACCTTCCAATCTAATAATGCACTTCTTTTGCATTACTTTCTCATACTGCCAATTTATTGCTATGAACATCATTGAAACTATATGCAAAAACAAGTGTATAATCTATACTTTCCTACCATTTAATGTGTTAAATTAAAAACGATTTAATGATATATATATATATATATATATATATATATATATATAACCACAAAAGTTAAAATATGGTCAATAATCAACAAATAGGGAATCAAAAATTCCTGAAAATACTTTTAGTTGAGAAAGTGTTTACTTTCCAAAATCTTTATCATGCGCATTAGGTTCAGAGAAAAAAAATAATAATTTCATTGGGAAAAAAGTTTCCAATTGCAGCAATTAGATTAAGGTGTATATCAACCAATTTTGCTTCCATAACTTCCTCACCTAATGGTTCATGCCCATACATCAAGATAACATTGGTATTCTATTCGGTAAGAAAAGGTTCCATTTCATTGGGGAAATGTCTTCTTGGGGTTTCTTGGGACCATGGTCTCAATGAAGCAAATCACCCCATTTGTCATCAATACCTTGGCACAATTATCTTCCTTCCTGCTTTACATTTTGTCAGTAAATATTTGTTAGTATATATATATGTTTGGGTCTTTTGTTATATCTGATGGATTACTCTGAATTCATATGTGTGTATGTGTGTGTACATCTTTGATTGTGAATAGTGAATGTATGTGGAAATGTATTAGGGGAAGAAAAAAAGATTATAAGATACATATGTATAGCTTTTTACCTTCTAATTCACACCTTTCATACAAATACTAGAACTTAATTGCAACAGAATGAAGGCTGTACATGTAAGAAAAAATGTAGCTGAGTCTTTTTATATACATTCATACATATCTTTCTTAGAATAAACACTACATTGTAACTTTATTTTAAAAAGTAAGTAATTGTGGCAATTTATAATGATGGCCAAAAAACAAAAAACAAAAAACAACCCTGAAATAATTGTTGCTCCAATGTCATAAAACTCCCTATAATTAGCAACACTTATAACATTTAATTTACCAAAAATGGCTGAAGAGCAGAGATATATTTTGCATTTTCTATACAACAGGCTATAAAACGTCACTTAACCACAGTCCAGAAAGCACACAGAGATGGATTTTATATAAACATATGTAGTAACATATTAAGCGTGCATGAAAATTTCCCAATGATTGCATCTATGCCCTCGTTTTTGTTCTGAAATTTTAGTGTGAAGATGTGCCTTATATTTCACAATGTTGAAAATAAGGCCTCCATACATTTTTTCCCCCCTCACAATCATAAAGGGGCTTTTTGAATGTGTTCCTACACAAGTCTTCAAAAAAGCCAGCACTTTAATTTCATATGTAAATTCCAACCACGGCTCCGTTTGCGCCAGGCAGCAAATTCTTAAGGATTTGCAGGTCGAGTCACTCAACATGCCACAGTCTTCTCTGGCAATAAGACTATCTGACTTCTCGGGCAAGCGCTAGCACTTTGGCTAAATCCAGGATCATAGGTAGCTTCTTTTGTGTGTGTTGTGTTTCGTGTTGTGCCTTGATGTTGTAATACTCCTTTGCTTTATGAATGCGTGCAGTCATCACTGTCTTTTTAGAAATGTTCCAGCAACATAAAGACAGGCAGAGTAAATGAAAAACACTGTGGATGTTAGGGAATTTATTGGCCCCTGTTTTTTAATTTTTTAAATTTATTTTTCTTTTTTGGAGAAACAAGAGCATGAGATACTTGATTTTTTTGATTTTTTTTTTTTAAAAACAGTCTTTCCTTCCTGATTGCATTCCCTGTCTTCTTTTTGTATGTGCTTCATAAAAAGGAAAGTAAATAAGTTTATATTATGTCTCAGATAAAATGAAGACTATTTCTATACAAGGGTCCTTTTAAGATCTTGGAATCAGACGTAATACTCTTTATCCTTGTTCTTCTTGTTTTTGTTGGCGCTTTTCGCACTGCTGGGTTGTTTCTCCTTTACGACAGCCCCATTGGACTGCGCTGAGTTACTAATGTAGTTTCGGCTCTCGTCCACGTGGTATGAGCCTTCATCCCGGTTTCTGTACTTGTACATGGCATAGAGGAGGATGAGGATGCACAGGGCGGCGGCGGCCACTATGCCCACCACCATGCCTGTGGTGCTGCTGGACTCCCGGATCACTTCTGCGGAGCCTGGGTATGGCTCTCTGCCGCCTGCCCGGGTTGGGTTGGCTATAGGAAAGGGGGGAGAAAAAAACACACACAGAGTGATTATGGAGTTCCTTGAACGCTAACAGTTACCTTCTATTTTCATGACTAATGGGATGGCACCAGGAAATGTAGAATGCTGTGAAGTGTGGAAACCCCATGCCGCAGGGTCCCAAAAAACTGGGGACAATGAACCAAAGCACTGGCTGAGAGATTTGTTGCCATCTTTTCTTTCTCACAGATCAATTTTGTTAACAAAGTCTTGGAAGTACAGCCCCAAATAAGCTCCATGGACCTCTGAAAGGCCATTTGGATGTGTTAGGTGGAAAACCATAAACCCAACAATGGAAAATGAAATCATAATGACCCTGTCTTGTAAAATATTAGAGGGTATCAGTTTCAGAATCAAATTGATGTTAACATAGAATCCTTAGAGCCAACTCTAGACTCTGGGTAGATAACTTTAGGACTATTTATTTAAAACTATAGGAGGCAATATGATTGCATAAAGTATTGAACAATAAAATAACTCAGACATTTGAATAATGTAAATACCTGCTTTGTAAAAGTATGATTTTAGTCACAACTTTGCAAACTAAAACAAAATTAATTCCTTTTTCTGTTGGAGGTTTATTTGTATGTATGGATGGGAATTCATTGATTCGTCGCAGTTGAGTGATCACCAAAACCAAATTTGGGAGGTTAAAATAAATGATTCCACCCTCCCTCAGTTTTATAGACCATCCATATTTTGAGTCAAAACTTGGTGCCTAGTAGATAGCAATAAGTAAAGGACTGGCTAGCTCTGTTTTATTCAACTGGTAAAACCCTCTTTAATCTTTCCAAAGGATAAAGAGTAACGAAGCTTTCTTTGGTCAGGAAATGGGTGTTTGGGTGGCACACTATCTTCCCAAGGCCTCATCAGGCGCTGACATTGACTATGGATGGGGAGAAGACATCCTGTGATTTCGCTTACAGATCAGGGGAGGCGAAGGTGACTCTTTTACATAATACACTTAAGAATTTGTTGCAAGAATTTAAAAGCCTAGGAACTATAGAGAGAGACGATTCCATCCCACTTCTCTCTGAGCCTAGGTCCGTGGTCAGCAAACTGCAGCTTGGGAGCCACATGCGGTTCTTTGGCCCCTTGAGTGTGACTCTTCCACAACATAGCACGTGCAGACACGCACATACAGTGTGATAGAAACTTTGTGGTGCAGAAGTTGGTTTCTGGCTCTCAAAAGAAATTTCAATCGTTGTACTATTTATATTTGGCTCTTGTCTAATGAGTTTGCCAACCACTGCCCTAGGTCATTTTTCTGTATGAAATTGTTTTCTTTTTCTGAATCTTAAAAGGTCATTACTCTACAGATGTAGTGGGTTAATTTTTAAAAACTTTGTAAGTTATGAAGAATGAATTTAAATCATGACCAGATTGCATATATATCAAATATTTATGCATGTGAATGTATACACACTCCAGAAATGGACTAATTCAAGAAGACTAGGATTGCGCTTTTATATCACTACTATTCAACATTATGTAATAATTATTTTTTAAACATATTTCTACAGAAGTTCCTATTCCTGGGATTGCTTTACCAACTGAAGCCCTGGACTGCTTTATAATTTCATTTTCAGACTTCACCAAGATTTCTTCTGTCCACATGTGAATTTCTTGCTGTTATTTTCCTTTCCTTCTCCAAACAAAGCCTTGCAAATATAGTCACTTACATAGTCATAGCTTTCAATCTCAAAGCAGCAATAGGTTGTATTCTGAACGACCAAGTGCAGCAGGTAAAACACTTCTTTGTTGAGTAAGTCACTGCTTGCTTTACAAAACACCAGGTAATGTTGCTGAATAAGCCTTGGCATTGCATCTGTGGCCAAGGTGGAGGAGACAAAGACTGTAATCCACAGCATCTGATTACAGGAAATTAATTTCCTCCCCAGAAGAACAGAACCTACTGCAGAAACTCTGTCACCACCTGACAATCCAAAGGCCACACTTTCTCTTTCAAATACAGTCATCTTGGCCAAACTCTGCCAATTAGCTCAGCTGCTAATGTTCACTAAATGACAACTTTCTACCTGCTCAATAGGAGGAGTATTCTTTTGCCAGAATGTCACAAGAGCTGGATCTTTACTGAAATGTTACCTAAGTCTTTTCTCCCCACCAGGTGGGATGCTTTCATTTTCAACACATTTTCATAATTATCTCATTCTATTTGTCAGAAAGGGAAGGGGAATGTGGAGATAAAATATACATACATACATATATATATATATATATATATATATATATATATATATATATAGAGAGAGAGAGAGAGAGAGAGAGAGAGAGAGAGAGATGTATGTTTTCCCCAGTTAGGAATTTGGTGAACTGTCTTATCCAAGAATTTTATTCTTAATTTATCTGTTTAAATATTTTTAATATGTTTTTACAGTGACAGCATGAGCAGCATACCATCCATTTGATGCTAAAACTAGAATATGATTGCAAAGACCTAAGAAAAGCCTCAAATGCTTCAATTTTGCCATAGAGCCATTTGATAAGGACCTCATATTTAAGGGAAATACTTATATTTTTAGCAATTGCAGACAAAATGATTTAAGTCACAGATAGGCCTAAAAATAGCTCTGTAACTCATGTATACATAGATTATTTAAAAAGCACTATATTTAGAATATTTATTTTTAAAAAAACACCTAAAACCCAATGAAGGAATTTTATCCCTTTTCTCCTGATTAGAGCTAAAAAATTAATACTTACCACAGGTATTTTTATAGGACTACTTGGAATATGCAGTTGCTTTTTATCTAATTGATTATTCAATAACATTTTTTTCTATTTCAAATCTGAAGGATAAGTGGTATTTTCTTGACTTTTATGCTAAATTTAGAATTATTAATAATAGTAAATAAAGGCCCAGCCTGCCCATTAAATTGTTAATGGGATATCTCTCCTAGATGTGCAATAAAAGGCTATAGAAATTCACATATATTTATGAATTATAAATGTGGCTTCATGTATTGATCATCATTATTGGCTTATTTTGATGATCACTGAAAAGTACATGAGGAAATTTCATTTAAATGTAGAGAATAGTATAAATGGCTCAAAAAGCTAAATGCCTTCATATATAATTTGCTTAAAATTTTACATAAAAAGACATCTTTTAACCATTTATGACAATGTGAAAAAGAATTTAACCAGAGAAATCCATAATCAACTCTTACATTTCATGCAGTTTGAATTTTGCATTTCCTTTAAACTCCATAATAAACTAAATCAATGTATTTTTTATGCATGTTTTATTTGTGCATTTTGCAGAGCCATTTTATTATTATTTTTTTAAATATATTTTATTGATTTTTCCACAGAGAGGAAGGGAGAGGGATAGAGAGTCAGAAACGTTGATGAGAGAGAAACATCTACCAGCTGCCTCTTGCACACCCCCTACTGGGGATGTGCCCACAACCAATGTACATGCCCTTGATCGGAATCGAACCCGGGACCTTTCAGTCCGCAGACCGACACTCTACCACTGAGCCAAACCGGTTTCGGCTAAATCAATGTATTTTAGATAATTAAAGCAATCTACATCTTTTTTCCTAATAGTGTTAAAAATCAAGGAACTACAATTTATTTTACTCCGTCACCTTTTCTTTGTTCCAACATGTGATGAGAACATTTTAAAAACATGTAAAAGATAAAGGAGAGAAGCTAAAAGAATGGCATACATGCAAAGTAGTAATAAGCCTTGAATGGTCAAAAGTGGACTGATTTGTAAGTAACATTAAGCTAATGTAGCCAATTCATTATATCAGGCCCAGAGACAAAAGAAGCCCAGGTCCATGGAAAACCTCAGTAGGACTGATGATGGGCAGGCACTTAGGTACTACTCAGTGTGACTGGAAATAGGCAACTATTCAATGCAGAGTGGTGGCACATGTGTTTTGGTTAAAGTCTAGGGCACTAGCAATAAAAAAAAAAAAGTAGACATAATTCTAAGCATGTAGCTCCATTTATGTTTTCTAATTTTAATAGTTCTATTCACATAGTGAAATCATGACTTATAATTTATGTAAACACTGTAATAATAGGTGCTTTTATTTACTAAAGGTTTCCCACATAATTCTGCCTTATCCCTGTTTTGCAGAAGAATGCCCAACACCATGTACCCCTGAATCCACTGGGGTGGTGTGTACACTGCTAGGTCTATTAAGGAATGCATATGTGGGGAAAGCACATATGCATTCCTTAATGGCAATATAAAGACTTGAGTTTTGCTGGCATTTTTGCTTAAGTGAGTCAGAGATATTCATTATACTGGTAAGGGCAAAGAGCTGTCCCAGGAATTTAACCTCTTTCACATAAGCCACTTTTCAGCCAAAAGGCTGTGGAGATATTCCTGGGACTCGTGGGACCAGATGGCATTATCTTAAAGGGCAAATGAAAATGATTTTTAATTCTATCTCTTTCTCTCTCTCAAATAATTGACAAGATCCTGATGGTTTCTAAAAGCTTTTCACATTGTCTGCTTTGGCCCAGGTTTATTAAGAATCCTCTAGGCAAACTCTATGAATTTTCTTGTTTTTCATTGTCTAATTAATATTGGGATTACTTAGGTAGGCATAGCCTTTCCAGTGTTAGGATAGTTATTAACATATCTCCACATTAAACCCTAAAACCAGTTTATTCATATCATATAATAATTCATGATGCAAAAGAGATATCCCAGTGCCTAAGTGTATTTGTTGCTTTGCATAAAAATGTTAAAATGTTTAAAATTTTAACTTATCCTTAAATTTGCTGAGACAATTATTTTAAGCTACCACGACAGGAAAAGAAATTGTCCTAATTGGCATTCTTTCTTTCTTTTTGACAGTTCCTGGCACTGTATCTGTGAAAGAACTTTTCCCCAAGTAGGAACTAATTTAGGTCCAGTTAACAAACATCACAAGACAGACATGTTTGAGAGACACAGTAGGCTGTAGTGCAGAGAATTATTTGTGACAGGTCTCATTTCTTCCCAGCTCCTCTGTCATCAAACCTATGTTGCTCTCTATTCCTCCTTACTTAGTCTCCCTCACTACCTCTTCTTTGTGACTCTCCACTCTCTCCCAGCTCAGGACTTATCTTTGAAGGTAGCTTTCGGAGTGTATAGTGGGTGTGTCCCTGCCCATTCTCAGGTAAATGAAGGTCAGGCCATTAGTGGTCAGTGCTTTTTGCCTCTGGGATAAGAGCATTCCTTAGCATGGTGCTAAATGAGTGACAAAACTTAGTGCCAAGTTCTTAATTTCAAAGCATAATATAAAATAGTCCTTACTGTCCAAAACATCTCAATGTGATTGATTGTTCACTAGACACGGGCTTTGTGTTTTATACTGGCATACTTTCCTTTAAAATGTAACTTCCTAAATTTGTTTAGAGAATAAAATTATATGCTTTATCAGAAGGAATAATAGTATCAAGTAAAAAACAAAACAAAAAAACACACACAACCATTTATTATGCAAATGGAGATCTGAGCAGCACATTAGGCCATTAAGCTTTACTATAGCTTCTATTTATTGCTTTGTCATTATTTAATTGTTTCTAGTCTTAACCAAGGCTGGAGTATAAAGCCCACATTTTACTTAGAAAAATAATTCTCAAGTGAAGTTCTAAAATAACTATGCATTATGAAAGGTAAATTTTTGAACATTAATGAATCTCTCCATAGAGGTTTCACTTTGCAATAGAAAGCATTTGGCACACTTTATCTGTTCTTCCTGAGATTGGAAACATAGCAATCGAAAATTGCTATTAAACTATAATTGCTCATGGTTTATGTTTTTGTAACACTGCATGAGAAAGGCTTAAAGTCCTAACTCCTGTCACATAGAATGAGGGTTTGGTGGATGATTGTGGGACCTTATATTTCCATTGATGAGTTCACCAAAGCAATAACCATGCCACAAGATGCTCTTTTTATCACTCAAATTGTCATTTTTATGAAACTACTTTGTATACTTGGATGAGCTGTTCTTTCACTGTAATCTTATTATATTTATGTTGTTTCCAAAGTTAGCTTTGTAGGGCGAGATTGTAGTTTCCAGGCAATTTTTATTGCTGATTTTATTTCTTCAATATAGGCTGTTAGTATATAGGTATGTCATCAACCATGACCTTGTCATATCAAGAATGAAGCTAGAGTTTCACTAGATACTGATGCCAGAGAAAATATAGCTTTTGAGCTTTAACAACAACAAAATTGTGAGACCACCAATCTTAAGAAATAATTCTCTCTCTCCCATATATATATATATATATATATATATATATATATATATATATATATATATATATTTCTGCCATTCTGCTACCTGGAATTGTTAACCTGTCTTACAATAACCTGTCTTACAATAATCCTTTTTAAAAACGACTGGCAAAATACATTTATTTAAATTTTTTTTCATTAAGAGTCAGTAATCTTTATCAAATATTAAATTAAAAGTAATCAATTTAAAATTTCTGTCTCCATACCATGTAAGAAAAGGAGCTGCCTAAAATGATATCATTAGAACAGAGTTCTGTACTATGTTTTAATAGATGTGGAAGTTATTATAATTCTAGCTTAGCCTTCAAAATGGTTTCAGATTTATGGGGGAAGACTTGACTTTTCCAGTATCCAGTTTTATTAATACTGTGAAAAGAAAATTGGAACTGTAGGCTCCTGGGGTGTTTGTGAATTGAGATTAGTATAGTTTTTTTTATCCAGAAAATAAAGTTTATTCTTCTTCTTTCCATTTTAGTGCTTCAGTACAACCTTGGTCAGAAGAAACTCCGATGCAACCCCTTACAAGAACACATGTTTAAATATCACAGTTGCAAGAAGAAAGGTAGGTAAATATTTATATGGCATGCACAAATATTAACATTACCACAGTTGCAAGAAATCAGGTAAGCAATGTTTTTTATGGTATGCACTGGTATTGACACACACTATGGTTTTATGAGAGGTGATGAATGAAGTCAAATCTGCCTCTTTATGCCAACTCCACCCATGCCCAGAACATTCTGAAGTTCCCTCCTGCAGATAGGACAAAAGGCTTGAGAGAGGACATGTCTGAAACATGAACTGAAGATTCAGAAAGAACTTGGAAATCAATAAGCCCTTACTACTTCCATGGCTGCTGGGTTTAGTATTTTTCTCTGTTACCTTCAAAGCCACCAAGACACATGTTTGAAGGGAAGTGCAGAGGCCACCATTGTGGGATCGAGGGGAGCATTATCTTCACCAGAAATGTAGATATCGCATGCTAGACACAGAAAAACTCATCCTGGGCCTAGAGGACAGAGTAGGGCAGGCTGCTACCTCAAATGGCACCACATAGACAGAAAATGCAATGAACACACACACCTTGGGTGATTTGGGGCACATTGAAACTAATAGAGGAAGACACATATCCCTTATCTCTGGGGGAAGCCATAGGGTCATGAGATTTTCAGAGACTATTCTTCAATTACTCCATATTTTGTGTAAACTATGTGACCACAGCTTAGTTGTCTGCAGGCTTATTAAACTTTTTGCATGGTCATGGTGCCCATTAGGTTTTATTAGAACCCTTGAAAGCATCAGGGTGTTTACTAAAGTACCGGTGTGACTACTATTCTTAAGGTCCTCCAAAGTATGCCATCAATGATCTATTCAAATTTGTCTTCCACTTCTCTCAAAATAAGTGGCAATTCCAATTTTATTTGTGTCCCCCAGTCTCCTCCATATACAATGGAAATTGTGTCCAGCTCCCATGATCTTTTTTTTCTCCTGCCTGACCGAATACTACCAACTCCTCATAATCCAGCTTAAAAGCCCTGTCTTTTATGAATTTTTCTCTAAGACTCTTCATTCTTTCTGTTAATAAATATAAATATATAGTAAGCAGTAAGTATGTTCCAGGTATTGTACTAGCTACTGCAGGTGAAGTAGATAACCAAACACACTTGACATGTATCTACCCTCATGGACCTTGACATATAATGAGGAAAATAATATAAGAATTAAACAGTTCAACTTAAAGCAATAGCTGGAATATGTGTAATGAAGAAAAATGGTAGATACCATGCAGGAGCAGAACAAAGATCTCTGCTTTAGAGTGAGGTGTCGGGAAGACCTTTCTGAGTTTGTGACATTTATTGCTGAGACATGGAAAATGAGTGGAGAGTAGTCAAGTGAAAAGTGCATAGAATAAACTTCTAATGAGAAGGAATAGCATGTGGAATGACCTAGACAGGAAGGAGTTTGCTTTTCAGAAACTAAACAAAAGCCAGCATTGTAAGTTTTATAGGAGAATGAAAAAAAAAACTTTGACGGTAGACGTGAAATGTAACACACAGATCATAGGCTATGCAATGAAATCATACAAACTGAGATCACATTTGACTCCATAAATAATAATTTTATGTGAAATAAAGGTGTCACTAAAAAATTAAAAATGCAAAAAAGGAGAGGAGAAATACTGCTGTCCATATAAAATATACATATCTCTAAGATACAAAGAGTATGCATCAGTCAATAGAAAAAAGAGATAACCCACTAGGAGACTGGAAAAAAATACAACCAATTGGAAAAGAAGACCCAACCTGTTGCAGCCCACAGGTTGAGAACCGCTAGCAGGGTCGCCTAAGACCATCAGAAAACATAGATATTTACATTAGGATTCATAACAGTAGCAAAATTACAGTTATGAAGTAGCAACAAAAATAATTTTATGGTTGGGGGTCCCCACAACATGAGGAACTGTATTAAAGGGTCGCGGCATTAGAAAGGTTGAGAACCACTGGATTAGAGAAAGAGATTTTTGTAAGTTTATAAATTTTCATGGATAGACTGAGGTGAATGTAACCATTAAGAAAGTGTGAAAGAACTTTGGTTTCAAGGTTTTAGAGTAATAAGCAACTGGGCCAGAAACGGGCAGCAACATTGTACATCTCTTTATAGAATATGTTTGCCATAATACTTCCCTATCGCCCTCCTCCTAAATATCTTCAGTGAAAGAAATTAAATTTATATAATTAAATCAGAAATCACCTTTCCTGTGCTTAGGTGAATTGAGATGAATGAGCATCAATGCAAATATCACATCTGCATTTATTTCCCTATCTCTCCAAGTAATATGAGCTTAATTGCAATAGGTCAGTTTTTAATTAAAAAGTTATTAGGGTAACATTTGTTACAATTCTGTAGTTTCAGGTGTACAATTATATATCTTCTGTATATTGCATTGTGTTTACCACCCAAAGTATATTCTCCTCTGTCATCATATATTTGAACACCTTTAACCTCTTTATCTTCTCTCACCTCCCCCTTTTCCTCTAGTAACCACCATACTGTTGCCTGTGTCTATGAGTTTGTTTGTTTGGTTGGTTGGATCTTGCTTTCTGTCTCATTTCCCATGTGGAAGTTATATCATATGGTTCTTGTCCTTTGTCTGACTTATATCAGTTAGCATGATACTCTCAAGATCCATCCAGGGTGCTGTGAATGGCAATATTTCATCTTTTTTTATTTTTTATTTTTTTTATTTAAAGTCAGCCAAGTAAGTAGCCTTCAGTTTGAGTCATTTCAGTGTCTTATTTACATCAACATCACCTGACACAGCACCACAAATTGTTGGGAACTATCTTGGAACTCTTTTCTCAAACTCAGCAGAGTAGCTGCAGTTTCTAAGGTACTTTTTATTCCTGCTGAGCTTGGAGGGATAAATTTGAAAAGGGATCATCAGTCAGGTCAAACTTTCCATAATTGTCAAGCAGGAGAAAAACCATATAGGCAATAATTGAGAAAATCCGTTTCAAAGTTAGGGAGCCTGGAGAGTCTTGTGTGTTTTTAATCCAAATGTATTACATTTTAGAAAATGGGAGGAGAGCTGTGTTTTGAAATGTAGAAGACATCTCCATTACTCATTCCCATGCCACTAAACTCTTCCATAGCAACATAGCTTCTTTTGCTGGAAACTCATTGACTAAAATAGCCAGAAATACATACACCCAGAAATTACTTTTCTTAAGATGCATTTCACATTTTTACATATAGAAAGCTTAACAATCAATCTGTATACAAATCCAGGGGATGAATTCAAAGGAATCCTCAAATCTTAAACCAGGAATTTTGGGGAACCCGATTATAGGAAGACAAAAGTGGCAGCACGATGATTATAGCTAGGTTAATAGGAGAGTGTATGTATGTGTGTGCACACACACATGAATAATGCAGCATTCCTTCCAATTATCTGACAGAAGTAACAATAGTCACCTCCCTCCCCTCTTAAAGTCAGACTTTTGAAGAGCACCAGGAAAGATCTCACAATACCTTGGGGTTAACTTACTTAAATATATTGGATTATCAAAACTTTCTTTCCAACTTCCAAATATTGCAAGGATTTATCTTTAGTGGATATATTTTCACATGATTTAATTGCCAAGTGATACTCAACATGGCTATTATAACTTCTGACTCAGTGTAAGGCTTAAATATATTTTCTTATTTTATTTAGTTAACTGTTACCTTTATGGAATTATTGTTATATGGTAGGCTCTGTGTACTTCATACAAATCATCTAATCTATTCTTCATAACAACACTGTGATACAGGTGTTCTCATTCCTTTATAGGAAAGGGAAATGAGTCTCAGAGAAATTATATTATCTAGGCTTCATAAATGGCACAGTGGAAATTCCAACTTGGGTATGTCTGTCCCAGTTTTAAACATTCAGTGCATCTGCATTTATGACTGCAGAATGATTTGTTAATATTCCCAATTTTATCCTTTCCTGTAGAATTGAGCACTTTAGGCCTCTTTTCCAGACATCCTTCCAGTTGTACCCCTTCCAGCCACATGCCACTATACCTCCTGCCATCTGTCTGCCCTTTCTTTCCAGTAACAGAAGTTTGCATTCCCACAGAATCTTAGGAAAGCCAGGGGCAGGAAGCATATCGGACATTAGGTTCTATTCTAGACACTGCAGCTAACTTGCCGAGTTGACCCATAGCAACTCATTATCCTCTGCTATTATGTTTTCATCAGAAACATAAGGGCCATACATTATTTACCTCCCAGGGTCTTTGTGAGGATCAGACCAGGTAGGACAATCAATGTGAAAGTGCTATGGAAAAGCAGTGATGGCCCAATTATTTTCCCTGTGTCTGCCACACAAAAGGTATTGAATCACCAGCTGTTCCAACAAGTAGACAATTCTGCAATATGCACTGCACGCCATGGCTCTGTTCGTTCTGACAGGGCCATGAAGGACATTATCCCCACAGGGGTCACTGTATTCAGGGACTTTCCTCTCATGCACGGAGCAGGCCCTGTGAATTCAGGAGGCCAACGGCCATTAATTATCATGCTGTGTGTGGAGCTTGTTTCTGTTTATCTGCGAAACATTCTAACTTTACAGATTGGTGCTCTCTGGTACCTATGAACGGGGTGAATTGTTCTTCTTCCTCTTTCAAAATTTTATGATGATTTTTTAGGGTTTTAGGTCTCATGAAATCAATCACCTGAGACCACTCTTTGGGAATAATTGAAAGCAAGGCTTATTATCTTGGACAGAATAACTCTTGTTTAGGTTTTAGGGTCTATTTCTAAAATAGTTAGGTCAGTTCTCTTTTTCTTCGCCTTTTACCTGCTCTGGACTTGCGTGGTGTACCCTGGATGAAATTGCAAGGGTCCAGGTCATTTTGGGAAGGAGGGAGTGCACAGTTTTGCTGATTGTAAAACTGGGTCTACTCACTTCAGGTGATCGTTTTTATATTCCTGTCAGGAAGCTATTGCTGTCTCAATTTTCTTTTGTTGGAGAAAGATCACATTCTTTCTGGTGAAAGTGCAATAGCTGAGGGTGAAAGATGAGACAGCTTCCCCACTGAGCCCATTAGAAGGAATCGTGTTAAGCCTAGAATTGGGAAATATGGAAGGCAAGCCATCCATCATGGGGGAAGGGTGTGTGGTAGGTAAGCCCGGTTAAGCCAAGCTGTCCAACGTGTTCCTGAATGTTGGAGGAGGTAGGGCAAGCAGATTCTAAGAGCAGGCAGGAAAGCTAATTATCCCTTTTTCAAAAGCTCTGTGTGGCAGAGACCTGCATCTTTTTCCTCCAGAAATAAGAATAGCAGATGATATGTACCCTCTTCCCATCCTAGCAACCTAAATCTATCTAGCGGAAACTAACTCTTGTCTTGCTAGTTTCCTAGTGGCTACTGAGAAAGGTTGTCTTCTGATAGAATTCAGAAATACTTTTTAAAACTTAGATGTATCTAAGGGCCAAATACTAACATTATCCTTTCTTGCCTGAGATGCCTGTTTATTTCACTTTATGATATGGCTTACTCAGTTGCCTGGTACTGCCATTAAGAGAAAATTTATATTATTAAGTTTCCGTGTGGCCGACTCAAAGCTAAGTATTATACATGCATTCTCTTTTAATCACCACAACAATGAGTATTTAACATTATTGATGTCATTTATAAATGCAAAAAAATAAAATAGAGGTCTACTGCTTGGTTTCCAATTACACAGCAACTGGATGAACTGGGATGTGAACTTTGACTTCTAAGGTTTGCTTAAATGAAGTGTAACATTTATGTGCTTGTAGATGTGGCAATGGTGGTACTTCTCTTTTTATTAATTTTAAAAGTTTTATTGATGGTCTTGGCTATGTTGTCAGCTTTAATATATCCTCTTTTAACCTGGCAACTTTATAACGTATTCCTTTTTATTTACTTTTCACTTAGTATTGACATATAATATTGTACTAATTTCAGGTGTACAACCTAGCGATTAGACATTTATATGCATTATGAAGTGATTACTCCTATAAGTCCAGCGCTTATTTGGCACTATATGTGGTTACTGCAATATTATTGACTAGATTCCCTATGCTGTGCTTGACATTCCAGTGAGTGTTGTTATAACTGGCAATCTGTACTTCTTAATCCCTTTACATTTTTTCCTCCATCCCATCAATAATTCTCCCATCTGACAACCATCCATTTACTTTCTGTATCTGAGTTTATTTGTTCATTAATTTGTTTTTTTAGACTTCATGTGTAAGTGAAATTATATGGCATTTGTCCTTATAGGTTTGATTAATTTCTGCATAATACCTTCCATGTTGCCACAAATGGCAATATTTCATTCTTTTTTATGCTGGGTAACATTCCACTGTATGTATATACTACTACTTCTTTATTCATCTGTTGATGAACATCGAGGTTGCTTCTGTATGTTGACTATTGTAAATAATGCAATGAACATAGGGGTGCATGTGTATCTTTCTAAACTAGTGTTTTGAATTTCTTCAGATAAATATGCAGAAATGAAATAGCTGG
The DNA here is from genome assembly GCF_964339955.1 of Pipistrellus hanaki. Lineage (NCBI taxonomy): Eukaryota > Metazoa > Chordata > Mammalia > Chiroptera > Vespertilionidae > Pipistrellus > Pipistrellus hanaki. The sequence goes on from NC_140514.1 coordinate 24,103,716, forward strand.
ATCATATGGTACTTCTAATTTTTTTTTTTTTAGGAGCCTCTATACTATATTCCATGGTGGCTGAACCAATTCACAGTCTTACCAACAGTGCATGAATGTTCCCTTTTCTCATCAACACTTGTTGTATACTGATAACTACCTGACTTGTGAGATCTCATTGTGGTTTTAATTTGCATTTCCCAAATCCTTGTTTCTGTGGGAGAGTTGGAGCCTACCTTAAGGTAGCTTTGCTCTAAGTTGTAGAAGTACTTCCAGTCATGAAGATAATATGTTTACTTTTACTTTGGGTGAAGCTGATTACCAAAGATAGTCTCAGAACCCTCCAATACAACTCTTTAAGTTCTCTAATCATTTTTTTTTTTGAGCTTGAGTTCTGGCCTCTTAACTTCATTCCATTAACTTCATTCTTTTGACATTAGTGTTCTCAGAAAAACAGGGGGGGAGTGAGTGAAAGCGATGTCTAAAATGAGCTTTTTTTATTTTAACCATACAGTGCTCATTTTTGTTTGCTTTCTACATAATTAAATTTATATTGAAAAAAGAAAAAAAAAACACACCAATTTCTCCATCAGCATGTCAGACACTGAAATCCAACAATCCCATCAGTTCCCCTACTCCAGGTCCTGCACCTGTACCATTAGCTAAGTCCTTGGCACTGACTCTGGCCTAGTGCTAAGGAGATGCTCTAGATGTTTCAAAAAAATGAAGCACTCATCACTGTTGTTTTTCTTAATACAGCTCAAAATTCACCATTTTAACAGCAATATGTTGGCTATTAGGGGCTAATTAAACTTGTATTTGAATAATCACATAATAAATACCTCAATTTTAAATGTTGCACAAAATTAGCCCCTAATCAGGCTCTAAAAATATGATCTAATAAGTGAAATATTCCTTAAATGATTGTGATTACTTATTTAATGAAAAGATGCACCTCATTTAATATACATATTTTCACTGCTAATGTGGTTAATGGGTTCGGTTCAATAGAAATCCTTTGATCTTTTCTCAAAATAGCACACTGTAAAAGTGCATGGTAATTGCAGCAAATTTAGCCTAATGAATAGTAATACATGCAAAGGATTTTTAAAATTTAAGTGAACATTTAAAAAATAATCTTACTTTTGTGATATGCCTGAATTTTCTAACAAACTTCTGAAATATGAAAAATAATGAAGTAGAATGTTCATCAAGTACTAAGAGCAATAACAAACAGAATCAATCTTCACTAAATGCTAGTTGTTATTTTGGCCTATGATTACTCATTTAACTTGGACCCAGATCATTGTGAACAAGTGATGAGTAATCTAGTTATCCTTTGAGGGTCTATACCAGTAGCTCATCCCTACTGGTTCAACTAATGCTTAAAATATTGTCACAAAAACTATAATCCTTTTTTTCTGCTATAACTACCCAGCTTTAGAATTATTATTCAATAGAGCTTTCTTTTTTTTTTTTTGACAAAGATTTAATTGATATGGAGGTGGCACAATAATTCTATTAGCTACCCACTCTCCCTCCCCCCAGCATTCCCATACATACACAAAATGTATGGACATGATATGCTCAGCATTATAAATAAAAGGGGAAGTTATTTTTTCTGAGTGGGGTTCCCAGGAAAACGGAAGCTGGTCCTGTTCTCTTTGTAATCTAGACAAAGTAGAGTTGTTCAAGCAGGAAGATCTCATTAAAAAGGGGGGAGAGGGGAGAGTCATAATCTTGAATATCAACTTAAAATCACCTTTCCAAATTTCTTGAGTTTTCAGAAAAGGGTCTTCTTAGAAAAGGATTTCAGAACTGACATACTGACATTATTAAGGGTCAACTTGAAACTTAACTGGTTTGCAGTGTTGTCATTTTGTCAATTTACTAAGTAAATCTAAAACATAAGATTTCAAAGCTTTAAAAAAAAAGCATATTCATGTGGAAAAAATGTCTTGGAAAATATGTATATAATACAAATCATAATGTCAGCCAACAGTCATATAGTATTTATTATAAGCAAGGCACTGTTCTACAACATGCTTTTCCATATATTAATTCATTTAATCTAATAACCATATCTATACGCAGAGGGAAAAGCTACCTACTTGTCATGCAGCTGAAAGTAGGCATTTTGGGAAATGTGATCTAGTTCCCAACGGCTGCTTCAGATTTCTACCTCTCAGCTGAAGTGAGGATTCAGTTAGACTTCTGAATTGCATAGTCACTCTGCCATTAAACACTGTTTACACCCACACGAAGGTATCTTCCAATGCTAACCACGCAGGGCAATATGGCTGTAACCAAGGATAACTGAGTTCCAATGTTCCCACACAGGGGGTTGTCCCTGATCTAGTTTCAACATGTACAGTTCCCATCAGGAGGCCAGAGTGGCTCATCATTTGCCCACCGATTTTCAGTCAGAAAAGTAATAGCACTGTGTAAAAGGGGAAATGTAGGTTGAATATTCTTTCTATATTGCTAAGCTGAGAAAAAGAATCACCATTTATGCTACACTTTATGCCAGGCATTGCAGCAGGTGCCTTAAACATTAGTTTGAATTTCTGCAATAACCTGAAAAATAGGTGCTATTTTAATGTGAAAGATGAAGAACGTGGTGATCATCAATATTAACTGAAAATGCATTCAGGGTAGGATGAAAGATGTCTGTTTGTAGAATTTGAAATTGGATAAGGACTTATTTTTGCTCCCAGAGCTTAACAGAGCAGTGGGTGCACAGGAGGACTCAATACTACTTGATCAATGGTGAAACTGGTAATCTACCACTTATACAACTTCCCTCCTCATTAAGAGTTCTGAAGGGAACCACATGGTAATTCAACTTGATCAAACACTTGCTAGAAGGCATATTTACTCGCATTCAAGAATATGCCAGATTTTTCCTGTTTCATTAATAGCTGTAGAAAGGCGCTTAAGTAATGAACATAGCACATTTTCAGAGAAGATATTTGAAGGGGCTGTGGATCAGGGAGATCAGAGAACTCTAATATGTAAATATTCAGGGAGTGCAAAAGACATTAGTGTGCAACCCACCTGTAGAAGTTATCCTGCACAACTTTACAAAAATATCAGCTTCCTTTTGCTTGAGCAGGAGCAAAAGTGCACAGCAGATATAATTCATTTCTGAATAACCCAATATGTAATTTTTCTAAAAAGTCAGTTTTCTAAAACATGATCTGATGATAATCTGAAATGATTTCTAGCTTTATCAAATATTATCCAAAATCTAATATCAACAAGTACAGTTTTTGCACATGTTTTGTATTCAGATAAAATGAAAGCAAGAAAAAGATATTTAAGAAAACCAGTACATTAAGAAAGAAAGGCTTGCAGGAAGGACATTCTATAATAGAACAACATTCATATTTGCAGAGCATTAAAGAAAAATACTTGGGAAATAGAAAAACATATAAACTAAGAATCTCATAGGAAGATGTCATGGAAAGAGAGCCAATTCTACCAAAAGAGCAAAGTACACGAATTATTAAAGTTGGACATACAAAGTCATCAGGAATTGGACAGAACAAGTCAATGTAGAAAAGAGATCTCACAAAATGTAATATAGAAAGAAAAAGCACTCATGGAATATACTATTGAGACACTTTCAAGAAAAGGTAAGATCACAAGAAAAGTCCAAGGCAAATGATTCCATTGAAGCCACAAAATATGGAGTTGAAGCCTTAAGAGGAGCTGATGAATTGAAAACGGGAGAGTATGGGGAGAAAAAAAATGCCGAGGATGAGAACTTAAACTAAGCTTGGTACAAGAGTCTTGAAGTAGGTGTCATCAGATAGAGGCAGTAGCTCTTGGTTTTGGAAACCTGACAAGAGCCTTTGGTGCAGTAGAACAAAATTTACACAACAGATCCATGCATGGAGCAAGGCAAACAGGGTTTCTGCTTCATGGAACTTCCCTACTTGTGGAGGAACGCAAGCTATGCATTCATGAACAGATAAAGAAGATTCTTTCACACAGTGTGAAGGGTGATAAAGAAAACAAGGGCAGAAAGATTATCTGGAGTATGGTTATTAGCAAACTGCTGCCCACTTTCCGTTGTGCTCTACTGTTGAACACAACTGACAAAACTCACGTGAATAAAAAGGACAGGAGGATGACAATAGCATAATATCTCTCTTCTCTACTCCCTCCCTCCCCCGAAACCCTCAATCCTGGAGAAAGAGACATAAACGTGTCTATAAGGAATGATGAATATGACCCATAAACAAAAGCTAGATTTTGATCATTTACCTGGGCTTAAGAAGAAGAAAAAAAAATGTGACAATTTTAAAAGCAATTAGAGTTCTCACAATAAAGTTCATTAGGACTCCATACAAGAAGTCGATAGACCAGACAGAGGAAGCAAATTCAGCAAGTAGTATAATTAATAGGAACTTGAACTGTTTTCAGTGCTTTATGAACACGAACATGCTGAGGAAAAAAAAAAAGGACTACTCTCTAGAAAATGTGAATCAGGGAAACAGATATGAGCACAACCCAACACCTGATTTTGTTTGATGAATAATTTATTCTGGAAGATCTCAGAGAAGATCAGATACAAAGAGAATGTTCTGGGCAGAGGATTAAGGAGATAATAATTGGGGAAAGAAGAAATCTGAGGGAGGAAGAGAAAAAATATGGGACTGATATATTTAAAAAGAAACTTCTTTTATCTGATAGATAGAAATAGAGAATACAAATGAAAACAAAGTCAGGATCTTGGCAAAAGGCCCCGGAAGGCATCATAAAAGGGACTCTGTCCAGATAACCAAAGCAGGATGGTTATAAAGAGCTATAAACTGGAGGAATGGAATGGATGATCATCAGAATTCTAATATAGGAAAGAAGATTCTACAGGCTGAGAATTTTGATGGTGGGGTGCAGGGAGAGGAGGGAGGACAAGAACACACAAGTCTGGCTTTCCCAAGCCTTCTGCTCCTCACTGGCAGTCAGTAGCTTTTCTAAGAGGTTAGAGTACAAAGCTAAAATCAGTGGGAGATAGTGATATTCAAAAAGAAAGGCAAGGCACGCATCCTGAACCACCTTCTAAAAAATTCAAATATCAGAATGAGTAGTTTTACTTCAAAACGATATTCTTCACAGCGATGCAATTGAGTTATTGTATTGTGACGTGAAGTTTTTCTGGGGTTCTGTCTAGGTGACATAGATCGTGAGTTAGCTCAGATCTGCCTCACTCCTTTTGATAACCTAAACAAGAAAAGGACTGGATTTTAAGAAACACTGGAAATGCCCCTAGTAGTTGTTGTTATGAATATCTGGGGGCGGGGGGGGGGGGGAAATCCAGGCTGGGACTAATTGTCTGGGCCCACAGCTAACAAAAAGGAGAGGAAAGGGTACACGGCTGGATGGAAACAGGGTTTGTGTTGGTCAGCCACGCCTATCACAAAGGAGGAGGAGAAATTATGCATCAGCTTGAGTTAAAATGCATCAGCTTACATTTTAGGGTGACGTGGTAAGACTCAAATGGTCTATTACATACAGCAAAGGCTGCACCTGCTGTTTGTTTGACCACTGCCATAACAGTCTCACTTTTGAAATTCAGAAATATATCACTTAAGATAATTCTACTTTTTGTCAGTAGAAAAGTCAAATAATTTCCACAATGCACTGCAATTTTATAGCTGACAATTTTGCTATAGGTGACCAAAGGAAAGCCCATGCTAACGTTACTCAACGAAAATTAGGTTGTGAGTTAAAGGAATGTGAACAGTAAAGGAGCGGCCTTGTGTGCATTCCCACTGCTCTTTCTGAAATACACAATCTTGGTGGGTTTTGTTTTTAATTCTTTTTCTTTTTTTTTCAAATTTCTTTATTGATTAAGGTATTACATATGTGTCCTCTTCCCCCTATTAATCTCCCACTCATGCCCTCACCCCCTGGTGTCTGTGTCCATTGGTTAGGCTTATGTGCATGCATACAAGTCCTTTGGTTGATCTCTTCCCCTTCCCTTCCCTACCTTCCCTCTGAGGTTTGACAGTCTGATCAATGCTTCTCTGTCTCTTAATTCTTTTTCAATTAACATGTAAAAGCAATAACCCTTCTCTCTCAGCAAAGCATTCTGTAATAGGATGGATGTTTAGATTCAAATGCAAGGTTTTTCTGAGAACTATAGCATGCAACAAAGATTTAGAGTAAGCAAAGAAAGTAAGAAAAAAAGTCGACTAACCTAACCCACCTGAGCTCGGCTCACAGGGGTCAATGTCCTCGTCATCGCTGGGACACTCTGCTGAGGCCACAAGGATGTCATCTGTGGTCTGTAAAGAAAAGCACATGCAGTCGATTAATTTAAAGGATCCCAACAGAGCTCCTCATCTTGGTCTCATTGACAAGTGAAATACGTATGTGTTTACCTGATACACTGAGAAACCAAATTCAGTACTTATTTCCCTTCCCAAAGACACAGAGCTTACTTTTTTTTTTTCCCAACCTACTGTAGATCTCTCATGGACTTGTGAAAACTTGTGTATTTGTGAAAACACAGAACTTATTTTACAGGAAAACATGGAAATGTTGGGAGCCAAGTCTAGACACCCACCCATTCAGCAGCGTGAGAAGCTGCACACAGTAGCGTACAGGTTTAAAACAGCCTGACAGAAACGGATGATTTGGGATTTATGACAGCCCTGGAGTGCCACAATGTATGTGTCAGTAGGTTTTATGCTATACTTGTAGTTGGCTTCCTAAAAGCAGAATAGCTATAACCTTTTTTATTCATGACCAGGTAGAGTCTGATGAATCTTTGAGCTAGAGCTTGTCCTTACTAGGAAACAGAATGTATTTCACTGATGTGAAAAAGGAAGCAAGTATAATCTACTTAAGGTATTTGAAAAATATGTGTCTAGCTTTTATACTGAATGTTTGTTTTTGTTAAAATTTGGTAGCATACATCACGTCCACATTGTTCTTTTATCATAAAGGTGTCATGATAAGTGAAAAGTAGTTATTTGGGTGAGGGGGTGGTATTTTACAGTAAATAGAAAAGAGTTGTCAGTTTTCTTTGTATCATTCTAGTTGCTTCATTGCACTTACAGCAAAAATAGACAACAATCACTATAATAAAAAGCAGAGTGTGTAAATCCTAGCACTTAGTCACATAATCAACTCATTTACAAGCACTAAAGGTTGTTCTTTACTGCCACTTACAAACAGCAGTAAACTCAGCATAGTTATTGCGTGGAGATGGTGAGGTTTGCATTAGATCTGGCTAATGGTAGCATAGAGAGAATGCAAGGTACAAGAAGGAAAATATCTCATTACATCGGCTAAGGATTAAGGAGATAATAATTGTTTAGACAATACTCAGAACAGTAACATTAATGAAATCCTTATTTAAAAGTGGAATTAACCTAGGTTGTAGCCATATATAGTGAAGCATGTTAACTGGACTTATTGTGATCATTTTGCTATTTATATAAATAGTGAATCATTACGTTGTACACCTGAAACTAATGTTATATCAGCTATACCTTAGTAAAAATTAAAAAGTAATAATATAGATCTAACCACTTTTTAAAAAGCAAAAATATAATATGACTTGCTTTCATTGAAGCAGTAACTAATACAGTTCAAGATTAAAGCATAAATAAATGTCAAGAAAATTGTGCCATTTTGAAAAAATGGAGATAAGGGATGATGCACTTTTGTGACAAAATATTTGGCTTAAAAATATCTTCAGTGCAGGAGCTTAAAGAATAAAGAATTTGTTCAGATGCTAATTCTTCTTTCATATAACTTTAATTAAATGGAAACATTTAAATAGCATCATGAGATGGCTTCATATTATTCTGCTCTTAATTCTTCTGAGACAATTAGGAGACTGGATTATTTCATTTTGCTGCTGTTATTTTAAAAGACGAAGTTCAAAATATCAGTTTTCCTCGAATTGTAACGGTTCATGTTAGTGATAACTACCAGCAATTGGTGTGACAATTACATGGGTATCTTTCATTCAAATGAGCTTTAAAGGCAAAAAAAAAAAAAAAAAAAAAATCCTCCTTTGGCACAAGCACATCCTTCAGGCTAATATCCAAACTGGCTTGATAACAAGTTATTGGATTGAGGTCTTGCAGGCCAATTGTTCCAATTTGTCCCAGAGCAGATCCCTCGCTTTTTATAGAGCTAACTTCAAATACAGAGATACTTTTTCTCAGTCACAGTGCATACTCTTTAAAATTAATTTCAGGGTTACAAGAGTATTTCTCATGTTCCTTGAGGAATGCTAACTACATCGATGCAATCAGTGTAGGGCTGCTGCTGTTGTTCTTGATAGGAGGATGTGAGTCAATTCTCTAATCTGCTTCTCACCCCAGCAGTGATGCTGCCCCTTTCCCCTCCACCACCTGTGGGCCATTTGGCAATGTCTGGAGACACTACAAATGGACACAACTGGGCTGGGAGGTGGGGTGAAGGGTGTCAGCTCTTATTGGCATCTAAGAGGTAGAAACCAGGAGTGCTGCTGAATGTCCTAAAAGGCACATGACAGTCCCCCCAAAATGCCAATGGTGCAGAAGCTGAGAAACTCTGATTTAAAAGTTTAAAAACTATTCTGCCTCTTGATTTCTCACCTGAAAAATGGGACAACATAATAGTTCCTATTGTTGTAAGAATTAAATTAGTACACAAAAAGACCTAGAATAGGACTACGTTATAAATGCTCATAAAAGTTGCAATATTATCAATATTGTTATTATTTTACAAATGTAGGACCAATTGAACTTTTGTGCTATATTTATAAATAATACAATTTTAGATGTTAAACTGGAAGTTGCATGTGTGAATTATCCATGTAAGATCTCATGTTAATATGTAATCAAAATATAAGGGCTATATTAGTACTTTGTTGAGCTAAGCTTCCCTCTTTTACTGCCCCGGTTCAAATTCTGAATTGGAAATCAAACATCAAGCATGCATGATAAAGGCTGCTTCTCAAAAGACATTCATGGACTGAAAATGTGTGACTCCATGGATAGTGTTTGGTGCAGATTAAATCACTTAGCCACACAAGTTAAATTCTGTTTTAAAAGTTGACCTATTTTCTACATTCAACAGCCTTTGGGACAATTCCATAGCAAACAGAAAGGGGTTAGAATGTTCTCAGTGTTATCTTTCACAAAATATAGTGCCTAAAATAACAAAACATGTCATCCATTAAATAGTACCTTCTATAGACATTTCGAGTAGAAAACAAGCTATGCAAATATGAAATTATTTTAAAACTATAGATTTTAATGTACTTTTCCTTGTATAATGAATATACTTTGTTTCTTCACATTTTCCTTCAAAAATTAAAACCCAGCACTGCCTTTTAAAAAAAAGTAACAGTATTGTGAATAAAAGTTCTCAGTAGAGACAGTGTAACAATCATCACTGTATGAAAAAATGAAGTGGCTCAAATGTAGGGAAAAAATTAAATTTTATTTTGGAGGCTGAATTAACAATTTTCTAGCCAAAGCTGTGTAAGTTAAATTTAATTCATTGTGTTTAGAACTGTCCCTCTATAACATGCTGTTGAGAAAGTGGTAGAAAGAAACCAAATATATCACATCAATCAGTCCTATTCTTTAGTATTCTCTTTGCTGATGCCTATAACCTTTTTCAGAGAAGAGACTACCTGCTGAAAGAGACAAAATAGTGATCAAGCAAAAACATTAGCTTTGCATAACTATCCATTTAACCATGCAGAGGCCAAAGAGCCATGCTGATCTTCCCTAATCCAGAGTGGTCTGAGCATGCTCAATGGATTCCCTGATGACTGATACATTCCTATGAGCACACCTAACCATCTCTCCTAGGACAAATCTGCTTTGTGAGGAAAAGAGCAACTCCAACTGTGGAAAGGATGCCCACAAAGAAATCCTTGATTTACTCTGAAACTTCTATTGAAGGGGTTTCTAAACAGAAATAGTCTATTTCTCTTTTTTCTCCAAAAAAGAGAAAAATATTTTTTGATGCTTACTTAGATATTAGTTAGCCTAATCATTCACTGCTGTGAATGACATTTACACTGAATTGATTGAGAAAACTGATGGGTGGAGTATGATGCTAGCTGAAATGTGATGTTTGGCTAATTGATGGACACTTGTTCTTGATAATACTTTTGTTTATATCATACTGCTCTGGAAAAGGGAGAGAGCATTATGTCTGCCTTACAGGACTGAATCTGATAGTCTTTCCATAAACAATTTATTGCCAGGTGTGTTTCCATGAAAAAAAAAAGTCAGGATTCAGAATTAGTGTTACAACATCTCCAAGGTAGGTCTGACCCACTACATAGATGATCTATGAGGCAAGACATTTCTAGGAGGTGTGGAAAGTCATAATTTTGATCTAGAGCAGTGGTTCTCAACCTTCCTAATGCTGATACCCTTTAATACAGTTCCTCATGTTGTGGTGACCCCCAATCATAAAATTATTTTTGTTGCTGTTTCATAACTGTAATTTTGCTACTGTTATGAATCGTAATGTAAATATCTGTGTTTTCCGATGGTCTTAGGTGACCCACAGGTTGAGAACTGCTGCTGTAGAGCCTAAAACCATTGGAAAACACAGATATTTACATTACGATTCCTAACAGTAGCAAAAAATATGAAGTAACAACAAAAATAATTTTATGGTTTGGGGTCACCACAACATGAGGAACTGTATTAAAGGGTTGCGGCATTAGGAAAGTTGAGAACCACTGATCTAGAGGAAAAACTGCACCCCCTCAAAAAACGAAATTATAATACATATTTACAAGTTCAAGTTCCAAACAGTGGATCAATTTTATCAAATCAATAAAGAAACTTATCAAATTGGTAATTTTAGTTAATCAACAATGCTATTAAAAGAGCAAAGGATTTTAGAGAGCACATAGACCCTGTGGTAGTTTCCATTGTCTCATTCAAACTTTTGGTTCTTATTTTTTAATTGGTTATTTGTTGTTGTTTTTTTCTGAGAAGTAGATGCCATATAAAGCTGTCAATCACATGGCTCCATAATCTAATTAAAATTAAAATAATAAACTGAGATCCAATTTGTGAAGGATGAAATTTAGCTCTAGTACATGAATAACAAAGAAAATGAGGACCAATTAATCACCATCAAATATGAAATAGTTCATCTATGCACAGCATTTTCTGATGGGCAAAAATGTGGTCATTACCTAGCAAGGTACAAATTATGGTTCTTACCAGCAAATAACTTATTGTGCCCACTCTATTCTAAAACATAGGAACAAACCACTCATTAATACAAATAACAATCAATTCCATTCAAATAGCATATTTTGTCTTGAAATAGAACAGTGCTCCCATATCTATCACTTAGTTAAATATTCGCAAATAATGTGCTTGTTCAGAACACAGGTGGAGGAGCTATTATCCTGAGTGATATAGCTAAGTACCTGCTCAAAAAATAAACCCTTTTGTACATTCATTTACTCCATTCAAATGTTTGAACATTGACATTCATGAATATTTAGGGAAAAGCTTAAATATCCCTGAAAACAGCCAGCTTTCACATTTCTTTAATGTGTGTTTTTTCCCCAGCTGATGCCTTAGGTTATTACAAAAAGTGACCATAAATCAGCTGTCTGCTTGAGGAAAAGACAGGCTTGAAAGCCATTCAATTTTCTTCAAGATTTCCTTGGCTGCTTAAAATGTATGTAATGGTTCCAGAATAGTGAAAATGGGTTGGATAGAAAAACTCCACCATGGTAAAGAGATCACAATATCTATTCATTCTAACATGCATTCTGATACCAATTTGAATACTGGTCATCCTAACAGGCAAAACCCAAAGGGAAAGATAAGAATGTAAAAATAATGCCACAGATATGTTAATTTAAAGAAAATTATGGAAAAAACAAAAGAACTGAATTCCTGATTAATCAAAAAAAAAGAACATACTTTAGCAATATTTATAAAAATAATAAACTGGTGAAATAGAAATTTGGTGTCAGGAAAGTTTAAATCAAATTTATGTTTAAAAAAAAGACAGTGTATCTCTTATATTATTTCTTTAAGCCACTGGTCGGCAAACTTATTAGTCAACAGAGCCAAATATCAACAGTACAATGATTGAAATTTCTTTTGAGAGCCAAAGTTTTTAAACTTAAACTTTTTCTAAAGCCACCTCTTCAAAATAGACTTGCCCAGGCCATGGTATTTTGTGGAAGAGCCACACTCAAGGGGCCAAAGAGCCACACGTGGCTCACAAGCTGCAGTTTGCCGACCACAGCTTGAAGTTAATGATAACCTCTATGCTCATATTGCATTTCAATTTTTAGCCAAAGCAATGTAGAGTATCTGGCAAAAATAAATAAAAGTTTTAAAGTGAAGTTTAAATTTTTGCAAAGCTATTGGGATAATCTATCCTCCTGGTTCTCGCTAATTAGAATTTGGGGTGTAAGACCTCCAAAGACGGGTTGGTAGTGGAATGGAGGTTTTGAAAGGAAAACTAGAATATGCGTGTGATGAGATGTATTTCCTCTCTATTTGTCTTGGTTGTCTTGGATTTGGCCATTTCCAAATTAAATAAATACAGATGTTTACAGTGCAAATCCTGGCTTCTAGCTGTGTCAATATGAATTTCTCTGGTCCAAGTATGGTGACTGAAAGGACTAATTACTCACACAGGTTGAACTGAACATCCTTGTTCATTATGAGGCCAAAGACAGATTTTAGAATAGTAAAATGCAAATGATAGTTTCAACTAACATGTCTCCAAATTTCGAGCTTTCACTGTTGCCATTTAACACATAAGGGGATGGAATCAAATTTTAGTCAAGCAATCTTAGATCTTCTTGTACTGAGCCAGACCTCAGTGGTCTTCATTTTATATATTAGAAAATTGAAGCTAAAAAATTAAGCATTTCTGTTTGACCACATTATTTTGTAAATTAATGGCAAAGTTATGAGATTATCTAGACCTCTAGTAGAATGCAATTGTCTCTTATTCAACATGACTTCTATCCATTCATTTATCATCCAATTATATCCATCCAAACCATTTGTCCTCTAACTGTTGATGTGGTTTATAAAGATACATAATGAAATTAATTTTAAAGAAGTTAATAAGGTGGCAAAAGAAGAGTACTGGATTTTAATAAATGACCACTAAAATTCCCATGAAGTAAACACATACAAAGCTACTGCTTCACTTGATATGGTGTACAAGTTACACTGCAAAGGGAATATAATAAAGGCTGGAGAGTTCAAAATTTTAAAACAAAATTCAAATACTAACGTACTTTGAAATGGAATAAACCCAGGACATTTTTATTTACTAGTGGTAATCTTTTCTTAACTAATTTTTTAAAGACCTTAAACACTTCACCTCTCAGCTCTGCACATAAATGCACAAATAAATTCTTGGGGATAGAAGTAAAATGTAAATTTCTAAATTTTCTGCTACCTTTTTTTTCCCCTTCTACTTAGAACATTGCTACAAAATTAACTCAATGAATTCTCTTTCTTCTCATTAATCCACTCATGAAAATCCTTCCAACTTTGCAGGTCTCTCTTATTAACTACTGATAACACCACCTAAGAACTAATGAGCTGTTTTTCATTGTCTCTCACACAACCATCATTAAGGTTTTGTCAAATTACCTCTTATTGCATCTTGGGAATAAATAAAAGTGACTATTAGTAATACTGGTTATTTCTCCAGATACACTCTAAAAACGCATTCGTTGATCAGGGCAATCTCATTTACATGATGGCCCTAGAGTTTAGAGGTGCAAAATCAAAGGTATAACAGAGCCACAGGCCCCTAGTTATCAACATTTATTTCCTACTGGGAAGTATCATAACCAATGTCTTTTTGATATTTGATAGAAATTTAATGTGGGGATGTGTGAGAACTTCTATTCCACACAATACTTGGAGCATGGAACAGCAAGAAACAAGGATCTAGTTGGAAATGATGATGACTTAGTTAAGAGAAACTTGAATTTCGGATTTTGAGCCATAACTTGAATAATGCAGGGTTGCATACTGAGCTCCTCCAGTGAGTCAATATCTGCACAGCATCTCTCTGAGCGTTTCTATTAAGTAGTGATTTAGAGCAAATATTATCTCACTCAGGTGCTGCAATGTTAAGTCATTCATACTAAGAGCCAATCTTTGCTGTTTATGGTTAAACTGAAGCTTCGTGCTTCCATATCTGAGTACTTCTTTGGTGCATATTCTGGTTTATTCATTCATATTTGAAATGTTGTAGTGTTGAGCCACTTCAGTTTAATTTGTAGCATGCTGTTCAATATTGGAAAATACATACAAGTTCAGATATGAAATCTCAGTCTGAATCTCATGAGCAATATGCATCAGCTTGGACTGGTTTCTGTGTTTACAATATTACATCTGAGTATACATACTATACATGTAGATACATGTATATATAATCATTTGTGTATGTGAAACATATTATGAAAGTCCCCATCATGCAGCATTTTATGTATGAGTTATCATTTTAACTAATAAGGAATTGCTTTTGTTCATTGTATGGCAGTATAAAAAGCATTCCAAGTAGTTCTTTAAAAGAGCAGCCAAATATCCACTTCACTGGATAAATTTCATGACCTGAAATCCTCTTGTCCCCTCAGTTGAAGAGGATCTGTATTTCTCACACCAACTGGCCTCTTACGTAAATGCTGCTATTCTGGGGCTGATCCTGTTATACCAGGATAGGGTTCACTTTGGCAATGCTAATTTTGGGCATACACACAAGATAGGTAGTGCCAAGCCATGCCTGGCACAGTGGGTCCCTATTCTCCAATCAGACCTCCTGTAAAGCTGTTACATAGATGCGGGGATACTGGAGCTCTTGCTCAATTCTCCTCCTTATTCATTTTCCTGGGACTCAGAAGATGTAGCAACCTGGTTTATCTCTCCGTCCAAAGTTTAATTCTAATTCATGTCCTATATCTAGAGCAAACAGATCACTTAGCAAACACTAATGATTTAGGAAAAGGAGGGAGAGGAGCTGAAGGGAGAAAAGAAACTGTCCAAGAGTGATCCATGAAGCCCAGTGCTCCTTATTGCGCTGAATTTGTTTATAACAGGACATTACCTATGCTTGTGTCCTCCATATAGATTAATATGCTAATTAATCCTTAACATGCTAAGCGCCAAGCTTGTTTTGTCTTCTTCCTTTCCTTTTAGCCTGAGATTTCAGATTTCACTGATGTGCTGGCAGCACCAGTGATTTACCGGTCCAGACAGACTATATAGTGTCAGTCACTAGTGACTGACATGAGCTTAATGTGTTAAAAGACACTGAGCAATATATTTTAGTGCACTGAAACAGTGGACATATGTGCCTATTCAAATTATGTATAATTTAAAAGGTTGGGAACTGCTTAGGTGCTTGTTTTATTTTATTTCATACTAGTGACCCGGTGCACAGATTCACACACATTGAAAGAAAATTAATTAGAAGATGGCTGGTAGGGTGGGGCTGGGTTAAATGGGCTGGACATGCCCTGGAGCCAACCTCCCACAACTCCTCTCTGCCCAGCTGCACCTGGGGCAGCACGAAGGGCATCTACAGAGTTAGGACCCTTCCGGCAGGTGGGGTCCCTAGGCCTGGCCTGAGTGGATCTGGTGAAACTGGCTCTCTGACATCCCCCAAGAGGTCCCAGATTATGAGAGGGCAGTTTTCCCTCCTCTCTGGTTCTGTGGTGCTTCACCTGAGAACTACAACTTGGCACCTTCTGCACTGAGCATCTGCCCCTTGGTGGTCAGTGCATGTAATAGTTACCAGTTGGTCAGATGGTTGCTTAGCCTTTTATATATATAGATACTTCTGTGGAACAGTTATACATCTCCACAATATCTATCACAGGAATTCAGTAGAGTTGATTTCAAGGGTCATCATCATTGACTGTGGCAATTCTTTTATAATATGTATATGCATCAATACACCTTAAAATGTTTTTTATTTAAATTTTTAATATTTTATACTTCAATAAAAATGGGAAAAGTCAACACACTCTAGAATCTGGCTTATTTTTTAAGTATTTGAAATTTAAATAAAAACATTTTATGAAAATAATTATGATTGTGAGACTATTAAATTTGAGTGAAAAAATTTAAAGTGTATTGATGCATATACATATTACACATGTCACTTGAATTGGTAGAAGCATTTCAAATAATCTTATTCTTAAAGTCATCCTAAGCTCACTATATCTAAGTATATTTTTCACAATTTCTCACTTATAGCAGATCATTAAATTTCAAAATAAGAGTGTGCAAGGATAGATCATTTTCCAGAAATATAACTCCTAAGATAGGAGATGAGAATTGTGGCAAAATCACACTTTTTCAAAGATTTTTATCTGCCTTCTAACAGCTCTAGAAGCGACAATAAACTTTTATAACTGGTTTCACATTATACCTCCTGGAAATTTATGGTAGAGAAATAAAAAAAGTGAAATTATATTTAACTGAAGAGATAATGATTTTAAGTTAGAAGGAAGGAAAGGAAAAGTTGGTTGGCCTGCTTTTATGAGCATTTCTGCCCTTTGAGAAAACAGTAAGATAGAACCTGCTTTCTAGAAAGAACTGAAAAAGTAAAGTTGACTATTATTCTGGGATTTCCTTATATGCCATTCTCCAAACATTCCCAGGCTCCCCAGAACTCTTGAAATTGTCTTAAATCATAAGCTCTTTTATTTGATTACTAGATGCCTGGTGCATGAAATTCATGCACAGGTACAGGCTATGATTAGGGGCATCTTCCTCAGCTGCCTATAGCCAGCCCCGCCCCCTGCCACCACCCACCCACAGTTCCCCATTCCCATTGGGTGATCGGTACTTGTCAGTCAGAGGAAGGGACCGAGAGGTCAGCTGTTTGCACTGCTCGCTGGCCCTGGCCCTGCAACAGGTGGCCATCAGGCAATTGGAGCCTGCTGGCTGGGGAAAGGGACCAAGAGGTGGTCAGTGCACCTCCTTGTGACTGGTCCAGCAGTCATTCTGGTCATCCTGCTGTTAGGGTCAATTTGCATATTACCCTCTTCTTATATAGGATAAGGAAACAATGCCTTTATACTGTTTTCCTTCAAAATCTAACTATAGGATGAAAATTTTATCTTCTTCCCAAATAAACTACAAGAAAATAAGGGCTAACTGAGACAAGTCATCAAATTTAGACCAACAAATAAATGCAGGGGAAAATGCACATCTTTTGATTGATTCTTCCTCATTCTCTCATTCATTCGTAGTCATTTATTGCATACCTTATTTAAATAGGAGCTAAGCATAGGAATAATACAATAAGGATACAATAAGAATACTAGACTTCCCTCCCTCCAAGTTCATAGAGAACTTTGGGTGTATAATTCATAAAGGCTGTCTCTGAGCAGAAAAATCTCTTTGACCAGTAAGTATGGAAGAAGCAAGCGTTTAAGCACTAGACAGGCTGGGCAGAAATCCCAGCTCTGCTACTTATTAGCTCTGTGATTTTGGACAAATTCCCTAAGTTCTCTAGGTTTCTTTCTATGTACAAATGAACATATTTATACCTGTTTTTCAGGATTGTTATGAATATTCTCTGAGGCTGGATAAGACACAAACACTGTCTAGCTCAGTAGCTGGCACTTACAAGATGCTATTGAGAGTATTCATGTAGACACATTCTCACTTTGCTCTCCTTGCAATGTGAAAAGTTAACTCCTAGCACTGGGCACCTGAGAACTTTAGACAGACATTCTCTTCACAAAGAAAGTATAATTTTCTGACTTAAATTCACACAAACATGTTTGAATATCCTATAGATAAAAAAAAAAACACACACACAAATACTTCATTCTATTTTCCAAGACCTACTCAGATAGAAGCCAAGCCTCCTTTGGTGCTCCATTGAATTTGCTGGCAGAGAGATGAACCATGTAAGAAGGAAAGTAGCTACCTCACTCTCTTTTACCACCTTGCTACCTCAAACACTGGGGAAATATTGGCTTGTTCTTATAGGTAGAACCTGATACTGCCATGTCGGGGTCCAGCTATATTCACCCCGGTGGGTAATTCACTCAATGTATCCTGGGTAGAGGGAGAGATGCTCTCTGTGGTAGCCCCTTTTCTGGCTTTGTAGGACCACCTTCTCACTTGATACACTGAGGAGTGTTAATGGGATGCTGCTCCCCAGTGATTGGGTGCATGGGCATTGAGTTTAACACTGGAGCTGTATAATTTGGGTGGTGATTTATTTAACCTCTCCTTTGTGAAAAAATGGAAAGGATACAGTACTAATTTCTGCTGTATGGTTGTAAGACATAAGAAAATCACGATCCATGAAGTGTTCAGCACTGTTCCTGGTGCATAATATATGCTAAGTAAATCTCAGCTATTCTAGTCTTTTATTATTATTATACAAGACAGACATGAAACTACCTCTACCCTGCCATAGGTAGCAAGTTGGCCATTGAAGTGGGTGAAATATCCTAATATCTACAATAGGTAGACTATCTACATTTGTCCTTGCCTAAAATATTGCAAAGTAGGAGCGAAAAGAAATCCAATAATGCGTGAAGAAGGCAAATGTACTTTCCCTCTGAATGTCCTATTTTGCTTTTCAACTTTTCAACTCCACTTGATTTCAAAACATATCCTCAACCATTCCAAAGCATTTTCAAGTTGGAAAGCCTTTTTTGTTTCACAATAAGGTAAATGCAGGAGAGACAAACCTTGGAAATTTTAAGTATGTTGCCATGGCAATGGTTTGCAAGAATGTGTATGAGTTTCATCTTAGCTCTCAAGTATTCAACTGAGTTCCTATGTAGAGGTTCAAATCACTAGGCACACAATGGTTGCCATTCATTGTTGCCTTGGAAATGTCTGTTGTTTATTGCAACCAGAAACCACAGAATTATTTTTTTTCCTTCCTTCCTTCCTTCCTTTCTATTTATCTATTTACCTACCTATTTATCTATATTCTATGCAAATGTGGAGATGTAGTCATTCATCATCTATTCTTAGCTGGCCAATCCCAGTTAGGCTGCTCTAAAGAAAGCTGTATACATAAATTCAACAGTAGTCATTTTCACCATTGTTGCAAACACAAAGATGCACTCTCAATATGAAAGGGCTGTAAACATTCTCTACTGATTCTCACATTAATTTCCTCATTCAGAATTGAAGTATCGTTAAAGAAGCATGGTAATTATTTAGGGATTCTCAATTAAAACAAACTTTCTGTGTAATGAATTGTGGAGGATTTTTAAAAAGGGTTCCATCCTACAATGTAGGAAAGAAAATTAAAATAAATCTAATGATTAAAATTCTTCTGTCTCTCACCATCATCAACCACCAAGAATACACCTAGAATAAATAATTCTATCTCATGTGAACTATCACTACCTCAATTGTTCTTAAATGGTATAATGGATGCTTCTAAATTGCATAACCTGTACAGTGGACTCATGATTCCTTTCAAACCAGTGATTCCTAAAAAAAGCATTCCCCCCATAAATAGAGTCTATAAAAAACTAAAATTGGAAAGTTTTAAAGCTCTCTATTTGGTAAAAGAAATAGTTATTAACAAACTCTCTTCAAATTCCAAGGCCTTTTCACCTTCAAGGAACTATACCAGTGGTCGGCAATCTGCAGTTCATGAGCCACATGTGGCTCTTTGGCCCCTTGAGTGTGGCTCTTCCACAAAATACTACATGCAGAAGCACACATACAGTGAGATTGAAACTTTGTGGCCCATGTGCAGAAGTCCGTTTTTGGCTCTCAAAAGAAATTTCAATTGTTGTACTATTGATATTTGGCTCTGCTGACTAATGAGTTTGCTGACCACTGAACTATACAAATTAAGTCCATTTTAAAAAAATTAATCCACCAACAAAACACCTGAATTTGTAAGAATGGATATTCTTTAGTTATCCTAGCAATTTTTTTGTGTACAAATTATCCATCATGATACAGAAAATGAGGCCACAAGGGACCCCACTAATCTCCTGCATTTGGTTACTGACAAAAGCTTCACTAAAGTTTTATTAGCTACCAAAGCCTGGCAGTTATTTAAAATTCACATTCCTCCTTTAACTTTGACCCATCTTACAACATACACACCCAGGCACACATAGCATCAGCAGTGTCTCCCCTACACTCTCATTTAATGGCTTGTTGATATACAATGCTTTAAAACTGCAGTGGTCCCACTTTGCCCTCCCCTGTCCTAAGGATCCTACAGCAGTGCTGGAATTAAACAAATGAGAACACAATAATTAGCCATGCAAACTGTCAAGTGGATCTCACAAGAAAAACAACCCAGAAAACACAACGATCAGCAGTTTCAAGCTTTAACAAGACTCTACATTGAGCTCCCATTTATTTTAAACAAAAATAGATTAGGCTTTTGAAAAATGTTCACTGCAATTTCTATGGAAATAGGGCAAAGCAGCTAATGGGTCTTTTGCATCTCTAATCTCTATAGTGCTGATAGAGCGGGAAAGTCTTTGATCCTACATTCTTTCCAAATAATTTCTCATTGCTCTTCTATAACCAGGCTCATCCCCACAGCGAGTAACATCAGAAATGGTTCCAAAGTGGGTAGGGAACAGGTCTGTGGGTCAAGTCACATGCAGTGACTCCCCAATACCCCCAAACTCCTAAACCGCACCTCAATAATTTTATGAATGGTAACTAAATTAAAATAAGCATTAAAGGCAACTGTAGAAGGAAAAAAATTATTAAATTATCTGATGTATTTTTGGGTGGAAAGGGGTTAGGCATTCAAATCTGTGGGGAGAGTACTGATGATATAATTTGTGGCTAAATGTCTGAATTCTTTAAAGAAAATAACTACCTTCTCCTAGAAACTATGTTGAATTTCTATGAAGCAACATGAATTGATTACCTCTATCATATATGCCTTGTCTGAAATACTAATCTAATGTTTACATTGATGTTAAACAGATGAGAACATAATACCCATTTTGCATCCAGTAATAGAATATCAGATTTTTAAAATAAAAAATATTAAGCATTGCGATGAAATTGGTCAACTCAACTACTTTCAAGCTTTTGTTTGCTTCGATTCTTTTAGTTTTAAACTTGTAGAATGAGTACCTACTTCATAAAGTGAGAATGTAAGTGGGATTCCTGATACTGCTCTAGGATAGAATATAGCATTCTGAGATCTCAATAGGAGTTCAATCATTATCAAACCCATTGACCTGGGGCAAATCACTCCACTCCCTATGCCAATAAGTACGTGTGAGAGTAGATGATCGCTCAGATCCCTTTAAAATGTAATAATCAAGGGTTACCCAGGAAGACTTGTGGTAATGGTATAGTTAAGTATCTTGATTGTGGTGGTGGTTATAAGAGGCTACACATTATGAAATTGCACAGTACTACACACACATACACAAATATGTGCATGTGTAACGGGAAATCTGAATAAGTTCTATGACTTAGGGCAATATCAATATTCAATTTTTGATATTGGACTATAAGTATTCAAGATGTTAACATGGGGGAGATGTTGAGTAAAGGCTTCAGGGGATTTCCAGTATCTTTCTTTGCAACCATCTGTGAATCTTTAGTTTTTTTCAAAAGAAAAAGTTTTAAAAATGTATATGTGCACACATAAATATAATCACTTTAAATTCATGAAATGGTTCACTGAAAGCCAAAGATGAAACATCAGTAAAAAGGCCTGATGCTTTCTCTATGAAGTGGAATGTATTGGGATGAAATAACTAAGTTTTCTTCTAAATATGATAGTTTTTACCTGAAACAACTAGTGCTTTTAAGTTAGTTAGAATATTGGCTATATCACCATGATTGGTAGTAGAGAAATGATCTCATGACAGGTTGTTACTAGTGACACAATTTTTGCTCAATCTTCTGCTACTTATCCTTGAATATAGAATACTAAGGATTAAGAGACCAAATAACTAAAAATGCCAACAATTATTCCTTTGACTTAAAAAATACAAATATAATAAAATAAAACCAACATAATTTAAAAGGGAGTATCAGAGATTTACTGAAAATTAAATTTCCAATACTTATATTCTAAGGATTCTATAGTTTTTGCCCAATGAGGTACTCCTATGATGAGTAATCTTACTTTGCATTCCTAAAATCCTGCAGAATCCCATTCATTGGAACTAAGTTGTGCCCAATATATTTCCTTTTAATTCACAGAATTCAGTTGATTCTTCTGACCTCGACAAGGTCTAAAATTGTCTAGATATTTAGCAATTTTATGCCTTATAATGGTTTCAAAATTTGATTCTTAAGTGACAGAAATGGGGCAAAATAAAGCAATAAATGCCATTCAATGACTGTTAGAAGGAAAAGTTGAAAAGACAAATCAAACAGGGAATTATAAAGAAAAGAATGAGCACAAGGGAGGAGAAAATGAAAGAAAAGGGTCTTTCCATATGTTTGGATAGAGGTAGGGTGTCTTATGCCATTTCATAAATGAGACCAGTGATAGAGGTATTTTAGAATTAGGAAAGTAGGGTGAATATTTCACCCATGAGATGTGAAATAGGTCTTGGTTTTAAAATTCTTGAGAGAGGTTTAAGAGAAAGGAAGAATAATAAAATCTACAAGTAAAAGTAAGTCAATCCATTAAACCAGCTGTGCTTCAAGACTAGACAACTAAATAGAGTCTTAGGACTTAGTTGTTTTCTGGCCGCAAAGACTTCCCTCTTCTTAAATATCAAACCTTAAAAAAGACAGAAAAGTGCCTCACAGAGGACTGTTCTATCCTTGAACATCTTGCACCAAACAATAGGAGATAAAAATAAAGGCAGTTTCTTAGTCACATAATTAAAATGGGCAATGAATGATGAGTTATCTGATGAAATCCTTTCAGAACCCATGCATGCTTTTTCCAGAGTTAATTCCACCAGGTTCAGTAAATTTAAAATGGGAAGAGGAATTATTCCCTATAAAATAATAAAATATATAATAGACAATGGGCTGAGAAAGATGCTAAATGTGGTAACTTGGCCATATGTTCTAGAGCTGCTGCAACAGAATCTAGGCTTATAGTTCATAAGTTGTCCAGGAAATGTGTGGCCCTCACACCTTCTTTGCTCTCCCTAGTGCCACAGTACCATGATGCTCCTTAAGTTTTACAGGGTCCAGGGAATGCTTTAAAGTTGAAGTGTTTCAAGCTAAGCCTCAACTATACATATTAGGTTGCACTTCAAATGATGATTTCCAGAACATCCACCAAATCCTATGTTTACATGCTGATAATAGAAAAAAAAATTAAAACTCAATCACTATAATTTTCCATATTTTAAGAAGTCTTGAAGTAACAAATGACAAAGTACTAATTTCATTTCCTATGTCTGAGAATATTTCCTTGCAATCAAATCACTATAGACATTTGAAAGCTCTATTAGTTTTTATATATAAATTTTGAACAACCCCAAAAATAATTTGTCATACACATCTAACCTTCTGTTACCAGTATAGACTCCGTTTTTTTCATGTTTATAGATAAACTAGAGGCCTGGTGCACAAAAATTGTGCACGGGTATGGTCCCTAGGCGTGGCCTGCAATCAGGGCCATCTTCTCCGGCTGCCTGCAGCCAGCCCTACCCCCTGCCACCAACCACCCCCAGTTCTCCATTTGCTATTAAGCAATTGGAGCCTGCTGGCTGGGAGGAAAGAACAGAAAGTCAGCCATTCCCATCCACTAGCTGGGCCCACCTCTGCCTTGGGTAGCCCTGTGTGTGTGGGGTGACCTGTGGGGCTGGAGTCTTAGCAAAGTGCCACCATGTCTCCCACCACTTGCTCCTGGATCCCTGTTCACCATCAGCAATGGGAACCTATTGGCTGGGGAAAGGGACTGGGAGGTGGTCAATGCACCCCATAGTGACTGGTAGAATGGTCATTCTGCCATTAGGGTCCATTTGCATATTATCCTTATATAGGATGCTTACAAAAACTTGTTTTCTGATGATCTCATTTAGCATTTATTAAATTTATTTTTTTCATAAATCTTTATTGGTGAGAATTTTTCTTACTGTGCTGCTGATTGCTTATATCACCACTTTCCTTACCACTTTCATTAGAAGCCACTTTCATAAGAAGCCACTTTTAAGTCATAAGGAATTTAAAACTGATGGGTGGATAAGGGACTTTTAGTCCGGAATATACATCACTTTATAGAATATTTATTGACATAAAACCTAAAAATACACATGGTAAGTACAGCACTCATGTGGGTAATTATTTAGTAGATTCAGCTCATGATTCTACACCACAGGGTTCTTATTAGGAATACCAGAGAGGGAATCGGAGTTTCCTGACACATGGTAATACATATTTTCACTTACAATGAATAATTTAGCTCTTTTACCGTCCATTGTATAAAAAGTAGATTTGAAATAATTTCAAGGTCTCATGGCAAAGGCGGAAGTTTTGGAACACAAGAAGAACGGGAAATACGGGGCCCCTTTCCTTTGTTTTCACAGAATTATGCTTGCTTTTGTGATGCGCACACTGCAAAAATTGTCCTCATTTGTCAAGATGGTGTTAAAATGAAAAGATGCTGTTTCTTCTATGGCATTTCCTATTTGCAAGTTTCTAGGATTCCAAACTGCTAATTCTCTGAAACCTACCAGCCTTGCCCATAGAATGCTAATGAGCCTCTGTATTCTTCATTGTGGAAATGGAAAGGAGCTTTCCCCCTAATTAATGCTAGCCATGACTGGCATTATTCTCACACTAGTTTCAATCTGAAAATCCCATAAGCAAATCCCAGATGCAAATTTATCTCAAAATTCAAGAGAGACGATGCAATAAAATGAAAAGCAGTCTATATTTGAGGCCACTTGTCTTTCAAACCTTTTTCTTTTCATGGAAATTCACTTTTGTTCACTCTCTAAAACCATAACGTATTAGAGCTGCAAGCCCCCTCAAATGGAGAAAAGTCAATGACCAAAAAATTAACTGGTTGGTCTTCGTCACACCATAGCAGTACCAACTTTCTTTAGTACAATGTCTTTACATAAACAGAATAACCCATTTGTAATTAGATAAACTCCAAAAAATAGCATGTTGAATTTGAGATGAAGTTAGGGTGGCTCCAAGGGTAGGTCTGAAGTTCAGCAGAGCATTCTGAGTGGAGGGTGGCATATAGTTCACAAAGAAACAGAAAGGGGACCAGCTTCAAAATAAAACCAACATTTATAGGGGTAGGGAGAAAAGACAAGTACAAACGAAAAGGACTGCTTTCCTGTTAATTGTTTATCCTCCTAAAATACTTGACTGACTGTGTCTGAGTAGAAATCTGGGTAGTCCAGTGAAGAGCATTCCCTTGGGTATTGGTGGGAAGCAAACCAAGTGATGTAGACATTTTCCAAAATAGTCTGATAATAGTTATTCAGTGGCATCTCTGAAACAAAAATTCTAAATACACAAATAATTTCTCAAAGGGTACACTGAATGTTAATACCTTGGCAGTGCCAAAGGTACAATGCTTAGAGACAATGTTAACATTAGGGAAAGCTGAAGGAAGACTGAATTATCTATAATATAGTTGTAACATTTGAATATATTTAAATTACTCCAAATTAAAACATTTCCCTTAAAAAAATAAAGAAGTATATGATCAAATCCTATATATTACCTCTACATTGGCAAAACTGGTATTTATAAAATAAATTTCTTTAAAAAAGATGAAGATACATTCATAAAGAAAACAATAAAGCCAAAATCATAAAAAAAAAAAACAAGCTACACATTCTTACAGAGTAAAACGTGTTATACTAATTTCATTGTCATGTGTTTGCAAGTCTACAATGCAAGGACATTTGTAAATAAGCCAAGCATATACCTATCATTTTAAACTCTCATCTCTCTTCCTATATAGTATAAAGAGTTGATGCATCATTTAGGAAATTGTGAGGTAGAGAGAGAGAGGTTAAAGTTAGTATTTGTTTTGTTATTGCATCAGAAGCTTTCGGTTTAAAATGACAATCTATTGTGATTTAAATCTCACTGGCTGCATATGGAAAATCAGAAGGTCAGGAATCTAGGAAACCCTTGTTGCATGGATGCCTTTGAACAGTGACCTAAGCTTACTATCTTTAGCTTGAGAGTTTGCAAAGTAATCAAGAATTATTCAGTTTGATATTTTACAGCTAGATATCATTTCAGTCAGTTCTAAAGAGTGTTTCATGAAGTTTCCCATAATTCGTCATTGTATTTTATTATACTACTTATTTAGGAAATAATAGTACTACATCGATAACCATTTAAGTAGCATAAATAGACTTGTCCATAATTATCACATATTCAAAATTATTTCATTCAAGGCCAGACTCTTGCTTCCTGCATATACCCTCCCACATTGATTCTCTTTTCAGCAGGTACCCTTCAAAAATAAAATAAAAGATAAAGGAGGAAGTCGAATTGAACATACTGAAAATCATAACTGGAGTAATTTACAAACACACTCAATTATGCCGTAGGGGCCTGAGACAGTTATACTTACTCCGATGTGTCTTTTTAGCTATTGGAAAACTAACTCATCCCAATCATCCCATCAGTAGGAAGAAACCAATTTCTTATTTTTAAAGG
The DNA here is from genome assembly GCF_964339955.1 of Pipistrellus hanaki. Classification (NCBI taxonomy): domain Eukaryota; kingdom Metazoa; phylum Chordata; class Mammalia; order Chiroptera; family Vespertilionidae; genus Pipistrellus; species Pipistrellus hanaki. The sequence continues at coordinate 24,130,286 of NC_140514.1, forward strand.
AAAACATTTAGCAACCAATGGCTAATTTTAACGAATGAAAATGAGTACAAGCTAAATATGTAGGTGTTTTTTTAAAATAAAAAAGTTATGCACATATTGCATTGCTTTTATTAGTCATAGAGCATGAACACTGGCTTTGAGGAATCAATACATTTTCCTGAGAACATGTAGGACAGGTATTTATATTCAAATACCTTCAGTGCCACTTCAGAAGCCAGTATTGTGTTATGGAATGTGTATTCCACTTGATTTGACAGGATTTTGTGTTATCTTTTATTTTGTAAATAAATAGATAACTAGGGCTGCTCAAACACAGGAAACATGTAGCAGAAAAACATTAGTGTGTCAACTTAACCCATATTGAACTTTCCTTTCTCCAGATCCAGCAAATATGTGCCATTAATTAGTTCTAGAGGATAAAATAGTTCAGTGTTCAATGCTCTAATTTTATGTGCTTATTCTGACATTTCACCTGGATTTTTAGGGCAGCAAGTGACTTACTTTCCTTTGAGTCACCCATGACATCTTGCACAGTTCTGATATGGATCAGTCAGCAAGTAGGTATTTTAACAGGTTTTAACTACTAAGTGTATAAAAACGCTGTGATAGTGCTTATTATTTGCTTATATATGGTAATAGTCAGATTCTAGAAATAAAAGTTACACTTCTTGAAGTGCCGGGAGCCAGTTCCAGCATATCATAATTACAAAAGTTTCATCGAAAGGTTGAGGAGACTTGGGGGCTCAATTACATCTGTAATCATCTATTGGAATGGATAAAAAGCATCTCCCCAAAACCTGAAGAGGATAACCAGTTTGCTGCCAGACAGCTGAGGGCATCTTAATCTACATGTTATTGCCTCCTGTTGGCCAAACACCTGAACAGCTGTAGGCTATTCCCCAATCTGGCAATGCTTCTGTAAACCCTACCCTTTGAAATGTATTATCTCCACCTTGTCTTAGGACAAATTGAGTTAATAAAAAGCATGGGTTCCTGAGTCAAGAGAGTCTTTAGCTCTTTTAGCTGAAGCTCCTCTGACCCCCAACCTTTCAAAACTACCTTTCTGACATGGACTCCTGCTTGATCTATGCACAGCCTTTCTTCAGATTGCTGAATCCTTCATAATGCTGGGACAAGAACCCCAGCATTGAAGGCTAAGAAAACTCTTGGCAAACCCAAGAATAACTATTCCATCTGAAATTTCTAGTTTGTAATAGGTATCCTTTAAAACTATTATTTAGTAGCTAATTATTTAGCAATATAATCATACAGGCACACATATTCATACACACTACACTATAAACCTAATGGGTAGGTGGTCTACTTAAATTTGCTAATTGAGAAAATTCTTGGTGTATAATTAAAACAATGATTTTTAAGCCAATGGGAGGATAAGTGTGGTCTAGAAAACACTTCTGTTCATGCAAAATAAACAACTATGCAGACAGTTCACACATGGGGGTAATTGAGAATTGACACATGAAGCTATGCAACTCCAAAATAAAATGCTTTTAAAAGTAAAAATTCTAGCCCTAGCCAGTTTGGCTTCAGTGGATAGAGTGTCGCCCTGTGGACTAAAGGGTCCCAGGTTCAATTCCAGTCAAGGACACATGCCTAGGTTGTGGGCTGGATCCCCAGTGGGGGAAGTGTAGGAGGCAGCTGATCAAAGATTCTCATCATTGGTGTTTCTCTCTCTCTCCCTTTCTCTCTGAAATCAATGAAGATATATTTTTAAAAAATACAAATCCTATGCAATATTTTTGATGTGACAATGAAATATTAGTGTTTTGAAATTAAAAAGGCAGGCAGAGTTTATTATATATGCACACTATTTCATTATGTAATCTATACTTTTGTACACATAATAGTTTTCATATAACCAAATTTATTTCACCAGAGTGTTGATGGGGAAGGCCTTGTCTCTGAAGCTCTAGCAGAGTTTTCAATTTGAAAAATGTCAAGAGATCACCTAGGTCCGTGGTCAGCAAACAGCGGTTTGTGAGCCACATGTGGCTCTTTGGCCCTTTGAGTGTGGCGCTTCCATAAAATACCATGGCCTGGGCAAGTCTATTTTAAAGAAGTGGCATTAGAAGAAGTTTAAGTTAAAAAATTTTTTTGAATCTCTAAAGAAATTTCAATCATTGTTACTCTTGATATTTGGCTCTGTTGACTAATGAGTTTGCCAACCACTGAGCTAGGTGAATGTATTTTCCCATACCATTAATCCCCACTTTACCCATAACTTTAGCAGTAAATCTAGATTGTGAACTTACAGAATCATATTTTTGGTCAAAAGTCTGAAATATGCTTTGAGCCAAGATTGGTATCCTACAAAATCCATGATGTTTTAATTAAAAAAGCAGTGGAAACAAAGGTGAGAGCACATAGACCTCAGAACTGAATTCCTTTGGAGAATGATTTCTTTTGGTTCCCTCAAATATTTAAGTCATCCTCACCATTATATGTAGTTTTTGTCTTTTAATCTAAGCAATACTTAAAGCAACGGAGCCTATTAACAAAAGACATAGGTGTGAGAAAAGAGTAAGAAAAGAATTAAACTGTGGCTTATAATGAACTATAAAAATATATATCACAACAATGAAAACAAACATGGGTAGTTGATTTTGGACACATAGTTCTGAGATAGTTACTAATGCATTAGCAGGTATATTCAAATGAAGGTAAACATTTGAGAGGCAAATAGAAGTGTGTAGTGATAATCGCATAATTTATGACACCAAAATAGGAAACACCTCTCAAATATTTTTGCTTTTCCATGGCCATTATTCAGTTTGGACTTACTATGCTGTCTACATTTGCTAAGGGACACTAGAGAGATACAGATTTGTAATAGTTCATAATTCTCCCCAATTATTCTGTATAGTGGAAATTGCCTATTATGGCGTGTATAATATTGTGTGTGGCTTGATTCTCTGTGCCAGAGTGATGAGAGAGATTCAAATATCCATTATCAAGTGAATGTAAATAAGATAGCAGTATGGTAACTTTTAGTAGAAATTAAAGAGATTTAAAGCCTAAGTATACACAAAATGTATAAAGCAGAACTTGGTGTCATTACAGCAAGTATATACAAGCATATATACATAGTTTATTGGAGTTTTGTTGTTGTTGTTGTAATATTGAAATCTAGAGCAAATGACATTTGAGTCTATAAATGACAGGTAAAGCAGCAGAGGAATAGAAGCCTGGAAATAGAGAATATGGGGGAGTGAGAGAGAAGACCATTTGGTCTAAGTGTAATTAAATATCCACCAGCACTGCCCACCTAAGAATTTTGCTAGTGCTCAGACACTGGAATTAAGATCACTAGTTTTGACAGGACAAAATCTTGTTTCCAAGAAGTTATTTTTCAAAAGGGTAGACTGAAGCTTACTTCTTGAAACATTTAAAGTTGATATAGACAGAGGCTGAAAGTCCTTTGCTACCTGCTTCTTTTCCTATTTGAAAACTATCCAGTATTAGCCAAGAGGGCTTTCCCCATCAATTAGCATTCTGCCTACTGCATCCATCACCGTTAATTGATTGCACTTGTAGTGTATAAATGTACCCAGATGCTGTGGGATGAGCGCATTTCATAAATTAAAGGAGCATATGGAGGGCACACAGACAGTAAAATCTCATCATAACTATCCAAACATCCTTAATATGCAATGCTACATCGCTAATTACTGTGTAAATATGTAAGCCTTTCCCTGGCTAATGTCTTGGTGAGAATTTTTCTTGGAAGTTGAGCCGAAATGCTACGGTGACCACAGACATTTAATACCATTTCAGAACTCTAATTTTATCTCACTTTTCCCATAAGGAGAATGTGGCTCTTAGTCCATTCAGCAAAGTCGAAAGTATTTATTCCTTATCATTGGGCTATCTTGCTTATGAACACCAGTTAACCTTCCAAAATAACCATATTTATCCAAATGTCATATTTATGTAGTTAACCTTCCAAAATAACCATATTTATCCAAAGTTCTGTTTGCAGGCTCTATTTCTTCCTTAAAAAGTTAGAGGGAATTTGCCAAATGAGGAAATTTTGCTGCTTAGTGTACCCTTTCATTAATTTCTAAGAACAGGGCATGGAGGAAAGAATTGCATAAAGTATAAGAAATTGGCTTAATTCTTTAACTCTGGGGAAATTAGTAAATTATCTTTAGTATCTCAAGGTACAACAAGCAAAGGTTTTCATTCTCTTGTCTAGGTCATAGTTATTTCTCAAGCCAAGGTTCAAAAGACAAAAGAGACATGCAACATGCCCATTTTTTCCTTCAACAAGGTTGGCCAAACAAATGATTACATGAGCTGTGGATATACCATGGACCAAAGGACATATCTCCAAACTTAAAATTTGTATTTTATTGGTACATTGTGGCAGCATGATTTTGATCAAATTCAGTTGTACTTAGGACTGGAAATTGTGCCTGTGCACATCATGGAATTCTAAAAGAATCATTCAAATTATGAAATTCCAAAGGTTTCATTCCCCACCCCACCCCCACTCCTATGACCTTACTAGGCAAAGGCTGTGCCCAGTTCCCTGGGTAGATGAGTGACAGAAGGCTTGATGAAGGATGCTGCGAGATTAATTTCATTTCAGAATTTAAACTGGGCATTGGTCAAGTACCCAGGCTTCCTGACAACATCAACACTTTAATGAAACATTCAAAATTATTTTAGAAAGGACTATTTGTAAGCCAGAAGTAAAATATCAGATTAGTCAGCATGATCTTTATATTTTCAGAATTGAAAGCTACTTTAGGGAGAAAGTTAGCATGCCCTATAGATGTTTGAATTATCTGAGGTCTAGTAAGTAAGTTTGGTAGTTACTGCCATATTTATAGTTAGATACCACCAACTTAACTGATACAATTGCTTTTAATTTCACTCCTACTTTTCCTGAACATGGTCAAGAGCAAAAGGTTACAACAACAAATACACCATTTACAATCTGGCAAAGCAACTTCAATTCAGGGGGCTTCCCTAATCTATGGTTGCAGGGGCTACCTAATTTAATTAATAATAGCTGTCACAACAGACATAACATTCCATCCCATAACTGATAGGAAGATGCAATCAGAGGTTCCTTTGAAAAGAATGGCCAGGCTTCCTTCACTATTAAGCAGATCCTTCCCCTCCCCCGCCTCCCTTTCTGATTCACAGTCCCTTCTGTCCTCCATCTGCTCCGCCTCCACCTATTGTCTCCACTCACTGGCAAGCAGTGCCAATCCCATCTGGCCATGCACTTGCTCTGCTGCTCTAATTCCCATGGGCCTAGGAAATATTTGAATGTTAAGGCATTTTACCTCTTCAGGAGAATAAGGACAATTTAGAATATCAAAAAATCCCCCAAGGAATTCACACACACACACACACACACACACCATGCACATGATCTCTCTCGCATACACAAACAGCAGTTTTACAATTTTCTCCTATACTAAAATAAAATAAAAAATTGCTTTTAATATTTTCACCTCAGATGCATTTTAAAAATTTGAAATCATACTATCTTTGAAATGACCCAAATTCACATTAAAAAATATAAGCACAAACACTTTCATTAATACCAGATATGCATTTTTTTTCAGTAAGCAGAATTAGTGTAAATAAACGTTATGCAAATCTTACCATCATGAAATATTTCCATTAGCTAAGCATATTTAACCATTGCTCACAAATACATTTTCTCTTGTATCAAACATACATTTAATTCAGACATTCCACCTTTACAAATTCTCAGCGAAAGCCCCCACTCTGCCGCAGAAGCATGCATGGTCAGAATTTAAGCAGAGTTAGGCAAAATTATCACTAAGTCATTAACAACAACAAAGCAGTCTGGCGAGTCGTGAAAGCAGCTTTTATTCATGCTTTTACTTGAACCAACTTAATGCATAAATACATATAAATACACATACACACACTTTTATTGTTTTTGCAAAAAGCATGCTAGTAAAAAAAAAAATAAATAAAACAACCACCTTTGAAGCTCACATAAAGCAGCAAACAAAACTAGAAGCAACCATGCTCAGGGTTTAAGGACAATTAAAATTTTTAAAACGACCTTTCTACATCTCTCATAGAGCATGCATACATTTAACATGCAATCTCCAAGAACTAGTTTAATATAAATCTTAAAATCAGGTTATCCAAAAACAATTGATTCTTAGTTTCATTATGCTTGCTCTCAGGCTTCTGGTGTCTTAAACCCTGCATGCTGCAGTTCTAAAGCTGTGCTGAGCAGCGGCTGTGACAGAAGAAGCTACCTGCGAGTTTTCACAGTGCCATCTCATATCCATGTCTGTCTGGCTACCCTGCGTGCTTAAAGCTTTTTTCTTAATTCTTAATGGAAATCCTAGGAAATTTAGTCCATCCTCTGAAATCAATACTGGTGACAGGAGAGCTCCCTGACTCAGTGGGAGATCAAGATGATAAATTGCCTGCGCATCAGCCTGGCCTATCAGTGCCCTGCACACAGATGGGCGAGAAAATACACAGAAAAGGCTCGATCAGTCACGTGTCACAGAGGAGCCAATGACTGACGCTCTGCTGCGGGAAGGGATGCTGCAGTTCCGTCTGCAGCTGAGGAGGCTTGTTGGTACCCAGCCCAGCCGCGCCCCACTCAAAAAGTCTAGGCAGTCCCTGCTGTGCGATTTGCTTTCCACCTGGGACTGCAGAGGGGGGTGGGCATCCCTTTTAACCCTCAACTCACATAAAGACCTATTTCCATGCACAGGGAATTTTCTCTATAGTGGATTTTTCTAATCCAAAAGCGATTGCCCAGCAGAAGAGAAATTATATATATACATATTTTATATCCCAGCCATTAAACTCTACGTGCTTCTTTTCAGATGATTATTGTGTTTCCACCTAATGTGAAATTGCAAACCTTAAGCCATGCAATTAGCACACAACCCTCCTAACAGAATGGCATCAGAGCTTTATACCTGTAGTTATAATTTTATTTCCAACTTAATGAATAGCATTTTTTTCAATGCTCTCATTTATAATGAATATTTTTATGGGATGATTTTATAAAGTTAATTATGCAACATTAAGAAGTACCTATATTATTAGCTTTCTTTTTTTTGCAAATTAGAACTGTTTCTCTTTAAAGACTAGTTAAGTCCCAATGAATATGACATTTTATCAATCACTAAAAAATTAAAGCAACCACCAAAGATCATGCATCTTGTTTCCCTGAGCATGAAGAACAAATGTGTTATTCAGTGATGGAAATATCTACTTATTTTTGCCGTTCCTCTGAAATTTAAAACAATTATTTGGAAAACAAAGGCTACACATCTGGAATACCATATGGACAAATATCCCCAATACATCTGCTTGCATTGATCATCCTGCGATAACAGACATGTTGGGCAATTCTTCAAGGTAACTGAGATGATTATAGCTAGTCTGACAGGGAAGATTATAAGCGATGAGACCATGGTGCATTTCAAATGACAGTATCAGGGATTTTTTTTTTTTAATGATAAAAAGAAACATTGAACAATCTTCAGAAGTGACATTTAAACCAGAAAGAGTATTTAGGAGCACTGCTCTTTGTTTTTCACTGCCAAGATTTTAATTTTATCCAAGTATTTTTAAGGCTTAATTCTGACTCCTTTTAGAGTCATCCAATAGTACTTAGGGAAAAAAAAATCTGAGAATAAATTCTATGTGTGCCATCATAAGTAAATTGCTAATGAACTTTAGAATGCTGAAATTCCAAAGTGCCTTTTGTCTTGGCAACTATTTAAAAAAAAAAAAATAACTGAAAGACTGCACGCTGGCAATTTAGTTATTTTTTACAGATTCATTTCGTCTTTTATTTAATAACGACTATCAGAAAACAATAAAGCATTTTTTCTTTAAAATATATATTGTGTTGTGCCCATTCTACTTATTTGGCCTATTTATTCTATTCTATTACAACATAATCATTAATAGTCAAACTTTATTTTTTAAAAGGAAAAATGAAGGCTCAGAGCACTTCTAATAAAGCATCAATATCAAACCTGATCACTGCAATATTTTAATAGCCAAAACCTAGAAACCACCCAGTCACCAATAATGAATTGATCAGATAAATTATGGTAGAGCCTTATAGTAGAGAGATTCTACAGCTGTAAAATTTAATGTGAAAAATTCAAATATGCTTATATGAAGAGCTATCTAGGATATATTGTTAATTAAAATTACACATTTTTAAATTGTTTGAAGACTATAGACACACATTTGCGCACACAAATATTTGCATTTCCAATATCAGTCAATAGTGGATAAATTTCAGGAGGGGAACTGAGATCAAAGGTCACAGGGTCTTAGTAGTACCACTTTATTCACTGTTGTCGTTAAGCCTATGTTCTATTGATACTTTTCTCATTTAAAATAATTACAGTGATGGCAGCTACATTCATTTAGGTTTAGAATAAGGTGATTGGTGGTTGTTTTGAGCAAAACTGTTGAGGGGAAACAAAGTGAGTCAAAGGGAAGGATGACCTGCTTCTTTTCAAAGAAAATAGGGTAAGTGTAGGCAAGGAGGGATCTCCCAGGCAGAGTGCTGGCAGCCTTAGCCGAAACCTACACATTGTCTTGCCTTTAATGCAGCAATGATATCCTAAATTAAGCTTCAGTTTAGCTCTGCCATGTCTTGCTAATGTATCCTGCTGAGAAAAAGAAGGCTGGGAGGGGTTAATTTGCCCAAGTTTGGGTATTAGCCCAATAATTTACTTCCCGGTCCTTCTCATTCCTACCTCTAAGAATCAGAGATAATTTAGGGGAATTGTCACTATAAATTGTGAAACTCTTAACACAGGGAGGATTTTTGAATTTAATGACAACATAATCATCAACAAACAAACACTATTGAATGGGATAGGGCTAACAACAAACAAAATCCATTTTGTATGTGTGTATGTGTGTTTCCTACCCAGCACAAGCTTATATATTATATATTCTATCTTTGACTTTTGTTGTTGTTGTTCAGATTCCAATAACTTTAAGAGATATAAACTTTAAAACAAATTAAACTGTCCAAATCAAGCCAAGGCTTATAATTTTTATTATTACCAGAATTTTATTGTACCCCAAATTATTCTAAATCAGTGTTTTATGAGGGTGACTTTGCCCCCAAGGTGACATTTGACAAGGTTTGGAAACATTTCTTATCACAACTGGGGAAGTGCTGCTAGCATCTAGGGGTAAGAAGCAAGGATGCTGCTAATAATCCTTCAGTATGCAGGGCAGTCCAAAGAGCTATGTGGCCCTAAATGTCAATAGTATGGCCCAGCCAGTGTGGCTCAGTGGTTGAACATAGACCTATGAGCCTGGAGGTCACAGTTCAATTCCTGGTCAGGGCATAGGCCTGGGTTGCAGGCTTGATCCTCAGTGTGGGGTGTGCAGGAGGTAGACCATTGATGTTTCTCTCTCTCCCTCTCCCTTCGTCTCTGAAATCGATAAAAAATAAATAAATAAATTATATATGTGTGTGTGTGTGTGTGTGTGTGTGTGTATTCCGTGTTTCCCCAAAAATAAGACATCTTCCGAAAATAAGACCTAGTGCATGGAAAGATAAGACATCCCCTGAAAATAAGACCTAGCACAACTTTGGGAGAAAAAATTAATATAAGACACTGTCTTATTTTCGGGGAACAGGATATATATCTCAGTACTACTGATTACATATCCTGTGTATATGTAATCAGTAGTAATGAGATTAAGAAAGCATGCTCTAAATACTAAGCTTTTATACTAATTTATAAGCTTTTATACTTTTTATTTACTTAAAAAGAGGCTTAAGAAAAGTGTCCTGTTCTGTGAGGTATATATTTAAAGTGGAAGCACAAAAGTTAAAATGGAGAAGTGATGAGGACCACGCACCAGGACCTGAGTCTTTGCAAAGTTAACAAATCACTGAGAAAAGAAAGAAACAGCAACTGAGAATGAGGAAGGAGGAGGAAAATTCAAAATGTGGCCTACCTCTAACCTGTAAACCTATGGCACATAGTGTGTTCGAAACGACATTAGGGCAACTTGCTATTGATTGGTCAAGCAAAAGGTTTATTTTATTTGTTTAATTTAAAGGAAGGATCTGAGAAATTAACCTCATCAAAGTTAACAATACAAAAGCCTTGAGGTCCTCCCCGTTTGAATTTTTGAAGATGTGGCCAGAAAAGGGATCACAGGAGGGGCTCTCTGAGGGGATATGTGAAGGGGAGGGAGCTTTTGTGACCCTTACATTACACATCTTAGGCTGTGTGTGCCTTTAGGCTACTTTATCGTCCACAAAGGTGGGCTCTTAAACAAATCCTATTTCGGGCCATCCCTCATCACAGCGAGCTGAGGTGGCAGAGTGCCACCTCTCACCCTAGAAGCTCTGCAGCTCTGGTCCCCAGGCCCCCGCCCAGTCTATCCATTAATGAGATTGCTGGGAACAGTGTTCTCAGGACCAGCTTCAGGCATTCCCCCTGTGACTGCTGTCATGCCAATTGCCACACTTCGTCAAACCTGTGGCGTTCAGGGTCAGTGCCTCAGAGCCACCTGGAACACTAGGACAATGGAGCAGCCTCAAGCCAAATGAATGCTCTTTTTGACAGGGAATTATTGCAGGAAAGCAGCTGAGAGAGAGGGGAGAGAGAAAGAAGGAGAAAGGAAAGAGATCAGAAAAAAAGAGCCACAGAGCCACAGACACCATCACATTCTCTGTGGTGAGGGAGAACATGATATGTCCTAATTCTCTTAAAACTAGACAGATTTTCACAACTCCATAAGGTTTTAAAACGGGCAGAATTCAGCGCCTTCATTTTACAGATGAAAGGTTTTGCTGCAGAGATGTGAAGCAACGTGGCTTAAAACAAGGAACAGTGGGATTCTTTGCCATTCCAGTCTACGGGAAAGTTCTCAGATGCTTTCAAAAGTCATCATAATGATCAATCAGAGTAAGACTTAGAGGAAGGGGTGTAGTTGATGTCAAATAAGAGTCAGCAAAAGGCTCTGAAGCCTCCTCCTTCCCCCACTGATACTGGATTAAGGCATTGGAAGCTATTGCTATTCAGGAAAGAGGGTCCGATCTCCAATGCATATTTATAAGATATGAAATACAAAAGGAGAAGCCTTGTATCTCCTCCTTTCAGAAGAATCTGAGGGGCTGATGAAAATTTTAAAAAACAACAACACAACAACAACAAAAAACACACACACAAATTCTCTTCTCTGTATTTGCACCACAGTCTTCATGAATGGGAAGCAGGATGCATGGTGACATTTAAAGTACATATGGCAGGAAGTAGGCTCTAGCTGTGAGAGAATATAGAATAGAGAAATATCCTGGACCATTTTTCATTTTAAGAAAAGGGGAAAATAAAAATGGTTGAAAACCACACAGTGAATGATCTCAATTTAAATTTTTTTAAAATTATTTTTGCATTCTATCCCCTATAATGACAGCCTTCTTATGGAGCCATGGAGTAACATTAAACTCGGTTAATTACTAATTTAATATTTGCAAGAGGTAGGAAGTGAATGAATTCCTAAATGAGCAAAATTTCACATACTCTAAATTTTATTTTTCTGCTATTCTGTTCTTGTGGGTTTTGTTTTATACACTGATTATTTCTCTAGGTACATATGCCTTTTAAAAAGTAAAAACACCAACAAAAAATACTGCCTCAGATAATCTTTTCAATACCATTATACTCTAAAATTTAGTATACTAATGTTAAAAATAAAAGCAATTGAGACTCGAGTGATTGCATAGCATCTATAGCAATGAAACTATAGTAACTGCAAGTTTACTGACGAGATATCAAATGTTCTTTCCAAATTAGAACTTACAGTTCTCTAGAACAGCTATTCTCAAAGTAGTTTGTATAAGAACCTAGAAAGAACATGTTAAGTATTTAGGTTTCCAGGTTCCAAGCCCTTCCTTAGAGACTGATTCTCTGACTTAGATGGATCCCCAATGTCTTCAATGTGAATAAGCAACCCATCTCCATATTTTAAGAACCTCAGAATCAAGTTGGAGTTCCAAATTCAGAATTCTTTCCAGGAAAAGCCATGTCAACAGGATATCTTTTTAAAAAAAAATATATATATATTTTATTGATTTTATACAGAGAGGAAGGGAGAGAGATAGAGAGTTAGAAACATTGATGAGAGAGTCATCAATCAGCTGCCTCTCGCACACCCCCTACTGGGGATATGCCCACAACCAAGGTACATGCCCTTGACCTGAATCGAACCCGGGACCTTTCAGTCCCCAAGCCGACGCTCTATCCATTGAGCCAAACCGGTTTCGGCTCAACAGGATATCTAATGAACACAAATGGGAAGTGTTTTTTGGTTTTTTTTTAGAGGAGTAAAATTAAAAGTGGTATGAGTAATGTTCAAGAGATAAATTGGAACAGAGAGCATTACCATAGTGAAATAGAAAAATGCAGGTGCTTTAGAGCCATCCATTAAGGGATAGTTCCCCAAATTGGATTTTACAACGTAAACAATATTTTAGTTGAAAATACTTTTTGAGCAAGAAAGATTAATGTGCATGGAAGAAATGTGCAGAAAAAAGAATTTAAAGAAATTGGATGATCCTTTTATTGCCACAGATAGATATGGCCCTCGGCTGAATTAGACCCCACCTCACTACTGTGATTAGAAACCATGACATCCAGGCAGGGTCCCTTCACATAGCCTAAGCATTCATTTGCACTGAGACATGCTTTCTTAGGATGGCTCTCTAGAACTCTGGAGAAGATAAGCTTTCTTTGAGGAGCTCAGAACCCATTGAAATCACATCAGAGCTCCCCTAATTGTTTAAGACAATGAATGAATCCACTGGGAGAAATCCCCAGTCTATTTCATGCACAACGATGACTCATGAAAATGAACTGTGAGTGCACTTTACAGAAAGCCTATGGCCATTGTTTTTCTCCCAGTTGGCTTCTAGGTTGGACAGTTTGAGGTCAAAGGGTAATGGTGCCGAAATACATTCTCATCGGACTAATCTCTTTAAGATTTCTCTCTCTAGGATTTATACTGCCAGTCCCTAACTCATTTTTAAAAATTTCTGAGCTGTTTGGCATACAATGCATTTCTTTTAGTTTGACAGAGGTTGATGAATTGTTTCCTTCGTTCTAAACTGAAGACTTTTGGGACAAGGTTAATGAAGAACAAGTTCTCTTGGGATGTTGTGAGTAGGACAATGCCTTTTATGAAACAGACATCAGTGACCAGTTGTTTTTGGTAGCTGATTGATGAGAAGTATTAATCAAAGAGACATAGTCTATAGTCAAGTCTGTTAGAAGGCAGGAAGGGAAGGAGATAGGAAAGAAAGACACAGAAAACCTAACTTATAACTGAGGTGCATCAATAGACCTTGTGAGAAACTTCAGCATTTCAGTGATTACAGGTTTTCAGCATCTCCAAATATGAGTCTCCTTCCTTCCTGATCTTCTCACACCTATCAATAATGGGCCACACAATAATATTTTCAGCAGCAAGAATGACTTAGAAAAGATATATACTCAGAAGGTTACACACAAGTCCACAATCCTATGCCTGCACACAAGGCACATGCACACATAGAATCCACATCTTTACTTATCAGGAGTAAATGCTTCCATTAACAAAACTGTGAAACCTATGCTGGGAACAAATCTCATCTTGGACTAAATATAACATTACTAGAGGCCCAGTGCACAACATTTGTGCAACAGTAGGCCTTCCTTACCCTGGCTGCTGGCACCAGTTCCCCCCCCCCCCCCCACCACCACCACCACTGGGACCAGGCTTCCCTCACAGCCCTGGCTTCCTCTGGAAGGTCATCTAGTCTAATTAGCATATTATGCTTTTATTATTATATTATAGATAAGAAAATCAGTGAACACAAGTTCTCAACTGGTCACTCATATAATATTCCATGAAGAAATTGCAGGAGGCAGAAGTACCTATTTGAGGTATGCTCAATATTTCATAGCAGCCATTTACAACGGTGTGCCTCAAGAATTTTTAAAACATGCAATACCTTAGACTGTCAAATAAAATAAAAAAGACAATAGTCAACACAATTGCCATCCAGGATGAATACATCAAACTTGCACCTATTTTTCTGTCAGATTGGCAAAAACTATATTTTGGGGTATGCTGAAGACTTTTAGCAATTAGTTTTTGTGTTCCATGAGATGAATAAGATTGAAAATCACTGTTTTAAAGCAATTACTTTCTAAATTACAGGTGCCTAAGAATTTTCTGGCCCCACCTTGATCTATTTAATTATAATTTCTAGGGTGAGAGTGAAAAGCTACAGGCTTGCCGGGACCGGTTTGGCTCAATGGATAGAGCGTCGGCTTGGGGACTGAAGGGTCCCGGGTTCGATTCCGGTCAAGGGCATGTACCTTGGTTGCGGGCATATCCCCAGTAGGGGGTGTGCAAGAGGCAGCTGATCGATGACTCTCTCTCATCGATGTTTCTAACTCTCTATCTCTCTCCCTTCCTCTCTGTATAAAATCAATAAAATATATTTAAAAAAAAAAAAAAAAAAAAAAAAAAGAAAAGCTACAGGCTTGACTTGTATCTTAGTGATTCTGCTGCAGGTCGTCTAGAAAATATAGAGAGATTCAGGATGATGGAATGGATAGATTATTGTTATTTTATTTTTGTTAATCCTCACCCAAGGATATTTTTCCATTGGTTTTTAGGGAGAGTGGAAGGGAGATGGAGAGACACAGAGAAAGAAACATCAGCGTAAGAGAGACACATCAATTGGTTGCCTCCTGTGTGCACCCCGACCAGGGCCTGGGTTCGAGCCTGCAACCGAGATATGTGCCCTTGATGGGAAGCGAACCTGGGACCCTTCAGTCCACAGGCCGACACTCTGTCCACTAAGCCAAATGGCCAGAGCAGCTGGATATATTCTGAAAAGAGTTCCTGGAACAGATTTCATAAAAACTTGAGTATTGAAAGATGGCATAGTTAATTATTTTAGCAAGATTTGGAGGTATAAAAGTGCTTTTAAAATTTATTTTTAAATATATCATATAAATGATAAGCCCCTTATCTTTTCAACCGTGGGACCTAACAATGCTTTTAATACCTATGAAATGGTCAATAAAGATTGGTTAAATTAGAAAGTAGTCTGACTACAAAAAATGTAAATCTATAGAAACAATTCACTCACAATCCTACCACCTCACAAAACATTTTTTTTGTTATTTCTGTTTTGATTTTCATGTCACATTCTTTTTCACTTCTTATCTGAACACACACACAATTTTAAATAAGTGCAATACTCAAGATACAGTTTTATTCTGTTTTATAATTGAATATGATAACTTATATGTTTTCTACCTTGACTTCAAATGCTATCTTTCTAATAGCCATAAAATGGTCAAACTGGTGTATTATAATTTGCATAACTATCTTGTGTTTCTTTGGATAATGGATTCCTCTATTTTGTATTTTTGCTATTGTACATAAACTTGTCTTCCTTTGTATTTTTTCCCTTAAGATACAGTTCTATAAGTGGGATTACTCATCTAAAGAATAAGTGTTTTTACAGAGCTTGAAACAATCTGCCAAAGTACTTTCAAAAGATTTCCTCTAATTTCCATATTGTCTTTAGCATGCTCTGTTCTATTACTAGAACATCTTCACTGGTGTGAACATGTTGTCTTTTCTATCTGGATATGACCTTTTCCCACTAAAAACAAAATTGTTGGATTCTCCCACACAATGTTTTATGTCAAGCTCAAACACTACTCTTTCTTGAAGCCTTCACACAGCCCCTAGGCAGAGTTAGTCATTATTTTCACTGTGTTTCGTAACACTTTGTAATAATAGCACTTTTAGCACTTATCAAATAGTTCTGTTGGTTGTAGTTGTTTGTATTATTTCTTTTTCTACTTTCTAGATTAGCAACTCCAAGGGTTAGCCTCTGTCTGCTTCATCTTTGGAGCCTCAGCTGCCAATACGAGGCCTAGCATATCTTAGACATTCAGTAAATGCTTGTAAATAGGAATGAATGAATGTGTCAATGTAAAGCATTAATCCAAGTCTCTTACTGTGTTTTTTGGGAAAAATGCCCTTTTTTTCCACCAACTATATTATAGGCTACCTACTCCTAGGAACCTTTGCATTTTTATAGGTCTGTTTTATAATATATATGTTTTATATTTATATAGTTTGTAGATGTGTACTTTTACATTTACTGATCTACTTTCAATCTTCTTGGCCCAGCCCTGTGACGTGTTGTGAATAAATTTTTGAATCTTTTAGATAATCACTTTTGGTTAAACCAGAGCAGAAAATGTTTCTACTTCAAAAAGAAGCACTTTTTATAAGGAAATTTTAGGATTAGTGAACAAGATTAGAAGCCACCTGTGGAGACTATGGTATGTACATGGCCCCACTCTAAAGAAAATAGGAAATAATCACTGATAATGAATTATTTAGTAACATAATCAATAATTCTTCTTACTTTATGCATTTTGACACATTTCATCATGTACGCTCTCTCATTTTATCCTTGTCAAACATCATAAGAAAAACAGACAGCAAGCAAGTGGAAGAACCAGGGCCAGCACTCATATATTTTGAATCACATTTTAGCTTTCATTCTAATAATATCATTAGACTCTGCTGATTTTTTTTACATTATTAACCAAATTGAGAAAATGAGCTTTTAAACAGCATAAACTGGACTGGTCATTAGAAAACCAACAATGAAACTAAAACTTTGCTGGCAACAAAAACATTTTTTTTTTTACCCCAAAGAATGCTTATGAAAACTTCAGTATGAAAAGTAAATAATATCAGAGGACTATTATTGGGATTAGTGGTAAATGGGTGGGTTCTGCTTTCCCTCTGCCTGGTGGCTTTTGGTGTTTTCTGAAACTTACACTAGGAAGTATCATAATGGGCCATTTACTCAGTCATTTCATCATCCAACTAATGCATATTACAGTCCAAATAGGTACAAAGAACCGTGGAAAAAAACACACACACACAAAAAAGACTCCTTCTCTAAAAACTAACTCTCATACACATACACACAGTACATTATAAGTGCCACATACATTATATCCCATAGTAAATATTCTGAAAATGCAGGGGACATAAAAAATGATTTCTAGACTTATACCTGTTCTGAGTTCCAGATGTCCACCTAAGGAGTAATGTGAGGGGATATGGATTTTGTTTCTTATTCTGTGGACTTTGTACAAACCATTTAATCTGCCTATGCTGGGTGGCTTTGTCGGTGAAATAAAGGAATGGAATCACTTCTGCCAATCAAATACACATCCTATGTGAACACAGGGGAGGGAGGAACTCAGTAATAACATAGGCTGTGAAATAAGAAAAATCTGGCTCCATGACCCAAGCTTGAGGCTTGGAACAGCTAGTTTGGGTAACCTCTCTATGTTGCAGCTACTTCATCCATAAAATGAGAATTACAGCAATACATGCCTTTTGAAATTTATCATAAGGTA
This sequence comes from Pipistrellus hanaki, assembly GCF_964339955.1. NCBI lineage: Eukaryota > Metazoa > Chordata > Mammalia > Chiroptera > Vespertilionidae > Pipistrellus > Pipistrellus hanaki. Next base: position 24,147,784 of record NC_140514.1, read on the forward strand.
TAAATGAGATAATATATACAGTGGTGCCTCGCATAACGAACGCCTCGCACGGTGAACTTTGGACAGGTTTTTCATGAAACCATCGGCCAAAAAGCAGAAAATGGATGAAGATGTGCAAGATTTGGTAGACTCTACTTAGTCTGTCTTAAAATTAAAAAAATGTGTGTTTTTTTTAAAAAAAATTATGTTTTTAGATGTATCTAAATAAAAATATGTCATCTTAGCATATTTTTTTTATGTCATCTTAGCATATTTTATGCTACAGAACGAATTATTTTTTTTAACATGTATTGTTATGGGAAAACGATTTTCACATAACGAACTTTTCGCATAACAAGCTTGCTCCTGGAACGAATTAAGTTCGTTGTGTGAGGCACCACTGTAACAGTAAAAACACTGGCACTTACTCAATGGTCAGTAATTAGTTGCAATCATCATCCAACTATTAAAATGAAGAAATTGCTGCTAGGCCCTGCATAGACTATTTCAATTCTATGAGTCTACTTAATTTATTTTGCACATGGCTCGCTCACAATGGCAGCAATTCTGCTATATTGAAGGAAGGTCAAAGGTTAAGTACTTTTCTTACATTTTTTCAAATTATGTATAGATTCATGCAAAGCCAGGGAAAGATAGTGCGTTTTATTTTGTGATGTGCTGGATTGTGACTACACTCTTTGGAAAATGCTAGGCTTTATTTCAGCTGTCATCTGTATGTGAGCTCCAGTTCAACTAATCCCAAAACAATGGAGTCATCAGTGTGCACTGAGTTTAGTCACTTTCATAAGTACTGCGTTAATGGCCTTAGAGATGTTCAACTTCATTTCCACTCTGACGAGTATGATAAATGGAGTTCACAAGCAAGACACACTCCCAGGCACATTCCCAGCAAACTAACGATAGCCTCGTCCTCTTTAAAGAGCATACCGTACAGAACCATACAGGGAAGGGGAAAATTAGGTTAAATTGCCAACCATCATTACCTAAAAGATAAAGCATAAGGATACAAAAATGATAATAATAATAAAAGAAGACAATATAAATAAATAATAATACAAAATAAACTGTGTTTTTGTGTACTCACAACTGAAAACCTATTTTTGCCCACCTCTGTAGTGTGGAGTCAACATGCAATATGGGATTAATTGATCCACTGATGGATTGAAACTCACGATGTCTTATAGTCCTATTAATGATCTTAGTCTATGTCCGGTAGTAGCATTTGCACAGTTTGTCAAATTGTGTCAACATTTACTTAAATAGAAGAGAAGTTATACGAATGTATTCCAGATGAAACGAAGTTGTTTTCCTAGGCAGAACCTGTGACTTTTGTAAGAGAAGGATGATATGAGAAGCCAGAATTCTAGAGAAGTTATTACATTTTTTCCCCCTGTAAAAAGTGCTCTGACACATATGAAAGACAATATTTGAGTGTCTAATTGATTTGTGTATTTGGATGTAATTTCACAATTATAAAACAATTGAAAGGTAATAACATGGGAAGAAATGCCAGTTTGAATTGATTTAAAGCTAGAATTTCACACCTCTACAAGTTGAAGGGGAAAAAAGCAACAGATATGATTATTATTTTTATTTGTTCTGCTGCAAAATCAGATCCTTTGAGACACCCCCACATATTAACTCAGAAATGAAACAGATATATGTGTATCCCTGCTGAATTGCTGCAGAGTGGCATGGTTGCGAAATAGATATTAAGAAATGGAACAGTCCTCCTAAATTAATGGTTTTATTCCATAATAAATGTTTTCTTTGACTCTTTAAAAATGGTCCTATTATCTTCAAGTCTGGGGAAATCTACAGAGAAAAACTCAGTGCCTGCTATTGCCTTGGTAATCAGATAAGTGTTTTGACTACTCTGTCATAAAAACAGTATATACTGAAAAAATAAAAATAAAAGGTTCTTTCCTGCTAAAATCTGGGTAGGTAAACAAAACAGCTGCTAGACTGGGAAATAAAAACAGAGGTCACCCATCTGATTTGACTTTTTCTTTGTCATGAGTCCTAGGGCAGCCAATCTGCAAGCTGTCTTTTGCTTTCAGTGGAAGTCTGCATTAAACTCATGGCTGAATCACAAAGCATGAGGCCTTAAGGCTGAGTGGCTCAGTAATGCCTTAGTTCTTTAAGGTATTTCATCCCTAAACTAATTTTGCTCTTAACCCACCTTGGTAGAAAAAGAATCCCACAGCCTGCCTATCCTGCTCGTGAATCCTTATAATGGACTGAAGTGTCTCTGTGCAAATATATTTGAGATGCAGGGGATAGGGGAGATGTATAAATGTTTTCTATTTGAACTATAAACATAAAGGTCTGAAAATCTAATAATTGACAAATGTTCATGGATGCAATTATGTGTCATCACAATAGAGTTAACCACAAAAGAAATGACAACAAATAAACCAAACAGTAAGTATCAAAACTAAACTTATAACAAATTAATTTAAAAAGCAAAGCCATCATGAATTGAAAACTACACCTAACAGAGAAGTCAGGGAGGAGTTGCTATTTCCTGTTCATATGCATGGGCAGTGGGAGCTTTGAAATGTTGCCAGCAGAATATGGCAGCCAGACTCTATATTATTTGGATTGCATTTTGAATAACTATAATTGCATGCTATTTTTAGCTTGTGAATGCTAAGATTGTTTAATTCTTAATAAGCTGGTAAGTAGTCCTTAATTGTATTGTGAAATGGAATTTCAATGGATAGAATGACATTTGCCTATAAAAGCAAATAAAGGACTTACATTTCCGGTTCATATTGCAATCCATCAAGTGGAACCTGGCGAGGGGGGGGGGGTGGGGAAGAGGGGGGGAGAAGGGAGAGTGGGGGGGGAGATGTCAGGGGGTAGTGTTTAGAGCCAAGGATTTGAATGTGGAAATCATCACTCTAAGGATTATTAAATGTCCATATAAAAAAAAGATCAATTTTTGTCATATGTGTTGGGTCTACTAAATGGCAAACCTACCTAAGACTCTGTGGATACATTAGAGAACAAGACAACAAGGCCATTATAAATGCCCTCTAGTCCGAGACCACCACAACATCCTTTCAATTTAAAAAGTTGGGTTTATTAACTGTTATAGCAAGAAGGAGCACACACCATTGGGATCCGTGATGTTTCTAAGTAAGAGGGTGTTAGAAAAGACTTATGAAAGAGTCTGGGCTTGCATTAGGTAGTTAGGGGCATGGTTTAAGAAAGGACGACTTTGTTACTTTGTTCCGGATTGAATTCTGTCAGGAAGTGGAGGCAATTCTGTGACAGATTTGGCATTTTGATAAATCTTATGTATAGCAAGGGCAGACCAAAGTGAGGATAAAGCTTACATTGGTAGATAAGTGATAGTCATCATTTTAACCAATAGATGGTTTAACAGTTCTTGGGTTTCACAGGGACCTTGTTTTTGTCAGTTTTTTTAAGTAAATAATGATGTGGCCTTGTTTGTCTTCAGTTGATGGTGGTGGTCTCAGAGTGCCTTGTCTCATGTTGGTATTCTGTGAGACTGTTTCTGTCTAACAGGTGAATAACATTGTCACCCTGTAAGCTCCAGGCTAGACTTCTGCCTCACTGTGTGGATTAGACCAGTTCCAAGTATCAGGGGCTGCTCTTCTCTTCTTAACCATCTAACTAACCAAGCAATACACAAATAAGCACAAATGTGAAAGGGTGATAGGACAGATTAAAAGAGAGGGTCCTTTATATTGTGTGTCTTGGAAAGGTGCTTGGACTAGAACAATCAGAAGAAACTAACATGTGACTAGGGCAGTGGTCACCAAACTCATTAGTCAACAGAGTCAAATGTCAACAGTACAAAGATTGAACATTCTCTTGAGCGCCAAATTTTTTCAACTTAATCTTCTTCTAATGCCACTTCTTCAAAATAGACTCACCTAGGACATGGTATTTTGTGCAAGAACCACACTCAAGGGGACAAAGAGCCACATGTGGCTTGCGAGACACAGTTTGCTGATTACGGACCTAGGGGGACAGTGTACCTGTTCCAGAAAACTGTGCCAGGCCCTAAGCTTGGAAAGAGCTTGATACAATTAAGGGACAAATGAAATATGTGTGACCCAAGAATGGTCAAGGAGGAAGAAAGCAGGCAGGAGAGAAAGCCAGATAGGAGATATACGGGATTGATACTTTATTCTGAGTGTAATGAAGAATCACTGGAGGTCATGAGAGTAGAATAAAGACCTAGTTTTATTTACACATTTAAAAGTTCATCCTGTATGGTCAACAGAGAACTGTTGAGATGAGAAGCTGAGATGTAAGTTAGGAAGTTTTGTGGCTAGGCAAGAGATAATAGTGGCTTGCCCTACGGTGGTGGCAGTGAAGATATGCAGAGGGTGCTGTTGTGAAGTCAGTGTGGTGGGAGTTACGGATAGGTTAATTTGGGAGGTGAGGAGTAAGGAGGAATGAAGGAGAGATGTTTTTACCGGTTACTGGGCTCTGAATGTCAGTGATAATCTTATTCTTCATATCATCCCAAATTCACAGGGACAGGTGTTGAATGAAAGGATCTCTGTTGTGGTGAATGTTGGCACAGGTAGCGAACTTCAAAATTGTCCACACTTAACTTACAGTTGAGGTTTGGTTCCTAATTCTATTGATTTGAAAAAACCTCAGTGGTAACAATTGGTATGTCTAAAGCAATAAAACCAATAAAAAGGAAAAAAGTGGTCTGTTGGTTTGGAACTTTCCTTGTAAAGCACTATAGGAAGAGCTTTAGTCCCCGATACACATTTCTCATAGTGATTGATACACGTTTCAATCAATTGATAAAACCCAGGTCTGGACAGAGCAACCCACAGGACAACGCAAAGTAGCATTGTCATAAATAAGCACTAAGTAAATGTGCCCCACCTACTTCGCAATTATATGCAGAAAATAAACAGATTTGGAGAAAATTTTAAAATAAAAATAATAGGCAATTACTTATTGCAGCAGATAAAAATCCCAAAGATTCTCAATTGGGTCTCTCCCAAACCTTTGATAGAGTGTCTAACCTTACCTCCTTAATTTGGGTGTGTGGTATCTTTGCTTACCTTGAAGAGAGTCTTATAATAATTGCCAGTGATATTTGCTGCTTCATGTCAAGCTTTGAAAGTCAAAAGCCCATCAAATGGCCTTAGTTTATTGCCCTGCACCCAGAGAGAACTATCCTCAGAAAAGATGTAGCGGCCGGGTAATCAAGTATGGGCAATAAACCACTGCTGCTCCAAAATCACACATGGGGCTCCTTCCATTTTGTTCTCAAGGGGAGCCTTCAGGAAGCACTTGGGAAGCATCAGGCAGGGGCATGCCTCATTAATGCCTATGGGAGCCCCTACAGGAGCCAGACCTTTGTTCCCAGAGTGATGACTCTAGTGGAGGAGTCTGGGCCTCTTCAGCATGCTTTCTTATTGTGTAACCCAATAGTTCAAAATATTAGTATGTGTAGGAAGTATGAGGCATGGAGTACAAATGTGAGGTTTCTTTCTTTGTCAATTGGTATGGCTAAAGCAATATATCCAATAAAAAGGGGGAAAAAAGTGGTCTGTCTAAAGGTTTGGTTTGGGACTGTCCTTGTAAAGCACTATAGGAAGAGCTTTAGTGCCCAGATGACATGGGACATGGCACTTAGTACAATACCTGATTATCCAAAATTATTTATTCCATTCAATCCACTTAGACTATTCAAAGTCAGAGTGTACTTAAACTACACTGATGAAAGTTGTTGGAAAAAATATAAATAGTTCAGAGATCCCATAGTCAGGACCTACTTAAAATCATCACAGCTAAAAGAACTACTTCAAGGAAGCCAAGACAGAGGGTGGTCATCCTAAGACCCAGAGATAACCCCACAGGCATTAAAATGCTCCTCACTAGTCATGCTCCTTTACTCTCATTCAAAGCAATTACTTAATGAAAGAGGCTAATCACAAAATACTCCACTTTATCTAAGGCAACAGGTGAGAACAAAACTCTAGAAGTTAGTAAACAGGTTAGCAGTTTTCTTTCCCTCTGCTGCTAGCAGCATGGAATAATCACTAATGTGTAAAAGTCAAGGTTCTATCTCACCAGTGCCTCACTTTCAGGAGGGCAGGAGGCTGAAATATTGCCGTATGTAGGTGTAGTTCTCATAATTTCACCCAACTCGGAAGAATCACTGAAACACTCCTAGTAACTCGGAAACAACTGGGATGGGAGAGAAAATGATCTTTCTTTCCAATTTCCTTCCCACCTTTGGGTCTCTTAGAGCTAAGGATACACATTTCTCGCAGTGATTGAAGAGGGTGGGAACATCTGTCAGACCTGTCAAGTCAAGACATGAAACTCATTTTTAAGATCTCGGTAGAGGAGAACAATGGGAGAAAGGTAACTTGTAATTTCTGTCAATTAGATAGGCAGGGATAACTGAGTGAAATGAATGCTTGAAAAACCCACTTCCTTGATATTTTAACAATTGAATTTCTCCATATTAACAGCATTGCCATTTGTAATTACAGGAGTGTTGCATTTTTTAATTTTATTTCCCTTTTTCTGAATCCTAAGTTTGTCATCTGAGAGAAAATAAAATCTTTAAAATGTGTGGAATCTAAAGAATGAAATAAACTGTGACAAACAAAACATGGCCAGAGGCATGGATGCATGGGACAGACTGACAGATCTGATAAGGGGGTAGCGGGGAGGTGAAAGGGAAAGGAAGATGTTAGCCAAAGAACTTATATGCAGCTATGCCTTAGCCCATGGACACAGGCAGCAATGCAGAGAAGGCTGGGGTATGGAGGCGGTGAGAGCTGGGTGTAGGGAGGAAGGAGGGACATTTATAATAGTATCAACAACAACAAAAATAGAAGGAAATGGATGACATAGCTCTGCAGTAAAATGAGATATATTTCCTATGCTGTTTAAATAGGAATGTTTGCTTTTTTAAAGAAGAATTATACTTTTATTTTATGCTTAGCCACACTATTTTAATACAGTACTTTTTTTGCACTAAAAATGTAATCATATAAAAAGTTGGAAAAGCTAGTACTTTTCATATTATTTTGAACAATCAATATAGCACCTGAAATAAAGGGAAGAAAACAAACTATACTTCAAGTATAGACAGCACCATGCCCCTTGGGTCTCATGACACTGCCAAAATGAAGGGATGGTTTCTAGAAATTCATTAATCCTTTAAAAAAAATTTACTGAGAACCTAGTGGGCAATGACCTGCACAGGAATCTGGGAGTGAGGTGGGGGTGAGCAGGAGGCACATTTATAAATTAGATAGAATATTCCCTTGAGGACCTCACCATCTAGAAGGGGAGATATTATTATTTTCAACCTTATACTAAAAATCATTTGTGTATGAGTCATAAAAAGTCAAGATCAGTGTTATAAGTACTCAGAGGTAGGAGAAATTACATTTTACAAAGAAGAATTAGAAAGCAGTTCTAAAAGTAGTTGTAATTCACTTTGCCTGGACAAATGAGAAATCTTTGGGCATATGCAGAAGATGGAAGGATGTTTCTCTTGGAAGGAAGAACATGAGCAAAGACATGAAAAAATGAAGCACAATGGACCAATAAATTGTTCTGTTCCTGGAATGAGATGAAGATAGTAATTGGAAAGACAGAGTGTGGATTTATAGTATATGGTAAACTAAATAATGGCCAGCTAGAGGTGTCTGCATCCTAATCCCTGCAGCCTGGGGAGAACCTGGGGACACTGTGAGCCCCAGGACCCAAAGAAGCCGATGCCTGGGCTGCAGAAGTGTTACATAGTAAGTGAAAACTGGTAAAGGCTTAATGCAAGGACAGCCTTCACCTATACCTAGTCCTGGTTGGCCCAGGTTACCACCACTTCAGGGATGTTATTGCTGCATTGCTTTTGCAAAAACACAGCCTGATCAGCAGAATGAGGGGGTGCTCTATAAGTAGAAAGGCCATGTTTAGCCTTTCTACTTATAGAGCTCTCATCAAGCAGAAATTTCAGGGGTGACAGGACATTGCAGTCTCCACTCTTCTGTCTCAACATGCAAACCACATGGACCAAAGGCATAAGTGAAGGCAGGGCAGGATTCAAACCTTCAGCTGCCCTAGACAATGAAGCAGTGAAGGCGCATTCCTCTCCAAGCCACGGCCCCACACTCCAGAGAACTGTTTTCACAAGGCATCCTGAAAATGGTGCCCCCTGAGTCAGAAAGGCGATGGTGTGATCAGTCACCCTGAAACTGTGTAACAAGAAGGAAGACTTCCACCACGTGTGATTTTTATATACATAGGCACATTTTTCTAAAAATTGTAAAATATATGTAACTGGTAGCCCTGTGCACGAATCTGTGCGCCAGTAGCTCTCTGCTGCCCTCCTGTAGCTTTTTACCATCTGCTTATAGTTCACTGCCCCATCCTCCTGCAGATCCGTGATCTGGTCATTACGAGATTGGTCATTATGCCTCAAGGCATAACGGATAATTAGCATATTCCTCTCTTATTATATAGGATGGGTTATCTCCAAAATATATTATTATACTTGTTTTCTTTTTCAAACTTTTCCCAAAAATACTTTTTTGGAACATCTGTTTTTTTGGTACCAAAACAACATGTAAATTGGTGTATACTTTTTTAAGTAACTTAAAAGTAAAATGAACCAAATTTTTCTGAAAACCATTCTAAACACATTGTTCACTCTCCTGACTTGTTAATGAAAGGACGCCAAATGCAATTAATTTTTTTCTTATAATGACATGGGTTTCATTCGTATGTAGCAATTATTCCAGGGTGCTGTAAGTCAGGGAGACACTTAGGGATTTTTGTGGCATATTGAGCTTCTTATCTATACAAGAAGTGGCCTTGCTGCCTTTTTTTCTTTTTTTTTTTAATTTGGAGTCAGCTATTCACAATTTTTCTCTGGCCTTTCTCATTGGCACAACGTTGCCTTTTCTTACTACTTTCATCATAGCCTACTTGCTTGGTCAACTCCTACCAATCAAGCACGATTTTCCTAATGTTCCAAAGCTCAGGGAAATTACCTTGCACTGGGGTATTTGCTCAATGCTTCTCGCATGTTCAACTGCTACAATTGCCTCTGGGTCTTGTTAGAATGCAGATTCTGATTCAGTAGTTCTGGAATAGGAACTGAAATTCTGCATTTCTAACCAGCACCCAGGTGATATCCATGCTGCTAGTTCTTAGAACACATGTTAAGGAACATGATATTAGAAAACTGTAATTGAACTAGAGGCCCGATGCACAAAATTCATGCAAGGTGTTTGGCTCTCACAGCTAGGGCAGATTGCCTCAGCCTTTGCAGCCCGGCTTCATCTGGAAGATCTTTCAGCTGTCTGTTCTAATTAGCATATTATGTTTTTATTATTATAAATTAGAGTCCCAGTGCATGAAATTCGTGCACTAGGGGCGGGGAAGTATCCCTCAGTCCAGCCTGCACCCTCCAATCTGGGATCCCTCAGGGTATGTCTGACTGCCGGTTTAGGCCCTGTGGGATTGAGCCTAAACCCGCAGTCAGACATCCCTCTCGCAATCCAGGATTGCTGGATCCTAATCGCTTGCCTGATTGCCCCTAACTGCCTGTGCCTGATGGGATGATTGCTGCCCAACTGCTCCCCTGTCAACCTGATTGCCCCCAACTGCTTGCTCCCCTGCTGACCTGATCACCCCAACTGCCTCTGCCTTGGCCCCTGCCACCATGGCTTTGCCCGGAAAGAAGTCAGACATCTAGAAGATATCTGGTCTAATTAGCATATTACTTTTTTATTAGTATGGACTAGAGGCCAGATGCATAAAATGCATGTAAGAGTAGTCCTTCCTTCCCCTGGCTGCCAGCACTGGCTTCCCTCTGGCACCTGGGACCCAGCTTTCCCTCTGGCCGCCAGCACCCAGGACCCAGGCTTTCCTTGCAGTCCCAGCTTCATCTGGAAGGTCGTCCAGAAGGATGTCTGGTCTAATTAGCATATTAGTATTATAGATGTCAAAGTATTAAACCACAAGAGAAGCCAAGCCTTAAGATATCTATGCATTCCCTAAAATTATACCTTGCTGGAAAAAAAAGTTTTTAAATAATTATAGAGATTGAAGAATTAAGAATTATAAGGTTTTCCCATATAATTTCAGATTCTTTATTATGTGATAAATAATCAGGAAGTGAATCAGAAGGTAATGCTTCCTATACTAGATAAGAACTCAGAGAAGTAATCAGGGAGTGAAGGAAAATTATAATCAAATACATCCATGTTGAATTTTAATAAACTATTAAGAAGGTCAAGGTATGTATATTTATCTTCCTAGTGTACCTCCACCCCATAATCACACCTAATAGAACACACACAGAGGCACAAATCTGAACATATGTCATCTTCATACTCTTTAACTTTCAAAATCTTCTCTGAAGGGTCTGAGGTTAATTTATACTAAAATGTACATGACTGACTAAAGTTTAAATTGCTATTTCTTATCCCCATCCTAACTGGGGTTTGAGTGTTTTAACAGAAATCAAACTCAATGTGTAATAGAATGAAGCCATTAATGATGATTTGGGGCTTTTAATTATAAAGCCAAAGACAGATTTCAATCAAGATCCTGTGAGTGCCCCTTCACTCTCCTGACTGGATCACTGCTAACCCACAGCTCTCTCCCGCCTGGGCTGTAAAGTCTCTCCGCAGGGACAAAGTGCTTTGAGCCTGATGTGCACAGAAAACCGCCTCCAGAGTTTGAGCTATAGAACCAGTGAGGGCAGAGCAGGACAAACACAAAAATCAACCTGGCAGCTCATTTGAATCTACACTGTGCTTTCTTTCCAAGGGCAGATAGGATGTATTGTCTAGTTCAGAAAGAATGAAACAAAAATCCCGACTTCTATTAAACATCTGTGTAATGGAAAGAAATAAAAACTGTCCAACTAGAAATGATTCAAGAATCTAAGTAATGGCATCAATGCAAAGCAGACAGCAGTTAGCTTTTGAGTTAATATGATTCAATATCCATTTTACTAACTAATCTAGCATCCCAATCTGCAACTTATCTCACACCTTAAATTAAGTCAATGTTTACCACCATGGAATTCTGAATGGAATCAATAACAGGCACTCAGAAGGAAAAGAGGAAGCATAATAAAGGACAGTCAGGATAATTTAGAGAGATTTCTAGAAAGCTATTCTGTTTCAATACATCCCTAAATGGTAGTGAATAAGAATAAAACAACTAGATGATATCCCACAGAGTCTACTACTACAGGTATTTCTCTTCATCAGTGGACAACGATGTGGTGAAACGCACACCAAAGGATAAGAAACTGCCTTTCCTGACCCTACAGAATGTTCACTTTGAAAATGACCAGAAAATTAGCCAAAAACTGGCAAGCAAGCCACTCGGGAGCTACAGATGAGCTCTGGCGGAATCCGCTGCAGATAGCTACAAAATGAAATTCCTACATTTGCTTTCTTAGTCATACTGGGGGCTGCTCCATTGTGAAAGTCAGAAAACAGAACCTTGATTCCAGATAAGATAAAAGTCATAAAATGGTTATTTTCTCCTCACAACAAAACAAACCAGCACATTTTGCTGGAAAAGAGAGAGAGAAGATATATGAGCTTGGCAGTGCCTAAAAAAATCACAGATCATAGTCATTATAAACCCAGGCTTTTGAGTCAAAGGAAACTGGGTTTGAATCCCTGACCAAGAAATCACAACCAGAATACTGAATATCTCTGAGTTCAGTGTTCTCATCACTAACTATGGGTGGCAATATCTTCCTCATAGAAAGGTTACAGGATTAATGAAATAACATTGTGGATTGTTTAGCAAAATGGCCACTCAATACTAGTAGATAGTATTTATTACCACTTCCATGGAAGGCAATCATATTCAAGCATACATTTAATGGTCTCTTTTCACCTTGTCTGAAAATGAAAGGGGATGAATTGGATTCCTCCTAAAATTGTGTAATCACCAGAGGCTTAAATATGTAAAGTACTTAGAGGCCATTATAAAAGAGTAAGCGATTATCACAGAGAGATCTGTGATGTGTTAATAAGATGGACTCAGCAGCCGGATTATCTGCCCTCATGTCCTCATTCTACCTCTGACCAGCTGTGGGCTTTGGACAAGTCCCTCCAACTCTCTGCCTCAGTTTCCTCATCTACAAAATAAGGATAACTACAGTAACATTTATGTATTAGACTGCTGTGAAAATTAACTGTCAGTAGATGAAAGTAAGATATTGGCACATTCTACATTCTATTTCAGTTTTAACATGTAATCTCTTTTATTTCTGTGCAGTACATACTTCCTGTTGCAGACACACCTTAGAGGGATCTCTAACCATTTCTGATTTCTGGAGTCCAGGGCTTCCTGTAATCTCCTCTCCTTGAGCATACTGGTAGAAAGGACCTGTGACTGCCCTGCAGCTAATGTACTAGGGCAAATGCGCCACACTCTTGATCAGGCTATGTTATGCCAGTGGTCGACAAGCTCATTAGTCAACAGAGCCAAATATCAACAGTACAACGATTGAAATTTCTTTTGAGAGCCAAAATTTTTAAACTTAAACTTCTTCTAACGCCATTTCTTCAAAATAGACTTGCCCAGGCCATGGTATTTTGTGGAAGAGCCACTCTCAAGAGGCCGAAGAGCTGCATGTGGCTCTAGAGCTGCAGTGTGCGGACCCTGGGGCTATGCTATACAAATTCAGTCTTAGGAAACTGAAGTGAGAGACCTTCCTGCCAGCCTTGATGAAGCAAATTGCTCAAGGAAAGGAAGGGCTACATGGCTGGGGATGGCAGGAGACTCTAGGACCTAAGGGCCTCAGTACTGCAACCACAAAGAACCGAATTCCGCCAAGAGATCATGAAAGCTAGGAAGAGGATGCTAAGCTCCAGAAAGTAATGCAGCCAAGATGACACTGTGATTGCATCCTTGTGAAAGCCTGAGCAGAGATCAAACCTTGCCTACACTTCTGGATTAACAGAAACTATAATATGAATTAATACATGCATGTTCTAAACCCCTAAGGTTGTTATAATTTATTAGACTGCTATAGAAAAGCAATATACCTACCTCCATGTGTACAGAATGGGAAGATGTGGAAAAGTTTCCTTTGTCAGTGCCCTGCTATCACTTTTTTTATGTTTGATCGTGCTAAGCAATATGTGTCTAGTATTAGATTCAGGCTGAACAGCCTTGGCCTGGCCAAATCCATTGCTAAGTCTGTTTCAGTAAAATACACCAGGACAGACAGCTCTGGTCTACCTATTTCCCCCTCTAGGCTCTAGGTTAGCTTCTGGCCTTCATGAAAGGCGAGAGGATTAGGATGTCAGTGTTTGTATTTCCCGCTTCAGATTCCAGTTCATAAATTTTAGCACAATGGTATGAACTAAAAAGCCTTTAAGAGAGTGATAAGGGAGATTGAAATATTTGTTTTTTAATGTAATAGTTTAGTAGGTTTTGCAGGCAAAGCTCACCCTGCAGATTACTTGCTTTCTGATCAGTTTCCATCCCCTTTCCCTCATTTGTCGGCTCCTCTTTGGTGGCCATTCCAGAGAATAGAAATCTTTCAGAATCACATCTGAAACAGATATTTGCAATATCCCCTGAGGAGCAATGGGCAAGAAATGATGAGCCATTCTGTAAGGCACTTCTAGACATAAAAGAAGAGCATGCACTTTTATGTTATTCCAGGTAGAATATCAAAGATGGAAAGTTTTGCTTCCCTTTGAATTATCAGATGCTGCCTCTCATGTAGAAATATTTCTTAACAAAATCTAGTTGGAGAGATAGAAATGTATAATGTCAATACAATGTAATAAGTACCAATTATTGATCTGCTGCCTCAATCGAGCCCACAACTCGGGCATGTGCCCTTGGCCTGAACCGATCCTGGGACCTTTCAGTCCACAGGCCAACACTCTATCCACCAAGCCAAACCAAGTAGGGCATGGTTGCCTACATTTACTTTGGTGAGAATAAAATGTCCAAAACCTTCCAATTTCATACTATTCAATCATCCATTTACTTGTCAACAATATTATATTTTAAAACCTAGAGCAAATAACTTCATAATGCTGCTACAAACGAAACAAACAACAAACAACACACTCTTCTAGAACTTCCCATTATTCCAAAGGGTAACCTCTTTTATGGGATTTCCAATATTGTCTAAACATGTGCTCTAAATTACTCCCATCTTGCCCAGCCGGTGTTGCCCAGTGGTTGAGTGTCAACCTACGGACCAGGAGGTCACAGTTTGATTCCCTGTCAGGGCAGCCGATCAATGATTCTCTCTCATCATTGACGTTTCTACCTCTCCCTTTCTCTCTGAAATCAATAACTATATATATATATATATATATATATATATATATATATATATCCACACACACACACACACATATTTTAAAAACATATATATATATACATATATGTGTGTGTGTGTTATATGTTTTAAAAATTACTCCCATTCTGCATTCTAATTACCATGTCTCTGCACCAAATTCTATGGTTCTTTAAAACACTAAATGTTAAAACCACAGGCTTTTGCTCATGCTGAAGCTTCTGCTTTCACCCTAATTCATCACCTGAAGAAAATCTGCTGCCCATTCAAAGCTACTACTTTTTTATATTTGTTAGTTTTATTGAATCTATTTTGCACTGTATATATCTTGGAAGTTTTGCTTATTACTAGCAACTGTGCTATTGAAATAACAAAATAAATATATGTTGACTGAAGCTGTAATCACCCCATAGTTGCCTTTTTGCCTCATCATTTTTCTTATAGCTAATAGATCCTCAATGAATGCTTATGCATGTGGGTCTTCCCTTTCTCTTTAATATTCACCCTCTCTATTGTCAGCCCTCCATTCAATCAGTGGCCACATCCTGTTGATTCAGCAATGTTCCCCTTGCCTACACCACATTCCCATTGCCATTAACCTAGTTTTCATTCTCATTATCTTTTTCTTGAATTACTGCAATTGTCTCTCTAGCAATCACTCAGCTTCTAGTCTCTGCCTTCTTAGGTCACTTTTCAATCAGCTGGTAGAGTCATTTTCCCAAAGCACAGCTCTCATAATTCCATTCTGTGGCTTGAAAAATATCAATGGCTCTCTAATACCTGCAAGTCCAAACCCCTTGGGAGGTTCTCCAGTATTCTCCCATCATCTGTCTATGTTGAGGACTAAAAATATTCAGGGAGAGACTGGATGATCATCTATGTTGAATACTGAAGGAAATTTCTACACTAGGAAGGTGGTAGAATTACAAGACCTTTGAAGTCACAACTTTAAGCTTCTGTGCTATTAAGAGGAAAAAGCTAAGTAATTTACTTTAAATATAAAATAAAAGTTGAACCCAAGAAGAGGGCCATGAAACCCTTTATTTATAGCTGGTAGGTCAGAAACTCAGATGACAACCTCGATTTGTGACTAGCATCTTAAGTTAGGAGGGGAAAGTTTGAGCCCTTTGACTTGAAGAACTTGACATTAACTCCAGATAGTATCAGAATTGAGTTGAATTGAATTGAATTGGACATCCAGTTGGTGTCTGCAAAGAATTGCTTGTGGGAAAAACACACATTTGGTGTCATGAGTAAAGTTCTGTAGTGAGAGTGAAGTAGAGAGAAACACGGGAGTTTTCCATTTCAATTTTCTAGCCACTAATTCTGTACTTTGTTATGATGTTTGGATGCGGAACCTAAGAGGCATATCAAGGATCTGATGAAAGACTCCTGCTTTAAATTTGTATAGCAAAGATCATTCATTTGCTCTGTGGCTTATGTTTTCCTAAGTATCCAGACACCCTCCAACCAAGAAGAAACAAGTTCGATTCCCAGTAAGGGAACATGTTCAGGTTGTGGGCTCAATTCCCAGTGGAGAATGTGCAGGAGACAGCCAATGGATGTTTCTCTCTCACTGATGTTTCTATCTCTCTATCTCATTCCCTTACTCTCTAAAATCAATAAAAAATGTATTTTTAATAAAATTTAGGATGGTCTCTTACTAATCCTACACCACCAATTACTTTTTCCCCAACAAATTCAATTACTAACTTGAGTTTAGCTGAGAGCCTCCTTAGAGAATTTTTACCATCTTTAAACAGCATTGATGTCAATAACCAGATGCTTGGCCTTGGCTCTAACTTATGCCGACTTTTCCTGAGCTCAGGGAAGTCACCATGGCCAGGAGAACTGCATAGTTCTTGGTGCTCTCTTGTCATTTGACAGAATCTCTGCAGTCACTGAGCACAGGAGGTTCTCACTAAAGAGTCGAGATTAAGAAGAATCACTAGGATGAACTAAAAGAACATTAAAGATAGAGGGCATTATAAAAACCATTAAGCATCATCCCTTTTTTTTTAAATAAGAAGCCATATCAAATATGGGGTGACAAAGGTCTTCTGACCCTTGACCCTTTGCTGTTTCCCATGCAATGTCTCTCTTCATGCAGAACTACCTTTTTCTTACATAGATCGAAGAATCATCAAACTATAGGGTCTCCCCCAAAAGGTAAACACACACATTGAGTAATTATAAAGGCAGTGTTCATTAAAATACAGTTCATTTTCAAAATTAAGCTATCAGCTGTGAAAGTGTGTATACATTTTTAGATGCCCTGTAGTTAAACACACACACACAGACACACACAGACACACACACACACACACACACACACACACACAAAGAAAAAACAAAAAACAGTGAATGTTTGTTAGTAACAAGTCTTCAGATTATCAATTTAAATTCGTTAGCAGGCTGGAATCAAGTTCAAATTATCCAATTCCCTAATTCATTAAATCATATGGGGATGGAGCCATGGTAATGCAGAGCCTCAAAGCATAAAAAATAATTTGTTTGAAATTTATTTGCTGGAAGGGAACACCCCACCTTGATTTTAATGAATTTCGGAGCAGATACAGGCTGTCCTCAGTGGCTTTCATATGAGTTCCCTTCACAGCCTTCTTTCTTTAGAAAAGCAAAAGTGCTTTCAGGAATTTTATTCCTCCATGCCTGCATGGAGAAAATTACTATTGTGTACAATTAGCATATTTACTAAGGTTTATCATTACTTTGGTAATTAAAATTATACAAAGAAAGAGACATATCCAATTCAAGAACATTATTCAGTACAGTAATATAAACATAATGGTTGCCTGACAATTATTAAAATACACCAAATTCCTCCTTATTCACCAGAGTAGCTTCTGAATAAGATCACAGCAGTCCTTTCTATTTTAATGAGGTTTTTTTTTTTTTTTGCACAGAAAATTATAATTACATTTGCATAACTACTATAATCTAGAATTATGGCTGAAATTTTTATCCTCCAAATCACTATTCTTTCTAACATGTCAGGAGATATGAGACATAATCTGGGCTTGTGGACCATAATTTTAATTTGTAATGGGACTAAATATTTTTTTGTACCTGCTTTACATGAATCAATATTTCTGGGACAAAGTAAACAATACAACTACATTATATAATTTGTCTACTTCTCTCTTGAAAAATAGCCTTTAATTTACCAAATCTATTTTGTCCAAAAAACAAAACAAACATATGAATAAAAAAAAAATTCAAAAGCACAAAAGGAGAATTACAAAATTATATTTAGATGAAATAGACTTCCATTGAAGTCAAGCATTTATCTCTATATTCAGATGCCCTATACTTACTGAGATTAGCTGGAATGGCCGAGCTAATTTCTGTCCCATCTTGGAACTACTTGCTAGCAAAAACCAGATTCCTTTTGAATGTTCCTCTTTATTCCTGATGCATTCAACAGGCTTCCTTGGGACCTGACATGATAACCATATCTACTTCAAAATCCAAGTCAGATCTGATGAAAACAATACGCAGACCCCAAAATATTAACCAGCAACCAGCCTTCCAGAGCCATGGACCAGGCGGACATCTCTATGAGAACTTTTTGTTAGCTCCTTCTCACAAACCTGCTGACAATGTGAGGCTTTCACAGGCACCATCTACGTGGTTCTTGTCTCAGGAGGACAAAGCTGGCGGCACGGCAGGAGGCCAGAGCATGAAGTATTCCGAACTCTAGTTTGCCTCTGCTCCTTCTGCACAGTGTATATGGTTACCAGGCTCAGCTTCTCAAGGGAATGAAATCTCTAAGGGCCAGACCAGCACAAACTAAACTCCCAATGTACAGACAACACATATTTTCCTAAAGGCACAATCTGAAGTCACAACAGAAAGAAACCTTAAAGCAATTTTCTAACATGGGATTTCAAAATCATCACCAAGTGATAAGGTGTTAAAGCTAACTCAAACTTTTTCTATTTTGGATGGCTAGGAGCTTTGCTAAAATTTGCATAAGGAACTGTTTTAATGGCCAGTTAATTCAGATTGACAGACACACAGGGATAAACATGTTCAGTGAGTAACAGCAAGGGTCACATGGATACCCAAAGGATTATATATTGACTTTAGGACAGAAATTGAAATAAGCTGAGGACAAATATTAAGTCAACAGGAGAACTTTACTATTACTTATGTATGTACTCAAGTGTCTGTTTATAAGAAAAAAAATAGAGCCCAGCAGGTAACTAGATTGAGAAAAGTGGCATTTTTAACTTCATGAAAGTATTCTGGCATTCTTTTTCTAGCTTCATGTGGTTGGTGGAAAGTATACTAGTCAATGGACAACCTAGACTATTTCATATGAAAACTAGAATGTTTTATCATGAAAAACAGACTATCCATGTCCTGATGAAAGTGTCTATTACAAATATTGAAATGTGTGCTGCTGCTTCCATTTCTTAGAATTTAAAGAACCCAGGAGCCACTTAACTGGTCTTAAATGGTCTTTAAGGTTTCTTCTGGTACCAAATAGCAAAAATGACAAAAAGGATAGTTCAATGACAGATTGAGCCTCAATGTTAACAGATTTCTAAATGCGGGCACAGAGTAAGTGAAAGTCATTCCTTAACTCTGAGTAAGATAGAGCAAATCCCCCCCAAAGGAGAGAGTACATGGCTGTGTACTGGTTTTCGTGCAGCCTGACACTGGAGGAGATGAAGAGCGGTATAAGGGCACAATGTTAGAGCCAGGTAGGTAAATTAGGAAGGGCTATGTGGATTTAAATCGTGAGCAGGAAATTAGAGAAATAATATGATAAGCTAGTAGGAAGGTGATCCAAGTATGGCAGAAGTAACCTATTAAAATTCCAGTAATAGAGATACTAAAGAGCTTGTGTTTGGAAAAAGAATCAAAAAACAAGAACTGAAAATGGTGAGAAGGGGTTACATCAGAATATAGATTATATTGGATTATTGATGGGGATATTCCGATTTAATAAGATGGTGTGGTTTATCAAGAGTAACAACTCAAAGTGCTATTTAAGGAAAAATAATTACCAAAGAATCTAAACTTCATAATTAATAACAATAATAACGGCGACTAACACTTACTAAATGCTTACTAGGAATTCTTAGGACATTATGTAAGTCTTCACTTAATCATGATTTCTCAAACTTGACACAACTAACATTTTGGGTTGGATAATTATTTGTTGTGGAGGGCTGTCCTTTGCACTGTAGGATATTTAGCAGCATCCTTGATCTTTACTTACTAGCTGACAGTAACAACACCCACACTCCACACCCCTTCACATACACACCAGTTTAGACAATCAAAAATATTTCCAAACATTGCCACATGTCCTCTGAAGACAACACTAGTTCAGAACTATTGACTTATTCTTAACAATAAGCTACAAGTTAAATTTCGTTAACCTTTTTTTTCATTAACTATTTTTAATAGCTGTGACACATGGATGTTAAATAACTTGTCCAATGTCATATGTTAATCCGTAAGCAATAAAACTTCTCCGTGAACTTCAACCACTTGATTCCAGGGCCTGGATACTTGATCATTGTCTATCACTTTCCCACAACCTTTCTTGGCAAGCATCTAGCATAAATATCTATTTAAAAGAATAAAAAAATAACCCAATGCAATAGACTTCATTTAGCTGGAATAGTAATAATGGTTAGACTTCTTTATTTTAGGTAATGATATCACAGCTGATGTAGTCAAGACCCCTGTCTCTTGCTTTGCAGTTTATCCAGTGCCTGACTTTCTAGTCTAATGCTATTTCAGTGATGTGTTCTACATGTTAAAGAGATTTTGTTGCAGCTGACCTTAAGTTGACATCAGTGCATCTGATTATCTGTGCCTTTCTCTTCATTTCTTTCAGGCCTGGGCTGTATAGGGAGAATAAAAGGCCCTTGCTTTTCCACAGCTATTTTTTTTTAAATGCAATTATAAAGTTAGGGCCTATCTGTACCTCCCACATGTCCCTAGACCAGACAGTATAATTACCTGTCCTAGCAAGAGGGGCCAACCCACATTCACACCTTCTGATCAGAGCTGCTCTATGGTCCTTTAGTGATATGTGGAGAGAGGGGGAAGGATGCCAAGAGGAAAGAAACACTTGACCTTTCTTTGATGTGGACGTTTTGCAACCAAATAGTGAGAACTCCTCTGAGCTAGTTTCACATGCAGGAGGCTGTGGCTGGAGTAAGGAGGAAGGAATGAGAATAACTTGGAAATGATAATAAACAGTCCAAGGCTCTCCTCTGCTGAAAAGGTATACGAGAATTGCTGCTAACGGAACAAGCTCTGCATGAGGTGAAGAATGCTGGATCCTGTGTATGTATGGACTCTGTTCTCCCACCTATATAATATCTAGGAAGGTTCTTTTAATGATAAGGTTACATGAAGTAATATAATAAATGAAGACTAAAGATGGACTGGTATGGTTCATTGACTATTTTAACCCATCGAAAATCACAGAAAAGGCAGCAGGCAAGGGAGACAAAAACGAATCCTAGATTTATATGGCCCAAAGCATACTAATTAACCAAAACAAGATTCTAGAAACTTCTACCTGTGACACCTCAGACTTAACCTAAGATTCTGCTTTCTCATATGTATGATGGAATAACACCATCTCTCTCACAGGATTTTGTGAGACTTAGACTGAAATCTCGAAGCAGACAATATTTCTGACATGTGACACAACATAGGCACTTGATAAATATCCATTGGTTAAGTAGATGGCTAAAGTTCTCAAGTGAAAATGCAATGGTGTACTGGTTTAGTTCTTTTTCACTTCCTAGAGTTTTACTGAGCATGGAGAAAAGTGAGGATCATTTGCATTTTAAGAAGACCCATATCCTAAAAGGAAGTAAAGGTTAAATGCCATTCAAAGGACCAAGGGAACCAGGTAGATAGAGCTCAGAAAGTTGGGGCACCAATAATAGGGAACAAGAGGAAAAGTATGCGCCTCAGGGAAAGTCCAAGTGTTTAAAAATCACTCAGAGAAGGCCAGATGCCTTTTCCTACCAACTCAGAGAATTTTCTTTAAGCTCCAGGCAACTAAAGTTGAAGTGACATAAGGAAGTCAAATAGGGCGCCTGCTTACATTCTATTGCCAATGGTAGGGATAGAGTAGGATGAATAGGTGGAGCTATATATGTATATATACTAGAGGCCTGTTGCATGAAGATTCGTGCAAGAATAGGCTTTCCTTCCCCTGGCTTCGCTCCCAGCCTCTGGGGAGCCTGCAAATCCTTTCTCCCAGCTGGAATGCTGCTCTTGTAGCTCCTTCCACCCCCCTCCATCCCCCTCATAGCAGGTGTCCCACCTCACCCAGCTGCTCTCTGCCTGCATATGCAAATAAACCCACCATCTTTGTTGGGTTAATTTGCATACTCACTCCTGATTGACTGATGGGTGTTGTAGAGGTAGTCAATTTGTATATTTCTTTTATCAGTACATACACACATTCACGCGCACGCACACGCGCGCACACACACACACACACACATATGATGACTAATCAATTCATATATATGTGTATGTGTATATATAAAACCTTTGAGACAAAGCAATTAGCAGAGTATTATGTACATCACAAAAACAGCCTGGAACTGATGGATGAGATGGAGAAAGCCTGGCCAACCTTCCACCTTTCATACTATTTCCATTTCTTATTTTCTCAGGCTTTAGAGCTAGAGAGGGCCCATCTCAGTTTACAGAGTTTTAGACATAATTCTGGAAATTGACATTTCATTAGTGTTTTCTGCAGTATAATTGTGTGAACTTTTAGGCCTGCAGTATAATGCTGCTTTCCTGCCGTGTGCAAAGCACTCAGGGCCCCTCTAGATGATGGATGTGATGGGAATGGGAAGCATTATTATTATTTACGTGTTATAATGTGTCAGCTCTATGTCCTCTGCCACAACAGACACTTCTTTCAAATGTGCAGCAACAGCCCCCAAGTGATGCATTGTCAAATATTTTTGAAATGAAAAAGCAAAATTAACCACAAACTGCCCCCTTGTTTCATTGAAAATAGCACTGCAATACTACCAGGGAAAATCAATGTTAAATAATAAAAGCTACAACAAAATAAAAACCTAAAAATTGGAATGAGCCCTGAGTTTGGAAGAAGTATACTTTTGAAAAATCCCAACAATGGTAATTTTGTTTTCCAATTAAAGTATAATAGTGAAAGAACAAACCATTGCCCAGAGTATCCTCAAGAACAGCTCAGTGAATTTTGCTTTACTCAGTAAGAAGTCAAGTTTTTGGTAGGGCTGTTTCCCTGGATAAAGATTCGAGAAGCAAAGACATAGGGAATATCCAGGTATCTTCTGATGACTAATCAAATCATAAAGATCTTTTATGATTAAAAAGCATATATTTAAGTATGTAGTTGAAAACAAGTTACAAGTGATGGATTCTAATTTTTTGTGGGCATACAATTCTGCAACATCAGATTTCCTGAGAGCTGTAAACCAGCAATTTTCAACCTTTCTCGTCTCATGACACACATAAACTAATTACTAAAATTCTTCATCATATATATATATATATATATATACATATATATATATATATATATATATATATATAATTTGACAAAAAGAGAGGTATAGTTTTGATCCATTCACACAGATGGCTATTGTGTTGGCTGTTATTATTTTTTAATTTAACAGTGTAAGCAAAAGAGGTCAGTGCCCCTGACTACATAGGTATTATTGCATGTTTTAAAAATTCTTTTGACACCAGGGCACACTGGTCAAAAAGAGCTGCCTTTGACCATGGAGTTTCCATTAGAGACAGGTCACATTAATTCTCAGGAACTCTTTCCACAATCCTGTTTAATTAATGTGATTCATAGATTCTATATCAAGCTGCTATGATATTTTAAAATAGAAAAATGTCAATTAAAATGTGATAGATAATTGACTCTGTAGTTTAATAAACTTTTCAGATTGCAATTTTTATGCTTTCTCTAGCAGTAGGAATGATCAAATGGCCTAATGTGGACTGGAAAAGTTAATGTATTTCTCTCAACATTTTGAGTCTGGGAGAATCTAGAATAATAGAATAACTTTTCCTCATTAACATACTAGTCACAATATCCTTCTCACAAAGTGCTTCTGGCATATAAGGTTGGACTTTTTCCAGATAATATTTTATGGGGCTGACTTATTTTTCTTTCTCTTGACATTAATGAGCTGTGTACTCAGGAAAATATAAGATTTCAATGCCTGCCAAATTATCTTTCAAATGACCAAAGCTTGTTTTTCTCCTGCCCAAAGAGCAAGCAACAACCTCTGGTAATATGGGGTGGGGGAAGAAACTTGAATATTAAGTACAGGGGTCATGAAAATAAATGTAAAGACAGTCATGGACCCATTCCAACTATGACTTCATGACAAAATGCTATGACTTCAGCATTTCATTATCAGCCATATCTTAATCTTTTGCATTACTATCATACCTTTTTATTTCTTCTGGGTTCTTGTATCTTTTGAAGAAAAGAAGAATAAAACAAATGTAAAGTGTTCAATAGTTGTAGGGTATTTCATGTTAAAATTCAGAGATTGCTGACTCAGTTGGTTGGAGCATCATCCAGTACAGCTAAAAGTGGTGGGTTTCATTCTCGATGTTTCTCTCCCCACACCCCCTCTCTTTCACACACACACACACACACACACACACACACACACACACACACACAATCAAAATACCTTGGGGTAAGGATTGAAAAAATTGAAAAGCTCAGAGACTACTAATTTTATATGAAAAGTATGTTCTTTAAAATTGTTGACAGTATTATTCAGATGTCCTCCATTTATCCCCTTTTGTTCCCTTCCACCCAGCTCCCACCCCCTTAAAAGTATATTTTTAAGGAGCAAGGCTGCTAATTATTTACAAGCATTTTAGAGGAACAGTCCCTTTCCTGAGCAATCCTGGCATATTTTCTTCTACCGCATCATATTCTACCACAATGAACTAAGTTGATTTAACTTCCCATTTAAATGTAGAATGGACTGCATGCGTCAACAAGGCAATCTAGGAAGAGGAATGAGCACAGGAAATATTCTTTTATGTTGATCTCAGCATCCTGAGTCTCCGTGGGGGTGAAGAGAAAAAACAATCAGGAAGAGAGCGAGTTGGCAGGGTTGAGAACACAGGCATAATATTACTGGAAAATACTCCATGGATAAAAACAGATGAGGGAATAGGCACAAGGTCAGGCAGCAGGCAAACTGAACTTCACGTTTCCTAATCGCTCCCTCTTGCTTTGCAAATTCTTCCAAAACATTACCTCATCTGCGCTCATCATCCCCAGGGTATAGAGGTCGTTTTTTTCACTGTCCTATCCCTTTGCACACTGCGAGATTTACCTGTATTCAGCACTAGTTGTCCTTACAGCCATTCCCCAGTTTAGCACTTATTATTTTAGTTTCGTTATGGTCTTGCTAACAAGTTTCAAAACTACTTGAGGAAGAGAATATGCCTTCTCTGTGCTTTACTATCCTGCCTTGAATTTTTAGCCTTTTAAGACACAAGTCTTGATTGGTTATGACAAGGGAGTTTCAGAGCATGCGAAACATTACTGAAGGCCAGACTCATCATTGTAAGAGCATGTGTATAACTACCGTGTTTTCCCGAAAATAAGACATCCTCCGAAAATAAGTCCTAGCGCATGGAAAGATAAGACATCCCCTGAAAATAAGACGTAGCACAACTTTGGGAGAAAAAACTAATATAAGACACTGTCTTATTTTCGGGGAAACAGGGTATTTGTTAGATACACTGTAAAAGGGGAACTTCTCATTTCCTACTCAACATTTAAGTGGCAGTGGCATCAAATTACTTATAATTTTGATTTATGAACAAAAAAAACCACAATGTATCAGGCGCGTTTTATAATCAAAAAATGATTGTTACAAGTATTTATAAATACAGGTTTGTCTTTTGCTTAAATGGTTTTATGGATATATTCACTCTGATTAAGCTGTTTTAATACTATAATATAATGCTAAAGTGATTTCTGCAGTTTCATTTTTTAATCCTAAAATTTGTAACAGTATACTCAAAGTGTACTTATGACACATTCTTGATAAGAAAATGCAATTTTTTTTTCAAACATATATTTTTTCATCTGTAAACACTTCACCCACCTGGAAATTTTTCCCAGCAAAGCTTATTCTTAGATTATTAACATTTTGCAGGTTAATACTCTGAAGAATTAAATATAAATCAAATCTGAGCCAATAATAGAAATCTGTATGCAATCATATCACTTATTTATTATATAAATTTAAAGCAATCAGAATGCCCTATTTCACTTCCCAGTAGTAGTTCCATCAGATTTTAATTGATTTGGGATAAACCAGACATGGATGGGCGAACAGTATGTAATGCCTGCTTAATTGTCCCAATTTTTAAAATAAAAATAAATAAGAGCTATCTTTTTTAAGCCTATTTATTATATACATATTAAAGACACTAGCAAAATCCCTCCTGCCTGCCCCATTCTTTCCTCTTCCATCTTGAATAAGTATAAATAACACTTTTCAATTTTCCAGAAGGAAAAAAAAAAACATTCAACCTGATTTCAGGCAATAATTTTTCTTATGCTAAAACAGTTAAGTTTGTGATCATAAAATATATTAAATTAAAATTTTCAATCATTAGGTAGGAGGCTGAAGTACACAACATAATTTAAGCCTTTTCTTAACTATTAATAGATAATAATGTCAACTTTTGTCTGGCCTCTCTCTCAACCTTTTGCAAAGAGCTGATTGCCAATAAACACTTGAGGAAGGAAGAGAAGATACAGTCATCTACTAAGATCTAAACCCTGCACAAATATTGCTAATCTGAAATATCTACTGGAGTTTTTAGAATAGTATTCCCCCCGCCCCTCTAGTTTAAGGGCCACGTTGCTTAGGAATGTCTACTTTCCTCAGACATCTATTCAGACTATAAAACTTTACTATGTTATATGTGTAGGATGTGGGCAAGCTGCTAATACAGCAGAATAGAAAGGCATTTTGGTTGGAAATATACATTGGCTCAAGTTACAAGATCAAATGTAAGCAAAGACAGGCAGTAAACATGTAGACAATTTTTTTAGACAGGAGAGAATCTTTTCTTTTTTGGTATCTCATATGGAATATAAGAATAATTACTATATGTTTCTTGTTTAGACATATTAAGGTAACTTTTTCAGAAACAAATTATTAGTCATATGTTGGCCTTTGTTTTATTACTAAAGGAGCCAAGGATACTAGTTAAAATCAAGAGAACCTTTCAGTGCTATCTTCCTAGACTTTACAATACCTAAAATGTGTTCAATGTTCAAAACATTTTGAAAGACTTTAAAAAATATACTATGCAATCATCTCTAATACATATTTTGCTAAATCAACTATTCAAGAATCTCCTTTTTTATCACCCTGCATAAAAAAAATAATTCAAATACCATGGCTACAAAACAAAAGCTGCAAGCAATAAAAACACATAAGTGATTTTTTCTTTTTATGGCAATCCTTCATACTTTCTTAGAAAGTGAAAAAAAGTGTATCTTAGTGCTTTCTAATTTTAAAAGCATATTAAGTCATGCACTTAATGATTTAATACATAGAATGATACTAACTTTTCTAATACAATAAACTCCCGAACACAAGAATCTTGTCCTCCCCAACATAACATAAATAAAATGTATAAATTATTTAGAAAAACAGGATTCGGGTTTGTACAAAATTTCAGAATTGGGATATAAATCTGGAATTTAAGTGGATTCTTGACAAATTGCAAATTAGTTCCTTCACTAAAACTTTGGAATATAATAAAGGCACTATAAAATAATTTCAAAGTCTATATCTAAAAGGGAGATTTGTTTATATTTAGTTGTGCCCTATATTTTCATTTTACTTGTTTTTTTTTTCCAACTGTGATGAATAGTTGCTGAAGAAATGTCAAGAAACAAAAACATTAGATTTTTATTCAGTGACTTGTAAATTTATTGGTTGTCAGAATCTCTTATATGTAGGCAGAAATAAAGTTTCTGTAGCAACCAATTCCTTCCTTAGTTAATGCTAAGGTTCAGTATCAATGTATATTCCCAATTCTTGTTGAAACCAAGTAGTACTACATCATTCTGTTGTCTTCCACCCCCTTCACTGATAACCAGAGAACAGACAAGAATACATTGAGAATAATGATTTGTAGCAGGTGCTAGGGTTTGGTTGATATATGTACATATGCATGTCAGATTTCTTATATACTAGAACCCATAAGGAAAAAGCATAAATCACAGCCAAGACTTTCTCCTGTCATTTTTTGAAAAGATGTCACACTACTTTTCCTGGTTTCGTAAGTCTTCAGGCTGCTTTCTTCTAAATGAGAATTTGATTATGAGTTATTATATCTGAAAGCCTTTTCACCTTTATCACATATTTTTCAATGCCATTTCAAAGCATGTGCTATAATTTATAAGTAGACACCAATGGGATACTGTTGTCCTGGCATTAAATTTAACTAAAAATGAACCCAAGTACATGAAAGAGGCTGATGTCAACTTTTTTTCTGTGAAAATTCATCATGTTTTTTTCCTATGACTGTACTCAATCTGGTGACCAATGACAGGCTTACAATGAAAATCTGGGCCTGGTTTTTATTTACTTTGCATAAAAGATTAATAAAAGGCTTCATGGATGTTTAATCAGCATTACATTCAAAAGAGGGAAATACAAAGACAAAGCTAATGGATTAACCTTTTTTTAAAAAAAAAAGTTCAATGGGATAATTGCTGTAAAGCATTTACTTCTTGGCCAAATTTGTTTACATGGGTTGTCTCCCTTGGCTATTACAAAAGGAAATTTAAATATTTATGTATATAAATATATTTGTAGAAATATATTTAGAAAAGTAAAGTAGTCCTCTCATACATAATTTTTAACATAAACTAGATCATATATGTCATCTAGAAAAAAAATCAAAGACAAAATTAACAGTATCTGACATTCATACAGAGCAGTTTACTTTGGTTATTGTGTATAATCATCACAGCACTCTGGGAATTAGACACTATTATTCTCATTTTGCAATTGAAGCTAGCTCTCTACATGTATTGCTCCTTCTTGCTGAAATCATGTAGTAATTCATCATTGTGTCGTCTCCCAAGGGACTGTGTGTTGTTCTCCCTTCTTTACTGATAGGGAAGAAACAAGGGTAAAATGAGAATAGTGCTTTGTAGTAGGTGCTGAGGCTTGCTTGATATATGTACATATGCATGTGAAATGGGGCTAAGTGATGTTCCATAGCAGATCAGATAAAGAACTGAGACCCTGAACTCGAGTCTAATCCAGATCTTAGGCCTTGAGTACTCAGCAATAATACCTGTCAACACATTCCAGAGGATTTGTCTTGAGTGTTTTTCTATACATATGTGCTACTGTGTAGAATAATACTAAGTTTCTTTGCAGGGAAAATAAGGTTTCCTATCAATTACTAGTGTCCTGGTGCATGAAATTCGTGCACAGGGTGGTGATGGGGGGAGTTGTCCCTCAGCCCAGCCTGCACCCTCTCCAATCTGGGACCCCTCGGAGGATGTCCTACTGCTGGTTTAGGGATCAGGCCTAAACCAGCAGTAAGACATCCCTCTCGCAATCTGGGACTGCTGCTTCCTAACCATTCACCTGCCTGCTTGCCTGATTGCCCCTAATCATTCTCCCTGCCAGCCTGCTTGATCCCAATGATCCTCCCATTGGTCTTCTTGCCCCCAACTGTCCCTCACTGCCAGCCTGCTTGCTCCCCACTGCTCTCCCCTCCTCTCCCCCACCCCCGCCCGCCTGAACACCCCCAACTGCCCTCCCTTCTTGGCCTGATTGCCCCTGCCTCTGCCTCTACACCGCCATCAAAGCTTTGTCTGGAAGGACATCTGGAAGGTCTCCTGGTCTAATTAGCATATTACCCTTTTATTAGTATAGATAGCTGTAACAAGGAGTTAAGCCCTGATTTCAGAGAACCAGGTTCTAGTCCCCTTTTAGCAAGAAGCTTTCTCACCACAGTAAGTTGTTTAATTCTTTAGGTTACTCAAACATAAAATGAAGATTATGGACTAGCAGATGAATGAGATTCACAGTTGTTTTAAGAAGGCATAATACTCAATAATATTGACTCCACCTACACATTTTTCAAACAATGCACTACAAAGAGATACTGTAAAGAAATCCAGAAATAGCAGAGAAGATGCAGGTCAAACACTGAAGAGATTTATAATTTGGTCTGTTGGGGACAGTAAGTGGGAGAGGGGATGAAGAGGAGGAGAAAAAAAAAATGTTCTTTTACACAGATAACCTTACTGACCCTTTGCTCTCATGATGTTCTTTTTATCTAATTCTACAATAGATATATATAAACCATATACTATCAACCTCTTATGACCAGTCCCAGAAGAAGATTCATGAACAAGGTGTGAGGAACTGTAGCAAACATGAGTATCTAGAGAAATCAGATTTTAAATTAAGAAGATGGGCTTCCAGAGACATGGAAATGGGGATGATGCGTAAGAGGTGTTAGAATGGAGTGAGCTTACACTTAGGTACATAGAAAATTTAATACACAATGTTATCTGACACATGGTAATGGAAGCTATGAGCTTCAGGAAAGTAGCTGAAGATAATGAAGTTGGGATAAGGAGAGTGAGGGAGAACGAGGGTATGTGAAAACAGAAAATTATTATAAGGTCAAGCAGGAAGAAAAATTTTTAAATGCTTACAGGTGTCTATAGTTTTAAACATTTTTCTGAAAATATTATTAATTTCTTATACACCTACAAGGACCAAGATGGTACATGCATGAGCTGTTGTAATTTCTTAAAATCATATTGCAAGTAGTAGTATTCTAATTTTATGGGAGCTTAATCAAATTAGTCACTTGATAAAGGTCAGAAACTAGTAAGAGAGAAGTCAAGAAGACAATGCACAAGTCTGCTCTGCAGCCAACACCATGTTGACTTTCATCCCCTAACTGATTTTGAAAATATGCAAAGGGATAATTTTAGCCTTTGTGGCCTGACTTCAGGCTAATCCAAACTGTGGACATTATGTAATGGCTTATGAAAAGTTGCTTATGGGTTTTTCTCAATGGTTCCATGGAAGATATCAATATCTTTATTTTCACTATCCAGGCATATGAGTTTCTGAGGTGGCATACTGAGTGCATAGACTATTTCCTTAAAAATACATTAGCCAAGACAAAACCAGTTTGGCTCAGTGGATAGAGCGTCAATCTGAGGACTGAAGGGTCCAGGGTTCGATTCCGGTCAAGGGCATGTACCTTGGTTGCGGGCACATCCCCAGTGGGGGGTGTGCAGGAGGCAGCTGATCAATGTCTCTCTCTCTCTCATCGATGTTTCTAACTCTCTATCTCTCTCTCTTCCTCTCTGTAAAAAATCAATAAAATATTTTTTTTAAAAAGAAAATACATTAGCCAAGCATGGGAATTACTGATTACCATTTATTAATGCAGTAACCTCATCTCTCCACCCTCTCATCTGCCTATGAGAATAGAACAGGTCCATTCAATTGAACTTCAATACCTACTAAAAATTTAATGCACATGCTATTTGAGATACCAGAATTTTTGTGTTTAAAACAGAGACATTTTCTTTAGCAAATTTTGGCCCTGAAATGTCCTCTGATTTTAATGTCAGGAGGTTTACTACAGTGGTCTGGAGAGCCTAAGACATTATGAAAAATGTGTCCTACTTTTCAACTCTAAATGAATATCAATTCCCTGCATATTACTCAAAATGGCCATTGCTTTCCCATGGTTATGTTTTATTATTCATGTCATCAGACTCAGCAATGTGAAATTTATTTAGGGCAACATTTCATCAATTACCAAACATAAAGCATGCTTCTGTCTCTCAAAGGGTTTAATGACACCTTAAATAAGTTCTGAACTGTTGGGGGAATTACCAAGAACATATTTCTTCTGAAAACCATTAAACTTGCCTGCTCACAATACAAAATTGGATGACAAAGTTTAACAAGGGACACACTCCCTTTTCTTGTGATTCATTCAGTGTGTTATTATATTAATCCAGCGAAGTGGGTTCTTTCACTTCCTTTTAAGAGTAGAGCCCTGAACATATATCACCCAGATGATAGAGTGTGAAAAACAATGGCCTGAGAGCAACTTACAGAAAGTAGCTGATTTCATACAATCCTTCTTCTATTAGTGCCTCACTTAAATGTTTCTCACACAGTATCCAAAGTAATCTTACATGATAAGTCTGAACACATTCCTCTATTTACTCCCTACTTTGACTCTCCCTTTTCTATGAATAAAGCCTGAGTACTTGTCCCTGTGTACGGGGCCCAGTGTATTCTTATCTCTGTCTCTCAAATAAGGGAAATGTCTATACTCTACCTTAATCTTTGCTCAAGCTACACTGCCCAGGAAATTTACCCATGTGGCCAACTCTCAGAAGCCCAATATAATACTTAACATAAACCCACCTTCTCCATTCAGCTCTTCTTCTTCCAACGGTAAATAAATTCCCCTTTCTGTCGTGTTATATTGGTTTACTATAGCCTGAGACTCCGTTCTATGGTTGCTGCTATTCTTTTTCTTTTTTCCCATCACGATTTATCCTCCCTCTACCCATCCTTCACCTGAGATTCTGTTTTCAAGATCTTTGTGTTTATACTCTTAATGCTTTGCACCTTGTCAGGGCAATAATAAATACTAAGACCAGTGAATAAAAAAGTGTAGAGAGAAAAAAAAAATCTCTTGGCAAATATCAAAGTTCTTCTCTCCCTCTCTTTCTCTTTCTCTCTCTCACAATTCTCTTACTTCTACCCTTGACAATGATCATATAAAATGTTTACCAGTTTATGTTTACCATAAAAATTTGCTCCTATAAAACTTTTTTGTGGAAATACCAATGGAGATTTTACAACCTTATAAATATAAATTGTGCACATATTTCTTCTCCAAAGATTGATTATTACATAGCCCAGACTTTCCAGCTACCTATTAGAGATACATTGGGAATTTTAAAATAATAGATCCAAATTCTAAAATAATAATGTCTTTCTTTAATCAAGACACTCTTGATGCTCCACTGAGTTTGACTACATTCCACATAGATTTCTCTCTGACTACAGTAAGCCCTGATTTCCCTTATTTTAGAGCATTTATATTAGAAAAGCTATCATTACAAATTCCTTCTCTGCCACTTTTAAAATGTATATAAATCTCCTTAAAAACCTCTTGCCAGTTTTATGACCTAGGGAATGTCTTTCTCAATGACCTGGGAGCTATCCTTTAGAAATGTAATTATCAAGAAGGATAGTTTCCCCATCTGCAAGTCTTTGTGGGAAGACAGAAACCTTCTTAGGTGAACAACCTGTTCCAAATTAGAAAACTGCCTCCTGTCATGAAGAAACAAACGTTTACTTTCCCATTGAGTAAGGTCAATTAGCAAACTCAAGTGGCTTATGAACACTGCATCAGCTCCTAAAAACTCTAGCTCTGTGTTTCAGGGGAGTTCAGTTCAGTTTTTCCCCATACTTGCAACAGTCTTGAATAAAATTTTCCTGTTAAACCATGGGTAATATTTTATTTTTTTACTGTGACAGTAAACATTTACAGATAATACACAACTACTTGAGATATGTCTTGAGGTGTATCTCAGATGTTGGCTGGGCAGTGTAAATATCATAGAATAAAATTTGTGTACATTTTATTAGTTAGTGGTAACTAATTATGGCATATCGCAATGCTTTATTGAGGATTAACATTTAGAATTTTTAGTGTCTATTTCAACAATTACTTAGCACCAACTAAGTGTCTTTTTACACTATTAATCTTGGTGTATTGTTGAAGAACTTAACATATTTTTAATCAAGCACAATGAATTACAAATGGAATTCAAAGGAATATCTCAATAACCACTTCTCTAAATTACCCTACTAATTACTAGTATAATGTTTTTTTTATTTCTTACCTATATCCATCTTAATTATAATTTAGTATTTATCAGTTTATATTAATAAAATATAACTTCCTAAGCCAGATTTTGAGTTATTTTCTTTCAGCATGAAGTACAGGCAGTTAGCCACTCACAAAATGCAGAATTCAAAAATCTTTTAACTCAGTGAGAATGGATCAAGTGGACAAATAATAATTTTGCCAGTTCTCCAGTTGTCAGAGACTAATCACTTGCTCTTCCATATACATAATTCTGTACTGAGAAAATATCAATGCTCAAGAGCAATGCTCTTTTTCTCATGCAAATGCATCATATAAAATGTTCTTAAAAGATTCTCCATGACTGCATTATTTTAGGATTGTTTGGAAGTTCAGTCCTTTTAGTAAGAAGGATTGAAAAATGCATCTAGTTCCCAGTACTTAATTAACCAATGAAAGAGGAAGTATTCTTATTGGAGATTATTTCTCCTGGTCTTGCTAGTTTTAATGATGTCTCTACCCTTCTTTAGCAACATACTGATTCTAATAAATTGAAAGACACAATTGCCCCCTACCCAATTCTTTAAAAAAAAAAATGAATATATCATCCTTTGTAACAGATGGATTGTGTTAAAAATAATTCAATATAGAGCTTAAAAAAGAGATAATAGCTACCATTCAATTTGAGAATTCCTTTTTGGAGGACAATAAAAATGATAAATATGCTACTCTCTGTGACTAGCCTGCCATTATTATTAGGAATCCTATTATTTCTAAATATGCTGAAAGTCTGATGATATATGCCAAGAGTAAAAGCACCCTTTCCCCCACATTTGTAGCAAGTATTAACTTGTTCATTCCCTACTTAATTTAGACTTGAGATTTTCTTTGGGTCTCCAGAAGCTTTGAAATTGACCTGAAGCTTTCCTATTATTATACCACTAGAATTAATTAGGTGGCAGTACTTAAAATTGATTTGAGACAAGAAGACCAGTTGGGAGATTGTCTAATCAACATTCAAAGTAGAGAATGTAACAAGACAATGGGAAAAATAAAATATGAAACTCAATTTTAGAAATTTTACAAAGGAAGTATGGGTAGGTCATTTTTAGATTCTGGCAATGTACATTAAGCTTCTAATTGGAGAGCTTGTCTGCCTCACATGTTAAAACCCTAAAGGTCAATGTGACTATATTTGGAGATAGGACTTTTAAAAGGTACTTAAGAGTAATGGGGTCATAAGGATGGGGCCCTCATGTTGTAAGATTGTTGGCCTTGTAAGGAAAGGGAGAGAGGACCTCTTTCTTTCATCCTGTTCATGCACCTTGGAAAGGCCATATGAAGACAATGAAAAGACAGCTATGTACAAACCAGGAAGAGTGCTCTCACTAGAAACCAAATCAACCAACACCATGGTCTTGAACTTCCCAGCCTTGAGAACCATGAGAAAATACATTTCTGCTGTTTAAACCACTCAGTTCATGGTATTTTGTTATAGCAGACAGAGCAGACTAGTACAATATGGAATTGCAAATTCTTACTGATATTTTGTTACACTCATCATTATTGAAAGGCTGAGTTATTTCTAAACTGACATGTTTTGCCTCATGTGAAGGCATTTATTTCTATAGTATTACCCAATTTTAGTAGATGTAACTTTAAAGTGACTTCAGATTTTTCTAACTGGGTTCATGGATCAAGTCCATATTTCTGAAACACTCAAATTGCATGCAAACTATTCTGTGCAGTTTCTTGGGGGGAGAGTTTGTATTTTTATTCATATTAACAAAGAAATGTGGTTTAAAAAAATGAATACAAGGTAGTAAAGACACTGTGCGGAACTACCAAGGAGGTTCTATTAAGTCATGGCATTCACAATTGGAAATAAGTGATTTAGTGAGAATATTATTTAATATTGGATATTTTCAATGAACAGTTGATGGTAACTAAGCTTATCAATGAAGACCTTTCACTTGGCCTTTTTAATGAAATACTACCTAATTTCCTTTTCTAATATTCTTCTTCAGACCATTTAACATTATCTAGCAGATAATATAGTTTACTTATGCATTTTGTTTATATTTTTCTTTGCTCACTAAAATTTAGGCACCATTATGGCACAGTTTGTCCACTCCTGTTTCTACACTGCCTAGTATAGTATTGTTCCTACAATAAATGTTTCACAAGTATTTACATATTAAATAAATTAAATAGTATAAATACTTAAACATGGTAATGTGCCTTGCTCACACCTATATAGATCTACTAGAGGCCTGGTGCACAGATTCATGTACTGATGGGGTCCCTCAGCCTTACCTTGGGGATCAGGCCGAAAAAGGTTCTCCAACATCCCTTGAGGGGTGACAGATTGCAAGAGGGTGGTTCTTGGGTGACACATCCCAGAATCAGGCTCCCTCTTCTCTGGTTTCGGGTGCATCACCTAAGAACCACAGCTGCCAAATCACCGTAGCTCAACAGCTTCTGCATTGAGTGTCTGCCCCCTGGTGATCAGTGCACATCATAGCTACTAGTCAGCCAGTCACTTAAGCTTTTATATATATAGATACCTTAACTATTTGCATAATATTCCATTTTCTTTCTTTGTATTTTCTTTGTTGAATTACCTGAATAATTCTATTCTAAAGCCTACTTTGATAAATTATACATTGTCTAATACATAAGTAGACTTTAGCAGAGGTGACTGGCCTGCATTAGAATGTAATTCAAAACTAGAATTCATCAGAATTTAAACAGAGTTAAAGCCACATGCCTTTCTTATATTTCATTCTTCCATTTCATCACAGAACGATGAGGATAAGTGATGCCAAAATGAGAACATTTTATTAACTGCATGTCTCAGGAAGAAATAAAAGCCAATGTAACTTGGTTATTTGCAATAAGAAGGCTACACATGGGGAAGTTAAATCAAAAGTTTGGATAATTTCCCAAACATATCTTTTTATTGTAGCTTTGTTAAGTTTCCCCTGGTATCTGCATTTGAGTATCACTGTTTCTGCTGTCCTAGGAATTCATACCACTTAAATCAAGATATCATATTTTCTTAGTTGGTGCAGGCTGATATATCAAAGTATTACAGATTTGGTGGGTTATACACAACAAAAATGTATTTCTCACAGTTTTTGATAAGAGTCCTCTTGGAGTTGCAGATTGTCAACTTCTCATTGCTTCTTCAGAAAGTGGAGAACAGACACAGGAAGCAAGCTTTCTTATGACTCTCTTGTGGGCACTCATCTCATTCATGGGGGCCCCACCCTTATTACCTCATCTAGTCATAATTACCTCCCAAAGGCCCAATATCATAATACCATCACTTTAAAGGTAGGGTTTCAACATATGACTTTTGGTGGAACATAAATATTCTGTCCATAACACACATTCTCTAACTCTAACTACTTGGATTTTCCTTCCCACATAGAGCTTCATTCTCTCTGACCCCTTACTGGAAGATAAATGTTCTTTTTTGTTTCTTGAAAATGCTCTTAGATTGAGAATTAAAAATACTTGTTAACTTCTACCAAATATTATGCAAATTTTACAGAAATATCGAGATGAATTATAAGAAACATTTTGGAGATAGATTGCAATCCAGATAATATTCTCATCATCAGAGAAGAGAAATGATGAATGACCTTGGAAGTTTTGACATTTTCTTTAGCCTGTGGCTTGAATGAGAATACAGTGAAGGAGTAAATTATGACAACTTCAAAGCATATTCTAAGGGAAAATAACCTAAAATATGAAATTGAGAAAAATGTGTAGGTATGTGGGTTTATGTATAATGAAGACATAAAGAGTGACCATGACAGGCTTATTAAATCTAGATCATGAGAGATTATAGATGTACCTCAAAAGAGATTCATGTACTTTGCAGTAGAGTCATCTTTGAATAATGTGATCTTTGACTATCAAAGTTTGCTGATGAAGACCTCTAGGAAGGAAATGGGAGAAAGCTAACTACAGCATCTTCTGTCTATGGGACAAAAGCAAATTAGCTCTTGTGGTTCAGCATGTGCCCAGACATGAACTAATAACACAGACTTTACTTAAGAGACTGGGTAGAATGGGCATAGCCAGTTTTACTATTGTTAATCCAAATTTTTCAATTTTTGATAAGACGAGCAATTTATGTATTTGCTCGTCTTCATTTGACTTTTCATTTATTACAATGTACATAACATCACAAATAGGCTGCTACAGTGGTGCCTCACACAACGAACTTAATTCGTTCCAGGAGCAAGCTTGTTATGTGAAAAGTTCGTTATGTGAAACGCGTTTTCCCATAACAATACATGTTAAAAAAAATAATTCGTTCTGTAGCATAAAATATGCTAAGATGACATAAAAAAATATGCTAAGATGACATATTTTTATTTAGATACATCTAAAAACATAATTTTTTTTTTTAAGACAGACTAAGTAGAGTCTACCGAATCTTGCACATCTTCATCCATTTTCTGCTTTTTGGCCGATGGTTTCATGAAAAACCTGTCCAAAGTTCGCTGTGCGAGGCATTCGTTATGCGAGGCACCACTGTATATGTCTGAAACATAAATATTACTATAGTTCATTCTCCTTGTGCTCAAGTACAAACATGGGTATAATTTCTGCAACTCCTCTCCTTGAATTTGGGCTGATCTTACAACTTGCTTTATAAATGCAGTAGAAATGATGTTAGTAAGGCAAGCTTTGACCCCAAGACCCAAGGAATTTTGTATAGTTTTACTGTCATGCATATAATTCTGTATTAAGATAGAGAAGGCATATGTGAAGCACAGATAAGCTGTCTGAACTGAGATATTTTTTTAATTTTTAATTTTTAATTTTCTTCCTTTCTTTTTTTTTAAATATATATTTTATTGATTTTTCACAGAGAGGAAGGGAGAGGGATAGATAGCTAGAAACATCGATGAGAGAGAATCATCGACCAGCTGCCTCCTGCACACCCCCTACCAGGGATGTGCCCACAACCATGTACATGCCCTTGACCGGAATCAAACCTGGGACCTTTCAGTCCTCAGACCAACACTCTATCCACTGAGCCAAACCGGTTTTGGCTGAACTGAGACATTTTAGATGAGCCATCCCTAGCCTATCTGGCATCAGATCATCAACATATGAACTAGCTAAAAACCACCCAGCTGAACCCAGTGCAAATTGTAGAACACAGAATCATGAGCTAAATAACTATGTCTATATGACTACGTTTTGGAATATTTTGCAATACAGTAGACACTAATTGATACATGAAATAGGCCTGGAACTTAAAAATGGTGGGGATAGACAAAATTTATTTTAATCCTATTTAAATAGAATATCTATCTTTGCTTAGGGACAAATAGTTAACTAAAATTATAAGCAAAAAATAGGTCATGATAACTACCGGAGGCTATTAAATGCTATATATGATTAGGTTTAAATGTAAAATGTTTCTTTTTTGCTTTTTATTTTTGTTAGACTCTGAGTTTCTTGCTTTAATTATCATCTGAATTAATGTGCAAGTGATTCCCAAGTCAAGCTGGAATGTTAAAATATAGCTAATAACAAAAAATCCTCCTCTTCTTCCAACACTACTCTTACTATTTCTCTAATATTTCTGTTCCTTATTCTCTGGAACAAATTGAGTTGAACCACAACAAACTATACCCAGCTTTTCATTTTGGCTTTCCTCTATTGATAAATAGAGGCTTATAAAGTCAGAAATATAAGGCCATTTCCTTCTAAGATTTCATTAAAGATAAGATATTAGACAGATTGAAGGCTATTTTGCTCGCTTATCACATCATCTAATTCTAACCATCAGAAATGAAAGACAATAAAATAATGCAAAAGAATTCAGGCCTTATCAACCATGGAATCATTTTGAATTTTTTGATTGTTCTATGAGCCCAAATGATTATTGCTAACCGTGGTCAAACTGGACAGATTAAAAGATTTTTCAGCATACTCAAGAAACTGCTTCAGCAGATCAATCTATCATTATAAAAGTGTAATATGCAAATTGATCAAACAACTGAACAGCAGAATGACCATCCAGAAGACCACACTATGACGCCCACTGGCATTAGGCAGCCAAGGCAGGTGTGATGTGATTGGTCAGGGGCCTGTCCATCACCCCATGATCGCTCTGCAGAGAGAGACCCAGGCCACCAACTGCAGGGCAATTGATTAATTGGGGGGCTCCATGATCACCCCAAAGAGGGAGGCCCAGGCCACTAACCCA
Source organism: Pipistrellus hanaki (assembly GCF_964339955.1). Classification (NCBI taxonomy): domain Eukaryota; kingdom Metazoa; phylum Chordata; class Mammalia; order Chiroptera; family Vespertilionidae; genus Pipistrellus; species Pipistrellus hanaki. The sequence continues at coordinate 24,187,338 of NC_140514.1, forward strand.
CAGGCCATGGCAAGTGGATGGGGCCTCCCTCTGTGGGGGCAATTCATCGTAGGGCTCCCAGACTGTGAGAGGGCAGAGGTCAGATTGAGGACCCCCCCTCCAGTGGACAAATTTCATGCACTGGGCCTCTAGTAAGCTAATGAAAGAGTAGGAAGCTCAGAATTCAGAAATGATGAAGACTACATATTGATTTCTTTATATTTTAGACTCTGTTAAAAATTAAAAAGAAGATTAGTTGTGGGCAGAGAGAAGACTCCTCATCTGTCATTTGAATGTGAAATGAAGTTACTGGAAATACAGAAGTCATTCTTTTCAGCACAGTGACTAATGGCAGTACCAAACCATCTAAATTCCTGGTGTCATAGTGGTAGCTTTAATGTCCTGGTCAAGTTGGCAAAGAATATAGATGCTTTTTATGTTTCTCCCTCCTAAGGACCCATAGAAATAAAAGCGAGAAGAACAAAAGTGTGCAGTCAAATCCTTAGCTGAGAAAAGAAAAAGTATGCTTTTTATTTTTACAGTATGTTAGCAATTCTAAATTATGCCAGTGATATATTCCTCCAAAGAGAGGACTGACCATGTGCACTGCCCCTCCCCACCTAGGTAAACCACAACAATCCCAAAATGATGAGACTCTACCGAACTTCTGGAAGTGTTTTATACCCACTAACCTGGACCAGTTAGGCAAAATCGTACTGCTTTATACCCGTCTCCTGTCCACCTTAGGGACAACTATGGGAAATTCCTTCCTGGACTTACATAAATGTCAAGAGTACAAACTGAACTGAGGATTGTGCTTCCTATATACAATATCCATACCTTTCACTTACATAAATATGGATATAATTTTTAAAAAACACCTGTATTTAAAAGTGTTGTATTTATTCTGTATATGAAGGAAATAAGTTATCTTATTATCTTCCTCTATGTACTGTCTTTGTTCTTGGTAAATATTGACCAATCCAGGAGAATTCAGGGTTAGGCAACACACAATATTTTTCTCAGCACTGGAATGTGCCCTGTGTATGTACATTATATTCTGTACTAATAAAAGAGTAATATTCTAGCTAGACTGGGAGACCTTTTTGAGAGACCTTCTGGATGTCCTTCCAGCCAAAGCCATGGTGACGGGGCAGAGGCCGATAGGGGCGATCAGGCCAGGAGGGGAAGGCAGTTGGGGGTGATCACAGGCTGGCAGGGGCGGGTGGGGGGGGCAGTTGGGGATAAGCAGGCCAGTAGGGGGGGCAGTTAGGGGTGAGCAGGCCAGCAGGCAGAGTGGTTAGGGGTGACCAGGTAGGTAGGCAAGTGAGCAGTTAGGAACCAGCTGTCCCAGATTGTGAGATCAGGCCTAAACTGGTAGTTGGACATCCCCCGAGGGGTCCCAGATTGGAGAAGGTGTAGGCCGGGCTGAGGGACACCCTCCCCGCCCAATCCCCTGTGTATGAATTTCATGCACTGGGCCACTAGTTCAATCATAAACTATTTCCTAAGTGTCCACTTTGCAACAAGTACCATGTAAGGCACTGAGCATGCACAGATTAATACTGCATAGGTCTTAGGTTTAAGGTACTCATCAAAAAGAAAACTAAAGTGAAGGTTATAAGCTCTGATACTGATGTATTAGTATTTAGCTGCTTATCTGAATATCTTTTTATCTCTCTATGTGCTATGAGAGTGCTATGAGAACAGGAAATACATTGTGCTTGGGGTTGTTTGGGTGAATCTTCAAGTGAATAAAAGGTCTAAAATTAACTTGTACCATTAAGATTAGCAAAGCTTTTGAGCTTGACAAATGTTGAGTTAATGATTGATAAGATCATGGGTAGAGTTGCAGCACAGGAAAAAAGGAGGAACCAGGAACACATCTGGCAGAGGCAACATACAAAAGTGGAATGTTGCATTTTTGTTTAGGGAATATGAGTAGTTAATTATCGCTGCCATAACAATGACAAATTTCAGACTAGGTGCTTTAAATTCTCTCCTTTTTTCCCTTTTCTGAATCAAATTCCCAACTAATAAAGAATGCAAAGACAGACTGACGAGAGTATATAAGAAAATGAGGCAACTGAATAAAACATGGACAATTCCACTTACAAATGTAATAAAACTTCTATATGTAATAAAACTTCTATCTGAAACTATAAAAAAAAAAAAAATCCTTACTTTGGACAGAAGAAAGCTATCAGTTCAAAACAGAGCAAGTGGGTCATCTGGCTGCCCTGTGATGTCTTACTTGTTATTGTGGGTTACAAGTTGACTCTGTCTGGATTTATTACTTTTAATGGCCAGTTGCTGCTGAGCATGAAAATGTCAATTATAGAAATGTCACCACAAAATTTGAAAGAACCTTGATGAATCCTTTTAGTTTCTGAAATATGGACATTAGAATCAGAGGATTTCCCTTCAGTGTGATGTGAACATTTTATATATATGTTTTTGAAATAAATTGATATTCCCTTTGGTTCTGTGGACACAAGTATCAACACAGTATTCTAGCTGTGCATACAGGCTTCTGATACACATTTAGGGATAACTGCTGTTGAGGTAATGTAAGAGGTGTAAGAAATATGAAAATACATTTCCCTTAAGTGTTCCAAGGTCAAAGTTTTACTGCCAAGTTTTCAATGCTGGGCTATATAGTGAAGATCTCAGAATAGCTAGCATAACATGGTATAGCAGATAGACCCTTCGTATGGTTAGCCTGCTAGTACTTTGGGGAATCCATAGTCAAATATATTTGTTATCTTGTCCTTGAATGCCAATGGCCAAATTCAGGCCCACTGCTCTTATTTAAGATTTGGGCCATACTGTGTAAATCTGCAATACCTAGAATAGGGACTAATGCATAAAGGAAGAAAGAAAAATAAACGGGAGAGAAAGGAGAGAAAAAAAATGGTGGCAGAGAGGGGACAGGGATACTAAGCAAAGAAAAAGTGACCACCTGTTATGTTCCAGATGCTATACTAATGAAGCCTTGTAAAAACCTGATTATTGTTTAATAGGAAAGGAGTGAAAGACCAAATGATACGCCATTTACACAGCTTTGCTAAAAAAAAAAACAAAAAAAAAAAAAAAAAAAAAAAAAAAAACAAACCAAAACAAAAAAGGCTGCATTTAACAGACTCCAAGTCTATTGCCTGCTGATTGATGCGGAAAGGGACTAGACAAAGACAGTTTAGAAGCATATCCAGTGAGGTCTGAGTGATGTGGGAAAATGCTTGCCAAGAAATAGATAATTTGCTAGAACGGGCTTGGCTACTGCACATGTGGAAAATCTAAATAGTATATATACCTCTAGACAAAGGAGCCACTCTCTCTTGGCTCTAGGGCCCTGGCTCCTGAGGCTCCTGTCGCAGAGGCACACTCCTGCACAGCCATGTTGGCCTCTGCACATGGACTAATAGGCTTTAACTTGGCCTGAATGCTGAATAGCGCTTAGTGACAACGTGGAGCGAAGCTCTGGACACTGGCCTTGTTTCAGACTCTGCTGAACTCCCAGCTGCCCCGCTTTCAGGACTAGCTTGGGGGAAGTGGGACATTGGAACCAGAAAAATATAACTACATGCCAATAAAATCTTCCATATACCATCTTCCCATGGGGGCTTCTGAAAATGCTTCTTTCAGCAGCACCCCAAGAACCGCCACCCTCACTCCCATGAGTGATCGGACAGTTTAATTCTCCAGCAATACTAAGACCTGTGCCTATGCAAGTTTTGGAGATGCTCCCCAAACTAAGTGCAGGGTGGAGGGGGTCAATGGGAAAACAAAAAGAGGACATGTGAAATACTTTCAATAATAAATATAAATTAAAAAAAATAAGTTTCCTATTATATTGGCTCATATTTTACTCCATGCAATAGTCCAACCCTGATGTCCAGACATGTAACAAATGGTATGGAGGCTTCCTCAGTGGCCGGTCTTCTTTCTATGTAAGGATGAAGATGATTCAGCTTCTCTCCCCCCACTCTTCTCTTATGGCTTCCAGGGAGTCCCCAGATCTTGCCTGACTAGGAAAATCCTAAAAGAGTAGAAAGGGGGCTGAAGCCACCCTCTAACCTATCAAATCTATAGTCCGGATAACATCTGTTTTAGAAGAAGCTTTGCACAGAATGTGGGTAATTCCAGAATCAGGGTAGTGTCTAGCACATTGTCAACACTCGGGACATGTGAAATAATAAAAATGTGTTGCTTCAATATGCTTGTTATTAAAAAGGGACCAAAATATCCTCCTTCCTTTAAATTAGTTTCCGAGTTTCAATTTTGTCAGTGATGCTGATAATAACAGACTATACATCTGTGATGTACAAAAGCTTTGCTATTGTTGATTTAAGGACCTTCATAATTTATGTATGGATTCACTGATCATCTAAATATCTGAGAAATGGTTCTTGTTTTAAAACTCTAAATCCTCTAACTAGATACCTCACCCTTATCCTAAAGAATATAATACCGAGAAAAGTGCATTTTATATGTTAGGTACACACAAAAAAAAGTATGGGCTAACTTGTAATTTTATGTAGCTGCATCATGTATTTACAGGGGACATATGCCATGGATGAAAAGATACACACAGATATACATGCACTGCTTATATTTTGTGCAATTTCATTTAGAATGCTTACAGGAGAAATCATTGATTAACACTAATGCTATTTGGCTGCTTGGAATCTTACATTACGAGAATACTGATGATGAGAATTCAGTGAAAACTATTTGGTGTTTTATAAATGCAGATTAATTAGCTAAATCTTCTTTTCTAATTACATATATATATATATATATATATATATATATATATATATATATGAAATTTTCAGTAATGCCAACAGATAACAAAATCTAATATACATTTTAGGTGATGAAAATGTAAGAAATTATCATAGAGATTTAATCTTGACTTATTAGCTTACTGGTTTACATTTATCATGAAAGAAAAAAAAGCAAGCATTGTTAGCACCCATATACACAAAATTATCTTTTTCTAAAATTCTGAAATGACTTGTTTACTTCTCTCCCTTAAAGAAGATTATTACATGTAACTGAGGAATAAATCAGTAGATATAATACAAACATTCCTATGTATTTAATAACTGTAATTTCACAACACATATCATTCATAGTGCTGGTCAACACTAAGACAAGAAAATAAAAATATATTACTTTGTCCTACAGCTGAGACTAGAAATATCAAGAAGGTGCCATGCTCACCAGCCTATCTAAGAAAATCACTGAAATTACTGCCACATATTAATTAGTCACAAAGTCTTAAGTCATTGTATTTCTCCAATGTTAATAAAGCTTATGGCAAAAGAGATTACAAGAATCACAAACCCAATTTAGTCCAACTCACAGCTGGGAGTATTTGATGCTCTCAATACCCGTGTTGAAAAATGAGTTATATCATAAAATGTTAAGCTCCTTAATGAAAACATGTTATCAAGGACAGTGATAAGGAGGCATAGTTGTAAGAAGCGGTACCATACTGTGAATTAGCTTTTGAGAACAGCTGCTGGGAAAGAGGGAAAGGAAATTTCTGAACTGCTCAGTCAATAGTCGCTTTAGATTGGCCGCAATGGGGGTGGGAAGTTGAGTAAAATAATGCCGGGCATGGGGGTCATTGGGCAGTGGATTTAATGTCCGTGGCTCTGCCCCACTAAATGCCAATGACAACACTCCCCTTGAGTCATCTTCTTCCCGCCTCCCCCTCCCACAGGCATGTCCGAGGGGAATATTGCTGCCTTCCTATGGAGAACACCTCATTCAATAGAGAATTCAGCTCCTTATGTGCCACACAATGGAAGCTTTGATTTAGAAACATCAATTCAGAGCTATTTCTTCAAGGGCAGAGAAAACAGCTTTAAAGGTAAAAAATGCTTTAATTTATACTTTGTACCCGAGGAATGCTTTTTGCACAAAACCATTATTACGATAATGGTTACATGTGTCAGACACTTCTTTATATGTTAGAATGAACTGTATACAATTTCCTCTCTTTTTTTTTTTTTGTAATAAAGAGTTGTTAAGTAGCGGTAATTTTATATAGTTCACATAGTGCCATTGACTAACTTAATCATCACAATGGTTGATGAAGCCCTAATTTCCATTTTATAGGGAGGAAACAAAGATATTGAGAGGCTATGTAATTTGCCTAGGGTCCCGCAGACAGCACGTTGGAAAAGGAAGGCTGAGATGTAGGTAGGCCTTCTGGCTACTGGAGTCAATGGCCCTGACCATCATACTCACTGCCTCAACACCCCGTGACAGTGTTGCCTCTTTAGATTTCAGCTTCCGGAACATAAGTGAAGAAAGGCCTTTCCCTGCAGAGGACCTAGGTGTGAAATGGCAGGGTCTCTAGTAGGGGTCGCTGTAATGACTTCATCAGATCAGGGAAAGGAATGGAGCTAGACCTTCTAGTGAGGCAGACAGGAGGTCAGCTCTGAAGGATGGACCAAGACGATCACCCAAGGAAGCTGCCCTTCCCTTTCACTACCCGAATGTGCTGAAAAAGGGAATGCCATGACCATATTTGCATTTTGGAAAGAGCAATCTGATGCCTGAGTGAAGGTCACATGGAGCTAGTTATTAAGAGAAGATAAGGGGCAAGATTCTAAGCAGGCCATGTTTAAGGGCAGAGGACCAGATTGCCTCCAAGGACTCTGAAAAGAACCTGGCTGCATAGCCTTGGGTAGGTTCTTTCATTCTCCAATTTTCTCATGTGTAGAATAAGAATAAGAATACCAGGCTATACTGCATCTTTTCCCCACACACATATGTACCCTGAAATGTGATTATAAGTCTGATATAACTAGCCAAACACTCATTAGTGTCTTGTGTCCATACAACCACCCAGGAGTTTGGGGTGGCCCTATGGACACCAGGGGTTTGCAGTTCATTCCTCCGTTCTGGCCTCCGGCAGTCATGCTCCTACACAGCCTTTGGGCCAGATCCCATGTCCCTGTACGTGGCTGGGCCCCTGGGGTGAAGTTCCTTCTCATTGTGACTGGGCGAGGATTGGGGGGAGGCACTCACAAGGATTGGGGTTTGCGTGATAGGTAGCATGAGCGGAGTCTTTTCATAAAAGTATGTAACTCAGGTATATCCAGATATTTCACACTCCTGGACTCCTCTGCTGGCCCACAGAACTCCTCCTGAGAGATGGGCTGCCTCCGGGAAGAGAGGTCTCAGTGGCACCACCTAGGCCTGATCCCCACATTCTCTGAGCTGCTCCTGATGCTCAGTGTATCCCAGCCCACCCCCAGCCTGCCTCTCCCACAGGAACCACCCTTACTGCTACCATACACCTGAAGCCAATAGCACACCGCGGGCTCCAACTGTGCCCTGTGCGCCTTCCTAGGGAAACCCACACTCCAATCACTCAGACCAGGCTCCAGCACTAGGCTGAGAGTGTTCTTCCTTAAAAACAAAACAAAACAAATCAATCAATCTTATTGCCACTTTTGTGTTTCCCCCTGCTTTCTAGTTCCCAGATATAGCAGTTAGTTGCCACCAGCACTATCCACACCGGCTACAATCCTGTTGGGTCAGAGAATTGTGCATGTCTATTCAAAAAGGATTCTCATTTCATGACCATCCCCGCACTCAGGCCCCCTCTCCTCTCTGCTTTTTTCCTACTGCATTTGACATCCCCAGTATCCTTCTGGTTTTGACTTGTATTGTCCATCTTTTCCAACAGAAAGTAAGCTTTATGCAGCAGAGTAATTTTGTTCAACACTGTATTTCCAGTGAATAGAACATTAACCAGTAGATAGTAAGTTCTGAGCAAACATGTTCTAAGGGAATGAATAGATGGATGGGTGGATGAATATATTTGTATGGAACCATCCTTGTCCAAAGATGTCTCAAAACCAAGGTTTTATCTACCAACAGTGAATACATCTAGTGAAACCTCTAGACTTCAAGGAAAATATACTAAGCAGGAGAATTTTCTTAAAATAAACTCTCTAAAATGTATTTATTTTGGTCCTTTTGTTTATCATCAATGAGGGGGAAATACCTTCTTGCTTATCTACATGTAAAATGACAATGAATTATACTTTTCTTACCCAGCACCATTAGTTTCAAGATAATATGCCTTTCTATATATTTTAAAATTTATTCCCAAATGTTTTTCTTTCCAATATGCACTAAAATCTGCTCTTAAAAATGTGCATTAATGTAAGTGAATTCAGCAGAATGATTGGACTCGGCAAAATAAAATTAATTATTCATGTCATCAGTATTTTCAAATGCAGAATGGTTATGAGGACATACATAATTATAAGTGATGCGATTATTTTTAATAATGAAGCCACTGCTAAGGCTCATTAATATTTTTAATAAAAAATAAAATATTTATTCTTTGAAGTTACAAAATGTATTTTGTTAATTTTGAATATTTTTTTGTGGAAATATCTGTGCACTCTATTTACATTTTTTTAAGCAAATGGTATTAATTTTTCATGAGTATATTGAAATCTGCCATGAGGCAATAGTGGTGCCCAATATATACAAATGCTCTTGCTTGAATACTAGTTGAGTTTCTCTGTGGGACATTTCACAAGAATAAAATGCCATTGACTTCTATTGGACATTGCATATGTGAAAAATACATCTCTCTGACAACCTAGCAATTCTTTTAAATACCCAACATTTCCTTTTCTTGAGTAGATTTGCTAACTATACTCTGGAGGGTGGGGTAGGAGGAGAAAGAAAGAAAGAAAGAAAAAAAAAACCTAACTGGAACCATAGACTTGTTCCTATACATTTCACTCATCTTTTCTGATTCTGCTCCACTCCATAATTTAATCTCTTATTGACCATTGCAAACAGAGTCCCTCCAGTCAAAAGCCAGACTCTTCCAAAGCCTTCTTCTCTCTCCTTCCTTAAGATTTTTGAAATGAGATGAAAAACCCTATCAAGTCCTGAAACAAGGTTAAGATACCAGTTTCTGCTTGGAATGTAAAGATAGGGCTTCACTCTGTATTATTCTTATGAAGCATGATTTTCTTGCAAAGATGGATTTATATATGTTGTTCAAGAAGATTGCAATATAATTTCTAAACTAAAATGGGAGCTTTTAAGAGTAAAAAATGGGTACTATGAATAATAATTACACTGGGACAGCAGGTACACGAGGGTGATACAGGCCAACTCAGAGGCATGACCATGCTGTGTAAAAGTCAAGGATGAAATCTGTGCTTTGTTAAATAATCATTAGAAGACCTAAGTGCCTCACTGCTAGAGACAATGAAATTTTAGAGCTCAGTGTAATTCAAGGGATTTCTATTTCATTCCACTTGTAACCAGGTAGCAGGCCAAAGTACAGCGAGGTTAATTAAGCAACTTGTCCAAGTTACACAACAAGGTAATGATTGTGCTGAAAGCAGAAATCAGGTTTCCTGATTCACTGTGCTCCTTCCATCACACTGCACTCCCTTGAAGTAACAGGCATTACAATGAAGCCATATTCCCTTCAATAGGCATATAGCTTGTAAACTATGCTTAAAGGAAAGCACCTAAAAGATCACCAGATGTGATTCAAAGCCTCCACCAGAATATATGTCACCATCTTGATCTTAAAAGAAATCACAGGGTTCCACTCTCCTTTCTTTGCAGACTGGTGACCAACAGCACTGAATATTGCTCTTTGCATAGTGGTTCACATTTACTTATTTATGTTAAGCTACCTATATACCCATAAGACATTGCCAAATTACACAGAAGTGGGGGGATTATTTAACCGCCAGAAATACTGCATGAAATTCCTGCCCCTATCCCAGGAAGCTCTTAGCATCCTGAAAATCTTTATACTATCAAATATTTGCAGATCATCGCTTTCTGAGATTAGCATTATAGGAAATTTCTGGTTTTTTGAGATGAGCATGTCCTATGGAAACATTTATATGTTTAGTCTTCTAAGTAAAACAAATTTTATGAAGTTTATATAATCCATATAAAAGGTATTAATATTGTTATACTCACATTTAAAAAGCCATTTAACCACAAGAGTTGGAAAATGTACTCTAGTTCTTCATAGGCACAATGTTTTTCTAAAGTAAATATCAGTCTGAAAATTGTTCACTAATCAAAGAGGAAAAACTTTTCTTTTTTAAGATTTTTTACTTTTAAGTGGCAATGTAAATAAACAAGATCTTTTGAGATGACATTTTGATGAATACTATTTTATGTTCTGTGACTCTGTGAAAACCAAAAACACGTTTCTCCTCTACTGCCTGCCCTGCAGGATGGCCAAAAAATCCACCTCATCTCATCTATTTGAAATGAATCCAATTTAATTCTGCTTGACCAAAAATCTGTTTCCATAGTTCTAAAACATGCAATCACCCCGAGGTACAGTGCCATTGAAGCTAAAGTGGTTCAGTGTTATCACTGAGGAAAATGCACTTTGATTGAGAAAACAGTCCAGGGTGGTATTTGAAAATAAAATGACCCTTGCTGGCACACAATGCAGTAAGGCAGTTGATAAAAGCGCATAGAGATGGTTTGTACCACAGACAGAGTTTAAAGGAAGCTGCTTCATCTAACCTGCAAAATTGGGACAAAGGTTATAGTCCTGCAATTAGCATTATAAATCACTTAAATTTCCAAGATTTTGACAGTTCTAAGAAAGATAGATTGAAAATCTACATGTATTAATTATCTTTGTAATCGCAGAGTGATTTAAAAATCAATTGGGTGATTAAGAAAATTCACAAAAACTTCCTTTCTTTTATTTGAGTCCCTCCCATATACAGGCATTACCTGTAATCACATACAGATCATTATAAAAATACAATTTTAAAAACTATTAGTCTAACTTTAAAATATTGTTTCTATAATTGAATATCTGTAACATATTAATCCAAATTATATAATTGCTATATTTGGTCTGTTAAAAAACCTAAAAATGTAATATCTCTATTTTTTAATGAAACTAGTAATCTTTTATTGAAGTCAATACCTCCTCAAATGAACCAAGTAATTACTAACTGATTAGATCATTTACCTCTATAAAGCACTGCTATCTTTAAACATGTTATAACTTATAATAAAGAGGCTTTTTTAATTGGCAATTAATGAGCAGTTAACTGTTTTCCTTTTATATTTATTAATATTATAAAATACATTAATTTTTATTTCTTCATTTGTAGGTACTCAGCTTGCAAATAAAATAGCTATATTTTCTTAAAACATAATTTCTTAATATACAGCAGTTACTAATTGATAAAATACACAAAACAAAGCTGATCATTTTTCTTTTTATTTTGAGATACATCTGGTTTACCTAGGAACTTAGGCAACTGTAATTTAATGATGAAACAAAACTACTAAGAAATATATCCGGTTCTTTCTAACTTTATTAATGAGAATGTTTCAACTCTGATTACCCTAGAATGCCCTCTTCTGAATTACTAGAGGCCCAGTGCATGAAATAGTGTGCAGGTAGGGTCCCTGGGCCTAGACTTCGATTAGGGCCATCTTCCGCCCGCTTGCTAGTCCCCAGTCCTGTCCCGCTGCTGCTGACCCTAGTTCCCCATGGTTCCCTGTTTGCCATCTAGCAATCGAAGCCTGCGGGCTGGGGGAAGAAATTGAGAGGTGGTCAATGCACCTCATAGCGACTTGTCAATCAGTTGTTCTGGTTGTTACACCATTATGGTCACTGGCCTTTTATTATATAGGTATAGGATTTTACTTGAATAAAATAGTCTATCAATTGTTCTATGCTTCATTTATTCTATATATGATTCACCTTAACTTGCTTATCTATAACGATAAAAGCATAATATGCTAATTAAACCAGATGTCCTTCAGGATGAAGCTGGGGCTGTGAGGGAAGCCTGGGTTCTGGGTGCCAGAGGGAAGCTGGTACCCGCAGCAGGGGGAGGAAGGCCTACTCTTATATGAATTTCGTGCATTGGGCCTCTAGTTGTTAAATAAACATTAAACCAACAACCACAGTAACTAATCACCAGTGAGATATTGGAAAAGATTATCAAATGGAGCTGCTGAGCAAGAATAAATCTAAAGTCACAAGTGTTTATCCAAGGTGCTAAATGTTATTATCAACAATCTTATAAACCCAAACAAGATAGAAAAAAATCAACAAAATACTCTTTAAGCCACATGCTTACTAAAATGTGTTATTCCATAAGGGCAGGTTCTTTGTTTGTTATTGCTACGTTAGTGCCAAACCAGTGTATTTCACATGGAGGGTGATCAATAAATATATATTGATAAAGATCCTCTTAGTCTGTCCATTTTACTTTGTGGCCAAATGCAGAGAGAGAGAGAGAGAAAGAGAGAGAGAGAGAGAGGTGGGAAGGCGGACACATATATTCATCACAACAGTTAAGAATTTACAATACAATTTTTTATCATCTCTCTTAGGACATTTTCTCTTCCTCTATTCTTTCCCTCCACCTTTTCCTTCAAAATAAAATTCAGAATCTATTTTCTTCTTTCTCTTGTAAAAATAAATTAATAGTAAATAGGATGCTGATACAACAGACTTTGCTTTCTTTTATTCTCTAATTCTGACACTTGTCCGTTTCAAACACATGAAATAAAAACAATTTAAAAATAATTTTGATCATTCTCAGGTCTTTAGAATATGGGTTTCTAGAGAAATAATGTATTTGGAAAAGCTTTATATGGCACCTACTGAAGACACTCTTAAAAACAAAAGGAAACAATCTATTTTGGACCAAGGAGAACACACAATCTAACAACAACAGATTACTGACAAAGTAATACATGTCAATCAGAATGTAATAGCATTTCAACAGCATTCTAATAGCTTTTCATAAAATTTAAGCTCTGTGAGATAGGTAGTTCACTTGTTTTCTTATTCTTCCATGGTGCAATGCAATACCTAAATCAATGCCTGATACTTGTTAGGCAATCAAGAAGTATGCCTTGATTGAGTTTTAATATACTTCCCTGTTGTACAAATTCAACATTTAAAATGTTTTTCAAAAAGTGTAGACACAAACTTGAGCACTAAACTCACTTAAGTGCAGTCTAGATGAAGGCAGTTAGCCACGTATCATACGAAATATGTTAGTCCAAGCCAGATTTTAAGTACCATATGTTGGGTCTTTTTCCTCAGGTAACTAACAGTATGCATTTCTTATAGACAGTAAGAGAGTATACCTATTGTTCACCATAGAGCCACATACCTACCAACTCAAAGCTTTATGACTTCCAATACAATAGACCTTTTGTGGGTAATTTCTAAAATTTTCAAATTTGCATTCATTTTATTTTGATGAAATACCATGCTTGAACAAATAAGGCCTTTCACCACATTCAACTAACTTGTTCATTTAACTTAAAAAGCGAAAATCCTATGTAATTAGCAGATAACCCTCTCCGCCTGAGCTAGACTAATGTCACTGAATCAAGACTATCAGCAAGCAGTGAACAAACCAATACAAAGCAATCTATAAGAGTCCAAATCCCACATCAACAGTGTATACACATTTCATAGTTAAGCTGAGTGCACTGTATTAAACAAGACTCAAAGAAAACCGTAATGCCGGAGATCAGAAACAATCACATTTCAAGAAAACTCCCCCTTTCATAACCGCAGGTCCACCACGAAGGAATGAAATCCGCACTTACCTGGCTAATGGGCTCTTTCGTAGGGGGCTTTCCTCTTCTGGCTGTGCTAGTGGCCAGGGTCGTGGTGGTCTCCATAATGGACGTGGACATCTCTGACTGCATGGCAGTGGCTGTCGACTCAGTTGTCATAGAGGAAGGCACTTCACCAACCAGTCTCACATTTCCCACTATGGCGATGTTGGCATCATTTTCAGCTGCCATATTCAGAACTTTCAAGCCATTGTAGTAAAGCCCAGAGAGCTGGCCCTGGAAGGGCTGGCCCTGCTCTTTCCCGCCAATTATTATGGTTGCTTGGCTATTGAAGATTGTGAGCTGACGCCCTGTAAAAATAATATTACATACATGCAAAAATGTTGATTGTGAACTCTACATTCTACAAAGGATGATAAAAAACAGATCTTTCATGGGGTGGATAATGAGAGCAATAAACTATAAGAGAGGCATTTGACTCATAATTCATTGCTGATAAATGAGGTGTCCATGAAATGCATAATCATTGGCAAATACTTGTAAAATTCTCAACTCATTGTAAATGTAGTGCTTTTGCTAAAAGACCAATCAAAGATACGTATTGTCAATCAATTATTAGTGGGTCCCTTACCCTTTTACCTCAAGATTTATGCTGTTGGTCTCTTAAGTGTAAACTGTTTAATTAAAAAATGTGATATATCTAACATTTCAAGTATTTGTCCTTCTAAAATTACCACTGGTAGAAACTAATCCATAGCAGCTGATATCTAATTTTAAATTTCTGGTAAAAATTTCATAATTCCTTAATGGCCACAGGTATCTATATGCTATTCTTTAGAAATGTTTATTTTTTTTTTAAGGCAATAGTCCATTGTTATTGAATTGTTCTATTTGTTCGGTAATCACATTGAAAAGAAATGCATGGTTTACACTGAGCATGTCAGAGACAAAAAACTTACAAAATTATTTTTCTGATTGGCTTTCAGCAAGTCTATTAAAACAAAATAGAATGAAAAAATAGCTTCAGATGTAAAAAGCGGCTTCAAGAATGATACACAAACCGATGGAGAAATTATGGCTCATTTCCATCAAACAGCAATCCTCAGCAACAGTACCAATATCATCAAATTGAGTATCCAGTTTTAGCAGAGTGTTCTCTGCTCATAAAAAGCATGCACACAACTTTAAGTTCAGTTTTAATTAGGGCTTGTTCCCAAATGCTCTTAGAAGGTTGCAAACGTTAAAGGGACTTCGTTTTTGACTGGCAATCCATATTGCCCACTATTTAAGATGCCTAGAGTTTAAACCAAGAGTTTTTGTTTGTTTGTTTTTGTCAGGACCGTAATAAAGATATCAGAACTACATATATTTTAGTTAATAATTTAAAGGCTGGAACATGTAATATAATCTCTGAATGATTTATCATTTTGGGTTAATGCTTGATGTGAGTACCTTCATAGATTGAGTTAGTGGATTATATTTAACAGTCCCTTTAACCTTAAATTTACAGGGTAAGATTATTAAACAGCTGGTACGTCTAAAAATGTATAGAAATTATTATACAAGGTATGCAAATATTACTCTCTGTATTTTACTGTTTTAAATTTGTTTTTAATTTAGTTTTACGGAAAATTTATTTTTTATGTTTATTAGTGTTACAATGAAGTACTACTTGGTTATGTTCAAATTATTTTTTTATTTGAAGTTTTAATCAATGTTTTTTACCTTTGTCGAGTAGCCATTCATCAACTACTCGACCAAGTCGATATGGAATTCGCTGTCTAGCAATCGCCAGGCGCTCGTTATCATTGTTTCCTTTAAAGTTTAAAGAGACATTTCATTGGTTAAAATCTGTAAGGTCAAAGGTTAAAAGTTAATACTTAAAGCTTGAGCTATACAGTTGCCACATGATTTTTTGAAATTTGGAATTTTAAAAAGTGCTACCTAGAACATTTCATGTTTCAGACTTGTCATTCATTCATTTATTTTATTTTAGCAAACAAAATTATTCCTATGTTAATTGAAAATTAGAAATCTGCATTTGAGCTAGGTTATTAAACTTATGTTATAGACAGACCCGAACAACCAATTTAAACAGCATATAATAGCTTTACAAAAAAATGACCATTGATCTCAGGGTTTTGTCTTTTTGATGTTTCTTATTATCTAGTTAAACATGTTCAGGTGAAACAGGTTTAAGTTTTCAAAATACATTCAACCTCTGATTCCAGATTAGTAATTTATGAACACCAAACTTAATAACAACTTTGGCACACTGAAGCATATAAAATAGGCCTAGCATACTTTATGTCCTAGTAAGAAAATAGAAATTCATATTCATCTCATTTAAAGAAACCACAGAGACTGGATAGTTATTGTATAATACATACAAATTAGTTTATCAATCGCTTGGACATCACAAGAGAATATATCTTGCATCATTCAAATACGTTATTATAGGAAAAGGCTTTGACAAAAGTGACTTTGAGTGCCCTTCAGTTTCATTTAAAGCTTAACATGTTGACATGTATAGCAATTTGAAAAAAAATTATATGTATGTTTTATATCTTCAAATGTTTGCTTTTATATTAAGCTAATCTAAAGAAAGCATGACAGCTTAAGGAACAAATACAAGTCTCAAACAGTGGTCCCTATGCATAGATCTGAACTAAGTGTGAGCCTGGCTTGTTTGAACAAAATTTTTTTTTCTGACAGAAACACGTTTAAATTGACCTTAAATAATTCTTGCAAATATGTGTTTTCTCCACTTAGAAAGAATCTAGGCTGCCACTCAGTGCTACATCATGTATACTGAAAGTTTTTTACTCCATAAAAATAAACTAACATGAAATTTTAAGCTAAGACATTTTGGCAATAACTTAGATAAGGCCTAAGAAACAAGTGGTACTGATGCCCACAGCAAAGACTGAAGCAGTTTGCTAAGGAATAAAGTAGATATAAATTTCTCTCATCTTTAGAATAATTTGTAAGTGCTTTCATGTACTACTCTTATTAAACACTATACTTATCACAATAAACCCACCACTATTTTGCTCACAAATTTTAGAGGAATAGAAAAGTACTATCATTTAGATCTTATAAATTTGTCCTATGAATATATATATATATATATATATATATATATATATATGTGTGTGTGTGTGTGTGTGTGTGTGAATATATATATTCACATATATATGAATATATATATTCATATATCTGAGCCTTCCCACCCCATCTCATGGCTGACAGTGTCTTGCTTTCCTCTTCTATCTTCACAAAATATATATATGAAACTATTTCACACATTAGTATTTAATTTAAAATGTAAATGTCAAAGTAGAACAAAATATAAAGTTTAATAAAAACATTTATATCTACCTCTCTGTATTATGTAATTCTTAAAATGTTATAAAATATTTTATCTTATTAGAATATATTTTTGGTGTATTAAGAATGAAGACACAAAAAGAATGATACAAATAACTTAAATTCCAAGCCTATCTTTATTTTTAAGAAGTATGCAAAAAATTTGCTTTCTTTTTTTGTGTGCTTGCACACACATATATTTGGAAAAGGTATGTTAAAATTTAATATTGGTTATCGTAGGAAAATGTGATTATTGATGAATATGTGTTTTTGACTTCTATCTGATTGATGTAATAAACATGTCATGTGCATAATTTGATAAGCAAAGATGAAATGTTCTTCAAAAACGCATATTCTTGCTATATAGACTTTTCTGTTGCTCAACACTCATTTCAATTCACACTGTTAGAACTTGCCTGGTGACTTTATAATTACATGGCTCCTCATGATATTTTTCATGCCAGAGTATTTCCATCATCAGGAATGATCCATCATTCCCTCAGACACCACCCAAATCTAGAAAGCCAATCATCTCTTGCCCAATTATTATTTCAATATATTAACAACGCTCTCTGCATCCTCTGGGCAATAAATTCCACCCATGCTCCACATGTCAGCCAATACCTAATCCAGCAGCAAGTCTAACCCTTTCCATCGCCTTCAAGATGAAATCTCAGATCTCTTAAGAAGATTGAGCAGGATTTCCATGATTTGGAGCCTTCCCATCCCATCTCATGGCTGACAGTGTCTTGCCTTCCTCTTCTATCCTCACAAGATTTCTTTCCATTCTTCTAAAGCTCTCCTCTTTTCTCTGGGCTTTTATACTTGCTGCTTCTTTTATTTGAAATACCCTTCCTCACTTCTACCCTATCCTTATCTGGCCTTAGCTAAATCTGGCTCATTAATGAAATCTTCTTGGCAAAAGCATTATTTCCTCAGGAGGTCTTCCCTGATGGCTCCATGTTAGATTAGGACACCTGAATATATATGCTTTCTTAGCACCCTTCAGAAACAAGCTTTGGCTTTATAATTGAATATCCAATAAATATTTTTCCCTTAAACCCCAAAGTTCCACGAGGTCAGGTATTATGGACAGTGTTTATTGTTGCATTCTTGATGCTTGCACAATACCTATCATATAACATCCTATGAAATATCTGTACCATGAAGTAGTGAAGGAAATCTTGTTTTTAATTCTGATAGTTTCTTTAGCACCACTTAAGCCTCAAGTCATTCACTAAATTAAAAAAAAAAAGGCAAATATTTGTGCTCATATAATAGATGATATGTAGGTAAGCTTCCCTTTGTACTTTCTAAAGAGAACATCATATATGTAAATTATAATTTTATTTCCTTAATGATTGTCACTGATTTGAATATCATCCATATCATTGCTTGCTTAAGAACAACTTCCCCAGGCCATAAAAAATAGGCAATTATAGTTATTGTTAGTTAGTAATGGAAGAGGAGAGAAAGGTCTAAATAATGCTGGTTAAGAAAATTGCAGGCTTAATATATTCTTTTTGAATGACTTTGAAAAAAAGGATACACACACACACACACATAATTGGCTCTCATATCTTTGGCACTCACATTCTGTGGCTATACTATCCCACAGTCCATAAATGTGAAATGCCTTCTAGTTCAGAGATGTTTTTATTAGCTGAAAAATGTGATTTTGAAATCAAAGCACAGATTTTATTCTTTGTTGAGTGATTCAATGGAAAATCAGATGCTGCTAACTTCAATTTAGTGTATGTTGATTTTTTTTCTCTGAAAATTATTTTGTTCTTATACTAGAACTAGTGGCCTGTGCATGGGGGGGTGGGGAGGGAAAAGCAGGAGGGAGTCCCTCAGTCTGGTCTGCAACCTCTTGAAATCCAGGACCCCTCAGGGAATGTCTGACTGCTGGTGTAGGCCCCATCCTGCAGAGACTACTCACCTTCCTACCTGATTGCCCCTAACCACTCTGCCTGCCTGCTTGTTTCATCACCCCTTAATCGCTCACCTGTCTGCCTGCCTGATTGCCCCTAACCACCTTTGCTTGCCTGCCTGATCATCACTAACAGCCTCTGCCTCAGCTTCTGCTGCTGAGGCTTCATCCTGAAGGACATCTGGAATGATTTCTGGAAGGTTATTTGGCTGTGTCCAGTCTAATTAGCATATTATGCTTTTATTATTATAGATTAAAAACTAATGACTTTCCTTATAACAAAATTATACATAAATATATTGTTAACCAAATGAAGACACATCTAAATAGAATACAGTGGCAATGTACTTTTACTGATAATTCCCAAAACCCTTCTACTATCTATATAGATAAACCCTAATATGCAAATAGACCCAATGGTGGAACAACCGTATAACCAGTTGCTATGATATGCACTGACCACAAGAGGACGTGCACAGAACATGGCATACGTCAGCAGCAGGCAGCAGAGCACAGAACATGGTGGGCATTGGCCATGGGATGGTAGAGCAGGTGAGTGCAGGTGTCAGACTATGTTGGGGTGCCGGTCGCTGTCATCGGGGCAAGCCTCTGGTGGTTACTGAAAATTCTTTGCTCCTGTGCACCACAGTCCTGCCAGGCACTCATACCTCCTGCTGGCACCGGCCCCGCTTGCTGGTGCCAGAGCTGCTGCTCACACCCTCTGCCGGAATCTGGTGCCGGCCCCAAATTGCTCAGCACCATCAATGGGTGAGAGTAGGGGTGTCGAACTCAATCAGAGAAGGGGCCAAAATCTAAAATCCAGCCTAAATCGCGGGCCGAATGGTTTACTGAACAGTCATAAACTGACAATGTCATAAACTGACAGCGGAGTGCAGTGATGACAGCGCGGTGCGGGCCACATTGCAAGGCCTGGCGGGCTGGATTTGGCCCGCTGGCCTTGTGTTTGACACATGTGGGTGAGAGCAACAACTGCCAGCCCTGGTCACCCCTCAAGGCTTCTCCACCTTCCCCTGATCCTGAGGGGCAATTCGAGCTGGCAGCTAACTCTCCTGCTGCTGGCAATGACCCTACTTACAACCATAGCTGCAGCTAGAGCCGCCACTCAAACCTGCTGCTGGTGCCCAGCACCAGTCCTCATTGCATGGCACCGTGAGTGCAAGTGGTGGCTGCTGGCCCCAGTCACCCCAGAGAGCTTCTCCACCTCCCCCTGCTCCTGAGGAGTGATCTCAGGGCAGCAGCTACCACTTGCACAGTCTGACAGCACTGGCCCCACTTGCAGCGCCAGCCCCACTCACACCTGCTGCTGGCGCTGGCCCCAATCGCTGAGCATCATCAGCACATGGAAGCAGTGGTGACGGGAGTGGAGCTGCCAGTAGGCAGGGACCAGGGCCAGGCCGGAAGGTGCCAGGCTGTGGTGCAGAGGATGGGCTGAAACCCACCCCTCTGCTCACCACAGCCTCTCAGCCTACAGTTCCTTTCAAGGTGCACAAATTCATGCACTGGGCCCCAAGGTGGGTATAAAATAGTTCAGATTCTTTAGGTTTGCCATAAACTTCCATTTGGCCTCAACTTTATGATTTTCATTAACAAGCCACATATGGAGAGTGGTAATTGAGAGATATTATTTTAAGAAATTGCTCAAAATGTATTTCATTTCTTTACAAATTCACGGTGAAATGTTATTTGTAAAATATCTGGTAGCTTTATATCTTTCATTTTATTTAATGAACATCTAAACTTTACATGCAATTTAAAGGACATGAAACAATCCACTTGATTGGGAAAAGTCAAAGAGAAATACAATTTCTGATGACCTTTTCTTTTCTTTGGAAAGGGTTGAGCTCTAATACAAAACATGCTGGTATATAGAGCTTTTGTTGATTGTAAAAAGAAGCAGGCTTAGCCGAAACCGGTTTGACTCAGTGGTAGAGCATCCGTCTGCAGACTGAAGGGTCCCAGGTTCAATTCTGGTCAAGGGCATGAACATTAGTTGCGGGCACATCCCCGGTAGGGGGTGCGCAGGAGGCAGCAGCACCATTTGAAACCAAAACTATTTTCTTCCTAAAGCTACTAAGTATACAATTAACCATAATTTGGCGTAAGTATACAATTAACCACCATTTAAACTATTACATCGATTTTTCTCTCTCATCAATGTTTCTAGCTCTCTGTCTCTCTCCCTTCCTCCTCTCTGTAAAATATCAATAATATATAAAGAATGTTATAAAAAAAAAAGAAAAGAAGCAAGCTTAGATTTATAGGAGAGATTAAAAGTATATTCAAGTTCCCGAAATCAAAGGTATTGATAAAGCAATAATGATCTTTTTGGAATTTTAAAAGGATCCAACAAGAATCTCAACTATTTATAAAACATACAAATCAACTACATCAGAGCAGTCTACTGAGGACATCAATTAGATTTGTGAAAATAGAGCCTCTCATTGAATAGTTAAAATATCATAATTTAGGCTTATTTTTTTTTCTTTATCCTCCAGTTAATTTTATTTGGATTAAATATGTTGGTATCTTTACAGAAAAGGTCCCCACCAACATATAGATCTCTGATGAAGTAATTTTTAGGCAATGAAACAGTATGTGAAAAACCAAATTAAGTTTCCTTTCTGATGGCTGAAGGATTTGGTATTTTTGACATGAGACAGGCCCCCTGTAGTAACACCACCACAATCAACTGATAGTCACAAGCTCTAAATAGAGTGGTCATCAATTTCTAAGGTACTAAAAGTAATGGATATTTCGATCAAGATTCCAGGGGTGAAGAATAAAAAGAAAAATCTAAACATTGAGACTTAGGGTGCAACATCCAGCTAGTTTAATTTCCATGTAACTAATGATATTTGGTCACACTATGGTATATTAGTTTTGTATGAACCAGTAGACTTAAAGGAAACAAGAGTAATTTCAAAGAATCAAGGTAAGCATCAAGGAGTAATAAAACACAAGTCCTTGACTTGGAGTTAAGTTTCATGGTGGGACTCAGAGAACAAAGGGAAATAAAACTGTAATCATGTTTTTATGACTATTGGTCAGTAGAGACAAGCTATATGAATTTCACTAATACATAGTATTTTCTTTTCTCATTTTCATAGATCTTCTCTCCTCATACATAATTTCTCCCTGGAAATAAAACTGTCAGTTTTTGAGATGACATAATAATATTCTTTGGCGGGGGGGGGTGGGGGGGTAAGAATAAGCAATGTTATGGACCCAAGATTGTTCAAACTAATATAAAAGTAAAAACAAATCCATTTGCCTGCTGAAGGTTCCTTATTTCCTGAGTTCATAACAATGGAAAAGGGAAGACATGAGGGGTGTGGAGAGTTCTACATCCTTCCAGAGAAGATCTTAAGTCTGGTTTTACACCTTTTGCTTTAAAATGAGAGTGTGGCATTTGGGTATGCTGAGGCCCATAAAGCAAAGTTAAAGTTTAACATAGTTCTGTAAAATTACTCTAGTTTTAAAAACAGCATTATCACATAATTTCCAACTAAATGCTTTATGTGTGATTGTCATGCAAACTATAAGATACAATACCTAACTTAGCTGGCAATGCTTCAAATCAGTGGATCTTGAACACCACTGACACTCCTCAAGTGAAAAAGTGTATTCTAATAAAATATTTGACTTGTGTATTACATTATTTGCTATATCATTAAGATGCATATGTAATATATGTTATATATATATATATATATATATATATATATATATATTCACACACAACACACATTTATTTTGCTTCTATTTCTTTAATTTACTCTTTGATCACTTATTTCTAAGTCTTTAAATTCTAGTCACTCTGGACTTCTTTCAATTCCTTTAACCAAGCCAATCATCTTCCAAGGTGCCATTCTCTCTACCTTACAAACCTCCTGTATCTCTGTGCCCTCTCAATGCTTCTGTCCACACACATGGGCAGGCGCACACAAGTATCGAAGTCTGTCTAACTCATTTTTCCTTTAAATAGTAGTTTATATGTTTCTCCAGAAAGCATTCCCTGTACCCATCAAACCCCCTATTAAATTAGCCTAGAGCCTTCCGTTACGCATTCTTACAAAATTTAGTAGCAGTACCTATAATCATGATTGAATGATTTCATGAAATTGATTCTAGATTCTAGAGTTCTCTACACGCAGGGACTACAAAATATGTGTGTTCAGAAAATAGACAAATGATGTTCTGAGTGGCTTTTATGTTTTATGCATCACGCTACTAGTCCTCACAGTGATCCCAGACCATAGGTACCTTTAAACAGAAAACCTGAGGCTCAAAGAGACAATATAACTAGTACCTTGCCATGCATCATAGGTAGAAGAACCATTTGAAACCAAAACTATTTTCTTTCTAAAGCTACTACATGGGATAGTTATTGAAGCAATGTCTCCAACAGCCTGAGCCATGAAGATCCTACGGTCCTCTCCTGTGTAATAAAAGATGTCATGGTCTTGTCTATACAGACTCCTGCCTTATAAAGTTTGGGGTGAGATTGCCATCTTGGGCACACAAAAAATCAATAACCTTCCCCAAATTCCTGAAAATGTATCAGGAGGGTATTTTTATTATTCCTATTTTATAGAGCAAGATAGTGAAGCAGAGATAAGTAAAGTGATCAAAAATCTACTACAGTTGAGGTCCAAGTGAGGAGCAGTATTTCATTGTTTTCCTTTAACAACAATGCCCTGCCATACATAGCCACGTGAGACATAAAATGGTCCAGGCATTTCTTGTCTGTATCGCTGACCTAGAAGACAAGCCCCAAGCATAATAGTATACCAAATTTCAATGCTGACCCTCTCCAGTGACAAGCTGGAAAAGGAGAGAGGGTTCAAATCATGAGTCAAAAGAGGACTGCCCTTCACTAGCTTGTGAGAAGAGGGATGGAATGCTGAAGCATGTTAAGGTGAATTTTGCTATTATTACACATTTTCTTTTTTTCCTCTCTTTGTCCATCTCTTAACTGTTTTTTTTTCCTTTACACATCTCCAAGATTCCAGTCCTTTTATGCCACTCATCAACCACTCAAGGCATCCATTCACCCACATCTACCCTTCCTAGATGTATCTCATGTCCCAAAAGACTTCATCTTCCTTCTCTATTTCTAATACTTAAATTCTTTGTTTCTTTAGTATATCATAGCTGGACATTAGGAGAGCAATCTGACTCAATGAAGTCAATATAAGCACCAAAGGCACCAATGGTGTACTTTGAAACTACTGTATCAGGCATATATCAATGCATCACATACATCTTACTGTTGAAGAGCTCACACTTTGCCTGGGGAGTGAAGGGGCAAATGGGGTAAGTTATAATAAATGGAAGTTTAAGATAATAGATAATTTGGTGTAAGTATACAATTAACCACCATTTAAACTATAGTTGCCACAGAAGTTCACAAGGAGTAATGGATTATAAAAGACAAAGAAGGTATGATAGAACACAAAGGATTTTATAGATCACACACAATGTAAATTTTACTGAAATGATAGGTAAAAATGTGCTGTTATGTGGATATTAATCCCCAAAGATTTTATGATTGATTATTCGCTTAAAATTCATAAAGTTATACACCTCTGCTTCTATTTTTTTAATAAATGCATTTCCTAATAGAATATATTTAGTGTCAAACTAATTGCATAGATGAATAAAAATGGTTAAAATATTTATGCCACGCCAAGTGACACATGTAATATGATATTAAAACTACTAAATAAAATATAATGCAAGTTGGCAAGAATTTTGCAGCATGCAAAAATAAAAATATCCGTGTAGGATGCAGGGATTATGAGAATCTTTTTCAAATTTTAATTCATTATTCATGCTATATTTACAGATATTTCAGTTTTATTCCCACCATTTCATTTTTAAAAAGGAGCATTTTCTATAAATTAAATGTAGTATCCTAATGCAACACGACAGCAAGAGAAGGTGGCACAACCCAAGTGCCCTGTCAGTCAGCCCATTTAGCTTATGCAGCTGGAGAGAGCACAGTGTTCCTGTAGGGCAACGCTCCAGATGACACCCTGTCTCCTTATGTGAAACAGCAGGCCTTTACATCCATTTAAATGATGTCCTCCCGTGAGACTGCTGTGATGCTGGGCACGCGAGGCCATAGAACATGGACTGCAGAGCTCAGTGGTGCTCTGGGGAAGACATTAGAAGCTTAGGGCATTTCTAACTGGCTTAAGGAATTTTTCCCTTCACATCCCTCTTTTCTGTGACTACAGGAAGTTACCTAGCATTCCTTTATACAAAGACTTGAAGAAGCTCCTGTTCTTATCAGCTACTTAGATTCAAAAGCTTTGTTTTGGAAATCGTGCCATCAGATTAGAAATAAAGGTAACCTTGTGAACTTTGGCTCTTTTTGCCCTGTGTGGAATAAACAGTTATTTACATATTCTTCTCTAGGCCTTTCTATTGGGTCGCTAATGCAAAGAGAATGGAATATGATGTAAAAAGCCAGTAGCCAGAAATGAAAAGCAGCAGAGATAAGCAGATAACAAAATACAGAAGTACTCTGAAAATTAAAGGTCAGACTCTGTTATCACACACACTAAAGAGTTCTTTTGTGGCTAGATGTGTAGCATTTAAGACAGAAGAATGGTTTAGCAGCCCCAAACTGACCAGGCCACTGATAGACATTACTCAATGATGGGAATAAGAAAAATGAAATGTAAGAACAACCTCACATTACCTTCCAAATGGCATTTTGCCATTTTCCCAGATATCAGAATTTTAAGCACTTTCAAAATAATAATGTCATAACATTTAAGCTTATCTAGCTAATAAGAACATATGTATATATATATAGTCTCTAAGTCATTTTTCCTAGTTCTTAATTTATGAAAATCAGATAATTATTTTTTACAGAATTATACATATTTATTGATTTTTAGAGAGGAAGAGGGAGAATCATTAATCCGCTGCCTCCTGCATACCCCCTGCTGGCGATTGAGCCCACAACTTAGGCATGTACACTGACCAGGAATCAAACTGTGATCTCCTGGTTCATAAGTCAATGCTCAACCACTGAGCAACCCTGGCCAGGTTGAGCATAGACTTTTAATCTTTTCTATAAATATTTTGCTGGTCAATGAAAGAGGAACCAAGATATCTCATACATAGTATTGATATGACATACATAGTACTGAGAAAGTTTCTTATTCTCCAGTGAAGAATAAGTCTGATTACTGTTGCATTTTAATCTCATTTTCAAAGAACTTTAATCTGTCTCCATTTGCAATAGTAATTCAGGAAGATTTTTTTTTTCTCAATTAGAAAAACTTTTTTTTTTTCCTACTGAAAACACATTATTTAAGATTAAATGCTCTGCCCTAGCTGGGTAGCTCAGTTAGAGCATCATCCTGATACACCAAGGTTGTAAGTTTCACCCCTGGTCAGGGAACATACAAGAATCAACCAATGAGTGCATAAATAAGTGGAACAACAAATCCATGTTTTCTCTCTCTTTCTCAAATCAATCAATTAAAAAAAATTAAGTGCTCTGGAAGTACAGAGGATAGGCTGGAATATAACTGTTCCATCATTGTCAGTTCTCTCAATCTTATAAACTGTAAATCAAATATTCAATTTTTTTCTTTTGTATATAAATCAAATAGTATGGATTTGAACTTAAAACCCTAAAATAACTTTACCCCAATAAAAATGTATTGTGTCAGCAATTATTTCCTAGAAGCAAGAACCCATGTGGTCAGATTCATTGTGAAAAGAAAATTCTTGATTGGGAAAAAAAAAAAAAAAAAAAAAAAAGCGCTTTAATTCCTGGGTTCAAATCCTGACTTCACTCTTAACTAGCTGTGTAACACTGTGCCTGGAGCATAACATCACTGAACTTCAGTTTTCTCATCTGTAATCCAGGAAATTTGGAAGAATAACTGATATATGTAAACCTCTTAACACAGTGCCTGGCACATAGTAAGCATTTCAATAAATAGCAGCCATTGTATTAGGCTTATGTCATTACATATCTAGCATAATTTGCCTACTATGACATATGTAGATCACAGAAATTGTTTCTCACCAACTTGAGCATAGGAAAAGATTTGAGGTAGGTGTGAAGAAGAGTGGAAAATAAATCTGTTTTTCTTTCTCAGGACAAACAAAGGCCAGGGAACTAGACTTATTATAAGTGATATCAAAAACCCCATCGGTGCTTTATCAAAATCACTGCGTTTTTCTCCCAACCAACGTCAGATTCATTCTCAGAGGTTCATGCCTGGCTACTGGAGCATATGAAAAGAGGTCCTTCACTGGGGAGAGCCACACAAAAAGAAAATGCCGACAGCACCTGCCTTGAGAAGAAAGGAATTCAGGGACCACCATCGGTTCTGTGAGCATCATGATAACAAAGCTGCTCCCCAAATAAGCACACTTTAGATATCACTGAGGTCTCAAAATGACATTTTAATCTGAATATTAATGCTTCAAAGAGATGCACTTCAAATAGAATGTTTTAAATTCTTCTTTTTCTCTCACATTGCTTATGGCAAAAAGGGGCCACAGCAACTAAACAGACTTGAATATTGCGTGGCCTTAAGCAGGCAGTCCCACTATCTGCAAAATGAGGTTGGTGAACTGTATGGACTCTAAGGTGTCCCCCAGTACTGATGGCCCTGGTCCCATGTTTAAGGTAGGGTTGTCAAGGAGACACATATTAGGACTTTTTTTTTTTTTTTAAAGAAATGCTGTCTGTAGGATTTTAGGAAGGAATTAATAATAGAGTCATTAGAAACAAAATATCACCGTTTCAAACTCTGCAAATATCTTTAAAAGGCAGTGAAATCTTTGACATGGTATGTTTTTTTTTAAATCTTTTAAAAAACTATTTCATAATGCTTTGACAAATTTATGAAAACTTCAGTCATCATCATTAGAGACCTTGATAATTAAGCCATTATATTTTTCTGATATGTTTAATGTTGCCATCTTGTCTTCTTTCTTGCTTCAACCATACAGTCACACCTCTCACCTTGTAGATATTCCTCTGGCTTCTCTCTACCCACCCACTGAAACATGTCACTTCTCTAACAGTCATTTCAAGAGGAGGAAGGCAGGCAGAGGTTAGGTTTTAGGAGATCTCAATCTTAGGAAAAGTAGTTAAGAGGATGGGGAAGAGGTTTGTCTCCTCTTCATTTTAAAATCTTAGAAGTAAGAATGCACAATTTCAACATAAAATCTAGGATTTTCTTAAAGTGATGACTGCTCTTTGCAAACCCCCTTTGTACGTAATTGACCTAAATAAACTATTTTTGTCCAGCCAGTGTGGCTCAACCTAGGAACCAATAGGTCACAATTTGATTCCTGGTCAGGGCACATGCCCTGGTTGCAGGCTTAAGCCCCAGTAAGGGATGTGCAGGATGCAGCCAATCAATGATTTTATCTCATCGTTGATGTTCCCCCCTCCCTCTAACTTCCCTTCTGAAATCAATAAAATATGTTAAAAATACATAAAATATTTTCTTGGGTCTCTCAAATGCCTATGTTCTGGGAAATTGCATTTTAGGGGCTACTTCTGTTCCCATCCAATCAGGTCTGATAAGAGCAGATATGAGAACCTGCAGGTGACTGCAGCATAACTCCTAGCCTGGCAGGGATCGCCAGTTAGGATTCAGACAGCCTAAGCACTCAGTAAGTATAGAGCAGAAATAGTTCATTCCATCTCTCAGAATAAGACTATGAACTTCTCTGCTGCCTGAAGTTTCCCCCCTTGAAATAAGCCATCTTGACTTCTTCTAGTGGATCAGAACCGAGAGAGGGGCAAAACCACATATATTGTTCTATCAAGTTTAAGCTGATGCTCCATTAGTCAGGAAAATTGGAATCGATCCACTCTCTGTTGTTGTTATAACCCAGTATATATCTAGTTAGGCTGTGTCATTTTCAAGTAGAGGGCTAAACTAATTGGTCCATACAACTCTGGCCTAATTAACACTTCATTTAAAAAAAAAATTTCCCCCTGAAGTCATTGTAAGCCAACTGCCTGTATTGAGTTTAGTGAACATAAACAGTGTTCACATCTTCTACACAAGAACCCTTTGAACACTTCCAAGAGTGTTAAGGGCTCAACTGTGTCCACTCAAAATTCATATGGTAAAGCCCTGATCCCAGTACCTTAGTATATGACTGTATTTGGAGATAAGGCCTTTAAAGGGATGGTTAATTTAAAATGACTTTCTTAGGGTGGACCCTGATCCAATCTAACTGATGTCCTTATAAGAAGTACTTTGGACATACAAAGGACACCAGGGGCATGCATGCATAGGAAAAAATGCATGGGAAAACTCAGAGAGAAGGCAGCTATCTGTAAGCCAAGGACACAGGTCTCAGAAGAAATCAGCCCTGCTGACACCTTGACCTTGCACTGCTAGCCTCCAGAACTGTGAGAAAATAAATGTTCTCTTGTTTAAACCACCGAGTCTGTGCTATTTTTGTTACGGGTGCCCTTGCAAAATTTTAACTACTTTATATTGTTAAAATCAAATATCGTTGGCTTATTCGTGACCCTTTGATATTAAGCAGTATTTTGCTGCTAATTGCCAAAAATGTTAGGAATGAATACTTTTGGATTTGTATGTTAACAAAGAATTATGATAATGTCAAAGTTGTACCCATTTTAATTATTAATTTAGGTTAAATAATATATTTTCTCCTTTTCTGGGTATGCTACAAATCATAAAATTCTGTGCAACATTGGTGGATATAATAGTTATAAAATAAACTCTACTGGTTTACATTTTGCATGATTTAAATTATAACAATGTAATTGATTTCAGCATGAAATACATATATTTCAGCACAGTTCCATTATGTCTATACATAAATTTGTAAGAGAAATTATTTAATCTTTAGTATTAATTGTTTTTAATTGTGTTAATCTTCAACCAAGAATATTTTTCCATTAATTTTCTAGAGAGAGTGAGGGGGGGGGGGGGGAGAGAGAGATACATTAGAGAGATACATTGATTGGTTGCCTCCTGTGCAAGGCTGGCCTGAGGCCAGAGATTGAGCCTGCAAGCCAGGTACACCCTCTTGATCAAGAATCAAACCCGTGACCCTTTGGTATGTGGCCTGATGCTCTAACCACTTAGCAATTTAGTATTATTAAATGAAATTTCTAAAACTAAAAACAATTATGTGATACTACCATTTTCTTTACTTTTGGACCCCTATAGCTTAAGTGCAGTAGCACGAAAAATTTAGTGTTAGTGTTAGATGTCCAGTTTAATTTTAGAGTTTATCAATAAACTGCATAAAATAAATCCCTATTTATGCTAATAATCAAATAAGGTAAGACTCTCTTATTGAAATATGCTATAGTGTTTTAATTTGATAACTATTGTGTGATCACAAAAAACTCATTGTGCCCACTTCCAAAACTCTAAAAACCAATTCTATGTCTTAAAGGATGTTCATATTATTCAAACAAATAGCTATTTTAGGAACTGTCTCAGAAATCTTTTTAAATAAACATTTTAAAAAATGATTCCACAAGAGCCTCCCCTGAGAGTGCCCAGGGGCAGTGAAGAGCCTGGCAAAGGGAGGGAGGCACCAATGTGAGTTAAATGTAACGATTTGAGCTCTTTGTGAATGCAATCATCTCAAGGTCCCCTATATTTCCTTGGAAATTAGACAGCTATTCACTCCTTCCACCTATACGGCCAACCTTCCGTGCTTTGGCCTTTTAACTGGGAAATGCTTGGTAGCAGGGAGAGGGAAATCTCAGTCTTTGCCTTGGCTTCTGCTCCCTTGTCATGTTCTGGTGGCCTGAACCCTGAGGGAGAGCTCTGCCTTCACCTTCAGCATCAGTGTCCTTCCGTCACCCACTTCCCATGCTGTGGTCCAAGAACTGCCACATCACTTCTACCTTATTTAGCTCCAGACACTCATTCTGCCCCTTCTGAATCAACTCCGCACTCCAGCCACGATATTGTGAAAGAATGTAAAAATGTGTTTTCTCCATTAGAGCAGGGACTGGATCTGTTTTTAATCACCACTGTATCCCTAGCATAGCGCCAGGTACAAAGAAATATTTTTGAATGAATTACTGAAGAAATTAAAGTCTTGGGCCATTGTCTCTTCCACTATCCTTTGTCCTTGGCCTTACCATACCGAATCACGTGACTCTGGAGTCTTTATCAGGCCTACCTCAAGCTCCCAGTCTCTTCTCTATGGGAATGGAAGATAGAATTACCGATTCTATCTTTCATCTCCTCCCCAATTTAAAAAGTATCCTTTCTACAGCTTCAGGAGAAACAGTTTTCAGTTTAAAATTTGTGAAATTTTCTAAATACTGAATCTGTAAGACTATTAAGATTTATGGAAAGAGATAATGAAACCTATTTGGTTTTATGGCCCTTAGAAAGCCCAAATCTCAGTAAGGCACTCAAAAGCATGTTACTGAATCTTTCCAAGTCATATCACATCTGTAAATTGGGAACACTTTATGACATTGTTTTCAGGAGCTAGATGTACTGTGTATAAAGCACCCAGGAACAGTTTCTAATAGATAAATGATAAATAGATGATGGCTACTATTGTTTTTATAGATTACAGAGAATCCCAGACCCATAGATAGAAAAATACACTAATACAATTCCCAACCAATGCGGCAGGGGTTTGATAGTCTTCAGCTTTGAGATTGGTCTTTTGAGACCTTCAGAATTAGAAGAGTCCAAAAAGTACCATACCTCATTAAGAGTGAAGTAAATTATCTCATAAAACTATGCTTGTTTAATGTTATTTCCTTTTTACAGGAAATGTAAAAGTAAAGAAAAACTTTATCACACATTATGGGCAAATATAAGGAACCTTGTAGTTTTGATTTGTTTTTATTTGGCTATACACTGAAATCCCTTAATTGCCTTTGATCATTATGTTTCATTTTTCAAGTTAATGGTTTTTATGTATATCCAATATGAACAAATAACAGTAAATTCAAAGTATAAAATGGAACTAACAAATATAGAAAAAAAAAAGTAAATACCTGTAATCCTAGATTTCCTACTGCCAGGGCAAACAAACAACAACAACAAAATAACAACAACACAATACGTAGAAAAACATAAATCAATAAAATCAGATTTTCAAAAATATTCTTGATGGGTATAAACAACAATAAATTAAAACTATAAAAGTAAGATCTCAAAATATAAAACATCATACCAAACCTAAGAAAAGGGCACTGAACCCTCCCACTCTGTTCATTCATACAAATTCTATCCCTTCCAGAGTTCACTTTGGGGAGCCACTGAAAAATTGAGGGCAGGAAGAGGTATAATAAAAGCAATTTTAAGAAGAAAAACATTTTAGCTATATACCAGATGGAATAAAATAATGGGGACTGAAGAGGAATATAGATGCTTTATAGCTGACAATAGAAAAAGAGGCCCAATTGTAATAAAGGCTTTATATCACTAGAATAATGTCAGCACAAACACAAATGATGGAAACTAGGGAATATTTGAATGAAGAATTTGTCGAAACTAGTGCCTGTTATTGAACCCAGTGTCTATGTTGGTGGAATAACAAGAAAGATTTTGATAGTACAAGTTAGGAATTTAAGAAGATAAAATGGTTTGGGGACTTCTAATTTGTTTAGAATAAGAATTTAGTTGCAATCAGAAATGCACATTTTGTGCAACTGAAACTTAGTTGTGCACCTATTAATTCAGAATTTATTGAAATTTAACAGGCACACACCAGCAGCAGTTACCTGAGTTTTGTCCGGGAGGACATTGCTAATTTCACCTTATCATCATCGACTCAAAAACTGTGTTCAACCTTTTCCAAATGCCCCAAGTCTTAATAACACTCTTTTCTCTCAGAATTATACCTATTTGAATGATAATTCTTATGTTTTCCAATTACAGAGAACCATCCTGGGGAACCGAAAACAGAGACTCCCATGATGCTTAGATCCCAGGCAGAAGGCTTCCCAAGATGCTTGGTGAGAAGAAAGAGACAGCTCTTTCTTCATGGCACATGGCCTATGGACCCAAGCACAGACTGGATTCCAGCTTCCACTCCATCCCCTCTGATGAGACATTGGTGCAATGCTACCCAAACTGCATCACTGCATGCAGCTGCCCATTCACCAGCTACCATGGTCTCCCTAATGCTCACTTACTAAATCCAAAGGATTCTCCAACACCCAGTCCCCATTCCAGTCCTTCCCAAGTCTTCCCTGTTCCCCACACACCACTCCTTTCTCTAATTTATACAGAACATATTTTCTATCCTTTCCATTGATGTCTCTATAGTGTCCTGTCTCAGGGTTGGATTGCAGGGCAGAAAGGGGTGAGGCAATTACACGCCTTACGTTTCTGGAAATGTTTACTATTTCCATGTGTGTGGACCCAAGTCTGACAGCCTAGAAAGGGTGAATTTGTTCCCCGAAGGAAATACACTACACACTGATATGGGGAGGTTAGTACCTATTTCAACTGCAGGATTGCAGACCCAAACTACTTTGATTAGAGATAGTTGAGCTAACATTTATTGAGTAGTTACTACTTACAATGTTTTATACTAATTATTATGTATTTTGAAATTAAAAACTCTTGGAAACTTCAAACAACCCCTGAAGTAACTACTATCATGAATAAACAGTAAACTTAAGGGTAAAGAAGTTAAAGAAGAGGCCAGAGGTCACACATCTACAAAGTGTTGGAACGAAGATTTGAACACAGGCAGTCTGACTCCTTCTCTCTTAACTTTTTTCTTAACCAACTTTTAATCTTGTGTTATCTTAGCGTATGCTTGAAGTTTGATCATTTGATATGTGGTCTATATTTTTCTATTGCAATTTTAGAGTTTAAGAGGTATAGAGTTTAGATGTGGCACTCATTTCTACATATGGATAAAAAAAAAAAAGGAGAAGGAGGACGAGAAGAAGCAGGAGAAGGAGAATCAGCCATGGGAGATGGCATCATTTTATGCATGCTACAAATCCCAAGGAACCCTTGATTGGCCTTCAGATATATGAACAGAAGAAACAACAACAAAGGTTTAGTCATCCTGAAATCTGGCGGGGACCAAGAAGAAACTTATTTATTTTTTTTTTTTCTCTTAGAAGGAGTATGAATAAATAGTGTAGGCAGCATTGCATAATAAATACTTCAGAGCCCTGGAGTGAGCTTTGGGATGTGGGACCTTGGAAAGTAACCTTATCTGTGTTTAGTTACTGATCTATCAAAAGAAGATACTATAAGCTGCCTTATAAGATTTAATGAGAAAAATGTTTATAAAATAACTACAACAGTTCCCAGTATGTAGTGCTCAGTGTATGGTGCTGTCTGAAATTTAAATGGGTTCAGGGAATGTCTGAGGTTTTTGGGGTGAGTTCTGTTACTTCCTCACCCCAATCCGGCACAACACCGGCTTCTTTATCCAATCAGTCCAACGGATTTCATGTTCAATTTGGGGTCTACTTCCATAAAGCACGAGGCTCCTCTAATTGTTCCCAGTTTTGTTTTCCACTGTGATTATGACCATCCTGTGTCTCTTTTCAGAAAGGCAAACTGGGGATGCGGGGGCGGGGGTATGAGGAGGAGACAAGATTAACCAGGAAGTCAGGATTAAGGAAAGAACCAAATAATTTATATGCATCTATGCATAATCCATGGGCACAGGCAATAGTGCAGTGAAGGCCTGGAGTGGGGGGAGTAGGAGTGGGGTGAAGGGAGATAAAAGGGGAGGAGGGGTGAAAGGGACATCTTTAATGCTTCCAACAATGAAGATACACTTTTTAAAAACTTTTTTAAAAGCTTCATTTTGTTTGTTCCTTCTCCAACCAGGAAGTACACTCTCATCCAACTCCTCTGCTAAACTGAGCACTAAAAATAATAAATGAGAGAACTGATGACTCTATGTGGACTTTCTAAATGCTCCAGTAAAGGTGACCCTGAAAAATTATTATGACATGTTATCAATTAGTTGACACTATATTAAAAAAATGAAGCTAAATGTTCCTCTATTCTGACCAGTTTTATATCTCACCAATCCAGCTAAAATAGTTCATTGGAAATGCAAATGGTTAGATCTAGCCAGACATGAGCTATGTATATTCTCTTTCAGATTCTCAATAGACATTTTAAATATTTGGGCCACCAGTACAAATAATATGCCCAAGCTGACGAATTACTACAATAATACTTAACATGAAAAAATTTAGCCTCAAATTTCCATGGTAGGGGTTGTGGGAACCTCAGTTGCCTTGAGTGCAGTGAAATTCCCAAGGCTGAAAGCAAAACAGACTTTCAAATGCTTAAGATGAAAGTCATTGCGAACTGTTCAACCCATGAGGCTAAATTTGACACAAAATATTCATCATCGTTTAAATTTTCATGCATGACCTATTTAAAGCCTTCACACCTTAAAATATTTTCGCATTTATTATGTCATTCTGTCTTAATGAAGAGTAACTAAAATATTAGATTAGGTTAGTCCTTTGAATTGTTACAGAAATGAGGTTTATATTCCTTAAGAATAAACGTACTTTTCTAATAACCATACGAACATGTCAATATATAATTCATTCACAATTACACATCACTTACCAAATCTATAAAAACAGAAGTTTTATTGTTTCAAATCTTTTTCCCCAGAATATTATACTACATAAAATTGACTAAAAGGAATTTTTAGAGAAAAATATTTCTTTAAAAAATATTAACTTAGAGAAAAGTTGTAAAAGATAGTAATGAGAGTTCCACATGCCTTTCATCTATCTTCCCCCAGTGTTAACATCGTAAATAACTACTGGACAAACATCAAACCAAGAAATTAACAACGGTACTATATTCTGAACTATAGTATACAGACTTTATTATGTTTCACCAGTTTACTTAATCCCTTTACTGTTACAGGATCCAATCCAGATTCCCACAATGCATTTTTTATGATTAAGATTGAGGTCACGCAGTTCTGTGGAGAATACCAAGAATAGGAAAGATATAAAATGCTTTTCGCATCATATCAGCAGGTGCATGAAGGCCATATTTCTTATTATTGGTGATGTTAACTTGATTGCTTAGTTAAGGTGATCTGAATGTATCTGCAGAAAGTTTATGTTTTCACCTTGGTGGAGATACATAAATTACTAGTCTCTGCTCAAAATTCTCCCACTAATTTCAGCACATCCGGGGTTTTCAAAAAGTAATACTTTGAAGTTATAGTGCTGAATGTCTACTTCTATCATCCTTCTACATTTGTTAATTTGAATTCTTCTGTAAAAAAAGAATTGTCCCTACTCTTCCACATATCTATCATCCACATATCTATTCTTTTCCTTTGCTTTTTTTGTATATTTTCCAGTTTCTATAGTCTAAATGATACCAAAGTCCACCAAATCATCAGAGGAACTTTCTCTTAAAAAAAAAATATATATATATATATATATATATATATATATATATATATATATATATCTTTTTCAGACATTAAAATTTCTACAGTGGTTGCCTTGCAGTAATATTAAGATCTCTTTGGTATTAAAAATAAAAAATCCAGGTCATTAAAAATATATAGGAATGAGTGAGAAGTGGGAATACCTCATATCTTTCCATCTCCTTGGATACAATTTCTATGAAGCTAAGCATTTTGGGAAGATGCATTTAATATACTACTCAATAAAAAGTTCATTATGTTTCATTATTAAGAAAAGCCCCTATAGGCCCAGGAAAACTGAACACCATGAAAGAAGATAATTACCAACAGAATTGCCAGAGTTTTAGCCCTTAGCTCTATATAACATAGCCATAGTATATAAGGCTTCAGAATCCTCATAGAATCTAAGCTTTACTCAGAAATTTTGAATTAGTAAACATTTACTATGTCAAATAGAATCCAAACATATACTCAACCATGCACGTATGTATATTTTGACTAAACCCACCAGCAACAGGCAATATATATATATTTTTAATCCTCACTCCAGGATATATTTTTATTGATTTGAGAGGGGGGGGGGGGGAAGGGGAGTGGTTATGGGGTGATCAGGCTGGCAGGCACAAGTGATTAGGGGCTATCAGGAAGGCAGACAGATGAGCCGTTGGGAGCCAGCAATCCTGGATTGTGAGAGGGATGTCCGACTGCTCTAAATGGGTAGTGGGTCATCCCTCAAGGGGTCCTAGACTGGAGAGGGTGCAGGCTGAGCTGAGGGACACATCCCTCCTGCCCCCCGCCCCCTTGTGCATGAATTTTGTGCACCGGGCCTCTAGTTTGTTACATAATTTTTAGTGTATGTATGTGTCTGTGTGGGTTGGCAGTGGTTGTGATATAGACTAAAATATTCAGCTGTTACCAATCATGTAAGTCATAACATTAGTTATAAAAATTATACTTTGCTACATGGAAGACTACATAAAATGATCTCTCTTCATTTTGGTTTCTGCCTCCTAGACAGCATAAAGTTAAGGTGCACAGAGACAGAAGACTATCATAGTGATCTTGATTTGTTCAATTAGCTTCTCCAAGATTCCATTTTATTTTCTGAAAAATGAAGGAGCTGGAATAGAAGATCTTTGAAGTCCCTTTCCTCTTGAAAATGCCAAGTCTCTTCCTGGGCTATTCTTCTGCTTCTTCCAAATCTTTACATCCCTATTAGAATCTACTCTGATACATCACTCCAGACCACCACTTTCTCCTTTTGAATAGCAGTTCAACTCTCTATTATTAATTTTGAAGTTACAATTTATTTACATTAGTAGGTTTACTGAATCCTTTTTGTACGCCAGACTAAACTTTTAGCAGGCAAAAACTACTATGTTTTTAAACTCTCTATTTATTCCCACTGCAGATTTCCACTGCATTGCTACCTAGTGCAGTCTGGTGACAATACTACAGCATTCAAATATTGAATAATTAATAGGTAAAAATAGACAGAAAGAGATAGAAACTAAAACGTGAAAAGACTCCCCTTTTATTTAGTTGTTCACCAGGTCTTATAATGTATTTTGCATTCATCTTCTTTATTTTCTCACACCCTTTGTAAGCCTTTATTTTTTGATACCTGGACTATTTACTAGCTTTCTAAGTATGTTCTGTCACTGTCTCTTCCTGCTAATCCCATTCAACTGAATGCATGCCTTCCTCCAAGTAAAAATCTAATCTTTTAAGTCCCCAATCAAGTTTTTCCAAACTTGCCTCTTCCTCCTTACAATATATTTTCTTTTTGTCTTATTAAAAAATTAGCTAAATATGAAATAATATATACTTCCTCACATATTATATTTTGAACATTTTTTACTTATCCCTTTAACCAGACGGTAAACCTAGCTTATTCCTTTAATATAGTATGTATCTCCTTTAAATATGTGTTGATTTGAAGTGTTAACTTGACAGGAATACAATGAATATTTGACCTTAATATACATAATATAAAAGACATCATTTTGACATGCTGTGGTAGAAAAAGAGTCAAAGGTTTATTTTCAAAGGTAATTGTGATTTATATGGAGCAATCTTTAGTCTGAGCAAGCAAGATAGTGTTTGGCTTTTTGGATTAACATTATGAGAAGTCTATTCTTATATAGATAAAATGTTTGCTATATAACTGTAATTAGGGTCAAATCAGAGATTAATGATGCATCATATTCTAGAGATTTATCTGATAAGCATCAATAAATGGTTTTCTCAACTTTAAATGGTTTGCAAAATATTATATTATTTCTACCAGAGGCCTGGCACATGAATTCATGCACAGATGGTGTCCCATGGCCTGGCTGGTGATTGGAGCTGACTGGGTTGGACAGGGGGAAGGACTGCATAAGGTTGGCTGTGGGAGTGCATTGACCACCAGGGGGTACTCCTGTATTGAGAATCTGCCCTCTGGTGGTCAGAGCCCATAATAGCAACCAGTCTACCAGTCATTCAGCTGCTTAGGCTTTATATAGAGAGACCTGGTGCATGAAATTCATGCACAGGGAGGGGGGAGTCCCTCAGCCCATCCTGCACCCTATTCAATCTGGGATCCCTCAGGGGATGTCCAACTGCCAGTTTAGGTCTAATCCTGAAAATGGCAGTTGGACATTTCTCTCACAATCCTGGACTGCTGGCTCCTAACTGCTCACCCGCCTGCCGACCTGACCCCCCTAACTGCTCTCCCTGCCATCCTGACCCCCCTAACTGCTATCCCCTGTAGACCTTATAGCCTCTAACCAACTTTGCCTCAGCCCTGCCACCATGGCTTTGTCTGAAAGGACGTTCGGTATAATTAGCATATTACCCTTTTCTTAGGATAGTTTGCTCCCTGCACAGAAAATAACTCAAACTGGGTTTTTATGCTGAAAATTCAGAATTTATTCTAAAATGTAAATTGTTGAGTTATTGGGATTATTTTATACACTCCAAAAGAGTATCTATTCTACTTCTACTAATTAGTTTCTCTATGAAAGCCTTCCAGACCATTATGGGTGGGAACCTCTGGTCAATGCTTTAGGTACTTTCTATTAAAGGTACTGGAGGCCGAGTGCATGAAATCTGTGCACTGGGGGGAGGTAGGGGGCTCAGCCTGGCCTGCACCATATGGCAGTCCAGGGCTCTCCCAGTTTGGGACTCCTTGCTTCTTACCATCTGCCTGAAGCAGAGGTGGCAGGAGAGGCTCCTGCCACTGCCGCTTCTCTCGCCAGCCGTGAGCCCAGCTTCTAGCTGAGTGGCTCTCCCCCTATGGGAGTGCACTGACCACCAGGGGGCAGCTCCTGCGTTGAGTGTCTGCCCCCCTGGTGGTCAGTGTGACTGGTCATTCTGCTAGTCATTTCCCAGTTCGGTCAATTTGCATATTAGGGTTTTATTATATAGGATAGTGTCGCTACCAGATAAATTGCCTCATAGAAAAGCACTTACCACAAAGCCCTATAATGGAAGGTTAAGTGCTATAATTAATTACTAATTTCAGCCCTTGCTATCTTTATTTAGCTACACAGGCACTTGAAAAGGAACCAGGTATAGTTGGTTGGTTCCTGCTTCCCTCATTATAGAATTTGGTGGTAAAGGCTTGGGTCTCACTATTTTTCTAATGAATAATTACACAATTTTAAAAAAAATATATATATAGCTACCCACAAACCAATATAAAAGAGATATACTAGACATTTCTTTTGAACTTTATACATGAAATTGCTTTGTTCTAGTAACTTTAATCTGGATGACACTTTTACATTTCTACTCAGCCTTCATGGAGTTGCGGCAGGTGAAGCTCCAAGAACAAAGGGTTTGGCATTTTCACGGCTTATTTCCTACCTCAGCATCATGCTGGAATGCACACAGAGATGATTAATAAAATACTGATGGCAACCACGCTGACTCCTATGAGCTCTTCACATATTGATCATTAACTTTTTATATGTATACATTTAAATTCCCTGCAGGTGCTCTGATTTTCTTGAGGGCAAACTGCGTTTTACCCTTGCTTGCATCCTTCAGAGTAACTGCTGCTTTGCTTACTCTGTGTGTTAATATTACCTAAAATACTCTTTTGTTCAAGGACTACATATAAAAGGTTGCATCCAAAATATCTATTTCTAAAGTTTGCTATGATATTGCCAGCTTCTGATTTTTAAATACACATATATTTTTATACTGAGCATCCATTTAATTGGCAAATGAAGACATTATTAAGTGCTAAACAGATATTAGTCCAGAAAAAAATATACAAATATTGGCTGACTTAATCTATACTGCACAATCTTAATGACCACTATTCAAATTGGATATTAGCATGCCACAAAAACACATGGACCATAACTTTTTTGAACTCTAGCTAGTACACCTTTTCTGATCTATTTAATCACATGAGCTGTAATAAAAAAATAGTGAGGTATGAGCATTTTTTAAAACAAAAATATTTACCCACATGAACTAATAATGCATTAATAAACTAGGTTCTGATGATCTGTGCTTGGGAAACGCAAACCATACTTCCCTTTTAGAGATGAATTATGAATATTAATATAATAAAGCCTAGTGTAGCCACTTTCAACTTAGTTTAATTCAGTCTAAGTTGAGAGTGGGACTTCCTCTCCTCCCCTGCCATAGGTCATCATTAACATTCACCAGAACAG
Organism: Pipistrellus hanaki; assembly: GCF_964339955.1. NCBI lineage: Eukaryota > Metazoa > Chordata > Mammalia > Chiroptera > Vespertilionidae > Pipistrellus > Pipistrellus hanaki. Next base: position 24,228,348 of record NC_140514.1, read on the forward strand.
CGTTCTTAAAGATAACTTGGAAAGGTTGGAAAGAGTAAAAAAATGTCTAAACAAAGGTAAGTTTTAAATCATTAACTGGTGAAACAAAGCTAGGCTTCAAGAGGCAACTGCCGCTCTGTAATAATAATAAAATGTATAATTTTACATGTTCATGTCCACTATTAACAGATAACATATTCCAGGGTCAAGATCTAGAGCTCATCCTGTTTTCTATCTTTTATGGAGTCCAATGTCATGACTTCCTCTCAGTATAGAGGCATTCATTCATTGTATTTTAAGAAATTCACCAATTTACTTTTCGGTAATTCCATCAAGTCTGTAGTTTTGAAAACAATACATTTCAAGTAGGATTTTAGGAAATGCAATTAGGGATTGTTGGGGGCTATGTAACAATGTGTGTAGATTTCAAGTACTTTCCTTCCAGTCTTCTGGTCTATCTTACTACAGAAGGCCACAGAGGGTACATATACTCATAATTACAGTGTAAAATTGGGATAATTCCCCAGGATATCAATTCTGCAAATATTTATTAAGTGCCCACTATTTGCCAGTACTATAATAGGCAGTTATTATTAATGCACTTGCTTCTAAATTTTGTCATAGAGACGCTTTATATTGCATTTAATTGAGCAAATATTTGAAGAGCACAAAGTTTATAAAAGAGGTTTGAGATGAGGTTGGAGATATAAAATTTTATCACTCAGCCAAGATGCACACGGGCACCATAGACACTCAATTCCATAAGCGTGAGTCAGTACTAAGGAAGCTTGATCTTTATTTAGTAAGTTAGTTATTCCTCAAATGATTTCTTTCAAGAAACAAAGTACTTGTAATAGAGGGGTTCAGAGATATCTTTAGGTAATCATTGTTACTGTGCAAAAATGAACATTTCTTTTTACATTCTTTATACTGTACTATAGCTCTTCTTTAAAAAAACAACAAATCCACACACCAAAAAACCCCAGTTCTATCTAAAAGGGGAGCAGAGAAAAATGGGATTGATGTTTGTAGTGATCTCTTTTGTACCAAAATGTAGAGAGGATTATAATTGCAATAAATACCTTTATACTTTTAATGTGTATTTTACTTTAAAATAACATGTTGCTTTAATTGAGAGTATATACAATCACAAGTAACAACGGCTCAAATTTCAAATCTACTGCCTTTGTTTCAAGAGCGCAGCGCACACAAAGCTCATGAACTATGAACGCGATCATTTTTATTTTCTCTCTGATAGCCTCCCGTTCATTTTAGAGACTTGAAATGAGTGATGCTGGTGTCAGAATCCTCGTGAAACCCCGAGGCTATGTGACAGTGAAAACAAACTTCATTTATTTTCCAGGCTCTTACAACTGCTTATTTACAGTCCTACAAATAGTTCTTTACTGTTCCTCTGGTTTTCCCATGGCCCATCTGCACAGTTCATATCACCATCAAAGGAATCATCTGGTTCTATTTCCTTTTGGGGAAAGGGGTTATAATATTCCCTCCCTTAGCATTAAATTTTCACTCTGTTACTTTTGACAAAGCCTTTCCTTTGTTCAAATGGAAGGATCCAGTAAAAAAAGAAAAACAAAAACAAAAAACCAGCTTTGACATGGTGTGCCTTTTATGTGTGCATTTTTCTGATTCCACTGATGTTCTAAACTTCACAAACGATAACGTGTGCCTTCAAGTTCCTCTGTACAATGCCATTTGAACACCGTATCAAGAACAGCTTAGGACAGCAGGACATTCACGTGACTCTAAAGTCCAATCAATACATGATGGTTTCTCAGAAAACCCACAATTGGGCTAAACGAACGCAAAACAGTGTCCTGTTTTTTTTTTTTGTTTTTTTTTAATTTGTTTTGTTTTCTTTATTGAATCTTCCCCAGATACCCATGCACTGTCTTACCTGCAGGGTAGCGCTCGATCACTGGCCAGCTGTCCACCTGTAATGTGGCATTGCCACCGCTCCGCGTGAAACGCACTACATGGTACTTCCCATCGTTAATGATCGCATTGGACTCTTCGATGGCGATGTCATCTGTCCCCACATTAAATTTAACTCCAATTTTCCCTTGGTGCTGGAAGAGAGGAGAGGGGGGGAAAGTTGTATAAAGTTGCGCCGATCCATCAGCATTTAGTTAGGATTACATACAGGATATTGATCAAGAACATGCTTCAGACAATGGCTGCTTTCCTCCGATTTTACTTCTGAAAGACTCGTGGGAAAGAAAGGTTCTTGACATTTGAGTAAGTCTGAAGCGTCTCTCTCATGGATAATTGATATTCCAAAAAGACACTTGCAAAAGAAGTGAGCAGCCTCCTTCCCACAGGTTGCCACAGACAACATGCCCACCTGTCTGTGCGAAAGGACATCCTTTCATGTCCCATCTCACCGCGCCTTTCATCCGCTCTTTACGTTTCATGAGAAAAAATGAGGCTTGACATTCTCCCTTTTAATAAGTGGGGAAAACGGAGCCATGAAGTCTGTTTAGAGGCAACTGACAAATTCTCACGAGATAGAAAGTCACTCTAAAGGGTATGGGCATGCAGGCAGGCATTTAACGAGTGCAGTTTCTTAGTCATTATTCACACACACACACACACACACACACACACACACACACATCATCCAATTCTACCAGCCCGAAATGCATTCAATTTATTTTATAGGTGATGAAACTATGACACAAGAAGGTGCAATGACTTGCTCAAGGTCACATAACTTAATGGGGAGATGGGTACTGGAATTAAAATTCAGTTCCACCTTTGTTACTTTCTATCTAAGCTAAGGTATGGCTATCTATTATCAACCCCCCTCTCTGGGTTATGCAAAACAGCATTGCAAATCTAATTCTAAGCGCAAAGCTTGTTATTGTTAACTTTAGAACTGCATACTACACGGTGGCAAAGAGAAACATGGGTTTGTGTCCTGTGCTTCGGAGAAACATTCTCTAACAATAGGACTGTCAACTTTATCATGAGTTCTGTGGATGTTTAAAGCATGTGGATTTGCCCTTAATCGGTAGCACTGCAGGCCCTTGTTTAGGTACATAGCCTCAAAAATCTCTGTAGTTCACCTCTCCTCAAACTTCTTTAAAGGGCATGTTCGCCATCCATTTCTGCAGAAATTAATCGTCAGAATATTGAAGACCTGAATATTTGGACCGCATCCTTTAGACATCTTGCCAGATTCTCAGCATTGAGCTAAGCAACAATAGGTTCAGCTTACATTGAGAATTGTTATACAAAAACACTGCCCAAAACTGCATTGAATTAAGTGAAGTGCATTAAGGCGGTATTTGGAACAGTGCTCATTGCCCGCCTCATGCACACTTCCTAAACGTTTCTGTTTTTCTTTTTCCTGGGCTTTTTTGTCCATAAAAGATCATTTTCTTATAATAAGTTAATATGGTTTCTAATTTTTAAAAAATTTTGATTTGTTTCAGGCTTGACAGACAATATGATAAAGTTACATTTCTTCTTTATTTCTTATTTCATTTTTTACTTTGGTTATTTGGAAACTCAGAGTAAAAGTGAGTAGGCTGATTTTCCTAGCTGCATAGACTTCAGGTATACTGTTTTCCCTGGACTTATTTTTATTTTCTACATATTTTTCATAATCTTTACTCTAAAATATATGCCATTATAGATTATTGCAGATTGTGTAGAATGATTCAGGTGTTAAACACACACACAATAACACCAACACTATATTTCTAATAACACTTAAAATGTATCCAACATTTATCCAGGGGACTCAGGGGAGTCCATGTAGAATTGCAGGCATTCTCTTTTAGGCATTATATTGATTTAAGCAAACACCTTTATAGTGTTCTAAGTCCTAACTGTAATACTAACTCTGGTATTTCTCATAAGATTCCTGTGAGGAAGGTTCTGTTTTATCTCTGTTTGACAGATGAGGAAACTAAGCACACTGTGATTAAGTAACCTGGCTAAGGTCACACAGTTTGATGGAGGAAAACTGTGATTCAAGACCAGGCAGTCTAGCTCTTGGACTTATGCTCCTGATCATTATATTAGGCTGAATTTGGGGACTATTGGCTCATCCTAACTTCTGGTAGGAGAGTTGGTAACTCTACATGTTCCTTGCTACCCGTTTTCTCTTTCTGCTGGAGTAGGAACACCACAGGACCAGCATCTGTGCCTTGCAGATGTAACATATGTATAAACCAATGTGTGCTGAAAATAATTTTATAGAAGACAGTAAGCAACTCATATTTGGATGCAATAGGATTTAAAGTAAAATGTTTTTGTCTCAGTCTCAGCTGAAATCTTAAAATAATCAGTTAAAAACAAATAGATTACTACTTTCTTTTTACAAAATGAGGTAAAAGACTGACTAAGCCAAAATTGCAAAGAGAAGCACTAAACATGGCTCTTGGCATCCTAAATGTGGTGCCTATTTCCAGCCCATTAAAGCGAAAAGAAAGGCCGAGAGGAGATTGGTAATTAGAAGAGGATTTGGAGGGAGAATTGGGATGTGATATGTTTTGCAGGTACAGCTGAGGTGGAAGGTAGAACTTCAGAAAGTTTGGTTCTTGTCTCCTGGAATTTGGTGGCAGTGGCTGTCAACTGGGATTTGACGCTTGCCTGAGAAACCTTCAAGGGGAGAGACTGTGACTAGGTGATGAACTGGTGGAAGAGCAAAGATATTACTGTGACAGGAATCACTTGTGTATGAGTTTGTTAGAGCAAAGGACACATAAACATTGCCAGTGGGACATGGGTTAGGAAGCCAGCTCAGAATTATATTGTGTCCTGTCCAAGAGAGCCACGGGGTGAGGGGTGGTGAGTGGTGAAGACAATGCAACAGAAAGAACCTGGAGAAGCAGTAGCGGGTGCCTGGGGAGTGAGGGGGGAATCCTAAATGACCATCTGAAGGAGGAGCACCCACCCTCCTCATGGGAACTGCAGGCAAAGAAATTCCAATGATGTTGTTAAGAGCACAAAAAGAACTCACCAAAATGCCTCCCCCCAAAATGCTCCTTCAGAGTCAACTGAAACCATAGGCTAAACCTAGCTAAATGGCTACGATTGTATTAGCCAACTAAGATCATTTCTGTCTCCTATGTCATCTTTCTTCTGCCTCATCCTTGGATGGGTGAGGAAGGAAGAGAAGTGAATGTCATGGGAACAAGAGGAGAAACAACCCCAGTCCAAGTGGTAGCTTCCAATCAGCCCATGTACCTCGAAGGACCTGCTTTAACTGAGGCTGCATTTATTATAACAAAGGAGTGAACTGAAATGACTTCTTATACCTACAGTGAACAGATGGCATTTTACTACCTTAGAATGACCAAAGTAGTTGCAGTTCCTGGGGGTAAGGAAGAAATATTCCATAGAACATGTTTCAATTCCAGCTATGCCCTAGGAATCAGATATTTCAACACAGAGTTGTAAAACAATAGAGTTGCCCACTGTTTTAGGATCTCTTCTATCACAGGCATGTTTCTTATCTCAGAATAGACTGAAAGAAATAATTAAAGTGTCCTACCCCTATTAGTCAATTTTTATCAGTGTTCTACGCTTTAAGGAGATTCAACTTCTGTGAATGGAAGCATTGTAATATTAAAAGTACAAAAAGCACCAAACCAATCATGTCCCTTTACCTCATCCCTAAATTTTCTGCACTATGTAGTATAAAATGCTTATTTTCTAGGGTACAGAAATCCTTTATTTCACAGGGATGTTTTTTCTTACAACACAGTAAAACAAACTATTAAGAGATAATGAGGTTTTGTAATGCTTGGAAATCTTCTGACTTTGAAATAATATTCATCTTCCTCTGAAAATGTTTAGTCCTTGAACTTCCAACATCTTTGATATCTCATGGATCAAACCCCAACATCTGCTAGAACAGAACTGAATACCACCAACGTAGACTTAAGCGATAACAGACTACCCTAATTCAGACATTATTACTCCACCCAGCTGACATCACATCCTTGAAAAACAATTAATCATAAATGATAGATGCAGGATCAGTTTTTCCCTGAAAACAATTACATTAAAATGAATATAAACCACAAACTATTAATATCAGTTATATTTAGGACCTACATTTACTTTTTCCATTCAGAAATTGTAAATATTCTCCAAACACATCTCTCCCAGGTTGACAGAATAGAAAGCCATTTCAATTATAGAAACAATAAGACTTGCCGAAGTTTCTTACCAATGGACAATTACAATTTAAAGAATTCATTTCAAATTCTTATTCTCTGGGATTAAATGTGATTGTCTCCGGCAAGTTCTCATGAATATTGCATTAGGAAAACCAGCAGTAATTTCACTGGACGTGTGCTGATCTTTCAGCATTGTATCTTCCTTGAAATGGATAACTGGCTCACACTATAATTTCAAAAAATCTATTATAAGAATATCAGTAACGAGGCATTTATAATTTAATGAAGTCTTTCCAGGGATTCATTAAATAAATAGTGACAAAGTAATTATTAATTTTTTCACAAATGCTCATTTCTGAATAATGATTATGTTATTAAACCAACTTAAAAGGAAACATTATGAAAGATGACACTGGGAAGGAACTTGAAAGTTCTAGCCAGTAGCACTATAGTTTAATGCACCGTTTAATTTCAGCTGCAATCACATATTCATTTGAAAAATATTTGATTAAGATTTAATGACATTCTGGATATCTTCAGCATACTTCAAGCAACATGTTTGCATGTTATAGATGCAGATATATTTCCATTGATGTGTGTATCGAATAGATAAAACAGAATATACATATTAAGATTTAGCCTGTATATAGCATAGAGAAATGTCACTGGCTTTTTTCTACTATCTGGGATTATTATGCAGAAATATTCAGCTCAACTATGTCTCTGAAAATAGGCCAACAAAAATGGTGTCCTATTTTTTGATTTATTTGCCTATACACTCCAGTAGAGAGCATCAACCAACAGGATGAACAAGTGTGCAACGTTGGACAGTATGTAGATTAGCAGGGAGGTTTGGTTATAACTTACAAGTTCTATTGTAGAATCCTTTATAATCAAAGGCTAATATGCAAATCAATGGAACAGCAGAATGACCAGTCACTATGATGCACACTGACCACCAGGGGGCAGATATTCAACACAGGAATTTCCCCTGGTGGTCAGTGAGCGCCAATAGGGAGAGCACCACTCAGCAAGATGCCATGCTCAAGGCTGATGAGAACAGCCATGGCAGGAGCCTTCTGCTTCCGCAGCAGTCAGACATCCCCCGAGGGTTCTCAGACTGTGGTGGAGGCACAGGCTGGACTGAGAGACTCCCTCCCTAAGTGCACAAATTTTGTGCACCAGGCCTCGAGCTTTCTATAATCCTATACTCCAGGGGCCCAATTGGCAGAACTTGATAATGTCTTCAAATGCACAGCATGCTTTTGCCCATTTCAGAATTCAGAACAACTTCCCTGCTCCGGTTCTGCATTGTCAGCTGAAAAATCAGTCAGGCTAAATGGTATGTTTTCCTTGTCCAAAGACTAATCTTCACCAGGGACCAGAGGCTTTAAGGCTCGAGGGGGACTCTGAGGCCTCCAGTCACTGTGGCTGCAGTAAGTAGCAGTACAGAGTGTGACAGAAACCCACCTGTTTTTTCATCATGAATTCAGGGAACTGCTTCTTCACTTCCAACACATTTCCAAATTAATGACTTATAGGTCCTATAGACTGAGAGAGATTGCATCTCCCACTCTGGGTGGTCCATAGTGTCAAGAAATGGTTTTGGTTTAGTTATTTTAACCTGGAATTAAATTGGAAATGCACTTGCCCCCAGATAAAACCCCCCAACTATTTCAAAAACTAAAAGTTACTGCTACCCTGTCTCCCATTTTTCCCATTGAGAAATAATTTAAGAATCCATTCAGTTAATAAAAATCAAATATATAATATGCATTCTGCATAAACATGTGGACAATGCAATATATAAAGTAAGTTCTTTGTGATTGGGGCAATGAATCATGCAAGCAAATAGCCACACCCACAAGAGAATCCAGAGAGCAATGAGAAGGAGCTCAGGTGCATGGGGTGGGACAGCGGCGGGGGCAGGAGGGGGAGATTCTGAAGGGTCTCAGTGAGTTAGTCTCCCAGGATCCAGCCAGTGTTTGGACGCCTATAACACAGATAAAAACCAAAGACAACCAGGCACATAGAAGATATGTCCCCTCTGCCTCCCATCTGCCTTTCCAGTCTCTACATACCAGAGTGCTCACTGGGTGTCGGGCACTGATCTACACATGATGTATCTACCTAAAACGCCTAGCACACTTACACTATTCTCTCTCCTTAGAGAGTTTACCGAATGTGCCCCAAATCACAGAGTTAATGAACATCAATACTACAACCTAACCAAGTTGGAGGGGCGTCTGAAACAGATGGCTTCAGCTGTGTTTGTTTCTAGGAAAAGCTCTTGACACCCAGGCATGCTCAGAAGACTGAGTTGAGAGCAGGGTTACTGCAAAGTGCCTCTTTCCTTATGGCTAGTTACACTTCAGTGCACCACACAAGGAATCAGAAGTGGGTGAGAGTGAGGGTGATCATACCATCCCAGAAGGATCATATTTAGTGCTACTGCTAAGAAATTAATATTTTCCTTTTTCCACAAAATATTATTTAAGATCATATACCTTTCCTAATATTTCTCCATTCTATGAAATACTAGAGCTCCTTCAGCTCCATGGAGTAATATCCTGATGTTGGTATTACCTCCTGGAGGTTCACAATCAACTCTCGATCTACAGAGTGTCTAGCAAAACTCTGTGAGCCTTGACATTTCACCTTCACACACTGTTTCGGTGTGATTTTTATGAACCTGTTTTAACTCCTCAACCATATTTTTAAAAGACTGACTTATTTTTCACTGTATCCTTCACAACTCCTTTCACACTACCTGTGCATTTGTGATTTTCTAAAACTCTTTTCCATATAATTTCTTTTTAATTGTGGTATAATTCAGATACCATACAATCTGCCCTTTTAAAATGTAGGCTCCAGTGGTTTAAGTATAGTCATGAGGTTGAGCAACTATCACTACTATTTAATTCCAGAATATTTTCATCACGCTTCTTTTGATGAGGTAATGCAGATAAAGTTCTTATCTCGCTTAATGACAACTCCGCCCCTGTGAGTTTTAGTATTATTACTAGTATTGGTTCTTCTCACATTTGGAAAAGAAATGTTTTGCTCCATGAATAGACTGGTGGAAGTTAATTAAAATAATGCTTGAATTATATAACTAGTACAGCTCAGTTAGAACATATATTATCTCATTGATCTTCAAAACAACTCATGAAGCAGCGTATCTATTTTATAAATGAAGAAGCTCAAGCTCAGAAAGGTTGAGATTTGATCAAAGTCAGAGCGTCCATCCACCATGTGGCTCAAAAAGGAACATTCTAAAATCCAAACCTATGAGACAAACTCTCTATTGGCCCTGAGCAGAAATGGCTTACTTAGATGACTTCCATGACCCCTTCCATCACAGTGATGCTGATGCTGTGAGAAGCTGAAATGGATAGCTAAGCAGTTAGCACGGAAAAAAAAAACATTAGAAAGTACCAGTTTTTGTTGTTGTTTTTTTGTTTTTGTATTTCAAATATATTTTATTGATTTTTTACAGAGAGGAAGGGAGAGAGATAGAGAGCCAGAAACGTCGATGAGAGAGAAACATCGACCAGCTGCCTCCTGCACACCCCCTTCCGGGGATGTGCCCGGAACCAATGTACATGCCCTTGACCGGAATTGAACCTGGGACCTTTCAGTCCACAGACCGACGCTCTACCACTGAGCCAAGTCGGTTTCGGCGAAAGTATCAGTTTTTTAAACACATCAAAATCACCTAAATTTGAATCTGAGTCTTAGATTCTTTTCAGAATTTATAAAATAAATTAATTCTAGAATTTTTAAAAATATTTTTAAATCAGCAATTTTCCAATGTCCCATTGGGGTCATTGTCTCAGAGTAACCCAGGAGGTTTTTTGTTTGTTTGTTTGTTTGTTGCCAGAAAGTATAGCCCTTCCACTCCAGGGTGAAAAGATGGACTTGTCTGTATGGGTAAAAATAATGCTTGCCTTGCCCAGTGTGTAGGACTTGATGGTAAATGCGAAAAAGGTCAATTAATTCTCTTCTTGATGATGAATAGACGGTGAGTTCTGGTGATAACACTAACTCCTCGAGACCTCATTTCCTCACATTATTTTTTATTAGATAAATCTATATAAAAAATAAATGTTGACATAAAATTAGACCAATAAATGACTGACTAGTGTATCTTTGAAAAGGGCAATAACCCTAATCATGGTGTTTTTGAAATTGTCTCTATTTTGCTTGTTGCGCCAGTTGAGCCAATACTGAATCATCCTTTCTACTTAAAAAGGCATTCGTGAACCATTATAAACTTTTCCAGTGTAGCCATAAACTCAGAGAGAACATCAAGCCTTTTTCATGGTACCTTCCTGTGGTCCAAACAGCATACCTCTGCCTGGTATATCTGCTGTAGAATGAAATACAGCTAACTTATCCTCTTGGGAATTAGAACCAGCTCATTGAAATAATTAATTCTGTATTTCCATCCCTAAAATAACAACCATACTGAAGTTGAAATCCTCATCTTTAAGTGCGTACTTATAAAGAGCGTGTTCTATCAGAAGCTTTTATTCCTGGAAAATATAAAATATCAGGAATTAAACAGAGTGAAAAATGGGCATTGACTGCTGGCCTATGTAAGGTTCTTAATATTTCCCATGTGATACTTCTGCTTTGAATATTTGGCCCAGTGGTCTGGCCTCATGACAAATGCCTCAGGCTGCTGCATGGAGCTCTAAAACCACACTGGCTTAAGGTAAGCCTTGTCCAAAGTGCAATGAGCTGATCAGATATGGCTTGTATTGTCATTTAAGTTTATTTGTACTTGTTTTATTACTGCTGCTTTAAAAACCTTTGGTTACCAGTAGATGTTAAATGAGTTTTGTTCACGCATTTTAGCCAGTCAGGAAATTCTGTGCCATAAACATTGTATTTCAGGTGCTGATTAAAACCATGCCCTTGTTTCTCTCTGATTTCTTGTCTTTGCACTGTTACACTGCTTGGCATTCCCTCCACCAGGAACTGCACAGGAGAAGACACTGGCTTTTTCAGTGGTTGGCATTTCTTTGCAAAATGATTTTCCTATACAAAGGGTTTGGGGTTATTTGTAGATTTAATTTAGTTGCTGTATCTTGGGACCATCATTTTGGTGAAGAGCTGATTATATAATTACAGTCTGACTCTAAATCTATAGCACCACATTTTTTAAGACAAATAAACAAACTTTCTTTGAATGGTGATTTTAGTCCTCTGCATGGCAAATGTTACCTTAGTAATTAGGTTGTAAGTAAAACAGAACCAGCCTTCGCATTTTAAAAACTGTTTTTGAAAAACAAAAACATATCAAGAGATATATGCAATTATTTTAAAGGTCTCACTTCATAAATGTTTATGAAAGAAAAGGTTGGTTTGGAATCATGACTTACAACCAGAAAAATAAGAGCGAGGTGATATTTTCAAGTGTGTTTGAGGGAGTGATTTTTAAATAATGCTGTCTTGGTTTTCATAAGCCTCAAGCAGAGCCCTAACTCGAAATGCATTCAAGAGAAAAGCTGACAATGTTACCTTCCTTCTTTTCTTTCTTATTGACTTCTAGTCCAGGGCTACAGGTCTGTTATCCTTAGAAAAAGCAAATGTGTGCATATGGGTGGAGAAATGCATTCACCAAAGACTATTTTCTATAGAATCAGCAAGGCTCCATTATCCCCAGCGGGGTAAGCCATCATTTCTGCAGCCATCAAAAATAAATCTATGTTTATGTGTGTAATTTTGGTACCAGAGAGTTTCCAGGAGAGAATGCAGAATCTCTAAGGCCAAGGTTCCTGATGATTATGACCTTTCTTTGTCTTAATAAAACAATAATACTCCCACAAAAATAAAATAATGTCAAGAAATGCTTACCAATATTTCTTGTCAGTGTATTTAGGTGCAGTGTGTTTCACAAATCACTGTACCATTCTCTCTAGGACCCAAAATTTTAAAACTGTATTTGTTGATTGTATTTACATCCATTCATTTCCCTAAGTTGCATGATTTCCTTGCCTAAAATACACTAAAATTTTTGGAAGTATCAGAGAAGAGCTTAATCCTCAATGATATTCATTCATTCATTCATTCATTCATTCATTCAATAAAGACAAGTAGATTTCTAACTATACTCCTGACATTCTGCTAAGTTTGGGATAAACAGTGGTTAACAAAACAGATGGCACTGCTCTTATTATGAAGCTTATGTCTCTCATTATTTCTTTATACATTAAACTTTGTATTAGCATATAAAGTATGCTAAGCGTCAAGAAGGAAAAGAAAAGGGTGTTATAAGAGGCAATGAGTGATTAAGAAAAGCCTCTTTGATGAGGTGTAGATTTGAAGAAATCAATCATGTGAGTATGAGTTTTATAGGCAGAGGAAATATTGGCCCCACGGAGGAAACCAACTACGTATAAAGACAGATGCTTTTATGTACAAATGCAGATTCAGATATAAATATATTGACTTCTTATAAAGATAGAGATATGCAAATTATATATGAACATATGTTGGTATTATCTAGAAGGTTTGTCAAAGAGGGATCAAACTAGGTTATGAAAGTATGCATAAAAACTACAATATATCATTTGCAGAAATAAAGCAACTGGAAGTACATTTCTAAAATCTTCCAATCTAAAAATGGGAAATAATTGATAAAACCTAACAGGATGTATCTTGGCAGTCATCTGTTTGTTCCTAAGTTCCACTCATCAATGTACTTTATGATATGGAATATATAAATGCTTTCTGAATCAACCAGGACTTGCCACATTTTCCAAAAGTCATTTACTTCTACAATGTCAAAAAATGATTCATCATCACATGCTTACATTTCAAAGCTCATGTTTTATTTCTTTGTGGGGTAGAATGTCTTATTAAGTTATTTCTCTAGAGAATCCTTTTATCTCAAGATGTAGCAAGTATTCTCTTTAAAAATACTGCTTGAAATCACTTGACTAGTTTTTCAAGTACCCTCCTCAAATTAGTTGAAGGAAGAAAAGTTTTCACCTTTAACCTTTTTATCTCCCCAACCACCTGGCAGAGAAAATGAGCAAGGTTCAATGTTCAAGTCCCTAAAAGTCAGTTTCCCAACCACTGAACAAGTCACTTCAAACAACAGCAGAAATTCTTCATCCAATTATTCTTTTGAAAAAACTCAAATAGTCAAAAGTATCCATTTTCCCCCTGCAATTTAGTCAAGAGTTTTGAAACCAGAAACACAGTGAGTGCCCTATCCAAATAATTCATAAATATTGTGAACTTGAGATAAATGTTTAATGCTAACTTCTCAGGAGCAGTTACCACTGAGGATTTCCTGAGATCATCTCTTCTCATTGTTGACTAGAAGAGCCAGAGGGTGTTTTGTGGAAGCTTGTGGATTCTGATAAGAGAGTAAAGACAGCCTGAGGGAGAAACATCAGCCATCCCACAAAAGAACACATGCTCTTGCTCTCTCTCTCTTCCTCATGTCTCTCTCACACTGGCCTTTCCTTACCATGAATGTACCATGTTCAATCCTATCTGAGGATCTTTGTTGTTCCTTCTCACTGGTTAGCTCTTTCCTGGCTTCCCACTCTCACATAATTAATCCTCTATATTTGGGGTCTGGGGGAGGAGAGAACTTGAGAATTCAAGGGTGGAGCTGGTTATTGGATCCGCTGAGCAAGAGTCCAATGTTTATCTGTGAAAATGCCCTTTTATGAAACAAAATTTGATTAATGGATACCCAGTGAAGTACAAAAAACACTCACCTAAAAGTCTGTCTAAGAGGAGTTGAAAAACCAGTGCCATATAGGAAGGCTACATCTTACTTGATTAACAGTACTCTTCAGTGGACCTTGGGTTATCTATGATATATCTTTAATTATTAAATATCACAGCAAGATCAATATGCTGTGATCTCATATTCCACTTACATGCTTCCCCTGCCAAACATGCCAACTCTTTCCAAATAAATACAAATCAAACCTGGGAAGATAAAAATCTACTGAGAAATTAATCACAAATGTCATTCTAAGGCCAAACAGAAGCCACATTTAACTTGCTCACTGTTTTGTAATCTCAATGCTAAAGCTTCCCAAATGAGTGTGAATATTCAAGAAGGGCTGCATTTTTTTTTCAGCAGATGCATCATGATGATGGTGATGGTGATGGTAATGGCGATGATGATGATGATCACAACTAATCTTCTTAAATACTTGTGATGTGCTAGTCAATCCTTCTAAGTAGTTTATGGGTATTAGAATATATTAGAATATGTATCATTATTTCCATTTATTTGATGAGGAAGCTGAGCCTCAAAAGGTTTGCCCAAATCACATGCCTAATAAGCATCAGAGCTATGATTTGGTCTCAGGCAACCAGGTTCCAGGTTCTAGGCTTCATGTGCTTAAGACCATATTACTGTACCTCTCAGAAAAGGTCCAGGTGCTAAAATGAGTCTGCAGTTTAGACGTGGTTATTACTAAGCCTCTTGGAAAGAGACAGATGCTAACATCTTTGTGTATACCAAGCAATATGTTGATGACTTTTCAAACCTTAATTCCTTTAATCCTCAGAACATGTCTGTTGTTAGCTTATAATCATCGTGCTGAGGATGTTTGAATTACAAAGCAAGTCGTGTAGTGATTTTTCTGAAGTCACAGAGCTAAAACATCCTGTAGTCACATCAACATAGGAACCAGTACTGTCTGGTTCCAGACTAATGTTTTTCAACCACACCATACTGGACCCTTTTCAAGATCCTTTGGAAGTTCGAGAGGCCACAGGAGAGTATTCTAGAGTCTCTGAACCTTTAATCATTGTACTAGTATGAGGCTTTGAACACTGACAAAGTTGCTCAAATCGGGTAGGCAGAACTCAGCAATTCTTCTTTCACAGGCATTAAGTTAGTATTCTGTATTTAGTAGGCTAAATCTTTACCACTACTAGGGCCAGAGTAAATTTTCTCGTACTTCAGGAGCCTAGGGAACAGAAATGGAGGTATAATATCCTTTAGGTTTAATTATAATTCGGTGTGTCTGCAAATCCTCAGAGACTCTATAATGAAGGAGCCCTTGAAAAGATTTTTGTCTTTCACCCCCCTTTGTCTGAATCTCTGTTTTAATCTAGTATCTATTTTCCATACAGCTACAGATTTCTTTAAATCATTTTTAGTATTTGTTGTCATTTTGGAAAGATGTTTCTCAAACTTCCAATCAAATCCAAAAGAATATCCATCATACTGAGAAAGTAGTCTCCCGGTAGGGATAAACCTAATATTTAAAAATAAATATTAAAACTTTTCATCAGATCAAGTCTTCCAAAGGTCAAAATCAATAATCAAGAAAACATGGACCTGAATTTTGTAACCAGTTTGGTTGCTTTAAAAAAAAAAAAGATTTTTATAGAGTACTTTGATATAAAGCCTTTTAAATGGTCTCAGAAAAGGATGAAACAAACCATCATTAACTATATTCTATATCAAATAATAAACATAATTTAATGGAAGAGTATCTAAAACTTTAAATATGAACTGACCCAATCGAAATATTTTTTATTGCAATTTTTCAACTTTTTTAGTTTCCTCTCTAGGTCAGGGATGGGAACCTGCAGCCCACAGACCAGTGAAGGCCCATGAAATCATCTGATCTGGCCCTGCCAAGGCATTAGGGGTAAGTTAATTAAGTGTTTGATCAAATACAGCAGCTAATTTTTAAGCTGATAATTTTGTATGCCCCCCAAATGATGTTATAAATATCCAAATGGCCCTTGGCAGCAAAAAGATTCTCCACCTCTGCTCTAGGTCATGATGATAAATGTTTACATTAGTCTAATTTCGTCTTCTATCTCATTTAACCCCTCTCTTAAAAATGTGGCCATTCAGATGCTTTTAATACTCTCCTTACATGAATGTTTATGGACTATTTTTATTTATAAATAAAAATTCTTAAAATGGCTTCATTCTGATCTTAGTCTTTTGAAATCAGCTTCTCAATCATTGCTATCTTTTTTTTTCTTCATAAGACTGTAAGCATGGATCTAGTTTTTAATGATACCATTTTTATTTTGTGCTAATTTCATGCAAGATAGCACCCAAGAATGCCAGCTTTGGGAAAATGCTTTATGCTAGAAATCTTAAATAACCCATGCTGCTCCGAAAAATGAACAAAAAAATAGCAGAATTCTTTCTCCTCAAGCAAAGCACATACTTTTGATGTTGACAAAAAGAGAAGAATATTTAATGCATTCTCTGACTGCACTCCAATTTACAACTAACAGGGACAATCTATGATTTATTCTCAAGATTCAACAATTATACTTAATGATAATTGAGTAAGAGATGTGGGAACCATTTAAGTTTGAACAGAGATGCAACAAATGTGAACCCAGCACAACTGGTTTAGTGACTTTAAGCTTTTCATTAGCTTTCCTAGTCAAAATTAAGTTATTCCATATTACTTTGAAAAAAATGCAATTTCCTGCTTTAATGAACTCTATCAGCCTCTTTGCTATTACATTTTATACCCCCAAAATTCCATAAGAAATTATGAAAATATTTTCAAGACAGATGTATAAATGTATCTTATAAATTTAAGTGCTTTCTTAGCATTTTACTTTATTTTTGTTTTTAATGAATGCTGATTCAACACTGGCTTAAAACATCAAAATGTCCAATCTACATTATAAGAGCTGAACTATTTCAGCACATTTTCCTAACAAATGACTCTACTGACATGAACACAGATTGCTAAAATGCACTGGTTATAGAAGATGTATGATTATTGGTTCAAAAGTGGACAACACTCAAGTTCTCCAAATAAATACACACACAAAGTAAGAGGGAGTCAATGGCGACACCAAAATTAACCTCTCAACCTCCAAAAGTTCATCTTTGCTATCTTTCACCCACACAGTGGCTGAGTGTTTCAGGAATACTGTCAAGCTCTGGCTGGTGCGTTCAGTGGTTAGAGCGTTGGCCTGTGCACTGAAGGGGCAAGTACCTACAGGTTCACTCCTTGCCCCAAGTCTTGGCGTTTTCAGGAGGCAACCAATTGATATGTCTCTCTCACATGGATGTTGCTCCCTTCCTCCCTGAATCCCTCCCTTCTTTCTTTCTACTATCTCTGAAAAGCAATGGGAAAAATATCCTCAGGTGAGGATTAACAACAACAATAATAAAATACTGTTGAATTTATCCATTCCTGAAACATATCTTAATTTTAATCCAGTTTATTTTTTGGAAGAGTGTGTATTATTTCTGACTTTCTACTCCCCCTCCCCCCCTTCATTCTCTTGCTAGTGAAAACTCTCCTAGAAATGTAAATGGTGTCATACTGTCCTTCAGTTTACCCAGCTGAAAGTTATACAAGGTATATTTCTCATTCATTACTAGCCATCTATAAAATTATTAAAGAGACTACCAGGAGCTTTACAAAGTTATTACTATTTAGCTTCTTGCTATAATAAAAATTATTATATCACAAATATTGCCACATAGTGCATTCTAGCATATTTTTTTCTTACCCATATAGTAAAATAAACATGTCAGACAAATTGTCAGTCTCTTTAAAAAAGAAGACAAAATACTTATCCATCAATCTTCCTAGCTATATTCATATGTTGTTACAGAGCTGTAACTGATAAACAAGTACAGAAATAACTGAAACTGATAAACTAGAACAGAAATAACTGAGGAAAATGCCAGAAAAAAGGCTTTGTGAACATAGTTTGTGCTTTAGTTATTAGTAATGTTGATTATAATATTAACAGTAAATTTTAATTGTCAGTTAATATTCCCTATTTTCCCAATTTATCTTTTTTAATATAGCTCCAAACACAGTTCTGATCTGTCATGGCCACAAAATGAATATTTACTGAATATTGATTAAATCCTCATATCAATTCTGAGAGGCAGATATTATTGTTACCTTCATTTTATGAATGAGGAAACTAAGGCATAAAAATGGTTAGTCAGTTTGCCTAAAGTCACTCTGCTAATCAGTTGAAGAAGTAGGCATTGAATCTAGATCCCTTTATTTTAATTACTACTATGCTCTATTGTCTTTGGGGGAAAATTCCTAGAAATAGGTCACTACCAGTGAAGAAATATGTTTTAAAGTATAAAAATTGCTAGCCAACTACTTATCTTAACTTCATAAAATTAGAACTTTCTTATACAAAAGCCAGTGAAATGCAGCACCCACACATATACATAGGTTCCAAATCCATAGGCCATTTTATGTTATCACTAGAGGCCCTGTGCATGAAATTCGTGCACTGGTGTGTGGGGGGGGTCCATCAGTCCTACCTGTGCCCTCTCGCAGTCCGGGACGCCTTGGGGGATGTCTCCACTCCTGGGAGCAGGCCTAAGCCAGCAGTCAGACATTCCTCTCGCAGTCCAGGACCCCTTGCTCCTTACCACCCACCTGTTCACTATACCTTACCACTTGGCTTGCTGCTCCTTAGAGCTGTTGTGGAGGTGGGAGAGTCTCCTGCCACTGCCATTATGTTCACCAGCTGTGAACCTGGCTCTGGCTGAGCAGCACTCCCGTGGGAGCACACTGACAACCAGGGGGCAGCTCCTGTGTTGAGTGTCTGCCCCCTGGTGGTCAGTGCACATCATAGCGACTGGTTGTTCCACTGTTCAGTCAATTCACATATTAGGCTTTTATTATATAGGATTATTACAATTGACATAATTGACATACTCCTTACATATATTCAATTGTATCTAAATGCATAACCTACTATGTTAAAGATGTAGAGCCATTTATTATATGTCAGCTCCTATGTGACACAGTACATAATACCTAATTTAAGCTTTATGACTTTGAAATAACTTTTATTTTGATTACTTAACAGATGAGAAAATGTGGCCAGATTTACACTAAGTGTAAACCTAGGACTCAAGCGTGCTACTTTCTGACTTCAGATGCCATGTATGACAAAGACTGCTGAGATGTTTCAAAATTAGGCAATCTATTAACATGGATCATTACACCAAATGAAGAAAAACAACATAAATCATTAAGATAGATTCTATAAAGATATTTTGTACGTCCAGTACCATTCTCGAATCTTATGCAATTCACTTGGCATAGCAGAAATAGAAAAATATTTTTCGGCATAATCAAATCACATCTCAAATAACTGGGAACAACCTGCCTAACACTAACAGCATCCTCATTCAGGTAAGAATTTCTTTTTGCATTAGCACCCATATATTTTAGATTTGTTTTAGAGATGTCAATCATTGCAGTATGACAAGAAATGAAAATAGTTTAAATCATTGGGGGAAAAAGGAAAACACTCACACACTGAGTGCTACTAAACTGAAACTACACTGCTGGATAAAAAACAGGCATTTTAAATGACATAAAGATGTCAATTTTCAGAAACTATTCTAGAAATCAGACAAATATAAATGCATACATATTGTACATTATCACAAGGCATAGGAAAAGACATTTGGTAAAATACCTTAGAACAGTAGAAAAATAAAACACGGGTTTAATGTAACGGAGTCTCCTTTTAATTATCAGTATCCTAAATATAACACTGTCAACATCCTTTCTGTCTCATTTTATTTCCAGAACTTAGGACTTTGATTGACTCCCATTAATATCATGTTTTATTTCACCCTATTTGCTCAGATTACTTAAAACTTTAAATTGCAAACAACTATTTATTTTGGATACCTGTGAACATAGGAAATTTATATAGTAGGATTTCCTTTGGTCCATTATATTAGTGTTTTATGATGTACCAGGAAGCAACAGGTGAATGAAATGACAAGGTCTTTGCCAAAAATTCAATGATACTGAATACAAACACTGAATATTAAAATCACAAAAATTTGGGCATTGGAAAAAGGTCTGAGGCCCAAACTCTCTCTCCATTCAGGAAACAGTTCTAAAATATCTCAGCAAAGGGCACTTACACTCTTGAAACCTTACAGTGATATTGCTATTTCTCAAAGGAGGCTGTTCATTTTTTTTAAAATCCTTTTGAACTAAAGATCTCCTCTCTGGCATGTGTCTGCAGTATGAACCAGTACAATGTGCAATCTGTACCCTTTTCCCATATGACAACCTTTCACCTGTTTGAAAACTGTTTTCCAGTCTACTTTTCTTCCACCCTCAACTCCAGCCTTCTCCCGGGGAATCATTTTCTCCTTTGTAACTATTAACCATGCAGAGTAGCTTTTCTAACCATTCACCCCTCAGATATTCAATTTGCTGACAAACTTCAATTTTAAAGGACCTTAACACAATACATTGGCTTAACTGTAATACATAGGATGGGTACTAAACAGTGTGTCACTTCCCTTAATTAAGGCATTATTCTTCCATCAATATTGTCCGGGTGTGTTAATGGCCACACTCATTAGCTACAAATCTGAGCTTTTAGTAAACTAAAGTCCCCAGACCTTTGCACACTATTCATTAGCAAGCTATCGGCTATATATGTATTCTCTTTGATTTGAAAATGCAATTACAGGACTGTAACCACCCCCTCCAGTTCACCTGGGCTTTCTGTTTTTGCTCAAACCTTTTCTTCACCCAAAATAGGTCCCTCCAGTTCTACTATCTGAAAACAGGAACTCTCTTGTTTATCTGGGGCTTCATCTTTCTCAATTCCATATTACCCTTCCTAGTGCATCATTCTAAATGATGGGGAAGATAACATCTCAACAGACTCCAACAGGAGTCAAACCACACAGCTTTCTCTTCCCATCTGTCATTATATTGTCTCACTTAAGCAGATACCTTCCTTGTCCACCATTTTTTCAGAAAACAAAACAAACTTACATTACACAAGACTGCTTATTCTACTTTAGCTTTGATGAGTGCATAGTTACTGGTTCAAAGCAATCTCTCTCTCTCTCTCTCTCTCTCTCTCTCTCTCTCTCTCTCTCTCTGTCATCAACATGATCAGCAGCATTTTTGGTTTCACAAGCATTTTTTAAAATACACTTTTAAAATATTTTGAGTTGTGAACTCTACCTATGGAGACAGAATCCAGAGAGGACTGAAGAGCTTTGCCAAGGCTTTGACAGGCAGTGTAGAACTCAGGGTCAAATGTGCCTGAGTGATTGGGGAGGGGGGGAAAGGGGGGGAAGAAGGTGGCCCAGTCCCATGTGAACTCAGCCATGGTTTCTTTTAGTAAAATCCTATATAATAAAAGGCTAATATGCAAATAGACCAAACAGTGGAACAACCAAACAACTGGCCGCTATGACATGTGCTGACCACCAGGGGGCACATGCAGAACATGGTGGGTTTTGGCCACAGTGTGATGGTAGAGCAAGTGAGTGGGGGCGCCAGACCAAGCGAGGTATTGGTCACTGTTATCGGGGTGAGCCTCTAATGGGAACTGAAAATTCTGTTGGGCATGACTGTCACAACCCAGTCATGCCCAACACACCTGCTGCTGGTCCTGCTCTTACCCGCTGCTAACGCCTGGTGCTGGTCCCAATCGCTTGGTGCCATCAGTGGGTGTGAGCAGCAGCTGCTGGTCCTGATCACTCCTGAGGGCTTCTCTACCTCCCCCTGCTCCTGAGGGGTGATTGGGGCAGCAGCTGCCACTCGCACCCGCTGCTGGTGCCGGCTCCAATGGCTCCATGCCATCAGTATGTGTGAGCGGGGTCAGTGCTATTATCAAGTGGGATATGCAGCAGCAGGAGTGAGGCTGCCAGCAGACAGGATACGGGGGAAGGGGGGCGGGGGGAAAAGGTGGCCATGGTGGGAGGGGCCAGGTGGGGTTGTGGAGGATGGGCCGAGACCCGCCCCTGTGCTCACCGTTGCCTCACTGCCCATAGTTCCTTTCAAGGTGCACAAATTCATGCACTGGGCCACTAGTTGAGAATAAAAATCACATCTACCTCAGAAATTGAGTAAGGATTACATAATATTTTATTTTAAAAAGTATTTAAAATACTGCTTAGGTCAATGTATATTAACAATAAATATAATATATCATATTACTTATACTTTCCTAGATATAAAATGATCATTTAAAAAAATCAGAAATTAGTAGGTTCTTTGTTTTAGGAACATAAGACAGTCAGGTGCCTATACCATTTCTGTGGCCAGTATCTGCAATGCGTTTCCTCCCTCATTGCTCACTTCTCCAAACATCCCAACCCTACCACTCCTTTGAAGGCAAGTCCAAATCCTAGCTCTTCCAAAGGCCTTCCCTGAGTCTTCCTGAAGTATTCACTACCTTTGAACCTGTTTCTGGCCCTGAAAGGATCTTAAAGGTATGCAACTTTTGCAATTAATCCCTAAAACCCATGATCTGGCAAGAGTTTAATAAATATGTTAGCTGAGTCAATAACTTTCCTCCCCAAGCCATAATTGTTTTTTCCTGATTTTGTACATTCTTATTATGTATAAATATTTACCATGCACAGTGATGATTTGTGCATATGATTCTTCTGCCCTATGACTTTATCAAGCTTTTGAGTCCATCTATACCAAGTTGAGCTTTGGCTGTTACACAATGCCTCAATACTCAAAATAGTTTTGAATAAAATAGCATCTGTTTTTCACTACTGATGGTGGTTTTATTTGTCCATGGAAGTAAAATATGAACATCCCCAAGCCCCACCTCCAAAAAAGATTACCCATTAAGGCTCTGTCTGAGATATCTATTTTACAATTAAAAATGACATATCTGATAAACCCATTTTACCCAAAATATGCAATAAACTGTTAAAATACATCAATATGGAAACAAATTACCAGATTAAAAAAATATACCAAAGACTTACACAAACACCTACCTCACCAAAGAAGATATACAGATGCCAAATAAGCATATAAGACGTGAAACATCGTACGTCACTAGAGTATTGCAAATTAAAAGAATGATGAGATGCCACTACACATTTAATAGAATAGCAAAACCCCACCAACACCTACAGCAGCAGATCCTGCCACTAATGTGGAGCCACAGGAGTGCTGGTCATGCTAGTGGGAGTGTGAAATGAACAGTCACTTTGGTAGACAGTTTGACAGCTTCTTACAAAACTAAACATAGTCTTACCATATAACCCAGCCATTTGCTGTTTGGTATTTAACCAAATAAACTGAAAATGTATGTTCATATAAAAAAAGAAAACTACACACAGATGTTTGTAGTAGCTCTATAATTGCCAGAGCTTAGAAACAACCAGTGTCTTCTTCAGTAGGTGAAGAGATAAACTGTGGTCCACCAAGACAATGAAATATTACTCAGTGCTAAAAAGAAATAAGCTATCGAGCGATAAAGGACATGGAAGAACCTTAAATTCCCATTAGTGAGTGATAGAAATCAATCGGAAAAACTGCATTGTGTGTTATTCCAGGATAGCACACATCAAAGATTAAACTATGGAGACAATAAGAGGATCAATGGTTGCCAGAAGTTGGGAGTGAGGGGAAGATAAATAGGCGGAACACGGAGGATTTTTAAGGCAGTGCAACTACTTTGAGTGATATTATAGTAGTGGATACAAGTCATTATACATTTGTCAAACCCCAATAGAAAGTACATCACCAAGAGTCAATACTAATGTAAAGGCTATGTGGGCTATATTTCTACCTTTCATTCAATTTTGCTGTGAACTTAAAAATTTTCTACAAAATAAAGTCTATTACACATACACAAACATATATGCTGATTTCAAAAACAAAAGCACAGGTCATAAAAGAAACAAATTTCTCTGGGTACCCAGGAGTTCACTCAAGCTGAGAGAATACCAACAAGAGTCAATATTTCTTGAGCACTCACACTCATCCTGGCATGGTCACCTCAGTCTATGTGTATTTTCTCATTTAATCCCTGCAACCACCCAATAAAGGCAGTACCATTATTATGTCCATTTTGTTTATGGCCTGAGATGTATGGTCAATAACTTTCTCACGCTCACACAACTAGTGTGGGGAATAAGCAAGCTATGGAATCAAGCCTGTCTGTGTGCACAGGCTGCGGTTAGTCACTACCTTATGCCATCTGCAAAAAACAAAAAACAAAAAACAAAATCAAAAACAAAAAAAAACAACAGAAGGAGCAAACCAGGTAGGAAAAGTCAGATTTGTTTCTGGAAATATCATAGTCTGTGACAGTTGTATGCCTCATTTATTTTTATTCAATGTATCTTCAAAATAGCTATTGCACTACCAATATGAATAGAGGCAATAGTCTTTTTGTTACATCAGGATTATATGTATGTGTGTGTTAATGTTCACTTTATGAGCAGTATGTCTTATTAAGAAGGCTTAATAAGGAGAAATAATTTTACAGGGTCAATGTTGGGGCTAAAGCAATTACATTCACTATCTTTTTAATACTAGTAGGAACTTTTTTTTTTTTTTGCCTAATTGATTTTTTGAACCTTTTCAAAGGTGTCTGAAGACAAAGCTTGAAATGTCCTGAGACTGACTTTTTAAAACAAGGCAAATGCATTAAAGACGGAAGGAATAATTCCTTGCACCACTTGCTGGGGTACTGTAAAAAGCTAACAATTTTTGTTGATCTTCCACTGGCCTGAATACAGCAATTGAAGTTTATTGGAAAGATTTATGACACGATATTGCAGGCTCTAATAAATGAGTTTGGGATGTTGGGAAAACTCACAGAAGTTAAAGTTATTACCTGAACCTCATAGGGGCAATTAGAAATGCAACCTAAGTGTGGAGCCAGCAGAAAGAAGCACAATAAATTAATTAAAGGCTTTGTCTATGTTTGGAGAAGAAGGTGGTAAAAAAAAAATGCATTGAAAAGGAATCATCATATATTCAAATGTGAAAGTCAAAGATTAGACTTAGAAAGCATTTTCCAAACAATCTGGAGATTTTGATGGGGTCAAATCACTACTGAAAAAGGACACTCAGAGGGATTCCCAAAAGAATCTACCCAAATTGCTTTGCATATCTAAAAGGGGAGTGCTGGAACTCCCATTTGACCCAGTAATCCCACTCTTAGGAATATATCCCAAGAAACTAGAAACACCAATCAGAAAGGATATATGCACCCCTATGTTCATAGCAGCACAATCTACAATAGCTAGAATCTGGAAACAGCCTAGGTGCCTGTCAGCAGATGATGGGATCCAAAAACTATTGTACATCTACACAATGGAATACTATGCTGCCACAAAAAAGAAGGAATTCTCATCATTTGCAGCAACCTGGATAGAATGAGAGAACATCATGCTGAGTGAAATAAGCCAGTCAATGAAAGAGAAATACCACATGGCCTCACTCATTTATGGATATTAAAGAACATTATAAACTGACATACCAAAAGTCAGATATAAAGACAGTAAAGCAACAAGCAGACTGTAAAATTACAGCAGGTAGGATAGGGAGATCTGGGGGAGATAATAGATCATCCGAAGGACTTGTATACATGCAAATAAGTACAACCAATGGACACAAAACTCTGGGGAGGGAGGGTATGTATGGAAGGGGGGGCAATGTTAAAATATGTAGAGATAATAATTTAATTTAAAAAAATTAAAAAAATTAAAAGTTAAAAAAATAAAATAAAATAAATAAAATAAAATAAAATAAAATAAAATAAAATAAAATAAAATAAAATAAAATAAAATAAAATAAAATAAAAGGGGAGTGCTGGAATACCCACAGATATGGGTCCTGAATGAAGCAAGGAAAACCTTTGCTCCTTCCAAACCCCCTTCTCCTCTTCTGAGGTACAAGCAAAATCCTCCTCCCCCAAGCCACATCCTTGAAATGGACATTCCTAAATATATTCAGGCAGGTCAAGTTAATAACAATTTAAAACATATAGTAGGAGGATAGCGGCCTTTTCTCAAATACAGGGCTGTAGTTAATGACATTGATTAAGACTAGATTTTCCTCAACATCTCTGGTTTGGTGCTGCTCCTTTCCTGTGAGGCATCCTATGAAAAATGACTTAAAGCCCTGACTGGTTTGGCTCAGTGGGTAGAGCATCGGCCTGCGGACTGAATGGTCCGAAGGTTCGATTCCGATCAAGGGCATGTACCTTGTTTGTAGACACATCCCCAATGGGGGGTGTGCAGGAGGCAGCTGGTGGATGTTTCTCTCTCATCAATGTTTCTAACTCTCTGTCCCTCTCCCTTCCTCTCTGAAAAAAAAAATCAATAAAATATATATTTTAAAAATGACTTAAAAATCCATGTATCTTTCTGGTATTGAAGGGGGTGGAAGGAAGGCAGTGAGATGCCAACAGAAATGAACTATTTTCATTATTTTCTGAACTGTGACAAAAAACAAAACTTGCCTCTGTGCATGTGTGCATTAAGTGTCCCAAGTGTGTGTTCATGGACAGCCTTGGGAATAACTGGAGAAATGGACGAACATCTAAAAAATGGATGGTTGTGGTGGTTTTTATCAGGATCTGTTTGGGCAAGAAAATAAGAACTGAAAGCAGATACACTTTGAAACATTTCCAGCCCATATCCTGCTGCTTGCACATTGAAAAGTGAGGACCATAAAACAACAAAAACTCATTAGATGCATGCAGCTCCCTTCACTCAGTAAAATCTCCAACAATGTGGTGCAAAATAACAGCCAGCTTTTGAATTACAAAATTATTAGGGCTCCCCGGGAAAATTCTTTAACCAAGAGATAAAGAAAAATGGCAATAAAGAGAGCGAGGAGGAAGATTTTTCATACCCTGCTCCAAAATCCATAATTTAAACCCAGGCATAAACTGTGGATAAGCAAAAGTAGCATTTGCATGCAGCATACATTTGAGTCTAAAGGTAAAAGGCAGTGTTTAAAAACACATTTTTAATAAAGCTTGTAATAGAGAATTGACAAATAGAAGAGTAAAGGTAGATTATAGTAGGAGCAAGTATGACACGATTACGCCTTCTTTCAAAAATCATTTCTTGCTATGTGGCTCGAAAAACAAACAAAATAAAACAAACAAACAAGCAAACAACAACAAAAAAGAACAATCTGCTTTAGATAGCATTATAAGCAATAGATTAGTCCGCATGTCTTCACACAGCCACCAGCAAAGACTTTCCACGAGTACTTCTACCGATTCAGTGAGCCAAATCATCAAGCTTCAGGCTGTCAGGGCAAAAACAAATTTTTTTTCACCTTAAATTTGACAAGATTGTGACAAAAAAATATATATATATAAAATACACTCACCAGCATTCCCATTGTGAAAAGCACTAGAATTGGTGCAAGGCTTCTATTGCTAAGAAATGTAATATAATTACTTTTGTAGGGTATTGTCTAGACTTTACAGAATTGGCAGGGTTTTTGTTACAAGTCTACACTGGAAAGAAATTAAATTAGGATGTTGTTGTTCTTCTATTGTAGGAGCTCTGCACCAGGCTAGTCACCTTCCAAAAGAGTGATTGTGGTTTAGCAAATTAACCTGGAGGTAACGGTATTTATGGGTCAATGCAGAAGTAAATCTAGTGTTATGCTTAAAGAGAATGTGTCCCTCGATGAGAAAACTGGGAGGGGGGGTGGGGGGGAAGAGTCATCTGAGAGCTTATTTAAAAGTTTGATGGATAGGATCAATCTGTCTAAGAAATCTTTTAAATAAAATGAATGTAAATTACAGGGTAGTTTTTCCTCCTCATTATAGTTTCTAAAGATTATATGCTAGACATATTAAGTACTTATTTTTTAGGCAAAAATCGGAATAGCAATTTGACTATGACACTTCAATCGTTGAATTTCTCCCTGGAGAGAAATTGTAAGAAAGACTATTTCCTCTAAAGAAAAATTTCATTTCTCTAGCTTTTCGAAGTAATGCAACAAGGGGGTGGGCGGGAAGAGATCAACAAGATCTTGTATGCATGTATGTGCCATCCATGGGCACAGACAGTAGCGTGTTAAAGGTCTGGGGTGTGTGGGGGGGTATTGGCTAGAAGGGGTCAATGTATAAAAAAAAAGGGGGGGATATATGTAATACTTTCAACAATAATTTTTTTAAAGCAGTGCAACAAAAACAGACAGCATGGCTCTGTATTTGATTTTTTTTCTTTTAATTTAAAAGTGGACTCCATAACTCTCCTTAATAACCATAGTAGTGAACTATGGATCTCTATGGCCTTCATGTTACCAAGTCAGTCAGAGGTTAGGCTTTTGCTTCCATTGCTATAAAAAGATCATGATATAATCAAGGACAAATATCAGTCAGTCAAAGCTTTCTGGGAACATTAAATCTGGAATACATTTTACTTCACCAGCAGGAGAATTTCTTTGCACATAAGTCCGCATTATCCCACTTACTAGTAAAGCCAGGTTCGTTTTGTTTGGAGAAAGACCTGGCTCATCTCAAAAAAGGCACAAACCTACACGCTTGCCTGTCTTTTTGTAGTAGGTCTTGCATTCTTTCTGAGAAGCTCCAGATTTAGGTTTAACAGCAGATTTAGAGCAGATGCCTCCTGTCTCTGTAATACCAAGAGCTTCATGCTGCTCACCTGATCCGTCAAAATCTTCCCACATATTAATTTGAAATTTAGCATCTGAGAAGCAGCCGCTGCACCGGCTTATTTCTAAGGGATGTTTTTTCAAAATTTCTGAACATTACGGATTTTTGTTTTTGTTTTTTTTGATTCTGAATGTGTTGAAGATGTTTTCTTTTTAAGAAAATAATAAAATAAAATTTTATTGATTTTTCTTATGGGATACTTTTCTTGCACTATGCAAAAGGAAACATTTTAGGGCCTTCTTTCATGTGGCAAAGAGGAGCTGTGTCACAATTAAGCATGGATGCAAGCCGTTCTGAAACCACTCCCCCTCACCATAGAAATTACAGGATTACAGGTTCCCCTGATCTTTTATCTAAGCTTCCCTTGTCAGGCGAAAGGCCGAGGCAGAGATCAGAGATGTACATCTTACAGTGAACAGAGAAAGGTTGAAAAAGGAGATTCATTTTTTAAAATTCTACAATTTGATTGCAAAATACAGAAACTGTCTATTTCAGGTTGAGTGGAAAAATAGAATCAAAGAGCAAATTCTTAGCTCAGAGATTTTGGGTTAAAATCCTAATTCAGCTAACAGGGCAAAAGGTACTCACATATATAGATATATGTATATGCCCCTTTTAGTTCTTGTATCAATCCTTGCAACTGCCACCTCACCTATCTGGTTAGTATCATTTTCCTATATTTGCTTGATTCATTTTTATATTTCAGTTGTGCTCTCTTTAACTATTCCACTAGCATTCAAGAAGAATGACAGAAAGTATGCATTTGCAATGTCTCACAAAAAAATTCATGAATTTTTTTTTTTAACGTGTTTTTGGTTTAATGAAAGCAGGGACCTGTTATACTTTTTAACATGTGCACCCACTTAGTTCTGTTGGAACAGGTGTTAAATTCCTGCTCTATTGTTGATCAAGAAGTCAATCTATAAGAACAAACAAAAAAGACATTGTGATATTATGCTTAAATTATTCTCACTTTCTCTGTTTCTTACTTAAATGCAGGCTTAGTACATTCTGCTTTGTAGAATGCTTTCAAACTAAATATATTATGTGTAGGAAAACATCAATAAAATCTCCAGCTTAAAAACTAAATATAATTCAGACATGGAAAATGTTTAAGGACTCAAATATATACACATGCACACATGCATATGGGTAAGATAGAACCTAGGCCTAGGAACCAGGTCTGTATTAAAAACCCATTAATCACAATATTGTTTACAGTTTATTTTTCAGGACTAACTTATTAATTTAAATCCATCCTCACAACTTTTAAAAATAATTGCTTTTTAAACTAGGTACTCTGCTATATTAAGAGGAGGTGAATGTTACTGCATGTGAAAGTAGACTAATCCATTCCCACAGTCTAGTTATTGTTTAAACATGAATGTATATTTCATTAAAGCAGGTAACTCAATAAAGTTATTGAATTGATTGATTTGGTAATAATATATACGTTTTAATATTGCTTCCTGTTTGAAATATAGTATAACACAGATTCAGAGTAAGATCTGAAAAACTAGTCCTATATACTGTTAAAAAGATAAAAAACACTTTTCACAGTTGTAATCACTGATGCCACAATCCTTTATTACCA
The DNA here is from genome assembly GCF_964339955.1 of Pipistrellus hanaki. Lineage (NCBI taxonomy): Eukaryota > Metazoa > Chordata > Mammalia > Chiroptera > Vespertilionidae > Pipistrellus > Pipistrellus hanaki. The sequence continues at coordinate 24,258,510 of NC_140514.1, forward strand.
TTAAAACTTTTTAAAGAAATTTTGGGTAAGCTACTGATGATTTCAGATCCATTGACTTAGCATGGCTCTGATTAATGGCTGATACTTGAAATTAGAGTGTGATAATAACAGGAATTAACATTTATTAACATTTAACATATGAAAGACACTGTTTTAAGCATTATGCTCATCTCATTTAACCTTCACAATAACTTGAAATAGACAATGTAATGATCTTCATTTTACAGATGATGAAACTAAGTCACAGAGAATTTAGCAAAGATCATACAGCCAACCAGTGACAGAACTTGGATTAAAATCTTTATTTCAAAGTTTCTTAAACACTGCATTGCACAGCTCACAATAAAAGCTTTTTATCCATGAGAGTATAATGTAAGATGGGAAACCGAGGGATATAAATGATGATCCTTTTGATTGAGAAAGAAGAAACATTCTAATGCTTTACTTTTAAGAATTACTGAGACTGAATCATTGATGTACTTAGAGCAAGTATGAAGTAAACCACAAACGGTAGCCCTTTCCTAAAGATTTCCAAAGGTCAATATAGCTATGGGTTACTTACAATGCAGTATGAAACAATGCGGATGGGAATGGAGACACACCTATTATATAAACACAGTCTGCAAAGGCCATTTTCTTTAGAAAATCTCTTCAAATGCCTTTGGAGAGGAAGAAGTACAGTCACTGAATCTTCATAAAAAGTCTGCTGAACACAACTGAAAGCAGTGCTTCAAGTCCAGACAGACACGGGCCACAAGAGCTGGTACATTTTCTGTTTAAATAACCCCTCAAAAAACTCCACTTGTTTACCGAAATCTATTCACACTTGTTGAGAAGCTTATTTCTTCACTTATCTGAATGTGACAATGAATCAAAGCATCTTCTTTTATGTTACGAGATGTGATAATGGAGAAGCTCAGATCCAAACCAGAGGAGAGGATGCCTTTTCAGTGCTTTGTGGGAGGAAAGGCTAATTTTTCCAAGTAAAAATCCCTCCCTAAGGAGTTGTATCAATGAGGTCCTCAGCATAGATTGACACTTCACTATGCTAATTATTTCAAGCTTACTGGCAAGATTTTCCCAGTGTCCTGTGCTAAAGAGATCACCCACATGAACCGTAACCCATTCCCCACTTGCTATTTTCATAAAACATGGGGCTTTGTTCTTTGTGTTTGTCTGTTGGGAAGGCATTTTAATCTCATCTGACAGGACCTGCTCAAATGGAAGAAATGTGTATAGAAACAACTAGCTGATTGCTTGTTCCAGATGTGTCCCCCAGTGCTTGATAAGGCGAAGATTCCTTTCTAATTCCCAGGTATGGCATCCATTAACATATATCCTTGAGGAATCAGGCTTTTCTTTCCAAACATGGGACACACGGACACACAGAGAAAGAGAGAGACACACACACATGCACACACAGCCCAAAACCTCAGTCTTTCTATAATTTTCACTCTAGAATGGGGAAACAGAAAATAACTTAGGTGAATACACAATATATATACACTAATATATATATATATATGAAAACAAGAAAGGAAAAAAGGAAGGGTAAGTGGGTGACACTGAAAATTATAGTGGCAAAAGAAGACCTCACCAAAAAGGTGGAGTTATAACATCAAAAGTGATTAGGTAAAGAACCACGTGAATGTCTCAGAGAAAAGTGTTCAGGAAAGCCCACAAACAAGGGCTCAGAGGTGAAGGTGAGCATGGCATATTTCAGGAGGTCAGTGTGACTAAAATAACAAGTAAACAAGTGGGTAGGGGGAGGTGGAAGAAGGTAAAGGAGGGACACATTGTAGAAGAGACTTGACTTGGGGTGATAAGTACACAATATAATATGCAAATGATGTATTATAGAATTTCACACCTAAAACTTGTATAATTTTATTAACCAATATCATGCCCATAAACTCAATTTAAAAAAAAGTGAAGAAATGTGTATGTATCTGTGGATGAAGGAAGATCACAAGATCATACAGGAACTTATAGTCCAGTGGAAAAATTTTGGATTCTACCCCGGTGATACTGGGAATGGTGATATGACTGATTCTAAGCAGACAATTGACATAATCTGATTTTAAAAATATCATTCTCAGATTCTATGGGAATTAATTAAAATGCAAAGAACAATTAGTAGGCTAGTGAAAAGGTGAGAAATGGTTCAACTCTAATTACATTTAAAGTATAATCAAATCCTCTGAAAGTAGACCCTATATTGCTGCTACATTGAATGTGAGGTTTTGGATAAAGAAAAGTCTCAATAACACTGCAAGGTTTTGGAGAAAAGCATCAGGAATTATAATTGCCATCTTTTGAGGTAAATAATATCTTAATATATTTTATAGGAATATCAGATTAATTTTGGACAACTAAAGTTTATACATGATTGGGTAGTAAACTGGAAATATGACTTTAGAATCTGGAGATAAAGTTTGCAAGTATTACATACAAATGGAATTTAAAGTCATGAGAAAGCATAGGGTCGCTAGGGAAGTGAGTATAGATGGAAAAGAAAAAAGGCCCAGGACTGGTCTCTAATAATTAATAATCAGGGAGATGAGGAGGAACCAGAAAAGGGGGCTGTTAAGAAGCAATCAGAGTGTGTGGTTCTAGAAACCAATTGAACAGTGTTTTGAGGAGGAGAATGATCAACCATGTAAAATGCTGCTGGAAGAACATGAAGATGGACTGAGAATTGACAGTCATGGCCACTGCTGACCTTAATGAAAATATTGGATGTTTTCTTTTCCTAACTAAATTCTACACTCCTGAACTTGTCAGAATTGCATTGGACCAGCAACTGAAACTTAGAATATAATTTCAAAGTTCTTTTGTGTTTACATTGTCTGGAACTCTGAACATCTTTTTCATACACTATATATATTTTTGATACACTATATATTTTGATACACTATATATATATATTTTTCATTTTACATACACACACACACACACACACACACACACACAGAGTGGCTAGATTATTATGATATCTGAATGCATAATAATCTGGCCTCTCAGTGTATTTGTATCTCCAATGGGTACCAAAAGTATTCTAGACTTTTGCTGGAGATCAACCACCCATTTGCCCTGAGCTTCCTATCAGCCAGTGCAAAGGGGAAAACTGACCAGGTGCACGATTTATAGTATCTTTGATATCAAATAAATGAGGTACTCAAGAGAAGTACACTGAGTGGCCGGATTATTATGCATTCAGAGATCATAATAATATGGCCACTCAGTGTATATTTCAATATAGACTATAGGGATCTTCTCAAGAAAGTCTACTTCTTCCAACTGTTAACACATGAAACCAGAACCAAACAATAGAACCATAAATCTTTAAGAGCTGAAAGTGAACTCAAAATTCATCCATTGGGCGGTTTTCTAACTTTACTGCATAAAAAGACAGGCTTCCAAAGGTTAAGTGATTCATCTAACAAAGGAGAGAAAGAATCCAGCATGCCTAAATCTCAATGAATTGTTATTTCCTTTTATTACAATACACATGCAAATTAATTTCAATTAACCAAAAAATTAAATTATATATTCTTTGAAGGCAGATGTCCCCTCTTATATCCATAGTACCTCACACAATAAAAATTGGAGTCCAGAAATTCATTGTTTTTTAAAATCAGGATTAATGAGATATAATTTACATACAGGAAAATACTCTTTTTAAAACATAGTTTGGTAAGTTTTGACAAATCAGCCTGGCAACCTAGATATAAAACAATTCCATCAGCCCAAAAGTTCGGCTGTGTCCCAATATGGTGAATGCCCTCCTCCCACACCAATTATCAGACCTTTCTCCTTAAAGTTTTCCTTTTCTAGAATGCCTTTTAAATGGATTCATACCTTATTACTATTTTAAATTGTTTCATGGGTTAACTTAAAATGTGTGTAAAGTATCTGTCCTTCTTACTACCCCAATTTTAGTCTTAAGGCATTCCTCAAAGATCCCTTCACAATCTCTTGCTGTGAACTCAGCAACCAGAAATCCCTTAGCCCATTGGAGTTTATTCAATCAATGATTTATAACTCCTCATACATTTATCAATCAAACATTTATCGTCCATAACAACATTAAAAGCTCCTTCACTGTTGTTGTGCTCCTATTTTTTTGAACTGTTCCTTCTTCCTTATATTATTCTGAACATTCAGCATCGTACCAGCGATTATATTAGTCCTAAAATTAATGGTTGGATTTATTGAAAATGTGGCAGCAACATTAGCCATCAAATCATAATGTCAATTCTCAGCAGTCCTAAATTTCAGTAGTAGCTTTTGAATGTAAAATTAGCACCGTTGAATAAAATATACATTATCTTCTTTTTCCATCTAAAATCTCTTAGTACCAGGACATATATTTCCCAAGTTTTCCCTCCCATGCGCCTTTAAGTATATCAAATTTGACATCCGGCCTTGCATCAGAAAGAGGGCTGACAGGATATGAAATCCCAGGGATAACAGGGATCTGACTCTTTCTCTTTCAAGAATTTTTATTTTTTTTCAGAGTAAGCCAGAAACTGAAAAGACAAAACTGGGACAACCCAGTGACAAGAGAGCAAGGAAAAATCATGTCTTTTTTGCATAAAAACATATTAACTCAAGAATCTGACTTTAATATTAATACTGTTGGTTACAGTTAAGCTTTAACGTTAATGACATTCTGTGTGCTGATCTAGGAACATGAGTACCATGTTGCAGATGGGAACAGAAATTAGAAATAAAGAAAAACATGTTCATAGAGTTTAAAGCACACACATACCCATGCTCACACCCATGCCAGGGTAATAGGAAATAACCTGGGTATTTTTTGGGAAGTGACCTTTTTGAAGAAGTTCATATTATTTATCATTTTGCTGTGCTTTTTGTGGTATAACCTAACTAAGAGTTTTTAACAAAAGGTAGCTTTCTGTTGTGGAAAATTATGAGTGACCTGTTTACTGCAGTAGGAAATATTATGCTGTTCTATTCTAGAGACCATAGAAAGAGAACAAAGCAAGAGAACAATAACAGAGGAAGGGGAATTACAGTCTTAAGAATAAAAACTTATCCCCTTCATTGTAGTCCCTAAACGAAATACTATTGATAATTTACTACCTCTGGCTAAGGTTTTAAATATATGCCCTTTTCAGGCTACAATTTTAATATAAAATTGACATATTGAGCATGCAGTACATGATCATTGCTTTCTCTGCAAATATTTGATTGGCCTTGACTGAATGTAAAATAACAGCAACAGCCCACCTTTCCTGCCTTTGTTTCTGTGTGTCATTCACCTTCTCTCATAGTTCATCATTGTTCCATAACTTAAAACATAGGCTCTGTTCAAGTGGTAGCTTCAAGTTCAATTCTGCAGATAACAGGAGAGTCTTCTTGCAATATACTAAACATAGGAGGTCTTTGGCTGAACAAATGATTAGCACTGCTGATATAACTGATATAGCTGCATTTTCTGCAAATTTTTAGAATATACCACTTTAGAAAGGTTAAGAAATAATGAAAACAAAAGGAGGCGAATAACTCCCCCTCTTTAGAGTCAGTATACCTTATTATTAAACACTCATTCTCAGCCTACATCAGAAAATACTTGAAGCATATGGAGATCGGTTTTCTTACTTTTTAATTTTTCTTTTCTTTTCTCTCCTTTCTTTTTCCTTTCCTTTTCTTTCTTTTTTTTTTATTGATTATGGTATCACATAATTGTCCTCATCCCCCCATTCCCATCCCAAACCTGTCCCTACATATGCTCCCCCCCCCGCCCTGTTGTCCATGGCCACTGGCTAGGCCCATATGCATGCACACAAGTCCTTCGGTTGATCTCTCCCCCTTACCTCTACCCTCCCCTACTTTCCCTCTGAGGTTTGAGAGTCTGATCGCTGCCTCTTCTTTTCTTGAGGAGGGCCTCTCATTAACATTAATTGAAACTATGCCCAGAAAAAAACATTGACATTAATGGAAACTATGCATAGAAAAAGCCCTAGATTAGTTTTAGGTCTTTTAAAAAGCTTATGCATTGCTGCCTGTCGCAAAAAAAGACAAAATGGGAAGCCGCTAATCATATATTGCCACATCTCTTTAAATTATATATTTTATTAAACTATATTTAATAAATCCTGAATGGGAAACAGCATAAGGAAATTCGAGCTGCAATAATATTTACTCTCCCAATAAGCCAAGAGCTTTCACAAACCACGTATCTTATTGGAAGTCACCGGGCAAGTTATAGGATCATGATTCTCATGAGCATCTTCTTTGTGCTGGCAATTAGGTTGTCTGCCAGAAGTGGAAATGATTAGCAGGAAATATAAATTTCATAGCTCTGCTTTGCAGTTCCCCAGTCACTCCCATTCCCTCCATCCACTGGGAAGATAATGTGAATCAGAGCCTATCAACTGAATAGATGACATTAGAGGAAGCAGCTAAGGCAGTGGTTGGCAAACTGCGGCTCGAGAGCCACATGTGGCTCTTTGGCCCACTGAGTATAGCTCTTCCACAAAATACTACATGTGGGCGGGCGTGTACAGTGCGATTGAAACTTCGTGGCCCATGCGCAGGAGTCGGTTTTCGGCTCTCAAAAGAAATTTCAATAGTTGTACTAATGAGTTTTCTGACCACTGAGCTAAGGCATTGGGGGGGTGGGGCACTTAAAAAGGCAAGGCAAAGTAAACAAATAGAAACTCATTCTCTACTTAATACTCCACCTTTGCACCAAGCACTGCTGTAATTTAAATAAAAAACCCTCAAAGCATTATTAAAGCCACAAATGACCTAATTTTTTTTTTTAAATGCTGCTTAAAAAGGTGTGGGGACATTTTTGTCTCTTGAAATAGGATTGTGAAAACATTTTAATTTCAATATAATAATTCTCAACTTACTGGGTCTTGGGCTTTCTGAGATTTACCAGTATCTTCTTAGCTTTTTCATATCATCAGGGTTCCACAGAAAACTAGCAGTAGATTACTGCTTTTAATAATCTTTCTAGATAATTCTCTCTATGTCTTATCACTTATGGGTCAATATAGAAGATGCAAGAACTGGAAGATAGCAGAGAGCAGGAACTGCCATGACTGTGCTGTAGAATGATGAGGAAGCAGACAAAATATAAAGGCCTTCATGTTACTTTGTTTTAGAACATATCAAAAATAGCCCCTCAGGCTTAAGTCATAGCAAAATAATCCTCAGGTTTTCATCTAGGGGCAATAAAAGTCAGATAAGATAAGAAGCAAAAGAAAGAGAGTCATCAGAGAAAGGAGTTTTCAGCTTGGCTTGATGGTGAAGAGCTTTTACACCCTTCCCAAGGAGCATTGCGTGAACATGAGCCCTTCCCTAACTTCACTGCACTGTTCTTTCTCTCAATGATTTCTTTTATCCTATCTTCAGAGGTTTCTTTCTGCATCACTATTCCATATGCAAAGTGGCTGATAGTTTGGTTATCTGGGTAAGAGAAGGAAATTTAAGACATAGCAGCGTAATCAAATTTTTTAAAAGGTGCCAGGTTGAACAGAGATGATTTTGAGCTTTACCATGAAACCTTGGGTGTTTTTTTGCTCTACATTGTCTAGCACATGGTAGGAGTCATAATAGGGAAGATATATTTGAGAAGATGGAAGTTTGATGGTATCAGAAAATGGAGATACTAGGAAAAGAGGAGAAAGACAATGAGTTACAATGGCATTTTTCATTCCTTGGATTCAGTCTTTAGTCCGTTAGCCAATACATCTGCTCTGATGTTTTAGCCACGGTTGAGTTATACTTCTTTCTTCTCCATGTAGAGTATCCGAACTAATACTATAACACTAGGAAACATGTGAATACAAGCTTGACCACCTTGTGCCTTTTGGCAATAAAGTAGGGTTTAAGCAATAAATATCTGCACTGATGGACTTCCAATCAGTGGACAATTTGTCTCCAGAAAAATAAAATGGAAGCCTTGGAGTCAATTTTATCTTTTTGCTTTTTCAGTACATAATATGATGCTCAACATTAATACCCCAGGAGAACATGGTTTGTCTACATCCAAACACTCTTAATAAGAATAGTATAAAAAATATGAATAAACTTGTCATAATTAGCAAACCAAACTGAAACAAATTAATCATCAAGGTGTTAAAACTCAAAGGAAACCCCATGATTTTGCTGATGTCTTAGCTGTAGCACAGAAAACCAAACAAATCAGGGGAATTATCCTATTTGAATATCTTAGTTTTACAATATCTATGTAAATAACAAATAATTTTCTCATAAAGTTCAAATGATGCAAAACTTAGAGGGGAGCAAAACCACCAGCTCTCTTTGTGCAAAGTTCCTAGTGCCTCTGCTTAAATTAAAAAATTGAGTACAGCTCTGACTATTCAAATACATTTTCTTACTAAAATTGGTCATATCAGTGAAGCAAGATGCTGAGACATATACTGACTTGGCATTTCCACTGAAATATAATTGAAAAGGTAGCTTTTATCCTACAGGGAAAAAAATAAAATTACAGAAAATTAAAATTTATACAGGGATTTTGTAATGAAATAAAACAACTAATCCAACCACTCAAGTAAAACAAGCACACAAGATTTGGCATAAAACACCTACTAGAAATTAAGAGGAGTAATCTCTACTTAAGCAATTCCCAAACTGAGCTGCAAGGAACGCTGCTATAATATATGTTCTATATGCCACCTCAATGAAAAAGAAAACTATGCCAAAGGCGGGGGGGAGGGGGGGGAGAGTTTGGAAAGCACTAAGTTGAATTTCAGCTTCCTCTATTATTTTCATTATTAACTATTTACATGCTAATCAGCATCATGGTCTCCAAAACCATTAAGTCCAATTTTAATCTGCAGAAGTTTTGAGGATGCCTTGGTTTATGTGTCCTTTAAGTGAAGACTGGGAGGGAGTGGATGCTGCTGAAGGCAGATAAATGAGGATTTGAGGACTTGGGACCCCGCCAATTCTTTTCCAAGTACAATGACTAACATTATTCAAAACAAAATGATTTTAAAAATTTCTACATAAACATAAGCCAATTTATTTAACTTATTGGTACCATAGTAAGTAAGAGAAGTCGATTTCTTCTTGAAACCATGTTCAGGCATTATATGGGCACTTCTAAAATCCATTTCAATTTTTACAGGACATTCAGATTATTTGGAAGGAACTGTTCAATGAGTAAACTTAGATAAGATTTTTAAAAAGATGTGTTTTTCAGCTTGTGCTAAATGATGTAAGCATATTCACTAAAAATCTTCAAGAGAATGGTATTCATGCAGCTCTTTGCCTGAAGTATCATAATTATCATTAACACCTCTTTCCTGGAATACTCTGAGAGGCTAGTGTTTCAAGGATTATCTGTTTGAAAACGACTGAAGAATGAAACTTAGTATTTGAGTTTGTTATCATGGAAAATGAAATAGAGTTTTCTTTGGTAATTTTCAATCTATAGCCAAGTTCACTCATGTAATCCTTAGCCAAGCCCAATGTTGAACTAGTTCCAACCTTCCAATTGAGGCTGGGCGCCATAATGGATGGGGATGACTCTTCTGCAGGATGGGGACCTTGCCTGGAACATCTCTGTGATCTCTATAAAGTGCTCTGCACAGAATTGACACTAACCTCAATACATGTTTCTTCAATGAAGGAAGAAAGGCTCTGTTGCCGCTGACGGTACACAGCAGTTTTCATCTTTAAAGCTCTTTATTCATATTAATCCAGCGATCTACATTTTTCTGGTGGGTGAAGGCTGGAGAGGTTAAATGGGCTGTTAAAGGCCAGAGAGAGTAAATCCCTCTGTCAGAATTAGAAATTGGCAATTACTGATTTTCAGTTGTATGTCCCTGGCTTTATTCAGGGGGGAAAAATTAAAGAATAAGCATACAACAAAGACCAGGCAACTATTGGTTAGTCGACTGCTGGGACAGTCAATAGTAGTTAAGCAAACAAACACACTAGATGGGCCCAAGAGCGCTATTGAACAGTTCTTTTTGGTGTGTGTGTGGGGCGGGGGGGGGGGGGGGGGGGGGGGAGTGGGGGTCTCAACACACTGTGATGCAGAATTACCTGTTTCCATTTGCAATTCTACAACTTCTAGGTGCCACATGCTGTTTACTTTTGATGGGATAAAAAGGAACCTATTTTTAATCTGGTCAATGACATTTATTTAGTTTGGAAGTTGCTATCTTGAGGAGAGGGGAGAGAGAATTACAGTGGAAGAGATTGACAGTTAGAACCAGGAGTATATGGGCTGGCCTAAGACTAATACCCAGTGGCCAGGTGCCAGAGAATGCTGTTGTGGGAAGATGATAAATCCCCAAGTAGCTGGCTTAGGCTTGGACTGGCAGGTGTGTGGCATGCCACACTTGAAGATGTAGAAGAGGCTGAGGAAGACTGCTAGATCAGGACAGGGCTGAGGTCCACAAAAAGCCTCTGTTGCTAGGTTACATAAGGCTGGATATAGGCCTCAGTGCAGTCTACAGTATGGAAGTTGATGACAAAGCAGGCAATCGGGGCTGCCAGAAGAGTTCTAAAGAGAAGTTAATGAAAGAAACTTTGCTAGATCAAAACAACCACTGAAAATTCTCCAGGGAAATAATTGTGTGAACAACTTGAGTGGAATAGAGATGTGACACTAGCACCACCCATCATCTCTGCGCACAGGATGGACTTTTATCTTAGTGCACAAAGATCTGTTGAAATCCTAAAAACTTTAAGATTCTGATCCAGAAATGATCATTCAAGAAAAAAAATGTAATAAACCAGTAGGTGTTCTGGAAAATGAAATCTAAATTTAAACCACAGACATGGGAGAAGGAAAACCTCTGTGTGTTCTCAGGTGAATAAAGGCTCTCTCATGGGAGATTGCATGACCACATACATAGTTAAGAAGTCATGGACTTCTAGAGTGGAAAGGTTCTTAGTATCATCTGAACTACATTTGCTGTTTATAGGTAGGGAATTGAAGTCGTGAGAAATTTTTTCTCCACATCAATTTTCTAACTGGCAAAGCAAAAACTAGACAACATTTCTTTGCACATGTCTTAGATTTCTCTTTAAATTAAAAATCTTCAAAGCAACATTACACCTAATAAATATTAATTAGGAATACAAATAGCTGAAGTAGTCTCTTACCTAGTTATCTGAACATAATTAAACATGCAGTCTGAATCAAACTGACAAACCTATTCTTTTATGTCCTGAAACAAAGATTTCCTAGATACAAAAACTTCACATTCTTCAAGGTAGTCCAAGATTAAGTTAATCAGTAGAGAAATACAACTAAGGAAAATCACTCCTGTGATCTGAAGTTGACTTAGAACTGTGTGTTTTGTTGTTGTTTTTTTGAAAAGTGAACAAAAATTTTTTGAGATGTTGCTGCCAAAACTAATAAAAACTAACCAGAAATATCAGAATACCAAGGGAAAATAAGATATCTTCCCTCACCACATTTCATGACTATTATGTGGAACTGATCCAAGAAAGACTCAAGATGGTAGAAAATTGAATAAAATATCTTTATTAACTTAGTGCCTTATCATGGAATGGGTTCTAGAACATGGAATGCAAAGAGCTAGTAAAGCTCTATTAAGAAAACCGTCAACATGCTTTACAGGATAAAATTGGGTATGATATAGGCTATATGTTGATCACCAATGTTAGGACCAAAGGAACACATCCCAGGAGCCAAACAGCAGATTTAGGCAGATTCCCAGCCCTGTCCCAAAAGTTAGGGACTGACACCAACCCTCATTGCTTCTTTTGTATTCTCCTCTTAAATCCTAGCTGCAAATGTTACTTAGTGAAGTCTATTTAACCTATTTTATACCCACAAACTCAGTATTAGGTTTACCCATCTTGTGATTTCATCATTGATTAAAAACTCTAAAGATATTAGGAAACTGACATAACATAGATGATATATAAAAAAAAGCAGAAGAGATGAATGTCTGATCTAGTCTTTAAAGTCTTATCAGAGGGCACTTCACCCTCTGCTACTCTTTTCCCTAGTTCACCAGAGTGTTTCAGACAAGAAAGCAAAAGTATTACATGCCAAAATAAAATGTGCCTTTCTTATACAGCTTCTCTTTGAAATCCCAATGCTGTCATTAGTGGTTTCAAGGCAACAAACTTACAATTATTTAAGATTATGCTGCTTTCCTGGTAATCAGCAGATGTATTGATTCATTTGTTGAATAAATATTTACTGAGATACTGTACTAGATATTGGGTAAAGTGATAAAATAAATATCAAACAGCTGGTAAGAAACATTTTCTTTTCTACAAGTTATTATAAGAGATTTAAGCAGTAGTAGTAAGGTGGATGAGAACAGAACAGACATTTCAGGGGAACCCCATATCCAAATCCTGCAGCAGAAAGGCAAGTATTGATCCTTTCCTTACAAACTACAGAGCATAAACAAGCTGCCTACTGCTGTCTGATCAAAGTGAAGACTATGATTATCTTGGCTGTGGTGTTTTAAACTTTCATGTAGGAGGCAAGAATATTTATGGATTCACTAATTGGTTTACAGTCAAATAATTCTACTGAGAAAAAAAGAAAGTACTCTTGCAAGAAAATTGAGACATAACATTGACAATGCAAAGCCTACATTTTAATGTTGGCCAATTCTATTGTCTTATGTTTTGTGTGGATGTCAAACATATCAGTGAGAAGAAAATGGCTCACAAATGCAACCCAGAGAATTGCCCTAAATTCCTACTTTCCCAGTCTTCAAGGCAATAGATCTTTATTCTCTTATCATCTTTAGAACACTGACCAATTTTCTCACAATATCTCATTATGAGAAAGAGTCAAAGGAAGAAATGATCAGAAAGTTAGTCTCCTAATTAAGTTCTTCCTTCAAAAATCATTTATTTAATTATGAAAGTTATCCAACTATATAAGTACATTGAATTCCCTCTTTCATCCCAGAAATAAAGTTTAGTAGGACTGGTTTGCATAGAGGAAAGAAATAAAATTTTCTGAGAAGAATAAATTGTTCAGAATGATGTGGGTAAAGTTCTCAAGTCTAGGAATAAGTTGATTCAAAGAGGTTATTCAAGAAATCCTAAAAAAAAAAAAGTATTTAAATTCAAAGATCCTTTTGTTTTTCTAGAAAGCCTGGATTGAGGATAAAATATGATGGATCCTTCAGATAGATCCTAAATTATTGCTTCATTTAATATCGTTAAAATATTTTTGTCTCATATCACAAAAGACGCTGATTATATATGATATTGGTTGATAAGGCACCATACTCTAACAGACATTTCATGTCCATCCTGCTCTCTCAGAAAAGGGTGCAAGGAAACCCTTGATGTACCCATTAAGGCTGCTTATAGCGCTTTGCTGAAACTTTGAGGCAAAGGGAATAAAATGCCTCTGTTCTAATCAGGCATGACAGCCATGAAATCCTATGAGCAAAGTGAATATCCAATTGATATTACTGTACAAAATGCATTGTCTGGAAGATTGAATAAATAAAAAATAATTTTTTAATTTGTTATGGTCCCAGCTGGTGGAGGAGAAAAAAATGTAACAGAATAAATATAGAACTACCCATTTGTACACTTTAGGAGTAGATAAATGAACCCCTCTTTCATTTTGAAGAAAAATAGAGAATAACCTTTCAAATCTAAAGAAATTATCAATCACTCTTTTTTCTTAAATTTCTTTATTGATTAAGTTACTATGTGTCCTTATTCCCCCATTGCCCCCCCCCCATTACCTCCACTTATGCCCTCACCCCCCCTGTTATCTATCTCCATTGGTTAGGCTTATATGCATGCATACAGGTCCTTTGGTTGATCTCTCCCCTTTATCCCCACCCTCCCCCATCTTCCCTCTGAGGTTTGATGGTCTGATTGATTTTTCTTTGTCTCTGGATCTGTTTTTGTTCATCAGTCTTAACTCTACTATTGGAATTGCAAATACCAAGACATTTCTAATTTCTGCTAAACAAAGATAATCATCACAGAACGTAATAGAAAGTATTTATGACACTATCACTTGCAGATTTTGTTTTAATAACTTTGAAAGGTATGAGATAAAGCAATTGTATTGTCTTCCCTTGAGCTAGAATATGTTTACCAAACCCAACTTATCCTACATTCATGAAAACCAGTAATTTATATGGTGCTTCCCAAGCATAGTTTTTGAGTGGTTGATTGGTGAGTATTTGTGGACATGTTAGTTCTCAACCTTGAGCTACTACTACTAGTATTTGGAGATTACAATAGTTTGATGACCACTCTCCAGAGAATTTAATGATAGCTCAAGTAATTGGGCTGCTGTGGATTTGCATCAAAATTCCAAACAAACTTTCTTAATTTAGTCAGAATCTGTTCTACTTGACTGTGACTAGATTTCCCAACTGAGTCTGTCAATCAAAATTAAAAAGAAGAAATGTAAAATCTTTAATTTCTTTCTAAATGTAGAGCCAGGACAAAACTTCTAAGTCATTATTAACTAGTGCTCTACTAAGAATATAGCTCTCAATTAATCAATTCATCTATTCTTGATTATTCCCTGTGTCAAAAAATAGCCTGCCTGCCATTTATAATTCATTAGCTGGAGAGAAAAGTAGATTTGATTTTGATTGAGAATAGAAAAGATGGTAGGCTCTTTATGAAAGGATGTATGAAAAGTGACTTTTTTTTAAAAGAGAGAAGGAAAGCTTAGTTTTGTTGTTTTATTTATAATGTGTGTTTTTCCTGAAACAAACTAATTTGTCCTCTGAGAGAGAATGAGAATTTTTCATGTTACTTTGAATTACTTGATTAGACTTGTATGATTCTAAGCAAAACTAAACCACTTTTTAAAACAAAAAGCTGTCATAAAAAATATTGATGCAACCTTGAAACCTTACAGAAAAACCTATTCACAATTATTCTCCCAATAAATGTAGCTGAAATTCAAAAAACAATTTGATAAAGTTATAGACTTTGAAAACAGAAGCCTTTTTAAGGGATCTCTCAACTTAGATGAATTGGGATGGAGTGGGGTGTGATTGAGTATACAATTCAACCATTCTGGTTTCAAAGATTTTAAAATTCTCTGTAAATGAAAAGAGATATGCTCCATCTCAAGGAACCTTTGGTGGTCAGGGCAAGAAAGGAAAAGTAATTCATTAAGCCATTTGAAACACATTCATACTAATTCTTTTATGTTGTCTGTGGTTAGAAAGAGATGAATTTAGAGAAGCCTATGACATAGAATTAGAAAGTGAATTACCACTTCTCACTGTCTCTGTCAGCTATCAGAAGGTGAAACTCCCTTGTCTTATTCTCCATCACACACCTTGTACTTATGTTTCTTTCTCTATTAGTTTTAACTCTGAATAGAATTTAAATGTTGGTCATAATTAAAGTAAGGCTGGCAATTCCTCACACTGTCTCTAAAAGAGTACTAAAACACTTAACAGTAAATGGCCTTCTTGTGAGCAGCGCTGCCCTCTCATTATCAGTCTTAAAGCCATCTTATTTTCTTGTTCCATTCTTCTCCACATTCAAAAGGTCCCCAAAGAACAACCTTCTGAAGAATAGGAACAATGGTCCCATTAGTTTGTCATAAAACCAAAGTGATACATGTGTTTAATAACACAGAATGTGAGCCATAAAATTCAGACTCCTGGAATGGGAAGGTTCTTAGAAATGTGGGCCAAAGAAATCAGATGAGAGCTGAGAGTGAAGATCAAAGGTAAAGAGTACATCTGGTAAATGTTTCAAGTTCTCAAAGTCATAGGAGGGGAAATAAAGTTAATACATAGGCAATCATATGAACCTGAACTAATGTTACCCCTTCTAGGATAATGACAATCAGTTCATTAATCAAAAACTTTCATTAGAATCCCACTACAAGGAGATTAAGTAGGTAGATTCAAGAGTTACTTTTTGCTAGACAAAGTTAAGGCAAATGTATGATAGGCAGTCAAAAAATCTGTTCTTTTCAATATCAAACAGATAAATTAGTAGCTTGCCAGCAATATTATGTATTTTAAAAGGAAAGAAAACACTACTAGCTATCTGGTCAATATCATTAAACCTCAGTTACATCTGTTTTGGTACAAATTGCAAGTGGTGATGATTATGGAACTTTAGATGTAATTGGAACTTTTTAATTTCACCCGTCCTTGCCCAATTATATTGACTATTTTCTCAGTACAAAGGAAAAAATTTTTAAGAGTCTTTTCAAAGTAACAGAAAAGAGTCATTGTGGAAAAAGTATGTTATTATCCAAGTTTAACACTTTTTAATGATAGATAAATGGCAGCAGGCATTGAAAATGTTAACATATATGAGTATATTTAGTTTCAGCAACAATTAATTTTAAAAAATAAATAAGACTGAGACATTCTTAATAATTGGACTAGTGCAGAATTTTCCCTTTTCTTTTAAATTCCAAGAATATCCATCAAATCATTATTTATTATGGCAAAATACCAGACACAAAGTTAATGTCTAATAATGAGGATATAGATTAAAAATATATAGTAGCATGAGATGATTAACTCCACCCCTAGAACTTTATACTTTAAAATGATTAATACTGAAGTTAAATGACTTATATCAGTGAAGGAAAAGCTATGCCTGACCACAGATACAAGAATTTTTTAATCTATATGATGCTAAATGCATTACCATCAGCTGTGGTGTTTTTTAAAACAGCAGATCCCCCAAACCTACTGATTCAGGAACCTCAGCATGTGATCAAGGAGTCCTTTTTCAGAAGCTGACTATGACATCTATATAATAAAAGGCTAATACTCAAATAGACTGAATGGTAGAAAACAAGAACAATTGAACAATCAGTCACTATGACACGTTCTGACCACAGGGAGCATGTGTGGAAAATGGCAGGCATTGGCAGCAGGCAGCAGAGCATGGAACATGGCAGGCATTGGCCACAGTGGGATGGCAGAGCAGGTGAACAGTGGCACCAGACCAAGGCAGGGTGCTAGTTGCTGTCATCGGAGAGAGCCTCTGTTGGTTATTGAAAATTCTTTGCCCCTGTGGGCTATGGTTCCACTAGATGCTCACACCCACTACTGGCGCTGGCGTCATTCGCACCCACAGCCATTGCTGGAGCTGCTGTTTATGCTGCCAGCCCCAATAGGTCCTCAGGGTTTCTCCATCTCTCCCTGCTCCTGAGGGGTAATCAGGGCAGCAGCCACCACTTGCACCCATTGATGGTGCCAGCCCATGGGAGTGGCAGAGGGAGTAGGGAGACAGGGGACCTGGGGCCACAGTGGGAGGGGCCAGGTGAGAGCATGGAGGATGGGCCAAGACCTGCTCCTGTGTCCACCACAGCCTCATGGCTCAAAGTTCCTTTCAAGGTACATGAATTCATGTACTGGTCCTCTAATCTATAATAATAAAAATTATAATATGATAATTAGACTGGACATCTTTCCAGACGACCTTCCGGATAAAGCCGGGACTGCGAGGGAAGCCTAAATCCCAGATGCCAGAGCGAAGACAGTGCCAGCAGCTGGGGGAAGGAAGGAAGGAAGGCCTACTCTTGCATGAATTTTGTACACCAGGCCTCTAGTTGTTCTATAATATCCAATAACCACTGCAACACCAAGTTAAGAATACTACCATATATTGTTAGACATCTTAAAGGAATTCTGAGAGGGTCTAGTGCATTATGTATTTATCCTACCATTTAGGACAGCTTCTGTAGCGTCAAGTGCAATGCTTTAATATATGAATGGGGAGAAATAGGGCTATTACAGACAAAAGAGAGTGTTCCCTGTCTAAAGGCATCAATGGCTACTCCTAATATGATAAATGTATTTTGTTCTCTTCATCATAAGCCTGGGAACATATGATCCAATGTTAGGTTGAGAACTAAACCAAAAAATATGAACATAGAAGATGTATGGATTGATGAGAGGAAGGAAGGAAACACATCGCAGGAAGAAGAGAATGATCTATAAATATATAAAAGGGTATGTGACAGGGAACATTGACCAATTAATCTCTTTAGTGGGTACAATTCAGAAAGTGATGTGCTTAAGCACAATGGGGGAGAATTTAGGTTAAATAATATGAAAATTTTTATATCTACACAAGGACACTTGGGCAAGAGAGTATCCTATCAAGGGAATTTAGAGACACTCTTGGCTGGAAGACACTCATTTATTATGGGTTGATTTGAGTATAATTAAAATGAACCCAGATCTCAAACAAGGGAGAGGCTATGTAACTCTTAGAAATCCATTTATTATCTAAGGACACAGAGAGAGAGCAGCAAATGTGCAACTGCCCTCCAGCCAGATTGATCTTCCTTTAAAAAATCTCCCACTCACATATCACTCCCTTATAAAACAAACTTTAAATGACTCTCCATAATCCATCTAAGATTGTATGTAAGTCAGGCATTCAACATCCACAGTCTGGTGCTATCGGACTGTTTAAACCATTTTCCCACTTCTAGACACAGACCATCCATTCTCATTGGACAGATCTAGCTCCCATTTTCTAAAGCATGCAGGACTTTTGCCAGGCTCCAGTGCCATGTTTACCCAGCTCAAATGCCTTAAACCTGTTTCTTCCCCAATCTCAATTCTTGTCACCCTTCAGGGCCAACTTCCTCCTGGAACCCTCAATTTCAAATTAGTAATTTGTTCTTCTCAGGATTTGAACAGTAATTGCTGTCCATCTCCTTCATACAGACTCACCTTGATCTCTTTTGCATTGTTCCTTATCACCTAATGACTGCTTTATCGTATCTTTGCTTCTTATCTAGACTATAACATCTCTGTTGATGACCATCAATGTTTATTATACTTTAGGGTGTAAGTATTTTGCCTGAGTCAATGCTTTTTATGAATTTACCGATTAACTTACAAAATCATTTCAAAGCTCTATAGAATCTACAGCTAATTTTAACATGATTCCAATAGAAATTTAATAGGATTTTATAATATATAGATACCAATTTTAACAAGACTCCATCAGAATTTTACAAAAATATTTTAACATTCTCCAAAGCTATGTCTACATGTTTTTTTCTCTTCTTCCATTTACATCCCAAGGATAGATTGAGAACTAAACCAAGCAAAAACATCGGCCTCCAAAAGCTAATGATACAATATTGGTTCCTTTGATGAGAAATAAATCGTTCCCTGTCATTTCCATCTCAATGCAATTATAGCAGAATTTTCTTTCAAATTATAGCCACATTGATTTTGGAGGTTCCTGGGAAGGATCTGGTTAGGAAACAGGTTTGGGATCTGGAAAATACTCAGTTTCTACTCTTTTTAACTAGAGAGTACTAATGGGATACACTGAATCAGCCAATAAAGCTTCCTTCACGTGTGTTTGTTCTTTTCCTTTCAGATTTAAGCCCTACCTGAGCCTTGCCCCTGCTTTGCTCTGGCTATATCTTTGCTCTTTTATTTCACTCACGTAAATATTCATGGCTCCTGGGAATTTTCCTGACTGCCCAAGACTACAATCTGGAAGAGAAACAGGAAAGCTGGGGGGGAAAGTAGTGCCACACAAAAGCTCGTGGCACATACTGCCACCTACAGGGATTACATAAGCACTGTGCTTAAGACCATGCCATTTCAATATCATGAAAGGGTACTACCTTCCTCTAATATATATTGGATTCAGAAAGAGCATAACAAAATGTTTTGGAGTTATGAATGAGCTAAGATTAAATATCCAAACATATGAGGGAGTGAAGACATTTTCTACTATGGTAGAGGGCAGGTGTTTTTTATATGTACTTAAGAACTTAGGAAATTTTCTGTTTACCTCCGGGTAAGTTACCTATGGTGCTATGGACAGGTGAGCCTTAATTTATATACTATATTATTTATATTTTATATTACAGTGAATTCCTGTCAATAATCTAGGGACCACAAAATAGCTGATGGAACTAATTGTATCACTTTTCCAGAATTGGTAAACACTTTTTTGGAAAGTTTAATAAATGATAAAATCACGCCAGAAAAACATTTGGTGAAATTGGTTGTCAAAAAACACTTAATAACTGAAAAGCTATCTCTGTGTGTGTAAGAGGAAAGAGGGAAGAGGATTAAACTGGCAACTATGATCGTCATCATTCATTCCACACAGATTTTAACCACACTAGTAACTATGGATTTCCAAGTAAATATACAGTTTCTAAAACAACTTAGAAAAAAAAAAAAAAAACATTGTAAAAACAGTTTGAGATAATGTTTCAGCCATACTAAGTCTAATACTGTGAAGTGCATTACTACATTATGTCCATTTTTTAAGGTAATTTTTTTTTCCAATCAAGCTTCCCTGACCCCCCCAGTTATCCAATGTTTAGGCAGTCCAATGCAAAGATAAGATTTTCAACGGCCACTGAATAGACTCAACAGTGCCACAGGATGAACAGGAAGCCTATGCAAGCTCAAGGAAGAAAACCCCAATTGGCCAGAACACACACACACACACACACACACACACACACACACACACTAACTTTCACTAACTTTTTCCTAAATTTTAATTTTATTAAACATTAAAATAATATATTCGGTAGAAATATATTTCTATTGAACTTATAGTAGTAAGTTCAGTAGAAGTATATTCCAACATTTTTATATGTTAAGTATGCATTCTATCTACTTCCTTAGTATTTGTGCAATAGTAATCAGTGACACAATGAAGTTACAGTACCTTACATTTTCAAAAAGCAACATCAAGATGTTTGCTAGGATAATAAATACCTAATAGAAAAATGTAATTATTTATAGTATTTCCAAAAATACAAATATTTTAAGAGATTCCTTTTAACCATAAATTAAATAAAATTGGTTCTTTCCAAAGCACTTATGTTAAGTTAGATTCCATTGTACCATAAATATTTGGATGAGATCTCTAAGTGGAAAATGCCATATGAAGTATGTCCTTGAGTTGGAATAGATCCTATATTGTTATAACAGGAAAACATGTTCTAGGTCATGTTAATAGAAGGGGGGGAAAGTATTTGAAATTAGATAGCTTATGTGCTAATATAAGTTTAGCCAGTATGGTTTTTAATGGTATTTCTTGGAATTCTATATGGCCAAGTATGTTTCTACCCTTCCTGTGGGACTTAGATTCACAGAGCTCATTTGATCCTCTAACATTTGTTCTTGGAAAGTAGATTATATTCACCCAAGCTAGTGACAGTTAGAGAAAGCTGGTCTCCCACAAAGGCAGGGTATTTCCCCCCTCCCCAAATCACTACATATACTGATAACACCTGGAGCCCAATGCTTCCCAATGCCATTCTTGGTGTCATTTATAGACTTCTAGGTAGTAACCACAAAGGAGAGGCCCCAAAGAGATGCTAGAAAGATAATATTCACTAAATTTGTAAAATATATGTTAGCGTTCACCCACATTTTTTTTTTTTATCTTTTGGATTCTTACATGAAAACACCATTTAACTTAAATCTGAAAACAAAAAGGGATAACTAAAAAAACAATTAAATTTTCCTTACTCAACTGGTAGTTAAAATTTATGTTAGAATGAAAATCAGCCTGCAAAAAATATAAGGCTTGTTTAATGAAATAAACCTTTTAATATAAAAAACTCATCAGCTATGCATGTGCAGATATTTTATTAATGATATATCTAATATACAGGGTGTCACTCAAAAATGTATACACACATTGAACACTGATAGCCCCATTTTGAAAATGAATTTTATTTTAATAAACACTGCCTTCATAATTATTCAAAGTGTGTATATACATTTTGGGGGACACCCAACATACAATACGCTGATGATATAAATGATGTCATCATTATTATACAGTTGAGATTGTATATTGTTCTACGATTATACATTGAGTTTGAGTTAACCTGAGAGCAGCTACCTATCTCCTGTTAAGATTTCAATGACTTCCCACACTGCAAAATGTTACCCATACTCTTCAGAAACAGAGTATGTTGTTTCACTCTGAAAGATCAATCATAAAATGTAAATACCAAAGGGAAAGGGGCACAATGTCTTAAACTCACACACATTTTAAAAAATAGGGATGGGTGCTGACTCAGGTTTTATCTATCTATATATATATATATATATAAAAGCCTATGTGACTGTATGACCAGAGGACTGGCTGGTAGCTATGACATGCACTGACCACCAGGGGCAAATGCTCAACACAAGAGCTGCCCCTGATGGTCAGTGCACTCCCACAAGGGGAGCACCACTCAGCTGACAGGCGCCAGACTGGGCTCAGGGCTGGCGAGTGCAGCTATGGTGGCGCAAGCCTCTCTTGCGGACGTACCCTCCCCTCATCCCCCCCTTCCCGCCCCCCCCCCCCCCCCCCCCCCCCCCCCCCGCTCCAACAGTGTGGGGGCAGACAAAGCAGGGCTGGGATGAGCTGAGCAGGAGTGGCACCATGTCCATCCCAGGCTTGGGGTCCTTCCTGGCCCCTGCCACTTCGCTAACTACTTCATGATGTGCGGGATTGATGTGGATAGTGGGCTGGAGCCTGAAGAGCTGGCGGGTAAGGCCTGGCTGTGGCAGCTTGGAGATCCACTGATCCCCACAGGCCAGGGACCCCACCAGTGTATGAATCTGGGCACAGGGCCTCTAGTTTATCCATAAAAATGGGAACTGCACATTATCATAGCATAATTTTGACTGCATAATTTTGATGGGAGCCTGACACCTCCATTGAATTTTCTCCATTTTCAAGATGACTGGAATCTGACCTTATATTCTAGTCAAGACTTGGAGGAATGGAAGAACCCTTGAATTTTAATTACTCTTAATAATAAGCTTCAAGTAGGGACAACTGTCCGGTTATAGTTTATAGCAGTTTTCCATGGAAGCAATGGAAGGAGGAGCTACTATATTCTTGAAGAATAAAAGTATAAAAGGCATTTTAATCATTAGTGAGAAAGAATTAGATTTAGCTACATTAAAAAAAAAAAAGAATTCGCCGGGACCGGTTTGCCTCAGTGGATAGAGCGTCGGCCTGCGGACTGAAAGGTCCCGGGTTTGATTCCGGGCAAGGGCATGTACCTTGGTTGCGGGCACATCCCCAGTAGGGGGTGTGCAAGAGGCAGCTGATCGATGATTCTCTCTCATAGATGTTTCTAACTTTCTATCCCTCTCTCTTCATCTCTGTGAAAAATCAATAAAATATATTTTTAAAAAAAAGAATTCGATTAAGAAATAAAATTAAAGAGAAAGAAATGTCCTACTATTCACTAAAGGAACTTTGAAATATAGAACTGGCTCTGGTCCCATTAAAAGTACAATACTCTTTTTAATAATATCTTCCTTTCTGACAGCTTTAATTTAATGTTACAAGTCAGAAATCTGGTTTAAACTGGAGGTATTTTCAATTTACTAGAGGTTCAGCTTTCAAATTCTATAACAGCATATGTCCTAGTGTCACATAATTTTAAAAAAAATGTGTTTAGAGAGTATTGCTGTGCAGCAGGACAATTATAAAAATGACCATCAGATTAACACATGGAGCATCTTCTTATAAAATGAAAAATAATTGTGAAGGATATATTTGTTGAGTTATACACAGAATGCTAAATATTTTAAAAGACTAAGTCACCTATTTCATTAAGTTTTTCTAAATGATAATTTTTCTGCTACTGAAGGCTTCTGTGAAGCGAAATGAGAAGAGATCTGGTCAATGAACAATGAGACTAAATTACAACTTCAAATATTAAGCAGACCGATTCCTACCCATAGGAGAGAAGTATTATTCCTTTTTCTGATTGGTATTATAATAAAGCTTTCTAATTCCTCATTCCGTATTCTATATCTTTTTCATCAGTAATTATTTTTCTCATGTGTATTTGCTTTATTCGATTTCTTTGCATCATGACACCCTTCTAACAGATTCACTGTCACCCCTTATACTTTTCTCTCTTCCTTTCCTTAAATGTCTTTTTCTCCACTGAGGTCTCATCCAATACTCCACATGGGTCTCATTTTTATGCCTAAACCTTATCATGAGAAAATTTCGCCAAAAATGGCATCATCTAAAAAGAATACGATTTTATTTTCTCTGATTTTTCAAGACATTCAGATATGTTAACATTAAGCATAGAATGGCTTCCCTTTGACACTGCACTTTATAATTTCTTAGCATATCTGATTGGGACAAAGTAACTTCACACAAGTCTACCTACAGATATTTGGTAGAGTGATATATATTTAAATTAAGCAAAACAAATTAGTGGTAAGAAGCACAATTATCTCCAATATCTCTTACAAAATGTTTATGAGAGTAAACACTAGAATATACTGAAAAAAACATCTGAGCTCTGCTCAACCCATCACCATTGTTAAAAAGACTCATGCAAACTTTAAGTTGGTGTAAGTGCCTGGAGTGAAGGGGACTGTAGCTCCAAAGAGCTGAAACTACATTTGTGCAATCAGTCTATACTTCCCTCAGCAGGACCACGTGGCCCCCCATCGCTCGATCCGCAAATCCCAACTGGCAACTGTAATGTTTTCGTTGGGCTGAGTTATTTTACTCTTCAGGGCTATTCTTAATATAAAGCACATAGCATAGGGCTGGACATAATTAAGTACTGAATGAATAATACACTAGTGGATGAAAAATGGTGAGAAAGAAATCTAATTTTGCTATTCGTATGAGACTAAATCCTAATAGAACCAAGGTATTAAGAAAAAGTAGCTGGTTGTATCTTGATTTTTTCCTTCTATTACTTTTACATTTAGGTTTAAAATATTTTAAATAAACAAAGCTTTTATATTTGGGCTAAAAGCCAGTATACACAAATCAAGTTCTTTCTGAATGATACATGTTTCAAAACCTACCGCACCTGAAATTCCTCTCCTTACCCTTTTCATCCATTGAAATCCTCTATCTTTATACTTTAAGTCAGTCTTCTGGGCAGCCTTTGTATAACCTTTAAATTTATTACTCCTTTGAATGTACTTAACATTTATAATCCCGGCTACTTATTTTACTCACACTACATTATATTATGAACTTTTAAATATGTTTAGTTTCTATATAAAGAATATTTCAGAAAAAAACTTGTCTTGGTTCTATTTCATTACATTTCCCCTACTATATTCAGCACAGATTCCTCTGTTTGGTGGGTACTCTATACATACTTGCTAAATATCTTAATTAAATAATAAAAGATCCTTCTCATATCCGGTATCTGTTGAGGTCAGAGTTTCAGCAAGCATTGTAGCTATCCAAATTTATATTTATTAAGATTGCAATAATTCCACTCAGCTAGCAGGAAACTGGTTTGCTGCTGCATTCCTTCAAGTAAGTGCCTTAGATGATTGTCAGGAAAAGTGGAATGCAAACACCTAGAAGACAAGGCACATGCCTTATGTTTAACTGTATCCTCCACACTCACAAGGCTTTTTAAGTAGTATTATCAATGATTTTTTTACTGAATAAAATAATAAGAAAACATTGAATACAAAATGATTAATCAAATTATTTTATGAGTAGTTGATTGCCTCTGGCCACCACTTCAACTAGGTACAGAGCCAGCAAAGTGCAGATAGCTTTTCTTTAAAATTTTTAGAAAACTAAATATCAAGATAACTGTGTTTGGAAATGAAATATTTTAGTGCACTCTCGATATATGGTCTACCTCTGGACACTTACATCCCTAGGATAAAAGAGAGCTGAAAAGGGCAGCTGAAAATAGATGTTCTATCTAGAGAGAAGGTGATTCTTTGATCCGTTAGTAAAATTAGTACTGCTCAATGACTTGGTTGTAATAGGAAGTTACATACAGCAATAATAAAACTTTCGCCTACATTATCGACACCATCCTCATCATATAAAACTCAGAATTCTTACAATATACTTGCAATTCTTACTCTCAAAGACTTCCCAATGACTGCATTCATTCTCTAACCCATTTGTAAAATTAGGGGGAAAGCCATTTCAATTACACTTGGCTTTGCAAGTTTCTACCATGAGAAATATCTTTAACTTCACACTTTATTCTTTCAGAAAAAGCAAATACAAAAAGCATGATTGTCTTAATTGGAGATCCCATGGTGTCTTTTAAAACACTGGGAGTTTTCAGGTTTAGGGATGAAGCCTATTTGACGGATGCAGTGTCTTCAGGAAAAGAAATCATAGCTGACAAATAGAGTCTGGATGTGAAATTGATCCAGGGCTGCAACGAGACCTTTGAGATCCAAGACTAGTTCTAATGGTGCAGAGTTCTACAGGCTCTCCAGCCATGATTTGGGAGAATGGTGCTTGCTGACTTTCAGATGCCTCCATTCTCATATTCATTTCAGTGATATACTTCCAGAAGCACATGCATGTTTAAAGAGCAAAAGTAGCACATACGAGAATGTGGTATCAGTGAGTACTATACAAATACATATATAACCTATCTAATAAAAAAGAAGCATGCAAATTGACTGTGCCTTCACTATGCCCACAAGCCACACCCATCAACCAATCAGGAGTGAATATGCAATTTAATCCAATCAGGATGGCAGTTAATTTGCATATCCAGGCACAGAGTGAAGATTGAAGAAAGCCAAGCACTGCAGAAGGGAGCTAAACTGCGGAGAAGCAAGTGGGGTAGCAGAGACAGGAGGGAAGCAGGTGGGGGTGGCAGAGAAGGGAAGGAAGCAGGTGGGGCAGCGGAGATGATGGCCACAAAAATCTTCCTGCAATGGGTCTCTAGCATATATATATATATATATATATATATATATATATATATATATATATATATATATATTCTTAAGTTAGAATATATATTCTTAAGAACAATTATATATATAGTTTTTTTGTTGTTGTTTTTTGGTGTTTTTTTTTTTTTTTAAGTTGGAACCTAGGTCCTTGCTGAGATAGTTAGAATAATAAGTGTGTGCCTCAGAGGCAGGCAGCTCCACCATGTATTGACTATGTGACCTGGTAAGTTACTTAACCTCCCTGAATGTCACTTTCCTCATTAATAAATCCAAGGCTAATAGAGTTGATTTAAGTGTAAAGTGGTTGTTTTGTTGTTCTTGTTATTTTAATTTATTCAAGCAGAGAAGTTCCTGCATTGCTCAATAAATGTTAGCTCTTATTAGTACTATTTCACAAATACATGAAGGAAAAGCCAAGTCCCGTTTCTCTAATAGATAAATTGCTCATGTCATTCTCATCACTATTTGGTTGAGATTAGTTGTTTTTATTTTCCAGCACATATGTCCATCACTAGACATGCACCTGCCTACCCAGAGGACCAACGGCTTTCTGAAAAGGTTGCAAACACTGGCACATTCCTCTTTCTCTTTGCCTATTGTATGATTTAGAATTGTCAACAAAAAGTGTCCCAGATGCTAATGTTCATGCTGTCAAAGGCTAAAAAGACACAGAGTTTAATCAGTCTCAGAAGCAAAGTGTCATCGTTTGGAATGAGTACACATATGCCATTTTAAAACCTGACCTATAATTGTTGTCTGAGGACTGATCTGACTTCTGAAGAATGTGATAATTCCTAGGTCCACGGAGAGCACTGACCTAGAGAAAGTGTGTACTGACAACATCCGCCTTTCTCTTGGCATGTATGTGCCAAGGGGGTGTTAAATTACACGGTGTGTACAGTCACCTCTGGCTTGAAAGCCTGTTTTCCAAGTTTGTATTAAGAATATGTTTTTCCTGAGACCACAGCTGTAAGTAGTGAAAATAGAAGCCTTAAAACAATATGTCGCCTTTGCCTGAGGAAGCAGAGCAGAAAAGAGGAAAGACATTGCTTCAGAAGAGGCCGTTTATTGTTTGTTAAACATAATTTTTAAAATAGATTGCTCATCTTCCATCACTATATATTCCTCCCTTTTTACCCTTTACTATCACCACCCTCTTCCCTCTGGTAACCACCATACTATTGTCTTTATCTATGAATTTTTGTTTGTTTTTCTTGTTTTTTTCATTTGTTGCTTTCAGTTTGAGATCCCACATATGAGTGACATATGTGGTTCTGAACTTTTCCTGTCTGACTTAATTCTCAAGGTCCATCCATGCATTCGCTAATTGCAATATTTCATCTCTTCTTGTTGCTGAAGATTTGACTTTGGGTTAATATGATTATATAGGTTTCAAGTTTCCATTTCCATGATCCATGTCTCTACATGGAAATGGACACTTGAAACCTATATAATCATATTAATCAATGTCACAACAATAAGTTTACTAAAAAAATGATTGCTAAAGAAATTGATCTCTTGAACATAAATAGATATCACTCATGTTAAGGAGCTGATTTTATTTCCACTGGAGCCATCTGATTGTGAAGTGAATGAAGACTTCAGGGGATGTTTGAGCCACAAAAGGTGGGCATTTTGTCAAACAGTTATCACCCAGGAACTGCTGGTAAAGAAGTAGAAATGTATTCTCACAAACCAGTCACTAATACTGGGAACTCAGAATTAATCTGTATAGATGGCATCTATGTCACTGGCACATTTGTCTTTCTACATTTTTACTCCCCCTTCTACAGAGCCCAGCAGGATGTGAATGTAGTACAAAGTGCACAGCTAAATATTCTCCAGCTTTAATCCATTAATGTGTAGCACATTTCCTAGGTAAGCTATTTATCACTATTTGCTGACATTCATAGGCAGTGCATTTTCTTACATGCATTTACTTCATAAAACACCAAAAGAAATTAAGTTATGTTGGAACAGGGTGATGTCTAGCATGATGGAAGAGGAAGAAAGGGTCCTTGACATTGTGATCACAGTGTTAATGTCCTGATCCTGATTTTTCTTACAAAGCCAATGGCTTACTATGAAGGGTCTAATTGATTAATGTAATTAAAAACTAAAGTTCCTTTCGAAAGCAACAAAGCCCTCTTGTTCTGAAACTGAGAAGCTGTGTGTGAAGTCACTGACTGCTTTCTGCTGTATTATTTTAGATGATAGCATTCATACCATCACTGGCAAAATGCGGTTTGAAATAGGGCAAAGCTAATGTTTGGAGACACTGGTCTTCTCTACATAGAAAAGGTTAACAATTCCTTCTGCACCACGTTTTGGTTCAACTGTTTATTAAATGATAGACTTTTTTGGCATTTGGAAAGAAACAACCGATTCTATAAAATATTACTAGGGGTCCAGGAGATAGTGAACATTTCTTGTCGGGATGGGACAAAAACTGTCAAGCTGGGGCAGCCAAAGATCACCTAGCTCTCATCACAGGCAAGATAGCCACCACCCTATAAGTTCACTCGAGCAGAAAATGAACAGCTGCCAATGTTGACGAGAGAGAGAGAAAACGCTGCTGCCAGGAATGAAAGTCTCTTTTTTTTTCTTTTTCTTTTTTTTCCCCAAGAATTAAAACAATATGCTGTATACGTCTGCTGAAATAGCAAGAGGGCCAGACTGGATAAGATCACCATCATGAAACTGATCAGTTGCTCCTCGCTATGTTTACAGATTTTGACAGCAGTTGCTCAAAAGTAGCCTCGAAACCCACACAGGCAAACATCCCATGTTCCATCTTCGGGCAATTATTTTGAAGTTTCAAAACATATTGTTCAGAATGGAATTTCACCGAGATAACAATGTTCAGATCTTGACAGGATTTATAAACCGTATCAGTGTGCCATTCTGTCACTGAACAATTTCAGCGTATTTTTATTTATTTATTTATTTATTTTATTTTATTTTATTTTTTTTTTTTACCTTCACAGAACCAAAACACCTCTCAAAACAAGAGATTTATTTCAAAAGATCAACTCTTCTGCATTGTCTATGAGTAAGTAGAGTGCAATTAAAAAAGCAGCTAAGGGTTCAAAAATAATCTGTAGTTAAGGCTCAAACTACTAGGATGAAAGTTCACATTTAGTAGATAAAATGTAAGCTGAGTAATAAGCAGCTTCAAGATGGATAACTGAAGAAACTATTCAAGAATGCAGCCCTGTCCTTCCATTAGATCCTCTGCCTTTAAGAAAAAGCTATGAAAGCGGAGATACAAAGAGGCAAAGAGCTAGATAAATCATCTCAAGAGAAAGAGGGATAGTTCCTTGTTATAAAATAATGAGAATTTTTACTTTGTGACTGACTGGTTACTAAAACAGGAGAGAGGTGCAAAATTATATTGAGTGACATCATTCTGCTGTGTCAGAAAAATAAAATTCTTCAATGTCCAAGTTTTGGTGTGTTTGTGAAAAATGTGTCCTCATTATTTTACAACCAATTATGCTCAAAGTTTCCAAAGGAAAAAAAAGCATTGTTTTCATCATTACTATCATTTGATAAGTGAGAGAACATGCAGGATTTGTGACTTGTGAAGATTCTGCAACCAACTCAGTGATAAATAACCTCTGGGTTTGGGTTACAACTCAAGCCAAATCTTTGCTTTTTGATATTATTAAGCAATAAGAATCAAAGCATGATTAAGGGTTTATGTTTTTTCTTATATCCAGTTAGATACAATTGCTAGTTCTCGTGAAATAGATGATACTGAAGAGGGGGAAAAGTATTTTGTTACAAAAAGGTAAATCAGCAATTGGTTTCAGGAATATTGACAATAAGAAAATGTATAACATACCCTAAATATAACTTAAACAATTGCTCAAAAAAAGACTTAAGTGGACAAAAAACATCCCAAAATACTCTCTAATTCCTGTCAAACACTACCAAGATTGTTTTATTTCAATAAAAATAAGTCAAACATTTTTTGAGATTATACTATAGAAACCCCTATATAGTTTTTAATATTAAATATAACAGTGTGGGATTATTTCCTGGGCATTTTAAAATTATATACCTCATTTCTTAGAGAAAGCTATTAATTGAATAATGGCCTATTTTAATGTGAAAAATTCACTTAATATTTAATTACAGATGGCATATATTATAGTATCTATAATTTCAGATGTTAGGTTATTGGTCAGAATGTAATTCCTATTGTAATAGTATTTCTGGAGAACAATTAGATTTGACATGTCTCATTTCAATTCATGCACCTATCCTAGAAACACAATCTGTCCTAATCTGCCAGGACAGTCTGTAGTACTTCAGTGGTACTTTACAGCTAATGTCACCACACCGCCCACCACCCATCTGCATAATAAATTTAACTTTAAAAAGAGTATTTTCAACTATTATCTTACTTCATCTTCATAATGGCTCTGTAAAAATTAGGAAAAACAAGAACTATGAAATAAATTCCACTTATGAGGAAACTGAGGTAACAAGGAATTTGTGGCAACATATGAATAGGAATTCAATTAGATTTAACATATTTCATTTCAATTTATACACCTATTCAAATCATTTGACTCCAGACTAATGCATGTTTCTCCAAAGAGTAGCCTGGTATTTCCACGGACTCAATTCGATGGGCATATTCAAGCCATGGGTTAAAAATGTTGAGAATATCAGGCTGATTAGGACTGCATGTACCCGAGGTGAGGTGCATCCTTACATTTGTTTCTTAAGATGACTTCCTTAATAGCAGTGGGAACCCTAATCAGTCAGTGTATGCTAGATGTTCAAGGCCACTCTGAGCATGGGGATCCTAATGAGGATGTTCAAGGCTAGGCTGTCATACACAGGTGCAAGGACACAGCAGTTACACTGTATACACTGAGCCAGCATGCCCTTCTATAACCCCATCAAAACAAAAAACAAAAAACTGAAGTCACTATTTGGCAAGAAGTATCTTTTGTCTAAGTAAGTATAAAGTGTGTTACTGACCAGCCAGTGAGGGGCTGCTATTATGTGAGGCTGCTGAGGCTGGCTCCTGTGTTAAGGGCTGCATTATGGGGAAGATGTATTACTAACCATCCAGTTTTGGCTGTTTTTGCTAGGATGGCTCCTGCATTTGCTACTGTATTAGCAAGGAGCACTCTACTGGACTGTTTTGTCTAAAAACTCCGTTGTAGCAATGTCTACTTAGTCTGCAATAAAGACTCTCATATACCTATTACTTCTCATATCTTTTCCATCTTCTAATACCCAACATCCAAGGAGATCCAGTACCTGGCAGAGGGGCTAGGACCCAACAACAGCAGAGAGAGAATGGAGAGTATTTTTACAGAAAAACTACTTTTCCTCATAGACCCAGACTAGTTATTTCTTGGTGAAACCTCCATCTGTGATCAGCAAAGACTCATAGCACCTAAAATAGTAAGTAAGTAAGTAAGTAAGTAAATAAATAAATAAATAAATAAATAAATAAATAAAATGTTTGTATATCTGTCTTGACAGTCAGCAATATGTTATATAATATTAATTATAAGTCTAGACAGTGGAACCCTAATAATACAACAACCTTGCTTATTTTTTGCCTTGGTTAGTGCCATGCACATGGAAGTTGCTCAGTAAAATTTGCTAAATAAAGGAAGGAAGAAAGGAACTTTATGATGCAAATTACTCTGCAATTCAATCCAGTATGAATAAGAATATAAGACAAAGAAAATAGGTTTGAATTCTTATTTTCAAATAAGAAAGTCTTGAAAAGAAGGTAACAGATTGACTTAGTTTGACCACTTGATTTGAAAATTACCAGTTGTTACTTTATATTAAAGATATCAACTTTTTCATATAAGCTAGTAACAAATTAGTTATCTTGACCAAAGTTTTGCCCAAACTGCTCTTCATTCATTCAAATTTATTTCTATGTTTTGGTTTCATGAAACTGATCTATCACTCAGGGCAATAAACTACCTACGAACTAGGCAATGTTTTATATGGTGTTAAGGAGAAAACATTATTACTGGCACTTGTATCAAATAAAATTGCTTTCTTTGACAAGTTAACTCAAACCAAGAAAATGAATTCTTGAAGCTCTTCATAAACCTTATATACAGTTTGCAATCTCCTAAATGTAAAACTCTACTTATAAACATTGTCAGGGTAAAATTTCATCTTAAAACAGAATGATTGCTTCTATTTCCTGTGATGTTTACACAGTAACTTCTGTAGAATTACTCTCAGAAAGAAACAGAAAGGAAAATCAATAGCAACAATGCACTATGAAATAACCTCTGTGGCAGGAAGGGAACCAGAAGATTAAGATAAGGCCATAAAAGTATAAAATAATGAAAAGAGCACCAAACCCATAAGAAATACTGAAGGTGATTTCTCATATAAATGTATTTTTATATACAACATCATCTTCAAGTAATAATTAATACCATTCCGCTTAGCCTTATGATACCTGCAAGCCTTAATTAGACATTACATGGAAAAAAGACACTTCAAGGCATTGTTACAAATTTTTCATTTTCAGCATAAATTCTTTTTAATAGTATGTTCATTTTAAATAAAATTAAATGCACATACACACACAGGGCACACACACAAATACAGATACATACACGCATAGTTTCCTTTCTTTAAAACTGTCAACCTGTTAATTAAACTTGTAATCATAGCTGCTTTTACTCTTTTAGGCAACAGCCTTCTTCGTTACTTGTGTTATGTTTTATTTTTCCTTCCCAAAGGTTCTGGCAATATAATTTCAAGAATCAAATGTAAAACCTTCGTCAATTTTTATTTAAATATTAATTTGAGTTAAAAATTAGACATGTTTATTTCAAATACTGAATAAAAGGTGACTTTAATCATATATAAATAAAATTATACAGAATGTAGTGTCCTAAGTATTCTTAAAGTTTACCTAATTACCACATTTTTTTTTGTAGCCTCTCAGGACTTCAAAGCTACATGACTGAAGATAACTTTTCTATTGTAATAGTCACCAAGTGTTAACAATCAGTCCAGTCCTGATTAGAATAAAAATTCTTTTTTCTATTAAATTACCCATGGTAACATCTGAATTCCCCACTCAAACCGAGTGGCTTCCACAACTGGTAAAAAGTCAAAGGGAGAAACAGATCAACTTGATAACATGAAGATGATCTGGGTTCTCTGTGTGCTTTTGCCCACACATTTTAATAATTGATCCTTGTTGGCCAACTTGCTTATGCCTCAGTGTCAGAATCTGCTTTCACACTTCGCTAAAGAAGTGTGCTCTATACGTTTCTATATGTTCTTTTGCAGCTGAGAATTGACACTTGCTTTTTGCTTTTGTTGGTAAAAATCTCCCAATTTCTCCTCTCTGATCAAAACTTCATACAAATAGAAATGAGTCATTATTCTGAATGTAAAAAACGTCCAATAAGTATTTCTCTCATTTGATGTATGCCAGCCATAAACATATTATGTTCTGCTCCTGCTGTTATTAATTTAGGAATGCTCATTACTAACACTGCACAAATAAAAGCCAACATATGGATTTTCCTGGCTGAGCCAATTTCTTTAGCAAATGACAATGTGGAGACCATATTTACATGTGATCTTATTGCAACTCTCACTCTGAGCCAAATTCATAGATCTTGATGGAGAAATCACTGCTCATGCTTTTGAAAGCATATTCTCCTACCCAGCCTCATGAATATCTTTTCCATAAGGATATACTGATTTACATTGTATTTTAGTTTTCAAGTTCACAAAGACCAACTTCACATTCTTTACTAACTTTTTATTTATACTTATTAATTCTACTGCAATTAATATTGTCATATGAAGTGATCCTCTCTTTCAGCATGAAGGATAAAAGTAAAGGCCATTTTATCTAGTTCTTATTCCATCCACTGCTGTTAATTTACAACAAATGCTTTGACATTAGAATGTTTTCAAAAGCCAAACTACTACACAGGCATCTGGTACTATTTGCAAGCAGTACAAGGTTTAGAACCAAAAGAACCTGAAAAATGCTTTTTCCTAGGAAGGCATAGTGGTACAAATGTTATTTTGAGTATCTCTTTTCCCATCCAAGTACTAACCAGGCCAGATCCTGCTTAGCTACTGAGATCAGATAGATTGGGTACATTCATAGCGGTATCCTATATAATAAAAGACTAATATGTAAATTGACTGAACAGCAGAACATCCAGTTGCTATAGTACACACTGACCACCAGGGGGCATATGCTCAATGCAGGAGCTGCCTCCTGGTGATCAGTGCACTCCCACCTTTCACTGGGGGAGCACTACTCAGTCAGAAGCCTTGACCCAGCAATGCCATATCCCCTGAGAGCTCCCAGACTGCGAGAGGGCCCAGGCCGGGCTGAGGGACCCTCCCATCCCGAGAGCATGAATTTCATGCATCAGGCCTCTAGTGTAATCATAAAGAAAAAAGCTACATGGTTGAAGACAACTTCAGCCTTCACTGAAAAATTAAGTCTTCAAAGAATAATAGTGTTCACACTTGTTTGCATACTGGGATTAACTAGAGATCTTTAACAAATTCTCATGTTTGTGTTTCACTTCTTTCAAAGATTCTCAGTTAAGTGGCCTGGAATACCATTCAAGATTGTGGCTATCTAAGAGCTCTGCCAAGGTGATTCTAATTTAGAATCCAGGTAGGTCACATCTGTTTATTGACTGGTCTTGCCATACCTGCCTCTGGCCCATGGCCCAGAATTACACATTTGATCCAGTCTTAGGGAAAGACAACAATGAGTCCAATCTGTCTTCCCACTGAAAAGGGTTGGACTCTAGAGGTCTCTCACATACGAAAATCCATGAGTATTTCTTCTGAAATGAACATGCCATAGAACCCTGTTTTTATCTCCATGTTCCCATTATTCCAAAGTTTTGTTTTGTGTTTTCCAATTCTGATTGCATTTGGACAAAGTCTTGTCTGAGTGCAAATTGAATCCATCTTTTAATAAGATGTCTCTCTGACTTGGGACCTTGTATAAGCAGTCCAGTGATGGCAGGCAGTGACCCAGGGATGCCCATGATGAGTGAGCAGATCAAGGCAAACATTAACATGCATTACAAATTCTGAAAACTGGAAAATTAATAATTATAGCTTTAAAACCAGCCTCGGTTGGCAAAGTAGCAAATTTAGCAATCATTTATCCACCTTCTATACTACTTGTGGGCAATTAAAGAACCAAAGTCAGGAGTACATCCAACTGGAGGTATCTTGACATTTTATCTTGGCTAAAATGAGGATAGCAACACAATTTGTCCTTTAAAATTAATGAAGGTGCATTTAAAGTTGCATCAATGTAGAGAGAAGAGTGGAAACTTGAGTAACGTAATCTATTAGACAATACCTTTATTGGGGAGAGAATAGAATTAATGAAACTTTGATTTTTTCCCCCCCACCTTACATTTTTCTCTTCTCACCCTCATATACATATGGATGACAAATCAATTGGAACATTTTTATGGTTGCCAGAATCTTCTGACTCTAGGGCCTAAATAAGAATGTTTGCTGGCAGGTTTAGAAATATATAATATACTAAATGGGAAGGCCAAAAGCCCAAACCTGCATTTCACAGAGTGCCTCTGGATTGGGTGGTTGACAAGCAGAGGACTTGGAAGTGCTGCTTTAGCAACTGATCCATCCAAAACCCTTGCCATGAATTTTAAAGCAACTTCTTTATCCCAATGGTGACTGGTGATTAAAAAAACAACAACAAACACTGTATAGTTCCCTTTCCAATACAACATAAACAGTTCATGGCTCTGAGGCATCCAGAAAAGACTAGATTTTTTTTCTTTTCCTTTTTTTTTTCTTTTTTTTGCTAGAGGCATCTTCAAACAGAATATAAATCTTCACTTGGAGAATGTTCATCAGAGGCAAAAGCAAACATGTCACTATAACATAATACTTGTTTATAATTTGTTGAGCAAGTGCTCTAGGCTGTGCACCTGACATACCTTAACTCATCTAATTAACCATTCTGTAGGTTTGATGCTGGCATTATTTTCACTTTATAAATTAGGAAACGGAGACATCTAGAACTTAAGTAGCATGCTGAAAGTCACACAGGCAGTAGTAGAAGAGTCAGGATTCCAGAACATATGAATTCTCTTAATCGCTGAACTACACTGTAGTTGTTGAGGAAAGAGGCCACAGGCTCAAGAAATGGGTGTATTGTGCTTCTGAGAAAAGGACATTCTAGGAAAGTTTCTTGGGAATACATATCTGAGCTAAGTAAAAACATGTTAACTATAGGTGACATGGATGGAGTGGATGGTGAAAGGGGAACTGAGTTTATGGTAGGGGGGATAGCATAAGTAAAATAGAAGAGTTTTAAATAAAGAAAAGAACCTTCACCTTGCATGTTGGGCAGTTTGGTATGACTGAAAGATAAGATCTAAACCAGGGAAATGGTGTTGGAGAGGTAGAGAGAGAGATAATTGCAGTCTTAGTATCAGACCACGTATTCAGAGTTTGTCCTCCAATAAAGAAACACTAAAATATTTTCTTGAATATGACCCATAAAAAGAAATGCATTTTACCTGGAAATTAGTATGCATATAACATACACATGTATAAATTATTTAAAATTAAATAAAATATCTCAAGAAAAATTGCCTCACTATATGCTTTATTTTAAATTCTATTTTATATCAATTCTAGTTTAGTTTGTTTGCTTGCTTTTTTAGAAAACTAGGGCTCTCTAAATGTATTTTTAGGTTCCACTAAGGGATATGACTGACAGATTGAAAAACACTGTAACAGGTGTTAGGAATATATGGTAACATATGGCAATCAGTAAAAGATTTTGATCATGGGAGAAAGAGGTTAAAGTGTCACTCAGCTGGGTCACTTTGATAACATTCAGTAGCTGCTTGAGGCTGAATTTGAAGAGCAGAGTGGGAGAAAGAAGATCACTTTCTAAGCTCTGCCAAAAGGGGACGGGGAATAAAACACCCCGTCTAATTAGATGCCACAATAAGTTAGTTTCCACTAAGGAGATGATTCCTTATTAGAAGAATGAGGAAAGGGATGGTCATAGCATCCTCATTCTTAGATACTTTAGAACCTCATAAACAGCCAGTTACCTTGGGAGGGTTACTGACATAAATACCTTAGAGATAGGAAATAAGTAAACAAGGACCCTTCCAACACTATCTAGATTTATCTTCCTGCTCACTAATCATCTGAAAACCCATTTCACGTGCCTGAGAATAAAACATTAATGTACATGGGTTGTTATGAATGAGCCTAAAAAAAATACAGATTGCCCTCACTGGTTTGGCTCAGCGGATAGAGCATTGGCCTGCGGTCAAGGGCATGTACCTTGGTTACAAGCACAACCCCAGTAGGGGGTATGCAGGAGGCACCTAATCAATGGTTCTCTCTCATTGATGTTTGTAACTCTCTATCCCTCTCCCTTCCTCTCTGTAAAAAAAAAAAAAAATTTAAAAAAATCAATAATAAAATAAAAAGATATGGATTGGATACAATAGCCCAAACTGACCAGATTACAGTAAGGCAATGACCTTCAGCCTACAAAGACTTATTTTCAAATCCTGAACCAATGACATAATGAGTATTTTTGTGATAATAATTTTGCATGCAAATTATTTTAAAGTCATTAGGAGGTAGTGCATACCTACATGCATAATGAGTCCATTTTTATGTTAGCATACCTCAAAGGACTTTCCTGCTGTGTGTTTTATACTGCTGCTGTTTTATGTTTTATGAGTTTGCATTAATGTTATAATTTTCATATATACATCCTTAGGCCATTTTATGAAGGGCATGACTTTTAAATTTTGGTCGATATATTAAATTAATGTAAAATAAGGTCATCTAGCAAGTAGTCCTATATCAATTTTCTGTGTCCTCTCCGTACACTCAAACCTTCCAATGTGGTTTATTTATTATGGGCAATGCAGAGTAAGATCTGGGCTCTAAACTCTGACCATCTGTCAGATTAACATGCATATGCGCTGGGTGTCTATCTTCTTATGATGGATTCTACCACAATTCATCCCTAAAAGAATATATCAATCCTCTCCCCCACTAGAATAAACAAAAAAACACCACTGATTTATATTAACAATGAATCCGTAAAATAGTCTTTCCCTAAATTAGCCATTAGGATTAGAATTGCCTCAGAAAGCCTCTCTAGTATTATATAAGTCAATGGAATGTGACAAGGTACTGGAAAAGCAAAAAAAATACCAAAAGTAAGGCAACATAATGTAGTAATATGTTTACTGGGACTGGAGAGTCTCTATCAGACTCAGTTGAACCATTAACTATTATGTGAATCTGGCTTGTTTTTTGATACCTCTTTGAGCTTCAATTTCTCAATTTAAAATAAAGACAATAATAATAATAATAATAATAATAATAAATAAATAAATAAATCTTACAAGATTTATGGTAAAAGATGATCTTATTCTATGTGATTTACTAGTATTATTATTATTGTTGTTGTTATTATTATTACTGCTACTACTATTATTATTACAGAGATATCATTAAAAACCAAGAAGGATATGGGTGGCATGCTATATTTCAAATTTTGAATCAATCAGCCACTATACTAGTTGCATTCATATTGATGTCAGTGCATAGCACAGTGCTTGAGAATAAGGATCTGGCTTTAACTCTAGCTATCACTTCTTAGCTGAGTTTCATTATCTTCTTAACCTCTCTAGAAAATGGTAAGAATAACACTACATCCTTTATAGTGTTATTTGGGAGAATTAAATAAATTAATATCTGGACAAATCTTAGGAAAAACAAACCCTCTGGTATTTTTAAGCATATGACAAATATTTGCTAATGTAATTTTCCAATTTAGTTCAGAAGAAAAAAATGCCCAAATATTTAAAAATCCAGAAGAGCAACAGAACCAGTCCAATAGTCATTAAAATAATAATACTTTAAATATATTAACCATTAAAATGCTACAGTTAGCTGAAACATAGCATGCCATC
This sequence comes from Pipistrellus hanaki, assembly GCF_964339955.1. Lineage (NCBI taxonomy): Eukaryota > Metazoa > Chordata > Mammalia > Chiroptera > Vespertilionidae > Pipistrellus > Pipistrellus hanaki. The sequence goes on from NC_140514.1 coordinate 24,298,192, forward strand.
ATCTGCCTAAGTTTCCATCTGAACTATCCAATGTGGACTACTTAACAAGCCTATGGGCCATGGATTATTAGCTTCGTGTGACCCTTCATGAAACTGAAGCTCCGAGATGAGTGACTTGCTGAGTCACAGAATAATGAATGGTAGCGCCAGGGCTAATATCTGGGGCGCCTCCTGCTGCAGCGTCCTTTCTATCATACTCCTCAAAGGCCAGAGCACAAATGCAAAGCAAGGCCATCCAACGTCCATTCTGATCAGAACTCCTCCTGAAACAAGACAGCCTGGTCCCACAAATAGAAGCACAGTGCTTCCTGACTTGAAAATTCTCAAGAAACTAGAGGTAACAGGTATTTAATCTGTACAAACCTTAAGGTCATTACCACAGAGGTGCATTCTAAGCTAACCAATCTGGTTTGTTATATTTATGGAAAAAAGATCTGGCTTTCCTTTTGGTTTTGACACTTTATATTCCCTTTGTCTCTCAAACCTGCTAATTATCAAGTCATCACTTAATGTCGTCAATCGATTCTTAGAAACTGTGACTTTAAGCAAAATAATGTAAAGAGAAACCAATTTTACCATAAGCTAATTTATATAAACAAGAGTTAAGCTCCTACGGCATATTACTGGTCTAAAATACACACTAAACTTCTAAATAAAGATCCAAAACACTACTAGTATTAAAAATTGAAATAAACAGGAGTTATATATACATTTGAAATATTAATATCTAAGGTAATTATTTTCTAACCCACTTATTCTCTTTCACTCTCTCTCTTACACACACACACACACACACACACACACACACACACACACACACTCTGCAGCATTGATACACACCTGCTGTAAAAAAAGAAAAGAAAAGAAGCATCATAGAACAAAGAAAAGAGCACAGAGAGAGAGAGAGAGAGAGACAGACTTCACTGATTTGAGTTCTGGACCTCTCTATATTTTATTTTTTAATTTTATATATATATATATATATATATATATATATATATATATATATATATATATATATATAATTTTTTTTCCCCAGAGAGGAAGGGAGAGGGAGATAGATAGAAACCTCAATAGTGAGAAAGAATCGTTGATTGGCTGCCTCCTGCATGGCCCAATGGGGGATCGAGCCCACAACCCTGGGTATGTGCCCTGACTGGGAATTGAACCATGACCTCCTAGTTCATAGGTCAGTGCTCCACCATGGAGCTATGCCAACCAGGTGTGGATTTTAGAGAAGACATATTCTTTGTTAAGCTTCATCTTTTGTGTTTTTAAAATTTGAGGGCTGGATAGAAGATACATGCAATTTAAACAATTTAAACTGTCTTTGATCCTCCAATTTTAACAATCTGAGATCCTCAATGTATTTCAATGAGTGAAATGGAAGGAACATTTTGAGTTTAAAGTTCTTAGAAAAATTAAATGAGCTAAATTACTTTCTAATATCAACTATTTGAGCTGTAATTCTGAGTACAATTTGGCCAGTAAGGCTAAGTACCTCTGGTGATGCCAGGAACAGATTGGCTAGATGGCACTGCAGGAGAAAAGCTCTTCAGCACAGCCTGCTCAATCTGGCCCATCCGATGTTCTGCCCGAGATAACTTTAAATTTGGGTGGGCTTAGGATTTTTCCTTGGTGTCTCATGGGCAGTAGGGAGGATGGTTCGTGATAAATGCCATTTTAAATTGTCATTAAAAATCAATTGTTTGCCGAAATGGTTTGGCTCAGTGGATAGAACATCGGCCTGTAGACTGAAAGGTCCTAAGGTCGATTTCAGTCAAGGGCATGTGCCTTGGTTGCGGGCACATCTCCAGTAGGAGGTGTGCAAGAGGCAGCTGATCCAAGAAGCAGCTGATCGATGTTTCTCTCTCATCAATGTTTCTAACTCTCTGTCCCTCTCTCTTCCTCTCTGTAAAATAATCAATAAAAAAATATATATATTTTTTTTTAAAAATCAATTGTTACCCCTGATTCCACACTACTTTTATGCTATTATATTGCATATAATTTGAGACAGGTTGTCCACAAAACAGAAGTTACCCAGGATTCAAAAGAACATTCTACTCTCTCTTTTGGGGACTTATAACACCAAAATGGAAATGCACTAAAAGTTTACTGTGGAATGTGAATTATAAATGGCCCACTTCAACAATAATACTTTTGTTGGCTCACTGGCTAAAAACGAGACAAAATAAATAAAGCCATCCATAGATTTCTATAGAGGTGAAAAATCTCATGTTACAAATCACCAGACCCCTGCTATATATATATATATATATATATATATATATATATATATATATATATATATATGCTATATAGTATTACTAAAAGAGTCATGATTTTTCCATTAGTGGTCTCCAATGAAAACAACTTTAAGAAAGCATGTAAGCTTAGACCTACCATACTTGAGATCAACCAGTTGTTCTCGGGATCATGGAGGGTCCAAGAGAGAAGGCATGCACTGATTTCTTAATTCCAGAAAATATGCTCTTCATAATGATACAAAGAGAATATTTGATATTCATAATGAAAACAAAGAAAATCCTAAAGACTGTATTCCCAGTCTTCTCAGTTGAAAGGAGCTGACCTCATTGTTAGGCTAGCCAGAAAAGTCACTCATGGTAACATCTGGAGAACGGTGATTTTAGGAATCAATAAGAAAAACCTCATAAAATATTTCAATAATGTCAAGCTGCTCTCTCTCCATAAAAAGATGAAACTGTTCCAGATTTCTACACGTCACCTAGGGAAAAGGCAGTAGATGTGAGCGGATAAACATTCCCAACCTTCCTAGTCGCACCGGCAAATTAACCACAGAGAAACAAGATAAATAAATTCTGGGACCACCTGAAGTGATTTGTTGATCAAATATGTACATAATTACTGTGTTTGTTTAATTAATTTTAATTGCCGGTCTCCCTTTTGTCCTTAGGCCCTGAAGTGAATTTTTCTTCAAAAATGAGAAAGATTTTATGAATGTCATATGCAAACAGATAAAATTAAGCCTGCCAAATTTGAAAGATCATTTTTTCCCCCTTTCTTTCTATCAGGCTAACTGGTATTTTCTGAAAGTGATATTGATTCTATGCTAAAATGCACACAGGTAATAATCACGAGAACGGGATCTTTTGTGAATTCAGTAAATCTTATTACAGAGTACTAATCTATGATCCCAATAATAGCAATCCCGGAATCAGAAACCAAATGTATGATTAAAGTTTTACCCTTTACAAACAATACACATTGGAGCATTCTTTACAGATTTCACAAAAACTCTCACAAAAAAGAGGCAGAAAAATAAAAATAAAAAGCAGTAGCTGCTTGGGGATGTTTAACCTAGACATGGACCTCCAGGCAGAGGCAAACTGCCTAATGCTCCACCCACCCCTTTGCTACACAAAGTGCAAATGCTCATTTTGCTTTGCACACCATGATTCTAAAATTTAGCATTGCATCCCATTATTTGCAGTATTATCCTTTTTTGTCATTTAAATTTTCAAGTAATTATCATCAAAGTTGAATCTGTAGCCGAAACCACTTTGGCTCACTGGATAGAGCGTCCATCTGTGGACAGAAAGGTCCCGGGTTCGATTCCAGTCAAGGGCATGTACATTGGTTGCGGGTACATCCCCGGTGGAGGGTGTGCAGGAGGCAGCTGGTCGATGTTTCTCTCTCATCAATGTTTCTAGCTCTCTCTCCCTCCCCCTTTCTCTCTGTAAAAAATCAATAACATATATATTTTTAAAAGGTTGAATTTGTATTTTTAATAATAATAGCCAATTCTTCTGAGGGCCCTTGAAGCAGAACTCCCACCTCTTGCTGGAGTTCTGGTATGCCTATATCCCTTTTTTTAAACTTTACCAACACTGAGAGTCCTTGATCTAGTTATTGTAAGCATATGAAAAACTCTGTCCTAAAGTAATAGTCTTAAATAGAAAAAAAAAATGTTTTCTGCTTCCGATATTCAAAACAGCATCATTTAAAATATTTGCACTTGTGTATAAATGCATTAGATACTTTCTTTTCCATTTATTCATTTTCCAAACTTTCTTTAAGGAGTATTTTTTTATAATCAAAATAATGGATTTTTAAAAAGCAACCTTTCTCAGGGTTTGGCGCAGGACCTACCATATGGCAGACAATCAATAAATTCAGGTCCTCTTCTTCCTCTCTCCCCATCTTCTTTATGTCTATGAGGTAACTTCTGTTTTATAAGATTTTTCTTTTGATTTTTCAGATTTAAAAAAAAAGTATCCTGCTACTTGGAAAAAATGAAGTTTAAAATCTTAAATTAGTATCTGTGGGTGTCAGTAAAGATGATTGGCCCCCATATTTTTGTCATTTCTAATGCCCTGCCTCCATTTCCCTTCTCATGTTTCTCCTTGAATTTGCCATATTCTTGCTCTCATATCCCACTGCTCTGTTTTGATATTCTCTCTTAAATTTATTTCCCTATTTACTGGATCCATAAATCCCAATTTGTCCAGATGAATGTGCCCTAATATTGGTGTGCCTTCATCTTTTGAATGGCTCTCATCCCCTCATATCCTGTCCATCTCTTCTTCTGACTGTGTCTCCATATTTCATTGTGGAAATTCACAACTCTGAATATTATTACAAAGAGATGCCATAGAGACCTATATCTTTATTATATAGAACAAGTGTCTATATAAAAAAGCTCTTCCAAATAACCACAATATTCTACATTCTTAGTTATTTGGGAGGCGTTAGCATTGAGAGTAGATTCCAGGATTGTTACCATCACATTATTCATTGTGGAGTAAAATTAGGTAAAAGAAATATATTATTTAAAGTCCAGGCAAGAGAATTAGATGTTAAAATATCTATATGAACTCACTATAAGGCTGTTATGGCAAAGGTCATTAAAATATGGTTCTAGCAATGTACATCCCAGGTGTACTGGTTAATAATGTGATTTTTTTTTCCAAAATGGAGTTACATATATGTTTATATGTGATTTTATATGTATGCTATTTTGTTGTATTGACAACAAGCTTCAAAACTTCATATGTCAAATTTGCTAAAGGTGTTAATATCATAGATATTTTTACACTTAAAAATGTCGAATTTCATGCCAAAAAGAGAGCATTTGTGGTATGTTATGATTCATTTCTTTATTTTGAAGAAAAGTGCTGCTGAAAGTTATTGTATACTTAGGGATGCTTATGGTGAACATGCTCCATCTCAAGATACTTGTGAATGCTGGTTTAAATGCTATAAAACTGATGATTTCAATGTGAAAGACAAAGAACATCTAGGTCAACCAAAAAAGTTTGAAGACCAACAATTACAAGCATTGTTGGATAAAGATGCATGTCAAACTCAAAAACAACCTGCAGGATGATTCGACATTGCTCAGCAAACAATTTATGATTGTTTACAAGCAATTGAAAGAATTTAGAGAAAGGAAAATGGGTGCCAAATCAACTTAAAATGAAAAAAACGAAAAGTCATCAGTAAAATGTTGCTTCAACAGCATGAAAAAAAGTCTTTTTTGCATTGAATTGTGACTGGCGATGAAAAGTGGAATTATTTTGAGACTCCCAAATGCACCAAATCATGGGTTGAGCCAGGTCAATCATTAAAATCCACTGCAAAGCCAAATCGCTTAGGAAAGAAGACAATGCTCTGCGTTTGGTGAGATCAGGAAGGTGTGGTGTATTATAAGCTTATAAAACCAGGTGAAACTATTAATACCAATTGCTACCTACAACAAATAATCAATTTGAACCACGTTTTGGTTGTAAAACCACCAGAATGGGCCAGAAGGCACAGCAAAGTAATTTTGCTTCATAATAACACACCATCACACACTTTAAAATCAGTTAAAGACACATTAAAAGATCTTGTCTGGGAAGTATTAACCCACCGCCATATTCACCAGACCTTATTCCTTCAGATTACCACTTGTTTTGATTGATGGCATATGCACTTTCTGAGCAGCACTTCAAAACATACTAAGAAGTGGAAAATTGGGTCTCTGAATAGTCTGCCTCAAAACAAGAAAAGTTCTATTGGGACCGTATCCACAAATTACCTGAAATATGGAGGAAATGTGTAACCAGAGAAGGACATTACAGCACTTTTGATGTTTCTCATGAAATTATCGTGTTTTCTTTGATTACAAAATCCGCATTATTAACCAGTACACCTCATAGACCATAGAAAGAATGGTACTGAATCTAAATCTACAGTTAAGTGTACACACTATAAACTCACATAGCCAGCAATGTCCTGAGATTTATGTTTCAATCAATTTTCGAAGATATATATTGCTAAGGATTTCCCAAAATGTGATTTTAGATGTGAACAGGGAAGAAAAGACAGAAATTAAAGTTATCATCTATTTTTTTTTCTGTTAGGAAAACACTGAAATCTTGTCAGAAACATCTGCTCCCTAAATGACACAATAGAATAAAAATTGGCAACTGAAGCTTGAAAGTTAATTTGAAAGGTTTGTTATATTACAGGGTTCATATTTAGCAGCTGTCAATTTGTTACCAACAACTGAAATAAAAATCAGCAAAACCTAAACTGTTCTACTGCCAAAGAGACAGCTGTTTGTGAGTGTTATAGGATTTCTGAGATATTGTTTTTTGAAAAAATCAACATGTATTTCAGAAAGAAAATACATTTACAGAAAAACTTCATTTGTCAAAAAGATTGAAATGTGTTTACTTCATTTTGAAAAAAAGTATATAATACATGAAAAAATGTAGAATTTTGTGGTTCTACTATTCTTAGGCAGTGTTTTTCAACTTACGGTAATTTTGATCCCCAGGGGATATATGGTGATAACGAGAAACATTTTTTTGTCACAACTAGGGGATGCTACTGGCATCTACTGGATAGGAACCAGAGATGTTGCTCAACATCTTATACAAGGCAGCCCCACAACAAGGAATTATGTGGCCCACAATGTCAAGAGCGCCAAGGTTGATTGAGTTTGTTTTGAAAGAATTGATTTGATGAATTTCAACTAAAGATGGGGTTTGCTTTTATAGACTTTCCAAGACACGATTTCCATCAGAAGTGTTCTGGTGGAAGGCTGCAGGCAGGCTCTGGCTGTGCTTTACGGCAGTGCTATTTTAACAACAGCCTAACTCTTTAGCTTAGAATTATAGCAAGTACGTTTGTACTGATAAAATTATGTTTGCGTCAGCACTTATGCTGAGTATGTTTCTATGTACCACATTTTATAACTGGGCCATAAAAAATAAATCTTTAAAATTGGATAGAAAGTTGCTTTGGATAATAATAATCTTCTAAATGTACATTATCTAATATTCCAAACAAGCTCCTATTTCATTACCCAACAAATGTTAAAAACTTAAAATAGCTTTATCCCAAAATTACCCTATCAATTTCACAAATTAAAGGTGTTTCCTCCTCCCCCCCCAAAAAAAACAGATGTCAAATAATAGATGTAGATTACTCATTTCTCAATAATAACTTAAAAGCTCATCAAGAGTTTGATATAAGTATGCTTCAGAACTTAAGACTTCTAATTTTTATCAGATAATTTACACAGCAGATAGAATACATAAAAGGTTGTATTTTAAGAAAATAAATAAATAAATAACTACATAATAGAAATAGCCACTTTCAGGCAAGGCATTAGGACCAAGATTCTATATTTTGTTGAGTGTCTACCCTTCTTTCAATCATTGGGAAAAGTATCATATATTAATATCCATTTGCTTTAGAAAACATCATGTAACATACAACACTATTTTCAGGAAAACTATTATTTACCCCATTAAAAATAAGAAGGGATAAGGCTAGATGCAAATTAAATATACCAGTATGTATACAGGCCTTGTAGCTAAAATACTGGGGTGGGCAAAATTAGGTCTACAGTTGTTTGTACGAGAAAAACATGCAGGTTATGATATATACAATAGCTTTCTTATCTCAAAAAATGTCACTCACAACTGTAAACCTAGTTTTGCTCAACCCTCTATAATATAATTCTAATAAAACTGATCTTTGGCAAATAATATCATTAAGAAGGAATTTAAGAAAGACATATTCTACTATCATGTAATTTTCACTTAAATTAGAACACATTTCAAAATCAAGAACCTAAGAAATCTTGATTCCCAGAGCACTCAGTATTTGTCTCTCTATTTAACTTGACACTTACAAAGCACTTAGATGTACACAATATGTCTTAACTTTCCACATTACCTACATTTTCCAAACAATGGAATGGAGCATGCAGATGTTAAGTAGCTAGCCAAAGTCTCGCAGCAAGTAAGTGGCACAGACTGCACTTGTATCAAGACAGGCTCATCTCAGAAACCTTTCTATTTAGCCCTATATAAGTTACCTCTCTTCATCATCACAAGCCTACCCAGGTAGAGTGACCTTGGAGAAGAATGATCATGTGTGAAAGATTGCCAGTGAAGTCAAAGGGAAAGTTGTAGGGAATTTAAGAGAAGCAGGGATCACTGGTTCACCCATGATGATATATTGACCATATACCTCTTAGAAGAGACATCCAAAAAGTAGTTATTCTGAATTAAAATATCTGATATATTGCTCTCTTACTCTCACCAGTTTATGGCACATATCTTTTATCACTAATATCTACTTCTCCACAAGAACAGATGGTGTGGAATGGTATCTAAGAGCATGGACTTTGAAACTATAACTCCCGGGTTCTATTTCTAGCTTTGAAATGCTTTTATTATATTTCTATTACATTTACTGAAGGTTGGACAGAGACAATGCTATGTTATCTTCTGGAACACTGTCAGATATTTCCCTATCTATTTCTATGTAAATGAGGCCATGTAACCAGTTCTCACTTATACTATAAGAGTAGAAATAATGTGTGACATCATCAGTCTAAAATGCATAAGAGTGGGAGTATTTTGTCTGTGTCCTCTTTCCTGCCTTGTCTAACATCTGGATGCAGAAGATATGAACACAGTGGATGGATCCAAGGCTTTTAAGGGATGGTGGAGCCACAACATAGAAGGAGCCTGGGTTCTTTAATTTTACATTAGGTAAAGATCCCACCCTTGACATTAAACTATGGTTATGCTGTGAGCCAGAAATACATCTTTGTAATATAAATCCAACAAAATTTTGAGCTGTTTCTTATAACAGCTAGCTTTTATTATGCAATATAAATGTACCATCATGTATACCAAAATAATCTTTTTCTTTAAATCTCAAATTACTTTGACTTAGTATAGTTATACCCAGTCTGTGTTCTTCTCCCAAAGAATTCTGACAACTTCCATTATTTATAAATCTTTTTGTTCTATTAGTTACCATCTCCAAGCTCTCAATCACTTCAACACTTCTGTATCATTTTTTCACATGTTATAACTTAGAACAGACACAAGTATTTAAACAGTTACATGTTGATTTGTTAAACTTTGTAATACCTGTACAACTGATAAAAAAAAACAAAACAAAACAAAACACACCATAATCTAGGTAAACTATATGGAAACCATCTGCCATAGGACCTGACTTTTTCACTATTTGATCAGGATACCTTAATGAAAAAAACAATATGGTTCATGTGGTCATAACTCTCATAAGGAAATTTTTAATACTAATACCATCACTTTCTATAAATATTACCCAGCTCACAACTAACAAGAAAATCTTTATTTTGCTACCCAATTACCAAATTAGCAAATAAATCCAAGTCCTAATTCTTCATGCCAACATTTCTATGAGGGTTTCCTAATTTTTCTACATTGCCAAAGGCATCTAATTCTACAGGATATAACCTCTTAAAAGTCCTTGGAAGAAATGTTCAGCATTTCAAATGTGAACTCACTGTGTTCTTTTAGAAGTTCTGTCTTCAGGGTCCTCTGTTTGTGCTGGTTCAGGCCCAAGAAGGACAGGAACAATTTGTGTATTACTCAGCCCTGGCAGATGAGTAGATTCTCCTATAACCTTTTCATCTCCAAATGTCTCAAACATTTTAAAAACTAAAGGAATATTGATTGATTTGGCCACACTCCTTGTAATCTTGACAGTAAAAAGCTCAGAAAAATTTCCTTTGCAGTCAATCATGCATACTTTGCTCAAAAACTAAAAGGACATTGAGTTTTTCTTCAGAACTGTCATTGATCCACCGCAGTTTATAGCTATATAATAATGTATTTTGTTGAGATGATATAAACGATCTTTTAATCTGCACTTTTTAATTCCCAATTAAGAAACATAATCATATTGGGACATTACCAAATGGTTCAACTCAAATTTTAAGAATATTTTTATTTCAAATATGTATGTAAAATGTATTCCTTCTTCGGTTGTTTGGTCACTAAATCTCCAGGTTTTGTGTTTTTTTTTTGTTTTGTTTGTTTTTTAATGAATATTCTGTATAAAAAGAAAAATGAGACTCAGCCCTTAACCTTAAAGAAAATCTACAAAATAATGAACATAATGAAAAGAGGTCTTAAATACTTTATAACATAAAATCTTCTATATATAAAAAGACAGCGACCAGTACACCATAAGGACTGGAACAATGGTCGCTTTAACATCTACTGTGGCCAGCGAACCAGCTTGATCAGGGAGGTGGGGCCGGCTACCTAACCTCCTACAGCCCCTGCCCTGCCTCTGATGACCTTCCTAACCCCAATAGGGGTGGAGCTGGCTGGCCAACCTCCTGTAGTTCCTCCCCCAGCCCAGCCCACCCCTGATTGGCCCCCCCACCACTATCAGGGGCAGGGCCATCTGATTATCCTTCTGTGACCCCCTCCCCCAGCCAGCCCAGCCCCTGATGGGCCCTCACCAACCCAATCAGCCCATGGCCCCACCCCTCCAATAGCTTCGCCCCTGGTGGGCACCTCCACTCTAACCAGGGGCAGGGCCCAATAGCCAACAGCCCATGGCCCCTCCCCCAGGCCTCTGCTCTTTCCCCTCATCACCCCCCACACACACACCATTAAAAGGCAGGGCCAGTGGGCCCACTACCCACAGCCCCTCCCCAGAGCTGGCCCCACCCTTTATCATCCCCCCCCACCCCAATCAGGGGTAGAGCCCACCCGCCAATCGCCCACAACCCCTCCTCCCAGCCAGCACAGCCCTAATGGGGCCCAATCAGGGTGGGCTGGCCAGCCAACCTTCCACCAACTCTTCCTCCTGACAGGCCCAGCCCTGATCCACCCAGATTGGGGCCTGGCCAGACAGACCCCACCCGTGCACAAATTCATGTACAAGTCCTCTAGTAGGTAATAAAATTATAACCACATTGGTTTAATCTATATTTTAAAATCGGACAACCAAGGTAATAAATATCACACACTTAAAACCCAGGGACCATAAACATTACATATCCTGAGAAATAGCTGTCAGCTGGAAGTCTTGACCATATGTCCACAAACTCAAGTTGGATTAAAAAAAAAAAAAAAAAAAAAGGCTACAGTCAAGGTCAAATGTAGATATATTCTAATGAGAACTTAAAAAAACTTGTCAACTTTTTCATAAAGAGCTCATTTCTCACTTTAAAGGTTAAAAGAATTCCAAGACTAATAAAAAATTAACACTTTTCATTTTGTTGTAAATTAAATATGTACATACTTTCTTCTTTAGATGTAAAGTAGAATTAAAATAAAATGTTTTTTTTGTCGTAATTTCACATTATGTATAAAGATATAGCTAAAAAAATCACAAAAGCTTGCTGAAAATTAATTGTAAAACCTCCTAGAATAAGCCATCCCGATATTTTTAAGAGATTAGATCTCAGAATAGAAAGGAACTTAGATTTGATAAAATTTTAGAATAGCACAGAAACTTCAGCAAAGACCACTGTCCATATGAGCAAACTAAACACAAAGAGGACTGATATCACTCAAAGTTGCAGAATTAGTTTGTCAGTAGATTTTGGGAAGGAATTTGAGTCTCATCCTGAGATCCTTCATATTATATAACTTGTACATAGAAGTAACAGATAATGTGTTCTGACTTTCTAAGTTTTAAGAAGCAAAGAAAAGCAAAATATAATAACTCTGAATGAAGGAGTAATACGTTAGTAGTAAAGATTGTTGTAAAATCAGAAGTGAATTCAAATCCTATGTCATTAACAATGGACTTTTTTTTTTTTTAACTTCAGGTCACTAATTTTTAAAATGGTAACAATCCTCATTCTGTTCAACTCTTAATACTACAGAGTCCAAAGTAAGATAATAAAAGTTTCTCAAATATACAGCATTCTAAAATGAAAACATTGATAGAAAAATTTATCTAAAGTATAAAGAACCAATTCTCCCCATGTTGTATAAAGATGTTTAGAGACCATGCTTGAAAAGTTTGAAAAAATAACATTCTAAAATAGGATTTTACCTAAAATGGAACTGGGTTTTGAGATCTAAAAATGTCATACATCCTACTTAGTGGCTAAATATGTAGCTGAAAAAATATATCTGCATTTCAAAAAAAGTTATAAATATTTAACTCTTAATTTCAGTACTTAATTTACTTACTTATCAGGCTATGCTGGATTATTCAGTGTCATAAGAAATCTGCTAAAAAAAAATAGCTGTTTTTCAAGTTTATTATAGTATAATTGCCTTTAAAGCATGAAATATATTTTTTAAAAATAACTATAGACTTAATAATGTAACTTTGCTATGATTATAATTGTCTTTCAGCTACTTCCTGAAAATAATTTCATTCAATAAAATACTATACAGCAATTTCGAATGATGATAATGGTATACAACTTAATGATAGGGAAATTCCTGAACTATTAGTAATTGATATAGAATGTTACAAAATAGTTTATATAATACTAGAGGTTCAGTGCATGAAATTTGTGCATTGGCATGGGGAAGGGGGTGTCCCTCAGTTCAGCCTGCACCCTCTCCAATATGGGACCCCTTGAGGGATGTCTGACTGCCTGGCCTAAACCAGCAGTCAGACATCCCTCTCACAATCCAGGACTGTGGGCTCCTAATTGCTCGCCTGCCTACCTGCCTGATTGCCCATAACCACTTCTGCCTGCCAGCCTGTTAGATGCCTAACTTCTCCCCTGCCAGCCTGATTGCCCACAACTGCTCTCTCCTGCTGGCCTGGTTGCCCCTCACGACCCCCCCAACCCCCACTATCATCAGCCTGGTCGCCTCATGCAGCCTACTGTTCAGTTGTTACTGTGAGGGTGTCCTGACCAATTTGCATATTACCCTTTTATTAGTATAGGTATGCATTACCATAGGACACAGACCTACTGTTTGAAAGAGAATGTCTGAAAGTCTGAAGACTTACTTAAATTTGAGTCTCATCTCTGCTCTAAGACATTGGATACATCACTTAACTTTTGTGGATTTTACTTTACTCAATTTAGACATCTTAATTCTGAGATTTCCATGGCAATGAGCATTTCTAAAATACTTTTATAAAAATTCAAGATGAATTAGAGGCTCATTTAATGACAGCTATCTGGAGGGACCCCCAAGACTAGCCCAATTTAGCGAGATTTGTTTGAGTGACCTACCATTTTTCTCTCTGTGTTCACTAAAGAACCGCAGTTAACTTTAAGTGTTTTTACACTTCCTGAAAACAACTTCAATTGACAGTCAACTATTATAGAAGACTTCACTCTATGACCAATGCGAGGCCATTTTTGGTAGAACAAAACTGTCATCAAATTACAATTAGCTCTGCAGATGAATGGCTTACTCACAGCCATTGTCTGTGCTCGCTGAGAGAGCCAAGTGGATAATCGGTGGAAGGCGTGTTTCACCTGAACAGTTAAAACCTCTAATATATCCTGGGTTGAAGTTCAGTCCATGCATAATTAAAATCTTTCTTACTCTGTATCCTATAAATATGCAGAGGATGCAAGATGAGAGAACCAAACGCATTTCCCTGGAGAAGCTACTTGGGCCCAGCCAAACCTCATCAGAGATCACTTCAAAGATCAATTCCTCATGTCCATAGAATCAAGTTTAAATGATTGTGTGTGATCCGGCTGCTGCCTGCTTCCCTGTTGCATTATGCATGATCTTTGCTCATAACATAAACTGCAGAGTTTCAATAACGATTTTGCATTTAGTGCTAAACTTCAATGGCTATTCCCATTTTATAGGCTAATGGTCTTTTAGTCTGCATATTTGTAATATCACTTTTTAAATTTCCTATTAATAGTAGTATTGTGTTTAGATAGTAAGGAAAAAGGGGCTCTTTAAAAAATTTACAAGTTTATGCATTGTGGAAAAAGGTAATCTTACAAAGACAGCCTTTTCCAATGGCATTACTTTTGATTCTTAGTTTCCTCTCCCTTCTCAGTCAGGCATTTCCATAATTGCTTCTTATCTTATTATACAGACTGAGAAACTGGCAATAACTGCACCTGAGTGACTATTTTAGAGAAAAGACAACATATCTGATAAATGGAAAAGTACAATGATCCTATTTTCTCTTAATATTAGGACAAATAATATTAATGATTTAAAATATAGTATTAACATGGCTTTCATTCTGATTCCAGAGCCAGTAGAAAGGGATATAAAGGCAAAATATAACAATAGAGATACTGTCTGGAGCCAATTCCTTAGATGCTACTACTTCCTATATCTGTACAGTTTCTGGTAGAATCCCTCCCTGAAGTCACCCACATGTTCTAATTCCTGTGGCTAAGAAAATGCCTCAAAATGACTCTGTTCTGTCATACGAAAACACTGTTTCTTATTAGAATTCCAGAAAAGTTCCCTAATATCATCAAACGTACGTAGTGTGGCAAAGAACGTATGTTTATATCTTGTCAAATTTTAGTTAAATTTGGATTATGACCTAATGTGCTAGTCATATTTTGTGAGACTCTAGATAAAATAATTCCCCATGGTTTCTTTTTGCAATGAACCATCCTCATAAGAAAGGATCACAGATACATTTAATATTGGTGCAGTGTGGAAGTGAGACAAGATAATATAGAGCAGAATGCATATAATTATATGTACATAAACCTTTCATATATACAGAGAGTGTATCTTTATTCCCTCAACTAATAAAAATGTGTTTAATATTCTCCTTTGTTATCCCACTTCTATAATTTAAAAATTTTATCATGTATTGGAATAACATGTACCTTCTTCCTACAAGATTTTTCTCTCAGAAAATGTTACTGCATTTGACAAATACAATTCAAAAAGAAAATAATTATTGAGGTCAAATAATAAAAATTTGTTTTCTGAAAATAGCAGTGAAAATATCTACTTACCCTTTTTTTCTTAATATGAAAAGGGGCTTTTGAAAGCATGGTAGACACTTGACTGGGACACCTGAAGTTTTGGGGACTCAGTTTCATCCACCTTAACTCATCAATTGATCTTGAACACGTAATTAGGTAGTTTTCCCCCCTTTTTATTGAATTTACTGGGATGACACTGGCTAACAAAATGATGCAGACTTCAGATGCACAATTCTACAACCCATTATCTTTAACTGTACTGTGTGTTCAGCACCACAAGTCAAGTTTCTGTCCATCACTGTTTATTCCCATATTCCTTTACCACCTGCCACCAGTCCCCTCAGGTAGGGTAGTTTTGTGTGTGTGTGTGTGTGTGTGTGTGTGTGTGTTTTGTTTTTGTTTTTTGTGTTTTTTCATTTTGTTTTCTTTGTTGTTGTTGTTGTTGTTGTTGTTGTTTTGTGTGTGTGTGTTTGGAATCAGTTACCTCATCCATAAATGAAGAAGTTGGATTAGATAGGACAACTTCCTGCTCAAAAAGTTGATGAATCAGAGTCATCTTTTAATTTGTTTAAAATGTAATTATATTTTTTATGTCTATGATAAAAAGACAGAACCTTTTTCTTATCCTTTTATCATTATTTTCCCTGGTGTTTTTGCTTTTAAGTTTTACTTTTTTGCTTAATCTTCAAATATCATATTTTTTATCCCTGATGACATCTTTCTAAACATGGTACCAATGATAAGCAGTATCTAAATTCTCTATTCTAAGCTTTTACCCCCTTGCATATTTTCTCCCAACCGATGTAGACATGATTCAAGCTATTTCTCTATTCTAGACACAATCCACCCCTGGGATTTCCATCAATAAATAAAGAGACATGCTGTTATCACAGCTGCTCAACACCCAACCAAACCCCTCATTAGCTTGTGGACTACAACATAAAAAAGAAAAAGAAAATTATTTTCAGCGTCTTATTGGCAGTCTAGTCTCAAACTACACTTTGCATTTTAGCATTTTATAGTTATAGAATCTAAAACTCATCTTTGTAAAAAAAAAAAAATAGCATCAAGGGAGACAAAACAGAATCATAGATCCTTTATATATGTCCATTTCATAGCAAATAATAAAAAAATAAAAAGTTAATTTTTCCACACTTGTTACCTATTCAGGAGAAAATAAATATTAATTGTTTATAAGTAAAAACTCTCACAGTTTTTATCCAGCCACACTTCAAGTCTCAAGATAATGTATTCCTCCTCATTCTATGGTGAACTGCCTCCCAGCCCTATGTCACTGTTCACCTGCATTCTCATGAGAATGGTTTGACTAAACTCCAGCCTTCAGATCATCTGCAGGCATTACCACCACCCAAGAACAATCTAAACTATGGTATCTTTAGGCTTCCTGAGGTTTTTATAAAGGCTAAAAAGAATACAGAAACTAAAAGTTGGCACATCCATTCGTATGAAGTCTCAGATTCTTAGAGAAAGAATAGACCACTGTGGTCATTTACTCCAGTTCATACATTCCACAAGAGGAAGCTCCCAGGGACAAAGCCACACAAGAGACAGAGGTGCATCCGGGGGAGGAGCACTGCTCCAGTGTCTCCCTCCAGCCCCATTCAAACGGTATCACACGCCTTCCGGAATGCTTCTCTGTATGTTCCCATCAACTAGTATCCCTTTTAACCCTTTCCAACCTTTGGATGTCCACATCCTAATTTTTAAGAATAGTTTTTTTGGGTTTTTTTTTTTTTTTGAAGCAACGATGTTTTCTAAAGACAATTTGATGATTTAAAAAATACATATATACATATTTTTAAAGGGATTTTTTGAGCAGAACCACACTCTTGACAGTTGAAGGGAGCAGCCCAGTATTATTCAGAATGTTGCTAAAGTACACGGATAAAAACACACACACAGACAAACACAAACCCACTATAGGTCACCCCTTAGAATGGATCATTATAAAGTATTTGCTACAGTGAGGTCCCAAAGTTCAAATTCTACATGGTCACATGTGTTTTGAAAGTTCTCCCTGGTTACAATGGATGATTCCTTTGTTCTGAAGAACACTTTTGGGTGCACGATTGGTTGTCTGTATATATGTATTCAGTGCATTTTAAAGCAGAGGTATACCTCACAAGAAAAAATGGTTTGCTTTTGTCCCCAGAGCTGCAGAGGTACACAGAGTGGCCAAGACTCCCCAGTGGCTGCCCGAGGACAGAACAGCTATTGCACTGTCATGAAGAAGAGCTAGGAATGTCCGGAGCTGGGGACCTGAGTAGGTGGAACAATCACTCTTTTCTGTGCTGCTCTGGAAATGGTTAATAGAGCTTCTATAGAGCACTTGTCACATGGATGCGGCCATTCCCACAGAATTACATTTAGAGGACAACTTCATTTCCCCCCTAATTGGTTGAAATAAAAACAAGAGTCCTTCAGTCAGAACATACTTGGAGAGAATGAATACAACAGTTCACATACCATCACTGGCTCCAGGGTTCATGATGATGACTTCAGTCTGAGGATTTCTACAAAGACTTTTTTTAAAACTAGTAGTTTAGAAACCGTAGTTTGAAATCAGGTTTACCTCAAATTAGTTACTTTCTCCCAGAGCAATATATTCTGTTTTTGAAACCAAAAAAAGAAGTACCTTGCATTTAAGAATGCTAAGAGCTTATGGTTTACAAAAGAACATTTAAAATACATAAGAAGTACATATGTGCCTAAGTGAGAGATCTGTCTTTCTCTCTGCCTCACAACATACTCTCTGACATTAAAAAATGAAAACTGAGTAGATTAGTGTCTTTATTTAAATGTTCTAGTGCAAGCCGAACTCCTAATGCCATTTTAATGAAGGATTTTCCATGACTTCTTTCCAAGAGTGGCAAGAAAGCATACAATCACATTTCTATAATTTATGACATCACTTTGAGGTATAGGAATGAGTCCATTAACTCACTGAATGGCACAAGACGGCCCACTTCTCTTTCCCTACAAGAGGAGAGACATTTCTCCCTGGGAGGCTGCACCAAATGCAATTTATTCTCTTTGTCTGGACCATCTCATAAAACAAAAGTGGAAAATTCACCCCAGAAAATCAGTCATTAGAATACTGTAATTTTATTACTGCTTCTAGACAAATTTGTCTAACATCCCTATAGCCTTCTATTATGATTCACAATGTCTGCAGTAAGAGAGTGGATGAGGGAAGAAGCCATTAAGAGGCAGTTACTATACTGCTGGTCTCAGCTAATAATCCCTTTATTTTTCATTTTTATGACTCTATAGTTTATGAAGGACAATCTCCTCATTACCGATTGTTATAAATATTTTGATTTAGCAATGGGAATATGCATTAATAAACAATACCTACTGGAAGCTTTCTGCAATACTTAACAGCCCATAAATGTATATCATATCATTTGCTGCCTCCTAGACTTATTTCTTGGAAATCCAGATGAGCTCTTAATCTTGGCTAAAATAACTGCTTGTAAACCTAGCATCATTTCTGCTGCTTTAACTGTTTTATCTACTGTCTGGAATCATAATGAATCTGCCTCACTCATTTTTTTCTACAGTTCCAAAGCTATTAATATTCTGTCAGAGAGTCTAGTCTTGACCTCAAACAAGGAAGAGAAAATCCTAATTGTGAATCTGAACTTTTCTAACAATAACATAAAGTAACCAATGTTTTGGCAAGAATTGTGACAAGCCTGTAGATAGCTACACACAATTTACTGAGTGTAAATGGAGAAAGCTGAACAGCCTCTCATCGGTATAACCCTCTAAAAATCTCATAGCGTTTTTCTCCCACCAGCTAACATTAATGTCAAAAATAACCAATATATCAAAGGTTTTGTAGCAATTGGAAAGACCATTATTTGGTTTCCTCTAGACCATTTCTACAAGAAGTAAATATAAGCCAGATATTATGAATGAAATAGAACCTTGGTGTAGTAAGTTATGGTCTTCCAAAATAAGAACAACTTTAGAACACTAAATTTAAAATCATTCCTAAGACCTTTTTGGGGACCATGGAATTTGTATTAGGTTAGCAATGTCTTGGCCTCCTTCGCTCTTCTTTCTCTTTTCATCCTTGCTTTTCTCTTTTTCTCTTTTCATTCCTCTACACTATGACAGTGCCACTTTGCAAAACCTCCCTCCTTTTTTCCCCCTGGTCCTCTCTATTCTTTAGGTCTTCTCTCCTATTACTCCTGTTTCCAATGGTCATGGACTAATTTCTGAGATCAATATTTTAGACCTTTCAAGTATTGTTTCTAAGATTTACTATGCTATATAAGATTAGTAAAAGGTCATTTGCTTCCTATTCCATTCATGAGACTATGCTAAGTACTATGCATAGAGATCAAAAGCATGTTCACTGGTATGAAATATGTTAGAATCCAAAAAGGAGCATTAAAACAATAATAATCACAAGACAGTTCCATGATTCTCAACCTGGGCTACACAATAGAATCAGCTGGGGTAGTAAAAACTGTTGATGCCAGTGTCCTACTTCAGTCCATTAAGCTAGAATCTAAGATGGTTAATGATGCTTTAAAAAATGGTAGAGATGATACTATTGTTAGGATTCCATGGAAGATGTTCTAAATGAGTTTCTATATGTAAGTATCACATCAAGTGTCCCTATTGGGCAAGGGTCCAGTGAGGCTTTAAATCCATGTAACTAGGGAAAGTAACACAGAAGTTTGTTCCAAATTTATTCAATCAGTATTTCTTTTTTCACAACTTACATCTGCATCTACAGAACATACTCCATGTTTCACTCAAATAGAGTCATTAGGAAAGGAGGGTATATTAGTTACCTATTACTGTATAAGTTGCCATAAATCAAAATGCTTTAACACTTGACTAAACATGTATTATCCACACTATTTCTAGAGGCTGATAATTCAGAAAGAGCTTAACTGAACAATTCTAGCTCAGTCTTACAACACTGCAGTGAAGAGTTTGACTGTGGCTGTAGTCAGCTACAGGCTTGAATCGAATCTGGAGTAGCTTCTCCAAGGTGGATCACTCACTGCGCTGGTATCACACTGTTTTTATATCATTGCTTTTGTAGTTCTCTCTGCTACCTATACTTATTTTTTATTCAATTGTATCCTTCCTCCCATGATTTTAAAGACCAACACATCTACTTTTATTGAATGAGTAAATTATTGAATATTTCCTCTGTCTAAGACACAACGCCTCCCATTTTTCAGTCTTGAAAACATCAAAAATTAAAAGACAACATATGCTCATAGACAGCTATTATATCTAGTGCATCATGGTAGACATTATACACAAAAGGTTACAGTAAATGAAAGGAAGGGGAGATCAATTACAAATAATTGACTACAGGATAGGTTAAAAAGTAAGTTAGCACTGAATTTGTGCACTGATAATATGCATTTTCAGAGAAGGGGAGATAAAGCTATGTGACTTGAGTCTCTTTTCTGGGACTATTGGTGCCTTTGTTATTCAATCTCATATGTTTAGCCTAATTAATATGTTTATAGGATGAAGAACAGATATTAAGGAACTAATAGATAAATATAAAGCAGATTTTTTTTAAATAGTCCAAATGTATATAATGATAGGTAAAGGGAAAAGTTAGGGAACATAGATCATATACCTTCAACCTTAATAGTAAAACTAAATACATTGTCTTTGGTTGCAAGTGAGTGAGGAAGGGAAGGTGTTTAAAATTCACATGATGCACAAAAGAGTGAATTTAAAGTAGAACCAATCACCATAGTCTTTTTGTTTGATTTTAGACTCTATGGCAACACCTAATAATCTGGCAATGGATGAGAAAGAGTCAACACAACAGAATGCAGAGATTAAAAAAAAAATGCCTGGATGTCAATGGGAAAAAGAATTAAAGATCCCAAAGAAGACAGCCCAGAAAATGGCAAGAAAGATCTCCTGATCTGAGAGGATATGATGGATAGAAAACGATGAAGAGCCTCAAGACCCAAGGTCACAGTGTAGGCGAGGAGCGAACAAACCTATTGTCAGACCTTCTGATAACTGAATTAAAGTAATAATTGAGTTCTCAGGGTCAAAGACTGAAAACTCGCTATCCCTAGACTGCAGTCAAAGAGAAATAGCAACTTTTCTCAAGTTTTACAAAGGTAACAACAGTAAGTTAAATTGACCTAACTTTTTCTTCACAAAGAAACACAACTCTGAAAAACCAGCAATCAACTCAATTCTACAATTTTGACATATTAATAGATCTTCATGTTCTTTAATGTATCTTCATTTTTGTTTTTTGTTGTTTTACTAAGGTCTGTGTTTGAAGGGTTTAGATTACTTTTAGACCAGTCAATAATTTCTCTTTATAATATAAATCTAATGTTCAAGTTCCATTTTTAACTGATGTATACTTTTTTGGAGCTTAGAACAGGGTAATGATTGAAAATGTGTATTCATGAGTCTATTACAGAGAAGATGAAAAATACTGTGCTAAGTAAAAAGAACACTTTGCCGAAACCGGTTTGGGTCAATGGATAGAGCGTCGGCTTGGGGACAGAAGGGTCTCAGGTTCGATTCCGGTTGAGGGCATGTGCCTTGGTTGCGGGCATATTCCCAGTAGGGGGTGTGCAAGAGGCAGCTGATCAATGACTCTCTCTCATCGATGTTTCTAACTCTCTGTCTCTCTCCCTTCCTCTCTGTACAAAATCAATAAAATATATTAAAAAAAAAAAGAACACTTTATGTTCATATACTAAAGAACTACTTATTAAACTCCTACTACATGCCAGGCACACTGCTAGGTGCTAGGTTACAATAGTAAGCAAAAATTTTATGGTACAGGATTTGTAAGTGGACTTTGCCGAGGGTGTCCGTCACCAGTCTCTTGGGTCATTGCTGAAAATGTTGAACAGTATTTGTAAAGTTATATTAATAGGTAGACTCAGCTACCTTAGACCAGTGGTCAGCAAACTCATTAGTCAACACAGCCAAATAACAACAGTTCAACAATTAAAATTTCTTTTGAGGGACACATTTTTAAAAACTTGTTCTAATGCCATTTCTTCAAAATAGACTCACCCAGGCCATGTTATTTTGTGGAAGAGCCACTCAAGGGGCCAAAGACCCACATGTGGCTCACGAGCTACAGTTAGGTCTTGACCATGGCCCTAGATCTAACCCAATGCTTGTCAATGTTTTGCCCCCATTCACAAAACAGTTGTTCTACATTCTACATAAATTGACAGTTCCTATGTATATTCATGTTGGTAAACTATCCATTTATAATGACCTGAGTCTACAACATGTTTAACATATAAACACAAATATTTTATATGGTATTTATTTATACTGAATTTTCCAGAAATTCACCTAGAATATAAACTAAGAGAAACATTATACTCTTTTTTGTCATTATTTTATGTTTTTCTGCACTTTACGATATTTGTTCATTATATCAGAAAATTAAATCAGTGACTGAAACCATACTGGTGGTAACTGAGTTACAAATTTAACATATTAAACTTTATTTGTGGCTGTCACATTCATAGTGATTTTATGTAAAGATACAAGCAAATGACTACTTAATTGAGTCTACTTTCCTATTATGCCTGAATATTATAATAACTAGGATTGTAAATTAGTTTCCATTCTCCTTTATGAGAAGAACGTTAGATAGGTTTTTTTAAATTGGACTTGGATTATGTAGTTCTCATTAGCCATACATATCATTCCATAACAGAAAAGGTCTAAATAATACACATCATTAAAGGTATGTACATTTTTGGGGAATAGCTGATAAAGTTTATTATACTATATTAGTTAAGAGAATAGTGTTTGAGTAAGGCGATGTGAGTTCAAATGTTATCTTTGCCATTGTTTTTTCTTTTTACATGTTGACCCTCATATCTTTTGAGATTTCTGTGTACTGATTTATCTAGTGATTACTTTGGACGGTAGGTTAACTATTACCTTGCTCTTTGAATACAGCCCATTGGCACATGGGTATAGTCAGGAATACAACTATACCCTAGACATCATGGAGATTCCATTTCTAATCCACAAAAGATATCAAAAGGTTGTGTGAGCCCATATTCTTAGGATGAAAAGATTAACTTTCTATACCTTGGCTTTGTGGATGGAAGACAAGAGCAAATATATGCCCTATTATTTGTTATATTATGTGCATTATACTTTCAAAATGGCATTTCAAAGAAGTAGCTACAAAAATCAATAGTGCTTTTCTTCTTTTTTCCTTTGGAGCTGAAAGCTGTTCAACAGCTTTGTTGTATAAAATTAGGCTTTCTTGGTCTAGAAGCAGTGATTGGGTCAGTTTTCCTGAAGAAAAAAAATGCAGATTTCCACAGTGCTTAGAAAATAATACAATCTGAATCTAAGGGGGACAAATTTAAAGCTAATATGATGAGAAGTGCTTCACAAAACATGTTTTTCACAAATTTTCCAATTTCTAATTTAGTGAACTATACATGAGAAATTGTTGTGGGAGAGCAAATCTCAACACTAAGCCTTTCACCTTATGTTAATAAGGACCACAACAGCATAAAATGCTGATACCATAAAGTTAATGTCAAAAAGCTGCATTTAACAATGTATAGATCGTATAATCCAATGGAAAGAAAGAGGTTGGTTTTCAATAATGGCACTAACCATGACTCTCCTTTTAATTTTTAAATTCCCTTTAATAATAAATTTATTCAAAATAAATATGTAAAAATATGAATGTATACATGTATCTATAAAAATAAAAGAGCTAAGAGATATAAAAGATTACCTTCTAATTCAGGTGTACATATTGATATTAGAGACTTTAGACCACTGACTATGGTGTGCAGTTGCAGTGAGAACATCAACCTTTAAAAGGTGCTTTAAAAATGAGAAGTGTTATATCAAGTAATATTTTAGATGTGTGAATGTGTATAAATCTGGATATGGCTTATTATTTAGCCAAGTCACACATATAAAAAACAGACAGAATTAAGAGCCCAATTCAATAATTTGATTTTTTTAAATTTTTTAAAATCAAATGATTAAATTGTAATGAAATTCTGCCATTAATATATTATATAACTTGAACAGTTCTGCATACTAGTTTTATTATCTGTAAAATGGAGATGAGCGAATGTACCCTAGAATGTAGATAAAAGGGCAAAAATATAGAAAATGATGTGATGCCTAAAGGATTTGTATTAAAATGTCTTCCTTTATAAATCCCAGCAGAGATTTTCTCTTACATCAACTGTAAGAATTAATATTAATGATCAATAGAGTACTAAAAAAACAAAAACAAAAACAACCAGTGCACTCTGATATTTGAGTATTTTTAAGTTGAATATACATTGTACATTACAATCAATGAATGGATAAACAAAATGTGACATATCCATACAATGGACTAGTACTGAGTGTTGTAAAGGACTGAGGCAGGGATCCATGCTAAATCATAAGTAAACCCTGTAAGCATTATACTAAATCAAAGAAGCCAGTCACAAAGGATCACATGTCATTCTATGTACAGTTATCCCTCGAACAACACAGATTTGTACTGTGTGAATCCACTTATTCATGAATTTGTTCCAATAAATATCTTAACTGTTTCAATCCCCACTTCGAAGTAGATGCAGAGGGCCAACTGCATGTATTGATCTATGCCATTTTATACAGGGGACTTGAGATTCTGATATCCTCAGGGGTGTCCTGGAACCATTCCCCTGTGTATACTAAGAGACACATAAGTTTTAAAAAAGTAAAAATTTATACACAAATTTATATTGTGCTGGGGATTGGTGCTCCTAACACCTATACTATTCAACTATGAAATGTATATACAATGTTGAGAATAAGCAAAGGAACAGGGACAGAAAATACACACACCTATGGCTTGGGAGACGAAGAAAGGGTTTCTTTGAGGAGGTAGAAATATATTCTAAACTCAATTATGGAGATGGTTGTACAACTCTGTGAATATCCAAAAAACAAGGAAATGTACACTTTAAATGAATGAACTATATGACATGTGAATGATATCTCCATAGAGATTTTGGAAACAAAGGAATTTCTAGAAAACTTCCTTATTTGCAAAAATTTCCCCAGCAAAAATTATATATATGAATTCTTATAGATATATGCACCATATAACAAATTTACATATGTATAAATACACACACATACATACGCAGAAATACATTATTATTCTTTTTTCTAACTAGACCTAGGCCTTTGAAAACCAGTACTAGGACAGGCCTTTAAGATGAAAATTTTTCACTATGTGGTCAGCCAATTTTAAATTATCTATTTCTTGGCATTTTCACTATTTCCCATGAAAGAATGTCAGAAGATAATAAGATTTCAAAGGAAATTTTTTCTTCCTAGTCAGCTAAAATTATCCTGACTTAATTTCAATCCATTTCTTCTTATTATATTCCTTCCAACAGCCTACTTCCTTTCCCTCCTAGAGAGTCATATCCTTTATCAAACCTGATGACCACCAGTAAACCACATCCTCTATCATAATCACACCTTAGCACAGCAAATGTAAAGTTACTTGGGTCTCCCAATAAGCCTAGATACCATGAGTCTTTAGGCTAAGAATCTGAAATAATGTCAGCAAGGTTTATTTGTTTAGCATTGATATAGTTTTCAAGTAATGTTTAAGAACTTGTCACTTATTAAATTGTTAACATTAAATTTGTGTATAATATCTAGAACATATATAGTATATATGCAATTTATATAGGTAGATTTAATACATAGTGTTTCATGTATTATGAATCTAATGAATCTGTTTCAATCCCCACTTTGGAGTCAATGCAGAACCTGGGCATTGCCCATTTTAGGGCCCTTTGGCAATATTGAAGTCTATATTTTATGTATACAACATTAGTTTAAAAATAGCCACTCTCCTAGCACTCTTTTCCCAGAGAAAATCCATAGTCGGAATAAATTCAGAAAAGTATTTGAGGTGCTGAAATTCAGGGTGGATTTACTGATAGAAAGTAAACAAGGTTCATCAATGTAGTGGGCTCAATTTCAGGAGCAGTAAGACTATGCTCATTAAAACTGATCTGCCTTATACTTAAAAATAATAAAATTTCTCAGGTTAGAACATATATATGAATCTATGGAGAGTGTAAGTAGGATAGGACCATTAAATTGCTGTTGAAATGCTTTTCATATTTTCCAACATTGTCAGGAGATGAACTTTTAAAAATAACAGGCCTTGTTTCATTTCATTCTCGATCTAACTCAAATCTAGATAATGTTTAAAAGCCTCATGTTATAAATGAGAAGACTTGGGTTCAGAAATCAAGTAACCCAATATCACAAAGGTATAATTTGTATTAATTAATTAACATAATATAATTATATTAATTGTTTTGACCATCTATTATGCTTACTGGTGTCATGACCAACTACCAGGGCCAGAACAAAAAGCCAGAGAGAAAGAATGTATTTTTGTGCTTGGTGCTTGCCTATTTTATATTCAATGAGAGAAAGAGAGAGAGAGAGAGAGAGAGAGAGAGAGAGAGAGAGAGAGAGAGAGAGAGAGAGAGAGAGAGAGAGAGATATCACATAAATGGAAGTAAAGAGGTTTCTCCCAACGATGCTATTCACAAACCCCGACCATACACACCCTACCCCCCAAAATTCCTGATAACCATTTTATGGGCAGGAAAATCAAGGCAGTCTGTCAAAGATTCCCTGTGGGTCAGCAAGTCCTAACATCTGAAGACTGGTTTTCAGGGACTGTGTCTCCTCATAGGTCTGACAGAACAGGGAGACCTATGTTTCTGGTCTTCAGAGCAGGGCCTGCCTGCTGAACTATGGCTAAAGGAGTCCCAGTGCTCTCTGGCACCCTGATTTTGACTGAGTACAGAGAGGATCAAGACCCCAGTGAAGCAGCTACTCCAAGCAGCCAGGGCTTCAGAAGACAGAACAGACATGATCAGGATGGGGCCTGCCTTTCAGCTAGCAGCTGTCTTTCAGGACCGATGATTAGGTACTTAAATAAAGCAATAATCACTATCTTTCAGAATTTCTATTCAGTTCTCTTAGAGCCCAATACCTACATTCTTAATCACTGAAGTATATAGGTTATTCAATGAAAATGGGGGAAATGTCTAACAGGAGTTTGACTTAGTCTCATGAACCAAATAACAGGTGAGGTTTGGTGTTTTCAAACTGTTATGGGGTTCTATTAAAAGAAAAGGAGTCAGATGAGTAATACCACAGATTTAAATGTTAGTTGTACTTAGAACCTCCACAACAATTTACTTTGCACCCCTTGTATACTTATTAATCATGCTTTAATTAATAATTATAATATTTGGTTATAGCTTTACTAATGCTCTATGTACTAATAATTATAATGCTGTATCCACAATATTATTAATGTTATCTTTCAACTCTCTAATATTCCTTCTTTCATCCAAACAGAAAATTATAATTTCCTGGGTAAATATCACTTGCAGGCAAATAAGATAATCAAATTCGAAGAAAATCAAATCAAAATTGGCCTAGTCCACTCTAGGCAATGAGGCCCAATCACAGGTTCATGTATAAACTTTTGCCTAAAGAAATTGACTTGTATTATTTTCTTATTTCATCCAATTATTTAAATGCTTTAAGATGAAAATATTAACAATTTATTATATAAAGAGAATCTTAGCATCCCTCTGTGTTGGTTTACTCAAAAAACTGTAAGTCATGAGCTTCATCTTCTTAACTAGAATAATCCAATATCAATTTACAGGCATTTTTGAAAACAAGAAAATTAGTAATGAATTATTCTAATAGTTAAATCTGATTAATATTTAGTTGCATCTACATTCACAGGTATTAATTAGCATTGTTTTTCCATGGGTCATAGTTATTACTGAAAAAGCAATGATAATTTTGCAATTAGCATAAAATGCACTCTAATTTTGAATAATCACTGATAGTGACCACTGAGTAGAACTTGTAAAAGTAATAAACTTATTGATCCATGTACTACTTTGAATGTACACAGTATATTCATTATAATGAAACCTTTGAGACAATTAAAAATAACATTTCTTTGCAACTTGGTAGGAACATACAATATATTTCACAGGTTTTTTATTATAAATAAAGTATCTTTGCTGAATATAGCATTTAAAGAAGTAGCAAAAAATAGGTCTACTAGCTATAAAGTTATATCAAAACAACCAGACACACTATTTCATGTCCATTCATATAATATCATACCCTTATTTTAAGATGTCTTTCAAAAAATATTTAACTTAAAAAAATTCTAGTCATTGTTTTCAGACATGGGGAACATGTGATTGTACCACACAAAACTTAAGGCATATCATATGAACACATACTATTCAAGTGGCTTAATCAAGTGTGTGTGATAAGATAGTTATGATCAGAAAATGACAACAAAATATTAATTTATTATTATTATTTTGGTAAATTCAGTGCTATCGAAAAGAAAACTTTTGAACAATTATCATCATTCACCTCTCTAAATGGCTTCTGATAATAAAAATTGAACATGTGAACTATTTGAAAATAATGCAAAAGTGGCAACTAGAATTCAGCAAATTTATTTTGAGAAACAATTATATGGAAAGTGCCATTTCAATTAACCATAAGAACCACTTAAAAAACTTTCTAAATAGATAGATGTGTTCAACGATCATACACAATCATAGGTTATATTTATATCAGACTTCGATTTTTAGTTCAGAGTATTAGTCTTCTAAATTTGATAGTACATGGGGAAATCAGAATGCAAAATAACAATTAAAGATCAACTATTTATAATTAAAATGCCAATATTCATAGAACCCCACAATTTACTAATCGTCTGTATTGAGATTAGTAATCTGAATTATAAAATCTGTAATTCCCATATTAGAAGTTAATAAAATTATAATATGGTTAGGATTTCTACTGTAGTAGCATAAGTATGATAACTATATAATGAATATCTATTTATATATATATTGGAATCTTCAAATACTTTCATGTTTGTAAACTCTAATTAAGCATACTATGATGTACTAAATATACAATGAAATGATCCTATGTAATAGAGGGAATATGCAAGTTGATTGTTACATCATCACAAAGATGGTGGTGCCCATAGCCACAAGATGGCAGCACCCAGTCCCCTCAGCCCCACCAGAATCCCCCAGTCCTTTCAGTCCCGCCAGGGGGTTGGTAGGTGCTGGAGTCCCTTGTCCTTTCAGCCCAGCAGGGTGGGGGGGGAGAGGCAGGTGCATGGTGCGGCCAGACCCGCCCTCAGCCCCCCAGCCGCCCAGAGCCACCCAAGGCTCAGGTAACCAGGGCCAGCTGAGGCTCCCGCCCCTGTGAGAGGGGGAAGGAGGGGCTGAAGGACTCCTTGCTCCAGTGCATGAGTTTTCATGTATTGGGCCTCTAGTAGCATAATAAAGATTAAAATTTAAATAAAACTCAAAGCATCAGTAACAGTATATTTTTCTGTAAGCAAATTTCTGAAATATCAATTATACACATAGCATGTTAATACTCTGAGTTCTAAATTTTAAATACTTTTAGTCAACCAGACTTTATTGAGGTGTAATAATTTTACTTCACTACGAAAAGGAAAGGAAAAAGACGGGCAATTTTGTTTTTCATCCATCCAACTAATACTGTTTGACAATTTCAGGAATATGCTGTAATTGCATTGCTTGTAAATCCTACATTTTATTTTGCTTATTCATGGAAGAAAATCAATAGGAAGTCCTGATACATCTTCAGAACTACACTAAAATGTTTAAAATGTTTTCTTTTTGGCAAAGTGAGTCCATTCTATATTCATTATTAATGTTTTCTGTCCCTTAAATTGTCCCCTTAGGATCTAATTTACAAGCTTGGGATTCACTGAGAGCTGAATATATTTTCCCAGAATCAAAACATACATATATAATATTAAAACATTCTGTGAGTAATCTGTTTAAAGTTCTAATTCATACTACTGACTTCATTATAAATGTCACAGAAACTCTCAGAGACAAAGTAGAAAATGAACCAAAAGAGCAGTTTCAAACTTGTGATAAAAAATACACTTTAAATTAGCAAAAAAAATAAATTTACCTAGAAAACTTCATATTAATACTTTTATCCTAAAGATTATTTCACTCATCACATTATTATTACCCTTTAGCTAAACAGCTAATTTTGAAGGCCTGTGTATGATCCTACACTGTAATTCTTGTGAAGGTACAGATTTTTGCCTATTTTTTCTATTTTATACCCAGCCCCTAAGAATGTGCCAAAAAGTAGAGCTTCTCCCAAAATAACTAATTGAATCTCTCAGTGAGTGCGATGATTCCTGAATATAGCCAGTTATCATTCCTAAATGGGGTGATTATGAGCACGTGCCATAAGCTTTTTTAAGTAGCTTGCATAAGAGATAGATCAGCATAGCTATAAGACTAAAATTTTTCAGCTCATTCCAACCCAACCTGCAACTCTGTTTTCCATGCTCTTGGTGTTTCATGGGTAGCCTATTAAATAATCTGGGTAACTTTCACCAGGGAAAGACTGATGTAATCATTTACAGCACTAATATAAACAGCAATAATATTAATAGGAATTTCAGCAGGTATATATATAAAAAAATTATCTCATTATAAAATAGTCTTTTAAGATAACTACAATACAATCTAGTCTTTATTCCATACACTTCCAGCTTTTAAAGAGAAGCTTAACTTTTTTGATTCTTAAGAGGTTTTTAAAATACCTCTGAAGGTATTATGCAGAAGTCATAATAGACCCTACATTATAGCTTCACAAAGGCTGACAATAAGATAATTGTTTTCTTGCATGATTTTGGGAAACCACAAGAGTTTTTTGTTGCACTGTGATGCTTTCAATGTTCCAAATACATTCGAATCCTCTGATTCACTTGATCTTCAGAATAATTCTGTGAGGTATAGAGGAAAGTGTCATTAACCTCATTTTATAAACTGATGCAAGGTGAAATGAAATGAAATGTATAGCATAGCTGGGGCTCAGCTCACTTTAATATGGCCAGGTCATTGATTTGAAGCCAGAGCATTATCTGAATTCCACATATCACGGACATGACATAGGTGGCTGGAACCCTCACACAATTCATTTCACATATATTACTTTATTTATGTAATTACCTTTCTATATTCTCCCAAGTGTTGAAATTATTATATTTTTTTCCTGATGAGTACTTCTTTGTTATTTTTCTTACTATGACATTACTGTCCCTTTACATTTCACCTCCAACCCAATGCTGCTCCCCTTTCCCTATCTGACTGAACACGCGGGCCTCCCTCTAGTCTTTCCCTAAAAGAAAAAGGTTACTATAAGGATTTCTGAAAGCAAAGAATTTTACGACCTTATTATATCCTTGAGGCACATTTTAAGATAAAGACTATAAAGATAATATCGGTCAATGCACTTATTCAAGGTCAACAAATGAATCCAATTCATATTAATATGACCTCCATCAAATATGAATATCACAACTCCCTAAGCCTCAGATGGTCTCAATCAGAGTACTAGGGAGACATTTAACTTATAAATTAAAGTGTGGTAGGAAAGTAACTGGATTGAAATCAGATGACCTGAATTTGGATCATTGCTCATCCTCTTACTAATCATGTCATTTAAATTATCCAGGCCTTAGTTTCCTTATTTGTGAACTATGCACAACAAAATCCACTTTCTGTAGCTACTGAAGCTGTTTTAAGAATTATGTATAAAATTATTTAAACTATAAATGTATATAAAATAGATCATCAATGAAAAATAATAGCGGCAGAGAACCAAGACAGTCTGAATAAAGGGATTATTCTTATGTTAGAGGCCCATTGCATGAATTTGTGCCTGGGTGGGTGCCTCAGCCTGACCTGTGATAAGGGCTGATCGAGGCTCTCTCTCCCTGTCCAGATCGAGGCTAATTGGGCTGGCCAGCATGGGGGTTGGCTGGCTGCAGGAGCGCACTGACCACCAGGAGCAGCTCCTGCATTGAGTGTCTTCCCACTGGTGGTCAGTGCGCATCATAACAACTGGTAGACCAGTTATAATGGTCATTTAGGCTTTTATATATAGATAGCCAAACTTTCATTTAACAGGAAATTACTTTTACCAGTTCTTCAGTTCAACAGCATATATCCTATAGTTTGGCCACCATAAGGCCTAATGCAAAGTGAATTATCCAAGTAAAATCTTAACAAGTATATAATTGGCACTATTTTTTTTCTGGTACCCTGGTTAATATTCAGAACATTTAGTGCTAAGAGCAAGTGCAATAACAACCCTTTTGGGTGACTAAGAGTTATAGAAATAGTACAGTTAAAAGTAGTTACAATATAATGTACAGTAGACTGAAAATCAGTCCAAATTTATAATTTGAACCTTTTAATCATATTAGGTAACTCATTAGAGAATAAAATATCTATCAATAAATAATCAGTAGGAAAAGTTGATTTCACAAATGAATGTGGCTAGATCTCAGATTAAATTGGTTAAATATTTAAAGAAACTAAATATGCTTCTAAGTACAAAAAAAAAGCTGGAGGAAGTGAAAACAGAAAGAAGATGGTGTCAGAAAAGTTGTTTTGTAATACTTTAAGCCAAATGAATTCATAAATCATGCCTAGATTTTTACTGTTTTGATGATTATAAACATTATAATATTGATTACATCTTATTCAATCTGGATGCTCTATTTTGAAATGGCAACATGGTACAGGAAAACTGGTCCAATTTCAAAAGTTTGATTTTTAAGTTACATAAATAGACCAAAATTGCAGGCTTCAAGCCATATATCTTAACCATTTAGAAACCAGAATTAGAAAACCAAATTATTACTCTCCTTGAATCACTTTTTATCTTCATGATACTAAGTGAAGAGATTCTGCAAGACTTACGTTTTTTTAAAATGCAAATGAATAGAGACGGAGACATGATAAAATGCATTTTCTTATTCTTTGTTTTTTCTTTCCAAGCCAGTAAAACCAATCAGAGTGCATCACTGAGCTCAGAAAACCACAGCCTTCGGGAACAACAGAATTGTCACACTAATTTTCTGCATATGTTGCACAGTGGAAAGTTCAACTCAGTTTTAATGATCAGTGGCACCATGCTAACATAATTTAGAAGTGGTGTTCAGATTTAGGTGTAATTCCAAACATGCATCTATTCTCCTCAATGCAGAGAATTGAAGTCTGGAAGAATCACAAGGTCTAAATTACACACACCGTATTGTGAAATGTCATTCTTATTTTTTAAAAGTAAAGAAATATCTCTGACAGAACCTATTTTATGTATTTTAGCAGCCTCCAAAAGATGTGGTTTGTCTTGACGGGTCAAAAGCAATGACCTTGTCATGTTCCTGATGATCTTGGTACAACACCTGGGGCAGATACTAGTGAAGATTAATATGGTAATTAGAAAAAGGCCGGAAGTGTGATTGGGGCAAAACAGATACAGAATTAGTAATGCCTCCTAATTTTCCCCCTATGACTTCCCCCCAACCCTTGAGCACCACAATAAATATATTTTACAGAATAAATTCTGCTAACTGTAAGAACAGCAAAGACTATTTAAAACGTAGTAAATGTATTCTCAAACATATCTTTTAAAAAGACCTTTTACATATGTTCATAGATATGCACAGCATGTCTATGGGGGGAGGAGATAGAAAACAGGATGCCATACCATCGTTATTGCTGTATCTGAGCTCGCCGAATTAGCTGAGCAGTCAAGTGAATGGAGAAAACAGAGCCAGGAAAAGTCCCTACACTAACAGGCCCTTCATCCATCTGGCTGGATCTTATCATTATTTACTTTAAAATTATTTATCGAAGCATGTAATTATACAAAAACCTTCTATAAATAGGGGTTCAACCCTCAATTTGGACCACCTTTCAGAAATGCCGATGCCAAAGGACAGAACTGAAAATAAAAGGGTCTCCAAAGAATGCATCCTAGGAGAGCCTGGAATGCTTCATCGTGTGGGTCTGCACAGCTCCTTTGTCCCCAGAGTGCCTGGTTGAAGGTCTTCTTTATGACCTTACCACCCAGAGTGCTATTCTGGAAGCAACCTACACGGTGAAGATCCTGGGTGTCACTGGAGTCTCCTCATACTACCCCACCACTTGCATGCTGGTTAAAATTGTTTTTTGCTCCTTTTTTTTCAGTCTAAGTTATTGTTATGGGGGGAAAATAAGAAGTTTTCCATTTAACCATTCAATCAGAAAACATTTTCTGATGCCTACTCTGGGCTATCTTCAAGGACACACAATAAGACACACCAGCCTGTATGTAACCTTAGCTTATGTTATTCCTGATGGTCCTTTTTGTTTATTTTTGGGTGTTTAACAAGTTATTCACTCATACTAACTCCTCTGCAAGGTGTCCCAGGGGTACCAATGCAAAATTCACAATCCTTTATGCTTCTGCAGTTCCTGCGCTTCTATTATTGTCTTTATTGCGGCATTTTAAAATTCTGTCTTCACTTTCACTGAAGCCTATGCACTATCTTACCCACATTTACACCCCAAGATATTAATAAGGTTTAGCACATTAAGGTCCTCAAGTAATGATTCGTGAATGAAAGACGCCCCAATTCGGGTGGGTACTGGATACCTATTAGCTCTAAGTCTCCTTCTGGAGGGATCTGCCTCTCTGCTCCTGGTGTGAATGATTCTCTCCGAATAAAATAATGTCTATCACTTTACTCCAGAGACGTGACTGTGTTCTCCTTCAGCTTCTTTTCTCTCTCTCATATCCCCAAGTCCTTCACTATGCTTCATATACAACCACAATTATAGCCTCCTCCACCCGCAAGGTACAGGATAGAAAACCATTTGCGTATCTTGAAATCTAAGACAGAATCTAAACTTCAGAAAGCCATTTCATACAAGCAGTGTGATCCATTTACTTTCTCAACATTGGGCCTTTTTACTTAGGGGGTAGAATATAAGTGAACATTTCAGTTATATAATGAACTGTCTTTTCAGATCCTAAAACTAATCAGGGACCTAGAAACCTTAACATGGTACCTAGTGATATTTTAGTTTGTGTAAATTTAAAAGCCTAGGGATTCCTGCTTTACATATGCAAAACAAAGGAGGCCAGGGTGCCCATTTCAAAATCATTCCATTGTATTCCAAATTTAAAAATATTTTTAAAAATAAAACATACCAATAGCTTTAATTTTTTTTTTCTTTTTTAATGGCAATAAATTCAGGTGTTGGCTCCCCTGTGATGTTCAAATACACAAAACCCCAAATTGAGTGAACAGTTATGTTTCAACAATTCATTTGGATTTTAAATTCATGTGGCCTGCTTTCATTGTATTCAAACCTGTCTAGGTCCAGCTCTCCATCAGGCATAGCAGACGAGAAATGGTTATATCTAGCTGCCTTGCCATCTAAATAACTTCAGAATTATTTTAAGATACTCCATTTTTTCGTGACTGGACTATATCTGGAGGTTATCCACAAAAGTTTCCACCATTTAAATATTGCTTTTTTATGTAACATTTTTTGAGGGGACAACAATATTGTGGTTAATATATAAGACTGTCCCTCTGAGTTTGGAAATAAGAACTTTTGAGATACCAAAAATAACTTGTCATCAAGACTAGATGATAAAAGGCCCTTAGAATTTAGGTTTACATTAACTCTTTAAACAACCAAATCAAGTATAAAGTAAAGGATTATGGAGGGACCTTCATCCTTAGTATAAAATGGAGGGAAAGGTTATATCAAGAGTTTGTAACTCCAGTAATAACTATGTGTGGTGGCAGGAGGTACTAGGAATATCAGGTGGGGACACTTTGTAAAGTATATGATAGTTTAACCACTATGAGGTACACCAGGAAGTAGCACAAAATAATATAGAATGTAAACTGTAATAATAAATTATAAAAAAAGAGAATTTGCAAATCTCTTTTCCCATTGTTTCACTATAGTCTAGCTCCCCAGTTGTTTTGGCCAAAAAAACAGGCGACTATTTTCTTGCAGGCAGGCTTAGTGTGAATAAGAAAGCATAACAAGGCCATGTCCCCAACCACAGCTTCTTGAGGTTCATGCTTACAACAGAGAGAAGTCTGAGCTGGGACACTTCGCCATTCCTGCAATGGACATCAATTAGTCCTGCCAGTCATGCAAACTGAGAGGGCTTTCCTGGATTCACTGGATCAGTGTGGATTGCCGAGGCAAAGATAGATGGTGCATAATGACCATGGAGCCAGGAAAAAACTAACACCATGAGTGCTTACACAGATCCTAGCAGGCAATTATGCAAATCCTGCTCAAGAAAATAGTCCAAAAAGATGCAAAATGCCTTGATGTACAATTGCTTTTTCTAGTCTAGATAGTTGATAATTGCATTACAACATTCTGTGAGATTTGAGCCACGATTTTTCACATTTTAGATTCCAGGCTAGTATAATTCCCTCACCAGACAAAAAAGTACACCAGAAGTCCTTGAAGTTCAGTTAAATATATCCAATTTCAATAATTTTCAACAGAGTTATACAGGATCTTTGGTGAAACCCACTTCAAGTGGCCCATCATCAATTCCACATCTTTCTATGAATCTCAAAATACATTTGCTAGACACTCCTCTTATTTTAGAATATATATCACGTGTGGGGTGTTTTTTTCTGTGTGTGTGTTTTGTTTTTTTTGGTTTTTTTTTTCAAGACACAAGCAATTAAAACATTGGAAAACAGCTCATGGAGGCTCCAAAGAACCGATCCTCAGAGAGCAAACCCTGCAACACCAAACAACCCCAACTTCCCTTGGGCATCTCTGCTGACAAGAGTCACTGCTCGTTATGTAAGGCAACTAGATTTATGCACACATCATCACAATTAAGTAACCGGCTTTCCACTTAACTAATGCTTACTGAGAGGCTGGTAGCAGAATTTTCTTACTAATCCTATGTTACCCCATGACACATGGCCCAGCTTCCTTGAACAGGCTACTCTCCCCATTGTGTGTCGGATACATGTATTGTGATGTAGTTATTATGTGTGTTGTGTGTCTTACCAGTGATTTTTTTTTTTTTAAGAATCTCATGGGCTTTGTATCTTAAAGCCAAATAACCTGTTGGAAATAAAGAGTAGAGAACAGACTCCCTCTTATCTGCTTGCTGCCTAACAAATCAAAACACACTGAAATCTGGGATTATTAGAGAAGGTTTGGGGATAAAGAAATAAAATAAAAAACTGACTTGTCAAATGGAACTCCCTGCTGCTCAGTACCATGTGTTACCATAGCAAAAAGCATCTGTTCAGCTATTAAATATGTTAGTGAATATGATATAGACAGCTGTGGCATTATCAAATATTCTCAGTGCCTATTAAAATCCAGAGTTGCATATTTTATCTTTTATTAGTAAAACACCTTAAAAATAATTTTAAAACTCCAAAGAAAAACCATCCTATTGGTTATATTCCCATGCTTAAATCATATTCACATGGTACTACTAACAAAAAAGTTTGCCAAGCTATTCACGTTGGTCTCAAAATTTAAATGGGGCTCTATCAGCTGTGATTTAGTTCACAGTGGATGCACTAAGACTAAAGTAAATAATCACATGAAGAATTTGAAAAAGTTCAATAGCTACATTTTCCCCCCTCTTCCAAACATCTGACTTCCTTTCAGTTGCATCTTAGCCATTATCAAATGCCACCCAACATATGAGTTAGTCCCTTGATGTAATCCACCCTCTGAGCTTGAGAACTTTGACGTTTAAATGGGCTATCAAGAGCTAGGATTGCTATGCCTTACTAAATGCTTAATAGCAGAACACATCTGCTTTGCTCTGTTTGCCACAGTAAGATTAAGCACAATAATGTTGACAATATGAACACATGAGAGGCCTGTCACATTGAACTGCTGTTGCACAAGTCCTGGGGACTGCAGATCAAAATAAGAAGTGACTCGGGGCACAATGAAGAATTATGGGATGTGCAGAGGGCAAAGATGAACCAAGGACAGCCTCCACTGAGATAGTAACCGCTTGTCTGCCTGGCTCTTCCTGGAAAACTGCAGCCACCACTTTCCTAAGAAGCACTGTGTACTTGTTAACCAGCTTCTGCAGTCCATGGCTGGTCTGTGAATACTAGGGGCCTGGAGCATGAAATTTGTACAAAAGGCTCAGCCCCCACGGCCTTCCTCCGGAAGGTCATCCAGGAGGACATCCAGTCTAATTAGCATATTACACTTTTGTTATTATAGGTAAGAAAAATTGTGACGGAAGCTAAACGGGTTTGGAATCATCTTTAAACCAGCTCAATTGTTAAATGTAAACATACTCAAATCAAATAGGCCAGAAAAAATCAAACTATGAAGCTCAATGTCTGGACAAATAATAAGGCCAGTTTGTTTTTATATTAAAATGCCTCACTCTGTGACATGTTTATCTACCTCCTGGTGGGAGGGCTCAATAGTTCAATGTTCCTGAAGGACAATCTGCAATAAACACAGTGGTTCTGCTTAAAGAAGGTCTCCTTCCTAAAGAATATTTTCATACATGTGAAATAATATTCCCACAAAATTAAAAAGTTTTCATCAGTTTGTCATACTGAAAAATTCTAAAATGATTAAAATGCCCACAATAAAAGAAGGATTTGATGAAGTGTAGTATATACATGCAATATGATACTAAGAGGTAAATATGAGATTTTATCTTCAAAGTAGAAAACTGTCCAAAATGGTTAAATAACAATAATCACATACTGTGGCAGATGGTATGTATCTTATGAAAAAATTTTTATCTTTTTTGAAGAATGTTTAGATGTATCAAAATATAAACAACTATTTACACATATACGTAAGAGAAAAGAAATGTATATGTATATGATGTAAAATTAAAGATTAGAATTTAGATACCACAGTAAAAAAGGTTAGTACATTATAGACAGGTTTTACTTTTTCACATCATCGTGATTAAATTTTTCAATAAGTACTTTCATGATCTAAGAAAATAAAATTTACTAAGGAAATATTGTGTGGGTTGTTTTTTTCCCCTCTGGAAAGTAAATAGAGATTTAGGTCAACAAATAAAACCCAACTCCCTGTGAATGGCCTGTTATAAAAAATTATTGGCCTGGTGGACCCAATTTTATGCATCACTAATCGATTAAATCCAGTTTATGTCTACACAGAAGAATCCCCCACAAAAGCAAGTAAATAAAAAAATAGTTATAGCCGAAACTGGTTTGGCTCAGAGGATAGAGCGTCGGTCTACAGGCTGAAGGGTCCCAGGTTCGATTCCTGTCAAGGGCATGTACACTGGTTGCCAGCACATCCCCAAAGCGGGGTGTGCAGGAGGCAGCGGGTAGATGTATCTCTCTCATCGATGTTTCTAGTTCTCTATCCCTCTCCCTTCATCTCTGTGAAAAATCAATAAAATATATTTTAAAAAATAAAATAAAAAATAGTTATAAATAAAAGACATACAGTCTAGTGAGAAGAAAGTCCACTGAAAAGCTAGTTAATTATAAAGATGATTGTTACAGTATGTAAATTCACATAATAATGAACAATATCTATGTTGCAACTTCAAATGCCAAAAAACACCCCTGCCACTTCATTTATCAGACACCCGTTAAAATAGCCAGTTACAAATGACCAACGAACCATGGGTCTTGAAGTAAGAATTGGGAGGGGCCTAGAATTACAGCCTTTTCTTTCTACCATGTGAAATGCCTCTACAGTGCCTGCCCTTTAAACATGAAATGAACTCAGTTCAAAAACCACCATGCAGGCAGCCTGACCTTACTCCACATAGAACTGCTAAAATTTCAGCCCCATTTCTTTGCAGATGTCCTGTGGGACTGGAACCCTGCAGCTTGGTTTTTGCTGCTAATTAACAATAATGAACAAGATGACATACTTTTACTTTGAACACTTCTGTCAGGAAGGTATCCAATCAGCAAGATATACAAGCAACAGACCAATTCCCCCCCACCCCCCACCTTTTACATCCTGAGTTACACTGAGACTCTACCATGCCTTTGGGGGAAGAAAAAAAAAAAAAAAGTAGGTCAAGCTGTCTCGATTTTATGCAGAAGCTTTAAAACCTGGGAAAAGGCTAAAAGCTGCCACTCCAGCCAGTTTCCAGAGAATTGCAGGTTCTTTTTATATTCATATCCACAGACAACCCATAATGTTGCATGCAGCAGTATTAGTTCAGTCCTACATTTAAGCACAACTTAAAAAACAGCAATGATACCTATAATTCCCCCTATTACATGCATTTTAATACAAAACATGGTGTTCTATGCCATGGCACTCTATTGTTATTTAGTACATTTGTGTAGAGGAACACGGAGTTCCAGCTTGTACCCATGCTTAAGGAAGCTTAGACACACTACACAGTAAAGACTCATTGACTTAGGGTGGTAATTTGGATTTTCAGATTGTAAAATGATTTTGGAAAAGTAACTTAGCTAGCCTGAAATTTTCCTTTGGAAAAAAAAAAAAAAAGCTTTAAAGTCTGATAGAACTGGTTCAAATCCAAGCACCTTTACATTTTCTCATCTGTCAAATTGATGTAATAATTCATACCTCCATGGGTTGTGAATACTAAATGAAATATAATTTTATGCAAAGTGTTTAGATAGTAAGCATACCTGCTCCAGAGCATTGCTTAGTTATTGTTCTTCTTACTAAGCAAATGAATAGAATAAGCCTGACTTCAGAGGGGGCAATTAACTCTACTTAAAATAATAAACTGTTAGTACTTTCAAACATTTGATGCATAATAATTAAAACCATTTTTTTAAATCCTATATAATAAAAGCCTAATATGCTAAGTGTCTGACCATTTGTTCGACCATTCAACCAGTCACTATGATGCACACTGACCACTAGGAGGCAGACACTCTGACCAGTAGGTTAGCTTGCTGCTGGGGTCTGGCTGATCAGGACTGAGCTAGATGGGCTGGACACACCCTCGAGACCTCCCAGGTCCCTCACCAGCTCTGATTGTGCACCAGTGGGGTCCCTCAGCTTGGCCTGCACCCTCTCGCAATCCGGACCCCTCGGGGGATGTTGGAGAACTGGTTTCGGCCTGTACCCTGCAAGCCAGGCCGACCTCTAGTTATTTTCATAAATGGAGATTCTATTTTTCCTCTATTGTTGAAGCAAGTGTCAGAAGTTGGCAGAGTAAGAGAATAGACAAAATAGGACAAGTTGCCAGGGTAGTCTAGGTCAGTGGTCTGCAAACTTATTAGTCAACAGAGGCAAATATCAACAGTACAACGATTGAAATTTCTTTTGAGAGCCAAATTTTTTTTAACTTCTTCTAACACCACTTCTTCAAAATAGGCTCACCCAGGCCATGTTTTTTTTTTTTTGTGGAAGAGCCACACTCAAGGGGCCAAAGAGCTGATTGAGGCTGCAGTTTGCCAACCACGGGCCTAGGTTGATTACAAAACCCTCATCAAATTAGGACTGATTCCCACAGGAGGATTTTTGTTTTTTGTTTTTTTTTAATTTTCCTTTCATTCTCACATTAGACTCATTTCTTGCCATCAAGTCAGATAGTTGAGGAATATACCCCAGAAGTTTTTATTTAAGTGTCCAAAATAATAGGAAGAATACCTGGACTGAATCTCAGAGAAGTGACCAACTTTTTTGGCATGTTTGGACCAAGAAATGGAGATGATCTATGGTCTAACATGAGAAAAGTCTTCCTTCCCAGAGAAAATACCACAAGGATAATGAGTCTGTTTCATAACAAACCCCAGCCCTCGGGCCTCTGCCCTGAGTGTGCAAGCCTTCCCATGTTGTAAGCCAGGAGTCTCAGGAGAGTGTCACATGCTCTCACCATTGCCCTCTGGGAGTCTACCTCATGCTGTGCCCCAAAGAGAGCAGTACTCCTGTGTGCTCCTGCACTGCAGTGGAAAAGTACCAGCGGGAGAGGGAGGGAGGAATCCAGCCAAAAACAAAGGCTCCATTTACACACCCATGCATTCCTTCCTCTACAAACATTATGTATTAAAGACGACTGTGCTAGTGTCTGAAAATGCAAAAGCCATAAAGATATAAAATACGTGGTCACTGACCTTAAAGAGTTCACAATTTAATGAGGTAGAAGGGCACCTAATGAAATAGCTATGACCAGGGTAAGTACATAATAGAATTAAGAACAAAGTGCTGTAATACTACCAAGAAGGACATGATTAGTTTTGCCCTAGGGGGCCAAGGAGAGCTTCACAAATATATGAAATACATGGTTGAGGCCTTGAAGAGAAATAAAAATGTGCCAGACTGGGAAGGAGAAGAGGGCAGATGGAATAGAAGGCAGTAGGAATATTTCAAAGGAACAAATTTGAACATGGACAAAAGCACCTGAAGTTCTATTTTCGCTGCCATTCCATTATTGGTACAAATATTTTTTTTGAAAATCGTGGTCTCTGCCTTTAAAGTTATGTATGCCCCAAATTAGCAGATCAAACTTATTGCAAAAGCTAGCTATCTAACTACAAAATGTTTCAAGCAACTTGCCAACCAGATAACACACCAAAGAAAATGGTATAAGGCACTGATATTTGGAATGCTCAGTAATTCATGTGATATGTGGTATGCTAAAAGCTGGGGTTGTTTGACTTTATAAATAGTACCAAACAAACTAAAGGCAGAGTTGTCAGGGGTAACCAAATGAGGAACTGCCTTCTGAATTCTTATCCATAACACACACATAAGCTGAGATGTACCTAAGCATTTGGGTGTAGAAGTCTGAGTTCAAATCCTGCCTTTGCTTTATTAGGTATGCAATTTATGCCTTGCTTTCTTATAAATTAAATAAGGACAGTGTTTTTACTCATAGAATATTATATGGGGTAATGCATATAAACCAAGAATAGTTATGATTTTATTGGTTGCTTTTATAAAAGCCACACTTAAAGGGTGCTACATAGGGTTTTAAAACATTAAATTGTGCTTCTACAACATGAAGGCAAAATGGGGGACATCTGTAACAAAATGAGGGACATCTGTAATAATGTGAACAATTAAAATATAATTTAAAAACACACAAAAATAAACTAATAAAAAAATAAAATACCAGCCTATGTCTACGTTCTGTGGCTATTGTGTTACTAAAACGAAGTATATCCGTTCAATTCTAAGCTGCTGGAGGCCAAAAGCCAAGCCTCACTTGACTCTGTATTCCCAGTGCCTAGAAAATGCCTGGAAAAAATAAGAGGTTTGTGAAATGCACATATTACGGAGAGAACTGTGCCCATTAAATGGGGAGTAGCTGGAGACGAACCTGGAAAAGGAGCCCACGTTTTGCATTCACCATGGTTTGGCCAAGGAGTCTGGCTTTTGAACTATCTTGCAAGAGAAGGCTCCATTTCTCCAATAGGGCAGGATAAGGTGTAGTTTACCAGAATCTTGCCTCAATATACCAAACTATAAAAAGGCAACACGTACACTGCAAACATGCTAATCGTTTTCTCAGATTTGCATCTCCAACTCATCCTTAACTGTTACATATGAACTGACTTCTCCTGGGGAGATGAGCCTTTTCCTGAAGCAGCTCAGACCTGTCTGTTGCCCTGGAACATTTTCAGAACGCACACACAGTGTAACTTCTAGAACCCAAAAATTACTTCAGCAAATATTTACTGCTCATTTGCTAAACTCCAGGCTCCAGCTGGGCTCTGGGAATACAGAAGTGCACAAAGCGGAGTGTTTAAGATCTCACAGAAAGGATTTGCCATCAGGACTTAAACCCTTTAATCTGAATAAAAAACGTTGCCTGGTTTACAAAATTACCAACAAAAACAGAAATGAGTGCAAGTCCAACCACAGGGGGGAAAAAAGATTTTTTTTTTTTTTTTTACCTTTTTTCCCCCCAGATAATTGAATTTGCTTTGCCCCAAAGAAGTAAACTACTAAGAGTCTGTGTATACAATTTTGATACATAGAAAATCCGTTTTTCCCTAAACTCCACAAAATAAACATTGGAAACAACCTTAAATAATATTATGAAGGGTCTGCAAATCCTTGAGCAGCCTTATTAGCAGGGCAGGAGTTGAGAAAGCTCTCACGCAGAGCCAGAGAGAAGTGTGGAGTTATAGACAGAGGGCCAGGATCCGTGCCTCTCTCTCCCGGATTTTTTTCCAAGTGGCAGCCCCTAAGTGAGTACAA
The DNA here is from genome assembly GCF_964339955.1 of Pipistrellus hanaki. Classification (NCBI taxonomy): domain Eukaryota; kingdom Metazoa; phylum Chordata; class Mammalia; order Chiroptera; family Vespertilionidae; genus Pipistrellus; species Pipistrellus hanaki. Next base: position 24,342,553 of record NC_140514.1, read on the forward strand.
TTGCCTACAGCCGGATGAATATTTTCAGTCAGGTGTGTCTCAAACTAAAAGAGGTTAAGACACGCCGCCATAAAACATTGACATTTGAAGTAGAAATAACCACGTTTTCGTTTTACAACAATCATTCTGGTGGCAGTGCAGGGATAGATTAGAAAGGGAAAGAACCTTGGACGCTGAGAGGTTAGTGAGAAGGCTATTACAACAGTTCAGAAAGAGGCCATTAAACTAAGGCAATAATAATGGACACAAAGAAAGCAGCCACGTTAAAGCTGCAGTACAATAAATATGGTAGCCACTAGCCAGCTGGTGAGCACATGAAATGTGGCTAATTGTATATGTGCAATGTAATGATCAAAATAAACTGAAGAACAAAATAGAAACAGAGGCATTGATACATGGAACAGCCTGAGAGCAGTCAGAGGGGAGAGAGGAGGTTGGGACTGGATGAAAAAAGGTGAAGGAATTAGCCAAAGAACAATGGGACATAACCAACAGACACAGACAACAGTGTAGTGATATCCAGAGGTAAGAATGGTGGGGGATGGATAGAGGGGGTCAAAAAAGAGGAGGAAAGGGAACATCTCCTGTAATAGTGTCAACAATAAAAATAAAGTAAAAATAAAATAATAAATGTGGCTAATAGAATTGAGGAACTGAATTTCAAAGTTTATTTAATTGCTAGAGGCCTGGTGCAAGGATTCGTGCACCGGTGGAGTCCCTTCGACTGGCCTGTGCCCTCTGGCAATCTGGGGCCCCTCATGGGATGTCAGAGATCCCGTTTTGGCCCAATCCCCACAGGCCAAGAATGTAGATTGTTAATTGAGAGATACTATAAGTGTAAAAAATACATTGGCTATCAAAAACTTAGTATGGCAAACTTAGTAATGTGAAACAGTAACATTTAGAGGATGCGGTTCAAGATGGTGGTGTAGAAAGATCCTGAACACACCTCTTCCTATGAGCACAACAGATCCACAGTTACCTATGAAACACTTCCCTCTGACAACTGGATAAATAGGTCCTCCACAGCAAAGGATAAAAGGGCACATCAAGGTGAGTAGGGGTGGCAGAGACATAGACTCACCAGAAACTACCCTGGGCCCACATTACCCTGATATCAAAACTAAGACACAACAACAACAACAAAAAAGAAAATTACAGGCCAATATCCCTGATATACATACAAATGAAAAATCCTCAACTAAATATTTGCAAACTGAATTCAACAATAGTTTAGAAAAATCATACACCATGATCAAGTAGGGTTTATTTAAGAAACACAAGGATAATTCAACATCTGCAAATCCACCAACATGATGCACTACATTAAAAAATAAAAATCATATAATCATCTCAACAGATGCAGAAAAACATTTGGCAAAATTCGGCATCCATTTAAGACTAAGAAAAAAAAATAAAAAACAACAAACAACAACTTTCAACAAAGTGGAATAGAGAGAATGTACCTCACTATATTAAAGGTTGTACATAATAAACCCACAACTGACATCATACTCAACAGTGAAAAAGCTAAAGACTTTTCCTCTAAGATCAGGAACAAGACAAGGATTCCTACTCTTGCCACTTTTATACAACATAGTGTTAGAAGTCCTAGTTAGAGAAATTAGGAAGAAATAGTAATAATAAATTAAAGGCATCCAAATTGGAAAGAAATAAAACTTTCACTATTTGCAAATGACACGACTAACACATGCATTTGCAGATAACACTGTTAGAACTAATAAACAAATTCAGGAGAGTTGTAGGATACAAAATCAATATACAGTAATCTGCTGCATTTCTATAAAGTAACAACAATCAGGAAGAGAAATTAAGAAAACAATCCCAATTACAGTTGCATAAAAAAGAATAAAATACCTAAGAAAAAAATTTAACCAAGGAAGTGAAAGCCCTGTATAATAAAAACTGTGAGACGCTGTTAGAAGAAATTGGGGGGGGAAATATTGTGTGGTCGTATATTGGAATAATCAATATTATTAAAATGCCCATACCACCCAAAGCAATCTGCAGATTCAAAGCAATCCTTATCAAAATTCCAATAGCATTTTTTACAGAACTAGAACAAATAATTCTATAATATGTGTGGAATCACAAACAACCCAAAGTAGCCAAAACAATCTTAAGAAAAAAGAACAAAGCTGGAAATATTATGTTCCCTGATTTCAAACTATACTACAAAGTTATAGTAATCAAACCAGTATGGTATTGGAATAAAAACAGACACATAGAATAATGGGACAGAATAGAGAGGCCATAAATAAATCCATAAATATATGCACAACTAATTTATGAAAAAGGAGACAAGAACATACAATGGGAAAAAGACTGTCTCTTCAATAAATGGTTTTGAGGAAACTAGTCAGCCATATGCAACACAATGACCATTATCCCATACCATTACACAAAAATAAAAATGTATTAAAGATTTTTTAATGTGAAACCATAAAACGCCTAGAGAATAAAACATATAGGGAAGCTCCTTGACATTGATTCTGGCATTGATTTTTTTAGAAGTGACTGCAAAGGCATCAAAAGTAAAAACAAACAAGTGGACTACATCAAACTAAACAAACTTCTGTATAGCAAAGGAAACCGTCAACAAAATGAAAAAGTCATCCTACTAACTGAGAGAAAATATTTTCAAATCATAAATCCAATAACAGGTTAATATTTGCCTCCCATACGTGTGAATAGCTATTATCAAAGAGACAAGAAATAACAAGTATCGGAGAGAATATGGAAAGAAAGAAATCCTCATACACTGTTGGTGGGAATGTTCATTAGTGCAGCCACTATGGAAAACAATGTGATTTCTCAAAAATTTAAAGATAGAACTACCATATGATCCAGCTATACTGGATCATACTCCTGGGTATTTATCTGAAAAAAAATAAAAATCCTAATTTAAAAAGAGATATGCACCCCTATGTTTATTGCAACATTATTTACAACACACAAGATATGGAAACAACCTAAATGCCCATTGACAGATAAATAGATATAGAAGATATGGTATCTATACTAGTAAAAGGGTAATATGCTAATTAGGGTGGAAGTCCATCCAGACAAAGCCACAGTGGCTGCGGGGCCCAGGGCTCAAGCGGCTGTGGGCTCTGACAGTTGTGAACCCCAGCGACTGCGAAACCTGAGGCTCAAGCTTCACAGCCGCTGCGACCAGCAATGGCCGCGGGTAAGCCATCAGGAGTACATCCTCTGAGGGCTTCTGGACTGTGAGAGGGGGCAGGCAGGGCTGAGGGACCCCCACACCAGTGCACGAATTTTTGTGCATTGGGCCTCTGGTATACATATAAAATAGAATACTATTTATCCATATAAAATAAAATCTTGCCATTTGCCTCAACATGAATGGACCTTGAGGGTACTATGCTAAGTGAAATAAGTCATGACAAAGAAAGATGGACTCTGTATGATTTTATTTGTATTTAAGTTAAAAAAAATAAATTAAAAAACCTCATCAATTGGTGGTTTGCAGAGAGGAAAGTGGTTGAAGTGGGTTAAGAGGGTCAATTGTATGGTGACTAGACTTATTGTGATGATCACTTTATAGCACATACAAAAACCAGATTACTATGCTGTGCACCTGTAACTAATATAAAGGTATATATAAATTTTATTTCAATTCAAAAAATAAAATGTGAAATTGTTATTTATTATATGTTGAAATGATAATACTTTGGATAGACTGAGTTAAATGAAATATATTAAACATTCACTCATCATAGTAGTCACATTGAAAAAGAAAACGTTTTTTTCTTTTTCAATGTGACTACTAGAAAACTCAAAATCATATACATGGATCACATTACATTTTCATTACATACTGCTGATTGAGAGACATTTCTGGAATTTGATGAGAAACATAAGGTCAAGGTCATAAGAGTAAGCATGGGGACCAGGTTTTTAATCTGTAATTGTATAGATGGTCAGGTTTTTAATCTGTAATTGTGTAGATGGACATGAGGCTCAGGGACAATGAGTTCAGTTTTGTGTTTTGTTTTGTGTTTTTTGTTTGTTTGTTTGTTTGTTTGTTTTATGTGATAAATCTTAGGTGTTCAGGAGACATTCAGGGGGAGACACTCAGTAAGCCCTTGGAAATACTGCTCTATCTGAGGGGAAGTCAAGATTGGATATATATACTTGGGAGTGAGCAATCTTCACTTACTAGCTAAAATTCAGAATACTATTTTAGGAATATTAAGATGAACTTATTTTCATAGACAAAAAGGCCTAATGATTACATTTTAATCTTTTACCAACCGCTTTTTTGGTCTGTCAATCTTGTATGCCCACTCCTCTTTGGGCAGGAAGGTTCTGAGGAGTAGGCTCAGGAGGAAGTGTTTTTCTTGACAGGAAGAGCTCACCACTAAAGGGTCTCCTCAGAGTCTAACTGCAGTGTGCTGCCCCAGCACTCCACTTTGTAGGCAGAGGTTAAACAGCTCATCCTGCTTCTCTCCAGGAGGGCAGAGGCCTCCTCTGTCTTATTGACCTAAGAATTCCCAGGTGCAGCATACTGCCTCCTGTGGGAATCCAGAATGAGTCACCCCAAGATAAATCTCTGTGGTATAGAGATTATTTTGAGCTAAAGGGAGCTTTAGCTGCAGGCTCAAGAGGAACTTCTACCTCTCCTCCTTGACTACCTAGAAGAACTTGAATTATGGGCCTTGCCCCAAATGGAAGATTAGCAGAGATTTGACCTATCTACTGGACACAACAAACTTGTATTTACTAAACATCTGCTCTTGTTATCATCCTGCAATAACCCTTTGAAGCCCTCAAGTCACCTTACCGCATTCCTAGCTCAGAATGTCTTACGTACCTTGACCCCTCCACGCCCCCTTTTTCTATCTCTGAACCTATCATCCATGCGGGGTGTCTGAGTCACTCATGTATGTGGGGTTCCCATACATATGTATTAAATTTATTTTGTGCTAATCTGTCTGATATCTATTGTATTATTAGAGCAGCCAGAAGAACCTTGAAGGTAGAGGTGTGTCCCTCCCCCACACTCCTAACATAAGCTCCTTAAAGACAACACAAATTGTATATCAAAGCTCTGAAAATGTTTGTTTTCATAAAAATAATTTTCTCAGGCCCAGTGAAAATTATCTCCAGTTCTTTTCTCCTGATTTAAAATATGGCTATGTTAGCTTGAGAGTTCCCTTGTATATTCACTGGAGTCATTTCCTCCCTTTGTTAAAATGAACTGCATATGTCAGAAGTGGCCCAACAATAGCTCTACTAGGACTTCAATGTCATAGTATCCTTTTCATCTTATTTCCTGACCTTTGGTGACATGTTTGCTATGCTGTTTGCATTTGCATGTTTTATATACTATTCTCATGCATTTTGCTTATGGCTTTTAGTGTGTTTTATGCAATTAAAAAAAATTTTTTTTTGATCAGTGTACAAATGACTCCAGCATTCCCCAAATTACTTTGTTACCCTCAAGCAATGTCTTAATTACTCTTTTTCCATCAATCTATGTTATTCTCAGACTTTTGCAAAGCCAGCATCTTTTATAACCTGTGAGCGTATGTTTCCATAGTTGACCATGATTTCTTCCTAACACATGTAAACTCTGACTGGATCATAAGAATGAACATATCAGATATGCTCTGAACATGGGAGATCTTAACCATGTCTTCTCCTGGGAACCTCTGAATAATCTAGCTTAGCTGCTTCTGGATAACTGAGCTTGTATAAGATTATAAATGCTTGATGTTTTGACCTGCTAAATTGTGGGGAAATTTTTTCACAGAAAAAGACAACTAAATACAGTATGAGCTACATTATAGGTGATCAATAATAATGTCTTGAATTGACCAAAGGAGATATTTCTTGAAGGTAGGTTTTTGAAAAATAATAGCTGCAGAAGAAGTGATAGTATATTCAGTAGTTACAAATGATTCAACAAAGTCTTTTGTTTTAATAGCACTGAAGAGAGCATTTTAGGACTGTAACCCAATGCTGGATAACTTAGAATTGATGTTAAGCTATTCTGTGAAGTAACTTGGGGTCCACAATAAAGCAATGGATCAAGAAGAGTAGTAATCATAGCTTGGAGCAGACTCTAAAATTTTCTCTACCTAGGTACTGCTCTGGTCATTGTTTCAACAGCTCTTTCCAAAAGATTCCTGAGTCCTACACTTCTTTATGCTAGCTCAAAAAGCTCTAAGCTCCACAGGCCAATAGTTCAAGAGAGAGATTGATGACTGAGCAGAATCTAGATAGTGAGAGACAATGAGAAGACATCTTCTGGGTAGAATTCAAATAGCAAAAGGACAAGAAGTTCATTTTTAAAAGGAATTATAAAATGCCACTGGAGTGGAAAGATAAGTATATTTCCACTTCATGAGAAAATGAACTGAAAAGGAAAATTAAGATTAGAATATTAAAGACATAGACTTGTCATTTATCTGTACATAATTGGGAAGCATCCTGTGTTTTAACAGAGGAATAACAGAATCAAAGAAGCATTTTGGCAATTTAATTTGACATAAGTATATAAAGTAGATTGTAAAGTATTCAGAATAGAGAGAGGAAGGTAAGTGCCTAAATGATAAGTACATGAACTGAGAAGGTTCAGATAGAGATAGTCGTTTTGATTCTCTATTCAATTTCAACAGCAAATGAATTTCAGAGAAGGAAATAATTCTTAAAATCTAGAAATCAAGTTCCTAGAGTTATTGATGGAACAAAGGTGAATTAGAAAACGAGAAAGTAATTTACTTCCAAGGGTAAATGAGGAGTTTGTATTGATGCACTGAACTTTACCACTCTATCATATAGAGATTGTATCAGATAGAGATAGCACTTCAGCCAATAGAAATGTGATCATCACTCCTCCAGTTTTCTCCAAAGATAACTGTATCCTTCACATGTTAAATACTTGGACAAGGATTTTACAAAACATGGTAGAAAAGATTTATTTTAGCTTTCTTTTAAAATTCTAGTCAAAGAGGCCACATCTTCTCTAATTTATGTTAGAATCAGGAAAACAAAAATTATATCAAATATCTGTAATACTGTAAACAATAAAAAAGTGAAAGAGAAAACTCTCAAAAATACCTAGTGGATATTATTTACAGGATTGAATTTAAAGATTATATGGCAAAATAGAACTCTTAAAATATGGAAATTTGTTGGTTAAAGAGAATATTTCTTTAAAACACAATTTAACTGCAAGAAAAGTCTATGAATAAATAATTGGGTTTTAACTTGTTGATATAGATGTGAACCTATGACTAATTATTGACTTTAAAATGTGTGTATGTTTTTTAATTTATTTAATTGTAATACAGAGTTAGGATAAATAGTATAAAAATGTAGACAGGCAGAGAGAGGTGAGAAATATTTGACATGTCACCAATAATTGATAAGTTATTTTGGAACATGAAGTATTTACTATAAATACACTATCCTTCCAGCCTAAAACTAAACTTGCTGATCAAAAGGTGTATTTCTAAATCAAAATCAATTAAGAGGTTGTTGTAAAAATGAGGCTTCCAGCTCATCAAAGTACAAAGAATAAGCACTTAAGGCAAATGTGTAGAACAATTTACTGATCAAATTTGCAATGCTCTTTCATGCTCCCAAAATGAAAGCATTTCAAAAAGACACTCTTTTACTTCAACCTCCACACGTTTCCTCTGGTCAGAACCAATGACATGTTAATATCCCAGGCAGTGAATGAGCACACATTTGCAGTACCTTTCTTCTATCAATCAGAGAAGGGGTAAGTAATTTCCAATTAACATTACCAGATTGATATACACTGAGTGGCCAGATTATTATGATCTCTGAACACAAAATAATCTGGCCACTCAGTGTATATCTTATATAATAAAAGGCTAATATGCAAATTGTCCCCTCAACCAGGAGTTCAACCAGCAGGCAGGTCGGACAACCGCCCATGTCCTTCCCCCTGGCCAGGCTGGCCAGACCTCCACCCATGCACAAATTCACCGGGCCTCTAATACACACACACACACACACACACACACACACACACACACACATACACACACACACACACAGAGTGGCCAGGTTATTATGCGTTCAGAGATCATAATAATATGGCCACTCATTATATAAGAGATGTTATCTCTAGAGCAAGCATATCAAACTCAGAGGCTAACACGGGCCAAATAAATGAGGTATGTGGCCCATGGGCCACGAGTTTGGCATGTACCCAAAGTGTAGTATGCGTACCCTCAGGGGTACGGGAAGAGTTTGGTGGGGGTACACGTTGCACCGGAGTTTGGTGGGGATATGCACTGCACCGTGCTTAACTGCGCCTAATTCTATGTTCTCATGAGTATGAGGGGTACTCAGCGTTACAAAAATTATAGAAGGGGAACACATATGTCAAAAGTTTGGGAAACACAGCTCTAGAGTGACAACATTGGCAAATTTCTAAATATACCTTAGAAAATATGCAAAATGAATTTTTTATTGATTCTAAAAGTTATTTTATTCAATGTTAATTAATACTCAACATTACTAACTTAAATGTATATAACACTTTATGGTTTACAAATATATTTATATTCTCATCTTAAAAATCTATAATCCTCCTTTTTCTTGCAAATACTATGAAGATAAGAAAGTTGACTGCAAGGAGAAGAAATGGAGATACCATGATGGAGAGAAAATCAAGAAAAATTAGTCACTTTGGGACAAATTATGTTTACTATACATAATCTAAGCTACCGAGTGAACAGGATCCCATGTGGCTGGCCAACAGATATTTGTTGAAATAAGTACTAAGTAGTGAGCTGGTTTATTTTTGTATCCATGGGGCCTTTTGTAAAGATATGGGCCATGCTCAGAAATTCTTTCTGAATAGCCTTCTAGCATGTACCAAAATAAGTAATGAAAAGCTACATTTCTATATTATATTATTTTTTATTAGTCATCAAAAGTACCTAAATAACCTCATAAAGTAGCCTCTTACTATTCCCAAATTTGTGTCATTATTAAGAATACTTTTGCTTCTGTCACTGGAAAACAGTTATGGTCCTTATGCCTTTCCTTTCCTTTCTTCCTTCTTTCATCCTTGCCCCCTTCTTCAGTCTCTCCCTTTCTCTCCTCTCTTCCTCTCTACCTCTCTCTCTCTTCACTTTTTAAATATCTAACTGTTCTTTCTCTTCCCCTTCCATGTACCCAACATTATGGCAAGAAAAGGTAGATTTCTGTAGTTAAATACAAACAAACAAACAGTTGTGTGTTAATTTTTATGGTATGTTGAAAATGTAGAGATAAGTGACTGATCTCCATATCAGCAATGTGCTAAATCATTACTTACAGGCAATGAGAGACAAAGGAGTGAGGTAGAAAGTTTTAGCTGGCTGGATTTGGACTAAAACTGGGTATGATTAGTTGGTACAGGAATGATCAGGGCTAACCTATCAGGACATTTGGTAAGCCCAAGGAACCAATGTTCACTTGCTATTTCCTAGTCAAGGACATGCTTTCAGATCAAGGGAGAGTTTGAAGGTAGCAAATTCAAGAGGAAGGGTGTCTAGGGGCAGACACTGCATTCAAAGTGATTGGCTAGGCAGGACCAAGAGAGGAGATTCAGAAAGGAGGCCAGCAAAGGAGCTGTGGAAGGTACTGGGGCTGGTATGAACTAGAAAGTCAATCCATTATGCACAAGAGGATTGTAAGCCCAAATTTGATTAGAATTGGAAAGAAAAACCCATTCTTGTAGACTAAAACTCTTTTACCACAAACAACAGTGGTTGTGTAATTTAATAACACGGCCCCTTATGACTTGAGAGTGATCATTGTAGAACCTTTTCACAGAGTAAATGTGTAATTGGTTCTAGATCAATAAGCAATTTCTTTCAGGAGGAAAAGCTCTTGTTTCCACTTTTATTTTTTGAAGTAGCAAGGCTCTTAAATCAGAATGGAGCAAATACATTTAGGAAGTTGAGATTACACTAACCAGCAAGAATCCTTACTGGACTAGTTAAGTTTATCTCAGCTGATCATTTATTTATGATGCCATAAAAATCCAGATGCTTTCGGTTTTGATTGCTGGATATTTGCTGAAAGGCAGATGAAATTACTTTCCCAGGGTTCCTATTTTTGACAAATGCATTTTGAGTGAAAAATTCACAACCGTGAATTTAAAACAGTTCAATAATGGTCATGCTGAAGTGTTTGGTTTTATTTGGTTTTGTTTGGTTTACTTTTCAAGATTAACAATGAATTCAGCTCCTGGTGGTCAGTGTAAACCCCCTACTCAGCATATTTGAAATTCTATAAGTATAATAGAAAACTAAGATTAAGAAAATAAACTCCTAGATACTGAAAACAAACTGATGGTTGCCAGATGGGAGGGCAGAGAGAGGTGAAGCGATTAAGAAGTACAAACTGGCTGTTCCAAAATAGTCACAAGGATGTAAATTACACAACAGGAAATATAGTCAACCATACTGTAATAACTATATATGGGTACAACACTTATTGAGGATGATCATCTATAAGTTACAAAAATGTTTAATCACTATGATGTATACGTAAAACTAATAAAATATTGAATGCCAACTGTAATTAATAAAATATTAGTAAAAGAGGTGAATAAAAAGTTGAAAATTAAGGTCCCGTAGAAGTCTGTGATAACATATTTTCTTTCATGTTTGGTGATTTTCCTAACATTTTAGGAAGAGTGCCAGAAGGCCAATTTCTAACAGGGAAGAACATATTGACCTAATCAAATATCCTTTGAGGCACAGGTGCCAGTAAAAGGAGAACTGATAGGGATAGACAAAAACAAAACCAACTTATATGATCGCATGAGGCAGAAAAGATAAAACTATACCTCAAGAATTAAAAGGAGGATGGAGTGATTTATATGTTCAGAACCTCCCAGAAGATACGTTGGACCAAGAACTATAATGATAAGAACCCTTGACAGTTTTTAAATATGTGACATGGTTCTTATGTTGACATATCAGTAAAACACAAATATCTCTAAACAATGAGAGCCTGCCTGTGCTTCTTTGCAAATACTGCAAGGAAATGAGGAGATGCAAAATTGCAACCATACAAATAGGTAACAGGGCAGAAATGTAGGGCTCTACTCAGTGCTGGCAGTGTTAAAAGGTAAAAATAAGCTTTTCATTTATAAACTATCATTTGCTATGTACTGTGTGCTGACTAAATGCTTGTGGGAGGTTTAGACTTTGAAGAAAAATGGAAAGGTCCCAGGATATAAATGACACAGTATTTCCTTAACACTTACATATTAAAATAAGTGTAAATAGCACAGAAACAAGGTTTTTGCCATTTTCTTTCACTTCCCCAGATATCTTCAAAGTCTCCTTTTCTCCCGCCCATCCATGGCATGCACCTTCAGACTGTTCCCTACCCAGGTTAGAAAAGAAATAAGGACACCGGACCCCTCTCTTTTGATGCCACCAGTATGACAAGCTCCGGCTCCCAGCCAAATTAAACAACACCTACAGCGCTGTCTAGAGGCACTAAAACACCCCAAAACAAACCTTCATAAACAGATAACTGAGAGGAATTCACACTTCACACAAAAGCACAATATTTTCTATTATGAAGAACATTTTTTATCAATTATAATAGTAATAGGTATAACACTTTATTATCTCTTGAATATATTTGTCTTTTCTGTACCGAAAGTTCTGGTTGCTGGAGAGAGAACGTTAAAACCAACAAGCTAATTATAAGTGACTTACCAAAAACAAACAAACAAAAAACACTAACAGTCAAAAGCAAAGGCTGAATATTATTTATTTTTAAAGTACTTACTATGTGCAGCTCTAGGTAGTCCCCCAGGCCAGAAGAACTGTCCACTCGCACCAATACGGCTTCTTTCTGAACAGTGCTAAACCCTATGGCCAGTCTGTCTGCTCGTGTACTTGGCCGGTCATTAGGAGGCCACTTGTATGTGATTTGTCCACCACCTTTGCTAAAGATATACGTTGTCCCAGCTGGAAAACAAACAAACAAACAAACAATTAGTCCAAATATGTGAGAAATATCCTTTTTTTGTGTGTGTTAAGTTGATATATCAGTAAAGTATTACATTTATATTATGGCCACAATAAAAAAAAAAAAAAGAAAATTGGCAAAGCAAATAAGCAAATAGCAGATTTCAATCACACATTCTCAAGAAAAAGATTTGTATTTTTTTAAAGAAGTATCAAGGCAGCTTAGTTTTTAATACACTCATTAAATCTCCCAGCAGGTGTTTCAGAACAAACGGGAGATTATTACTTTTTGAAAGGAGTTGGACAAGCATAGAATGTAATGGGGTTTTATTTCTTTCTGCCAGTTTTCAAGAAAGAGTGTGGTAGGAAGCATTGGCTTTGGACGCCTGTGGAAGGAGCAGAAACATATATCATCTTGGTTTTGAAACAAGGGTTGCATGCAGATGTGACCGGGCCATGCAGCACAATGAAGCAAATTGCGACAAATACGCTGCGAATCAACTTTTATGGGGAGCGTGTCTGTTCACATATGACAGATGATAACTAGTGGGTGAACAGTCGTAAGCCCCAGTGGTCATGTCCAGAAAATACAGATATTAGATCACATCCATAGAAGTCAAGTCTTATTTAACAAGCAACATCTAGTAGCTGTCACACTCCCCAGCAACATGGAAAGACCCATCCCCCCCCCCAAAAAAAAAAAAAAGTGAATACTAGTCTTGCAGCACTAACATGAATGTCATAGCCACATGTGGTGAATGTTCGGATTTTGCTTTCTGGTAGTGATGTCAGTAAATTATCCATTTTACTTTAAAATCAGGGTTTTCTTCTTCAAACAGGTTTACTAAGCATACAAACCATGGAAGTCTTTTTTTTTTTTTTTTATCTTTGCTCCCCTGGAATTTATCTCACTGGGTGAAATAAAATCAACTGTTTCAGTCAGGATATTTGGAAGACATATGCAAAGATATATATAATGCAAAGGAGATCTTTCTCCACGCATAGAAAAAAATTATTGGAACAGAACATAGGGTACAACTTATAGAGGGACGTGTAGCCACTACATATTTAATGTGCACCTACTATGTGCTGAACATAAAGGAAGCAGTAAGAGTGAATATTAAAATTTAGGCCACGAAGCATCTTGTGTTTATGGAAAAATAGCTTCTACCAAGAGTAAGGCTTATGTATACAAGTTATATGTTCATAGGTATGTTTTCAAGATATCTGCCTATCAAATTTCTCTGATTACCAAATTTACCAATTAAATGAAGCTGACAATCTCACATTCATGTTTATTTAATTAAAATAGCTGAAAACATAATCTATATTCCCTCGACTGTATGGTGGAGCCAGCTTTTCTCTGCATTATGTCTGAGTCATTTCCATGGAAAACTCCAAGCACTCTGCCCTATGCAGGCAGTCCTGATTGCTTTACCAGTAACATGCCTAGGTACCTGGTCCTGACCCAAGAAGTGTGTCAGGATGACATTGCATGTAAAAGTGATAGAACAGAAATTTGTGGGAAATGCAATGGTAGAGAGGCTGTGCATGTTTCTATTAAATATGGGGGTACTAATAAATAAGCATAGTTTCTCTCATGTGAGAAAAGGTAGGTTATATTTAAAGGCACTAGTCTCAGTGTGAGCAAAGAAAACTCAGATCCTACAGATTTGTGTACCAGGAACGCCAGAGCCTTCAGGACCACAAGAAGACTGTTCATCTGGATATCAATAAGCAAGCACTATCTGATCAGTATTTTCCTGCTTGGTAATTTTTGTAGATGATTAAGTATCCCATGCTTCAGGAGCACGTGCATCGATAAAAAGAGGACAAGAACACTTATACATGAAGGTTTCTTTAAAATGAAGATGTGGAGATGTGGTGACCTCTGAGTGCTGGTCCCTAATTTTATTTTCTCCCTTTTAGTTAACTTTGTTCTCTAATGACCACGTGTTTCCTGGGAAGTTAGGAAAACATTCAAAACCAGAGATGCTACTTGACAACATAAAACATATGAGAATCCAGATGTTTCCCGGACTCATGCAAGAAAGGCAGTGTTGCAAAGCAGCAAATATCTTACATTATCTTATAACAGCTCTTCTTTTATTTTCTACTTCTGCGTGGGAAGTAAGGCAAGCATTGTTCCCCTGTGATATTTGAGGAAATTTAGCCATAAAGATTGGCTTGATATCTCATGTTGCAAACTTGGTTACCTTGCAGAGCTGGTAGGAAACCTAGTATCCAGAGTCTGACTGCCATGTGGGATTTTTTTTTTAATTACAGAAATGTTTCTGTTATGATAACAAGACAGTCACACAAAAAAAGTTAATTGGATATGTCAGTCTGAATTTATCAAGGCCAACTGTTATCATATTCTAATGTCTCATATCCATAAAGTGACATTTGCACTTCATGATCATATACTGTCCTTTCACCTCACAATGCTTTCAAAAAAGAAAAAAAAATCACATATAAATGTGAAGTGACAGGACATTTAATATATGTAGGTTAACATTTGGTTTAGGGTACTTTCCAAACTTATGGAACTATGAAAGTTTCTCATTGCTCAGTTACAGGGCTTGAGGATAATAATGTAAAGGCTTATATTTTCAGCAAGATAAATGTCACAATACAAATATCATTACTCAAGACTTGATTTCATCCCACATTTCAACCTTTCCCAATGAGTGTTACAGCTTGGTCACTAGCATGCTATTAGCTACTCTGTCCTTCTTACAATGACTTTCCAGTTCTCTAGGTTTCATCCAAATAAAGCAAAAGCAGTTGTGATAACCTGGCTCAAACCATACAATTATTTCTAGTGTCCTTTTCCTCCAGGTACATCTGAAAGGCAATCTCTCTTCCTTTTCCTTGTGTATGCACAACAATACACTGATTTGTACGCATCGGCACAATTCCATAATAAGCAAAGGAATCAGATGGACAGCCATGGCACAGTTTTCTCCTACCAACCTCTGTAAGCATTATGGCTTCCTTTAAAAAAAAATCACTTTACATCAAGCTCTACAAAAATCTCTGTGTTCTTAAAGTCCTCATTCCATCAAGATAAGAAATTACCATATCCTCTCCATTTTGGTAACCTTGAGAATATGAGCCTACTCCAAAAATATAATATAGTGGGTCAGGTGACTAACATTTCCAAATATATGTCCTTTAAATTGCCTCTTTCTGAACTAAGGGCATGGTGTACTTACTGAAGGAGAATAATTAAGACATTAAGAATGTAAACTCTGGACTCAGGCACAACTGAGTTAAAAGTCCAACTGTTCTATTTACTAGCTACATGATCTTGACAAAGCTATTTATTCTAAGTCCTCTGTTTCCTACCTAGGGAAAAAAAAAATCAAGCATAATGATACTATTATTTCATGTAGCTTCTATCAGGATTAACTGACATATTGCATTGTAACACTTTAGTCCCATTTCTGGCATATAGTAAATGTCCAATGCAGTTTACAGAAAACAGATGAAGTGTTTGTATGTATGTCTGTGGTGAAAAAATAAAATGACTAATATTACAACATTGTTGTTTTATCTTACTACTAGAGGCACAGTGCTTGAAATTCATACATGAGGGCAGGTGGAGGGTGTCCCACAAACTTGCCTGCACCCTCCCCAATCTGGGACACCTTGGGGGATGTTTGACTGCTGGTTTAGGTACGATACCTGCCTAAACCAGCAGTCAGACATCCCTCTCACAATCCAGGACTGCTGGCTCCTAACCGCTTTTCTGCCTGCCTGCCTGATTGTCCATAACCACGTCTGCCTGCCATCCTGATCACTGATCACCCCCTAACTGCTCCCCTGCCAGCCTAATTGACATCTAATTCCTCCCCTGCCAGGCTGATTGTCCCCAACTGGCCCTCCCCTACTGGCTTGATGGCCACCAACTGCCCTCCCCTGCTAACCTGATGACCCCTTACTGCCCTCCCCTTCTAGACTGGTCACCCCCTACTGCCTTCCTCTGAATGCTTGATTACCCCCAACTGTCCTCCACCA